>NC_080190.1:123899190-124519190 GCF_030028045.1 Hippopotamus amphibius kiboko | reverse complement strand
GCTTTGTAAGATGGTATAAGACTATTAAGGGAGAATGTGGAAAAAGAGGAGCAGTAGATGAATGGTTACACCCACCCAATGAAAGATTTCCTAATTGTGGTCCCAGAGACACCGTGTTAGGTAATATCCTGGGAAGTTTCCCGAAGATGTTTAAGAGGCTTTGGCAAAGCTAGAATTAAATACTCCATTTAATAATTAGCGATTTATTTTATACTTGCCATTTTGCCACAAAAAAAAGAGGAGGGGAAAGGATGGGTGAGTTACAGTGCCTCTTTAAGTCTCTGTTTTGAACACGACGTCCAGGGTTGGAAGGGGAAGCACCCCTGGTCTGAGCAGCTAGGGCAGCGTCGGCAGTGTGGAAACGGAACAGCACAGGGACTGGACGCACTTGTCACATGGTAGGGGAGGGACGGTGATAACAAAATACCAGGGATCAGGGACCAAGGGCCAGTGTCTGTTCACAGAGATCGTGTACTTCCTCAAAGGATCCCATGCACTGAAGATGTGTGTGTGGTAGAGGCTCTGTAAAGGATGGTGAAGGGAATGCTGCGTGAAACAGTGTGTCTAGAAAGTACTAATCTAGACCCAGCAATAGACATTAACTGAAGACCCTTTACATTTTCATTCTTTAAAAATGAAACCTTTTTTCCTAAGAAAAATATTACCTAGTTCTGGAAGTCTATTAAGATATGCTAGAATCAGCTCACACTAGGGCACAAGAACCAATTGTTCAGTAGAAGCTGACACAACATTGTAAAGCAACTATACTCCAATAAAAGTTAATTAAAAAAAAAAAAGAACGGATTGTTAAATTTTCAGGAAATTTTCAAACTTTAACAATATAATCCTTATTAAAAATCATATAGGGCTTCCTAGGTGGCACAGTGGTTAAGAATCCGCCTGCCAATGCAGAGGTCATGGGTTCGATCCCAGCTCCAGGAAGATCCCACATGCCGCGGAGCAACTAAAGCCTGTGTGCCAAAAAAAAAAAAAAAAAAAAATCATATAGTGTATTATTATATAATACTACATTGTTATATTCTATAAAAAGGTACAAAAGTCAACATTTTCTAATTATTTAATTACAGTTTACTCCTCTCTATCCTCTTCAAGTTCTTTACTTTCACTTGTATCCAGACAGCAGCGATACTATCTAACGGTGGCCACTATACATCTCTCCCCAGCTCCGCAGGAGATCATTTTGGTAGCTTGAAATCACCATGGTGGGTTTATTTACACCAAGAACATAGCTAAACACTACAAATCACTCCAACCCTCAACACCAAACACTGCTTGCTAAATATTCATTTAGATGGTCTATCACATCATCTGTAGATTTTGTGATAAGGATTAATTGAGGAGACTGCACTTATATTTACTACAATATAAACCAGTTATCATAGGAATTGTTAACTGTGAGTTATCGTCAATAGGTTGTTAAATGTTTCTGTGGGATTCCTTTTTATTTTTATTTGTTTGTTTTATTTATTTACATTTTTTTTGGCTGTGTGGCATGTGGGATCTTACTTCCCCGACTAGGGATCGAACCCGTGCCCCCCTGCAGTGGAAGCACAGAGTCCTAACCACTGCACCACCAGAGAATTCCTGGGACTCCTTTTTAGAAGTAAACTCTCAGGACAGAGAGCATCACATTAGCACTCACTGCACAAAGCAACTATTTCAGGAGCTGCCTGACCATTTAGTTCATGAAAGCATTTTTTAAACCAATATTTCTCTGGGAAAAAAAATTCACTCTAACATATGAGTAATCATACATTCAGACCAAAAAATCCTACACAGAACCTTAGCTTGAACACTAGTCTGTACTAGAAAACACAGGTTTTATTCTGTATTCCTGGATTCTAGGCAATAAATCTCAATTTTCGGGGAACTGGCTTGTTCCTAAACTCCTGGTACACTCACAGACTGACTTGGCTCTTTTGACCTATGTATATTATTTTCACACTTGTGTTTATTGCCTTATCACTTTGGTGATTCTTTTTCTTGATAAAAACATAAGGGAGAAAGCTTACTTTTAAAACCCAATTGGTTTCTAACCATAGTAGTTTTGCCATCACATATTTATGTGCCAGAGTAAATGAACTTTTTATTTAATTTTTCTAACCAATGGATGTAGACCAGATTTAAGCAGCAGGGGTACCAATCCTGTCCCCAGGAGAACAAAGCCAAGACTATCTGTTCCCTGTCCCAGAATCTCAAGGAGATGCTAATCAGCGGACTTGGTATAACTTCACAGTAGCTCCTTTTGTTTGTTGCTTTTTTGTGCTGGTGTAGATTTCACTGAGACCACTTTATCAGACTCAATAACCTAACAACAGCTGGAAAGTCTGATTTAATTTTCTTTTCCTTCTACCTGTTATGAGAGGCTTCTAGGAGACTTGCATGCATAAGAGGTGCATTTAATTAGTGAATCACAAAATACTTTACCATATCTAATTCAGAAGATCAAGAAGAAAAGTGACTTACACGCAACATCTATGATGTAGTATTATTTAAGAAATAGATGCAATTTAATATAATACACAAAGTTTAGTCGTTATTTGTAAGCTCATCCTCCCCCCAGATTTATGGAGCCCAATAGGAAGACATGATTTTAATGACTCTTCCAAAACATCGTGTTAACTGTGTGGGCACTTTCAAGGAGCTACCTCCAGGAAGAGATCCACGTATGAGATTCTAGAAGCCCTCGCTACAGCTAATGGCTGCAGCACCCCTGGTGCACAGGACAAAGTCTGGAGTTCCTCTTTTCCTTCACAAGGCTTCCAGAAAGAATGCAAAGTGGGAGGGGATTGCAGGGTCTTAGGCAGAAACACAGTAAAAACGGGAGAACAATTTGGACACAGAGAACAGTTGAATCTTTATCTTTTCTTCCAAGAAATCTTCTTTCTTCTAGCATTAGAGCTAATAAAAAACATCTGGTTCTACTTTAAGCAACAAAGTCATTGTCTAACTAATGTCACGGTTACGTATGTAAGACATGCAAGCCCTGAGTGGGGAAATGTTTTTTCTAGGTAATGTATTCCCCAAAGACATTTCAGTAACAAACAAATCTTATGGGTGTATACGCTCTTTAATAGAAAGATAGATAAATAGGTAGATGATAGATAGATACATAGGTAGATGATAGATAGATATAGATAGATACATGGATACATATTGATAGATAGATAGATGATAGCTAGCTAGCTAGACAGAGACAGAGATAATAGAGATAGACGAACAGATACATTTATACAAATGTACATAATTGGCCCCATTTCTCTCCCGTCACCCTTTGCCCATTCCCTACGGGATCCAGGACCACAGGGTCTGTCAACCTCTTCCTTCTGCGCCCCTGTGAATAAATGTCCGACGGGCAATGCAAGTGTCTAAGCTGACATTCCTCCTCTCCATTTTCAAATTTCAGCCCTGTACTCACCACAAACCATCTGACCACTTACCTAGGATGAAGACAGTTTTCAGGGGAGGAATTCATAGATGTCCTGATAGGAGCACAGGCCAGCCTTGGGCACCGATTTATGGTTTCTGTCTTTATCCAGTAACTCCCTCAGGAGTGTCACTGCTTTACACACTGTTTTGATAAAAGCCTCCGAGGAGGAGCATCTTCAGTACAGGCACGTATGGAGGCGCTGGGCAATGCCCCCCAGAGAGAGCTGCTGTCAGTAAATCAGGCTGCTTCTCTTGTAAAGTCCATTCTATGTTGCTAAGGAAGAAACAGTACCGAAACATTAGTCATCTAGCATATGTTTTTCAACTTGGAAAGCAACAGAATGTATCTCTGAGGAAAATTAATCTCAGGCTAGCTCTGCAAATTAAATGGGAGGTTTCTAAGTTTGGAAATTTGATTTAAGGACTCATTTTGCACAAATAGACTTATATTTGCATTTTCAGGTAAAAATAAGCAGCATATCACTTATTTCATATGTAACCTTCCAGCTAAAAATGGCTGTGGGGGTCGACTGGATGAAGACAGTTAGGGGAAGATTATAAGAAAACTCTTGAAATAAAATGATATGATAAAAGTTGTAGCCTGGCATTTTTCTCTCTCTGATTTTGACAACGAGGAGAGAAAATTACAAATACTTTCAGTAATGAACTTGAGTTCCATGCAACTGACAGTAGAAGTGAGATTGGCATATATTTTGATTGACATCAGAATTCTATTCCTGTTTATTTAACTCTGGGTTACCATTATTTTGATATTAAGTTAATAGAGAGGGAAAAGACATACCATCATCTTGTCAAGCTATGCAAAGAAATAGATCTGATTTCCTACTGGGAAATTATAAACATATCTTTTTTCCTGTTGGGATATAATCAGAAACGTAGTTCATTTCCTATTGGCCTTATACCGGCTGCCTCTGTGTCACTGTTCATGTAGAAGTGGTGAGCTGGTTTTTGTATCAGGTTCATGATGGTGAAAAATATCTGTGCAGGAAAAGAAGGCAAAGGGCAACCTAGGATATAGGAATATGAGATGACCAAATGCATATGTTGGTTTTTTAACTGTATTTTTAAAGTAAATTCTTGAATGTGCATAATTAGCATATGTTTTTCTTCAGATGGCTGGTTTTTTTCTCAGCTGAACATATCATTTTTTTTGTTTGTTATAGCTTGATAAGTATTTATTAAAAGGCTCATTTTACTGAAACTATCGGTTGACATTCTTTTTTTGTTAAATGCAATCACATGTCTATCAGAAGCAGACAGGGGCAAAGGATGACCACAGGGAACTCTACCTCCGTGAATCACAACTTGATTGGAGTTAGAAGTTCCACAGAGCTTTTCACTTCCACAATGGATGTTTGAGAGAAAATATGCACTCTTGCAAAATGAACAGAATGTTGGCAAGTATCACCACCACTAGACCTGGCATAAGCCGTGAAATTACATCTCTCCCATGGTGGCCACACAATGACCACATTCTTCCCACTGTGTTATGTGGTACAGGTCAGTTCACCTAATCTTCAACCATCCTTCTTTCCTGTTTCCTAACATAAGCCCTGGTCAAGTCCTCTGGTACCTACAAACATAATCAGGAAAAGGATTTCTCCCCGTCATAAGGGCCGCAATGGAGAAACCAAAATAAAAGTAAAATGTAGAGATTTAACGAGTCTTTAATAGAACATCTTTTTTTTTTTTTTGGCCTTGCTGTGCAGCATGCAAGATCTTAGTTGCCTGACCAGGGATTGAACCTGTGCCCCCTGCATTGAGAGCATGGAGTCTTAACCACTGAACCGCCAGGGAAGTCCTAGAACATCATTAAGTCATTACTAACATGGCATTTCAGTGTTTCACAGAGTGGAATCATTTCTTCCCTTGTTGATCTTTAAGTTTGCAGAAGTTCATTCCTCTCCTTATAATGATTACAAGGACGTGAAACGAGATATAAACAATTGTACTTCTTCATTCAAAAAAGTGGTTGTTATAAGCCTACTATTTGTTTTTTTTTAATAAATTTATTTATTTATTTATTTATTTATTTATTTTATTGGCTGTGTTGGGTCTTCGTTGCTGCACACGGGCTTTCTCTAGTTGTGGCGAGTGGGGGCTACTCTTCATTGTGATGCGCAGGCTTCTCACTGCCGTGACTTCTCTTGTTGTAGAGCACGGGCTCTAGGCGTGTGGGCTTCAGTAGTTGCAGCACATGGGCTCAATAGTTGTGGCTCATGGGCTTAGTTGCTCCACGGCATGTGGGATCTTCCTGGGGCAGGGATCGAACCCACGTCCCCTGCATTGGCAGGCGGATTCTTACCCACTGCACCACCTAGGAAGTCCTAAGCCTACTATTTGTTAAGCACTATTCTAGGCCCCAGGATGCAGTGGTGCTTAGGCGAAGTCACTGATCTCAAAGGGTTTATGTTCTAGGGCAGGACCCAGACAATAAAAAATACATGTATAAAGCCATGGCCACAGCGATAAAAGCGCTGAACACAAACAAAGCACAGTCAGAGGGTGGAGGATGATCTGAGAGAAGAGAGACAGATGGTCAGGGAAGATGTCTCTGAGGAGACTACATATGAACACAGAACTCATGCTGGCGATGCTGAGGTGACAAGCCACATGGAGGAGATCTCCGGAGGGGCATCCCGAGCCAAGGGATTGAGAGAACAGGAACCTTGACGTAAAAGGAGTGGTAAAAATGCTGATGGAGCGAGTAAGCCGATTTTGAGAGGAGGTCAGAGAGACCGAGGTCAGAGAGACCAAGGTCAGATCACAAGGGGCATCCTGGATGATGTGAAGGACTTTGGATTCTTCTCAGCATGACGGGCAGCCACTGGAAAGTATACAGCATAGAAATGACACCGCAGATTTATATTTAAAATAAAACCCTTTGATTGCTATGGGAAGGACTGGATGTGGGGGGACGGGGAGGCAGAGGAGGGTAAGAGGAGGAGGAAAGAAGACCAGCCAGGAGAGGATGGTGGAGACTCAGAGCAGGAGATGGAGGCAGAAGTGACAAGAAGATGTCAGACTCGGATCTGTTTCAAAGGAGGAGCTGATAAGATTTGCTGATGGACTGGACGTTAGGGGAGAGACGAACAGTAGGGATGAGGATATCTGTAGGATTAAAAGTGGAAGGATGGAGTTATTTTTTATGGAACAGGGAAGACTGGGGAAGGAGCATGTCGGGGAGGAGTGTCCTGTAGCCTCGTGAAGTTTGAGATGTGTATCAGAGACATCCACATAGAGTTCAGAGAAGTGCTCTGCGCTGGAGAGATGAATTTGACAAACATTTGAATACGGATGGTTTTTAAATCCTTGGGACAGGGCGAGACCCTTTAGGAAATAAGCTTAGATGAAGAAGAGGTATGAGGGCTGAGCACTGACCTCTGAGGTGTTCCGCAGTTCAGTGACGGAGGAGCCAGCAGTGAGGGCGAGGAGGCACAGGGAGGGGGAGGATCACGGGGAGGTCACAGCGCCCTGAAAGCCAAAAGAAGAAAGTGTTTCAGGAGGACAAGAGGCAGGCATACATTACATGCTCCCGAGAGGGTGAGGACAATGACCTTGGGACCTTGACAATTATGTTTTCAATCTGGAGGCAGGGGTGGAGCTGGAGTGGGAGGAGCTGAAGAGAGAATTGAAGATGAGCAGGTGGAGGGTCTGTAGAGACCACGCTTTCTAGATGGGTGGCTACCAGGCCACAGAGGACTAGGGCTGAGGGTGAAGGCGATGAGGGTTCTCAGAAGAAAATTTTTGTCTTCATGGGAAATTAGCACGTGTGCATGTTGATGATGATCCAGGACAGAAAGAGAAACTGATGAAACACGAAAGAGAGGGAATAATCATAGGATGGAGGTCCTCAGATAGGTGAGACCCAGCACACATGCCGAGCGGCTGGCCTCAGATAGGAGTAGACGGAGTTCAAGTGTTATCAGAGATGGGTGCACAGACAATGGGCAGAGATGTCAGTAGGTTGGTAGATCTGAAGGAGGACAGACAGGCTAGTTCTTTTCCTAATAGCTATTAATTTTAAATAAATTTATTTATTTATTTATTTTTGGCTGTGTTGGTTCTTCGTTGCTGCACACAGGCTTCCTCTAGTTGTGACAAACAGGGCTACTCTTCGTTGCAGTGTGCAGGCTCTCATTGCGCTGGCTTCTCTTGTTGTGGAGCACAGGCTCCAGGCACGCAGGCTTCAGTAGTTGCAGTGCATGGGCTCAATAGTTGTGGCTGGTGGGCTCTAGAGCACAGGCTCAGTAGTTGTGGCTCACGGGCTTGGTTGCTCCGCGGCATGTGGGATCTTCCCAGACCAGGGATCAAACCCGTGTCCCCTGCATTGGCAGGTGGATTCTTAACCACTGTACCACCAGGGAAGTCCCGATGGCTACTGTTTTTTAAGTGAACTAAGAAATAATGTTATCATCTAAGAGTTAGAAGAGAAAAGGGATAACTGGAGTTTTGAGGAAAGAGAAGATGTGAAATAGTAATCAATCTCCAGGTGGAAGAATCAGCCGGCTAGGCAGTGAAAGCTGATTTTCTGGGCAGTGTTGAAGGCTTACTTGAAAACGTTGGCCATAAATGTCACCTGAGCTCATTTGGCTTTGGATGGTTTTGTTCAGCCCATTTTGCTGCTCACAGGCGAGTAAGGAGCAGATGAGACGTGGAGTTCTTCCAAGTGAATGTGACGGAGAGAGGGTCTTGAGCATAGACTAGAAAATTCCTCCTGTAAAGGGTCAGACAGTAAATATGTTAGGCTTGCTTTGCGGCCATACGGTGCCTGTCACAACTACTTAGCTCACCACTTTAGTGCAAAAGCAGCCAGAGACAATACCTAAATTAAAGGGGGTGGCTGTGCTCCAATTCCACACTATTTATAATACCTGTCCGCGAGTTGATTTGGACTGAGGGCCTTAGTTTACTGGCCCATGATCTAGGGCATTGAGATTGTATCCAAGAGATCTGTTATAGTGATGAACCGTGGACTCGAAGCTGGTGATGGATGAAGTGGACACACCAGGATGTGATGGATCGCAAATGGCTTGAGGGCCCGTGGGGTCAGTGAACTACTGGAATAGGGGTGCTAATGAAAATGAACTGGAAAGAGAGAAGTTAGTGTTTAGAGTATTTGCTGCTTGACAGCTAGTCATTAGAGGCGATGCCTTCTTAGATAAGAGTCCTATGAGGATGGGAACCTGGGAGCCGTGGAGCTTTGTGCGCTTCAAATGCTCCAGAGCTGAGTCTTGGTGAGAGGAAGGAAGATTGTACCAAGAGCCAGGAAATTGTTCTCAAATCGGTGCACCCGGAGATTTTGAAGTCTCCTCGTAGATTTTGCCACAAGCAGCAAGATGGGCTGACTTTCCAGGACTCAGAGCCTAAACCCTGAGAGGGATGGCATGGCCAAATAGAAGTCATTTTGCAAGAGTTTGTGTGCCCTAAATTCTCACTTGAATTCATTTGTTGACTATTTCCAGTGTATCTGATACCACATTTCTTCCAGATCATCATCTGTTAATATTCTATGGGGGGCGGGGGAGGTGAGGGGGTGAGACAGGGTTATTATTATTCTTGCAAAATCACCTTAGTTGAAACTTTCACCCAGCAACATTCTTGCTATATCTTTCTCAAGTAATGCAGTGTTTTTGTTGTAAGTCTTCTCACTAGGAAAATTTAACGGTCATTACAGATATAAAATATTCTTATTGATGGTTTCCCAAATTAACTCATCTGTTTATTCATTCATCTTATGTGTTAGTCAGATAAAAATATTTAAGGCATAATCCCTGCCCTCAGGACACTGAGACTGGAATTGGAGTGGATAATGTAAATAAATAATTGCAAGACACTGAATTAATGGCTACAGTGGAGCAAAAAGAGTAATCATTTGTAATGCATCACAAGTTTCTCTTTTACTGCTTTCTACATGCCAGGCAGATAAAAATAAACAAGGTATTTTCTCTTCTGTTAAGGTACTTAGAGGCTAGGTGTGGATATATAGACAGGTAATTGGAAGACAATACTTGTTGCTAAAATAAAAGGTATGAATAAGCTAGAGTGATAATACAAAGGAGGGAAAGATCACTTTGCTTGGCAAGTGAAGAAAGCATTCACAAAAGAGTAAACTCCTGAATTGGGTCTTGTAAGATGATTAGGATATGAAGAGCAAAAGAGCATTCTAGGGCAGTTGGTGACTGTGTAGAGTTCGAATTTAGCTGGAGAACTAGGACAGGAAAGGTGAGTAACAGGCCGTGAGGTTGGAAAGTTAGGGGAGCCAGAAGAGGATGCCAGAAGGGGGAAGCCTTTGGGAGACCCAGAAGAGTTAATCAGGAAGGTAAACATCAAATTTGCATCTTAGAGAGATGGTGGAGAATGGATTAAAGGAAGGTGAGAATGGAGGCACCGTTTTTTCTAGTTTATTTCTCTTTAGTTAAAAAAACTGTTTTTTTGGTTATGACCAAATAAATTGATATCATAACCACTAATGGGCCGAGTTATGAAATGCAAAATCTCAGAGTGGGATGCTTCCCCAGGTGCTTCATCACTTTCACTTGTGCTGGTTTAGGTCCCCTCCTCTGCAGTCAGTGCTTGGAGCCAACACTGCACAGACGAGGTCACATGGTAAATATCCCCACATGGGTCCTTCTCTGACACTGAACTGGGAACTCCTTGAGGATGAGGAACAAGACTTATCTACCTTCGTATACATCTGCCTAAGGTCTCACTGTACAAGCTTAACAACGATTACTGAACTGAACGAAACACTTATTGCTTTATAATCAATAGCTGTCACATAATCGGAGTTGGCAGGCAGGTGGGGGGTGGGAGATAATGTCTACTAGCAATCGTCTTGGTAACCTGAAGCCTTGCCTAGCAATGGAAACAGGGCAACGTGCTCAAACTTCTAAAACATAGCTTAGCTACTATTGCCAATTTAAATAATCTAAAAGAAAAAAGAAAGGGAGCTCTGCTGCGTTTAATGTGATTCTAATTTCTTCAAAGTCGTTTTTTTTTTAACCTGCTTGTTATTTACTTCCTAAGATGCTTCCTCATTGTACAGTACATGAACGTGACATAAAAGCAATTTTCGAGGCAATATTAGAGAACACTAAAGTTAGGTTCTAACTCAAAAGGATTGTCAAAAGCAAAGGTAGAAGATGATGTTGTACACAGGTAATCAGCTTTTTATGACTCTATTGGTCTCCGCTGCTTCAGGCATTGTTATCTCTGTAGTTTTATCACATCCCCTGCTCCACTGTACCAACAGAATAGCTGTTTTAGTGGACTTTACGTTTTCATTTTCCCCCTAAATGTTGCCTAACACAGCTTGATAGTCGTGACACTGTTTCAGCAGTGTATTAGCCATTGGATAAGACATAACTTCAAAAATTAATTCCACGCTGTATTCTTTCTAGTATAAAATACACTGATGCCCTTCAGCACAATGGAATAGATGAAAAACAGGTCTGTCTAGAAGTCCTAAGATGCAGGTGGGATCTTGAAAGTTGTGTCATTTTAAAAGAACGGTGGCAAACAAATTTTTCACAAGTCGAAAAAGAGCATGATCCTTGGGTTACCAGCAGGAATGGGACGGACAGTATGCCTAAACATTACTGGTTTGAGATCTCTGGTTATGATATCAAGAATGAGAGTGTCCTTTCCAGTCTTAGAGGACACAACATTTACAACCTAATGCTAGAACTCTTGTATTTATGGCATTTATACACAAAAGTGCATTCTCAGAGAGGATTTGTTTTTCTTCCTCTGTGTAAGGAAGACCTCAACTATATCACTCTTATCTTTTCATAGTGACAATAGGAGCACTTAGTACTTATATAATAGACCCACGTGCTTTAAAAGATATCACATTTCTACGAATTATGTCTTGTGGCATTATTTAATTTTTATAGCTGATTTATCACTGATGATGAACAGGTTGTTCTGACATTCCAAGGGGAAGTGGGGAGAGAGCAGACGAGGCATTCTTTTTTCTTCAATTAAAAAAAAAAATTTATTTGTTTATTTGGCTGAGCCGGGTCTTAGTTGTGGCCTGTGGGATCTTCTTTGTGGCATGTGGGATCTTTAGTTGCAGCATGCAGGCTCTTAGTTGTGGCATGCAGGTAGGATCTAGTTCCCTGACCAGGGATAGAAGCCGGGCCCCCTGCATTGACAGCTCAGAGTCTTAACTGCTGGACCACCAAGGAAGTCCCAGAGTGAGGCATTCTTCAGTGAGGAAGCTCACCATGTGGTCACGTTAGTTGGTAGCCTGCTTATTATTTTGAATTTCTTCACTTAAAAGGTATTAATAGGAATTTCCACCCCTACAGAATGTACTGAATGAGTCTGAAACAGTCACTTAGCCACTGGTCAAACTATGACACTGGTTAACTGTCAGAAAACTTCGAAAGTCTTTCATCAAGGAATTCTATAGATGACACAAACACTTTACTCTGCCCCAGGCACCACCTTAAGTCTCATTTTCGTTCTTCATATCAGACCCTTTGCACTCCGTGACACATCCATGCATGGGAAGTTTCATAAGATTTAGGGAAAGGAAAGCAAGAATGATTTGGGCAAAATAAGAAGTGAATTGAAATGAGTCACCAAGGGAGACTGTCAAATCACTTTCATTCTGTGGTAACAGAGCTGTTTTGGATGTGATCCTAGAAAGTAGATGTGATGTTTACTTTGAGTGTCAACTTGGAGGGTGATTTGGGTGATATTATTTAAATCAGTGAACTTCAATTGTGATCTACAATGCGAATGGATCTTATCCAATCCGTTGAAGGCCTGGATAGAAGGAAAAGACCAGCCCTCCCAGTAAGGGGAACTCTCCAGCAGGCTGCCTGCGGACTGCATCAGCACTATCTGCTCTCCCTGGTCTCCAGGGGACCCTTGGACTGGAACTTCATCAGCTCTCCTGGGTCTCAAGCCTGCTGGACCACCCTGCAGTTTCTGACTTGCCAGTCTCCATAACCATGTGGTGCAATTCCTCATAACTAATGTCTTTTTATGTATACACATCCTATTGGTTCTGTTTCTCTTGAGAACCCTAATAAGTACGATATTCATCAATAGACCAATTGTTCATCGACAGACTTATGGAACTTGGAACCAATATTGATTGGTCTGTAAGACCACACTAAAAATGACTGCTCTGTAAGCCAGAAAGAGAAAAACAAATACCATATGCTAACTCATACATATGGAATCTAAAAAAATGGTACTGATGAACCCAGTGACAGGGCAAGAATAAAGATGCAGATGTAGAGAACAGACCTGAGGACATGGGGAGGGGGGGTGCAAAGGGGAAGCTGGGACAAAGTGAGAGAGTAGCATTGACATGTATGCACTACCAAATGTAAAATAGATAGCTAGTGAGAAGCTGCTGCATAACGCAGGGAGATCAACTTGATGATGGGTGATAACTTAGAGGGCTGGGATGGGGAGGTTGGGAGGGAGTTGCGGGAGGGAGGGGATATGGGGATATATGTATAAATACAGCTGATTCACTTTGGTGTACAGCAAAAACCAGCACAACAGTGTAAAGCAATTATATCCCAATAAAAGAGATAAAAAAATAAAATAAAATAAAAGATGACTGCTCTGGTAGGTAGGCTTTGTGGACACTCTTTGGCTTACTCACCACTCTTTGAATTTGTTCACAACCCAGTGAAGGGCAGGTCTAGGTACCCAACTTCATGGCTACAATTTCCTGGACCAGTTAACTGACTAGGGAGTTTGGAGGGTGTCTAATCCATAGGTTAGCCTGAGCCAAATAGGTGTTTAGGGATGTGGACTCAGAGACATCGAGACAATAAGGGTAGGCGCTGCTGATTAAAACAAGCACTTATATAAGAGGGTTTCCTGCCATCTTCTAAACTCAGAGGAGGCTGGCCAGAGAAGGCATGGGGAGCGGAGAAGAAGGAGAACAGAGCCCCTATGGTTAGCTAAAGTGGGAGGGGCCTCCAGTGGAAGGAGGAGATCACACACTCACATGCTAATAACTAGGGAGGCTAAGAGATGCACAGGGTACCCGGAGACCCCTCCCCTGCCAATGCCCTGTGGGTTTAGCTTTTGACCCCAGCTATACCATTATCTGACCCTAGAAAAGGCACTTACCTTCTGGCTCTAGTTTTCTCATCTATAAAATAAAAGGCTGAGCTTCAATGCGTAGAGTTCTAGAGAATCCAGTGGTTTTAAGTTTGTCCTATGAAATAGGGATTGTTTAATGGTGGTTTCTCCTTTAATGTTCTTAGGCTCTGAATTCTATCAGTTTCATTTGTGCCAACAATGGGTTTGTGTTCCTTAGATAAATAACTTTCAAACTTTTTTTTTTCTTTTGCCATGGAGCATTTTGTTAAAAAGAAGTCTTCCGGGGAGTTTTAAGCAAATGAAACAGACAAAAACTGAGCCAATCTGATCAGACTGAATGAGTCTTGAACTTCACCCTCGTGGCCCTTCCTACCCTCTCCCATCCCCACATGCTCTACATCTCAAGCTCTGAAGAGTCCAGTTTGAAAGCCTTTGCTGATGAGAAAGAATCCAGATGAATTAGGAAGAGGGAGAATGAAATAAAGTTATGAACTGCAGGAGCAGCTGGAGACCAGCAGGATTTTAGAGATACACAATCTGGAAGTATTTCCTGCCTTGGTGTGGTGGATTCCAGCAAACAGCACAGGCAGGAACCTTGAAAGGCAGGGGCTGGGGAGAGACAGCTGCAAAACCGTGGCCAGAGGTAAGTGGGTACCATGGGGAAAAACAACAGGGGATGGAGCAAAGTTGTGCAATGTGGGTTTACTGTGTCCCTTGCTTCAAACAACATGGGAGAAAATATAAGAGAAAAGGAAGAACACCTCCCAAATATGGTTAAGTGGTTTAAAAGAAGGAGACTTTTTAATTTACCTAAAAAGAGGAAACAAGAAAGCATTAGAAGGAGTTTTCTTATATATATACATTTTCTAGGAAAGACCAGATTCAGTGTTATCTCAACCATAATCAGAGAAGATGAGGACACCGACCAAAATGGCAGAGTAAAGACCTCCAACATTCTCTCCTCCACAAAAAGCAGCAAGAACACCAGCAAAAATTTTCAGACTTGTTCTGAACTCTGGAAATTAGCCAAAGCTTGCAGCCATCTGAGGAGCGTTTATTCACGTAAAAGAGCTAAATCTCAGTGAGAACAGTGAGCTCTGTGGCGTTCGCATTTGCCCTGTCCTCCCTCTCTCCTCTATAGCTCTGCAGGAGCCTTGAAAATGAACAGCCAGAAATCAAGGTGAAAGCCAGCAACCTGGCAGCCATTGCAGGTGGAGCTCCTGCAAGACCTGTTCCCAGAGTATCAGCATTATTTGACCTGTGTGGCGTTTCCCTGTACTATTCCACATGCAAGCTTACCTTTATGTAACCTGACTTAGAGCTCAGCCTATACAAACAGCCTTCCCCCCATGGACATTTGTTGAAAACAATCAGAAGCAATTGAACATCATGGCTTCTTGAAGCAGAATATAACTGTTGAGGCAAACAAAATCCTGACCAAAATGATTAATAAGAAAAGCTTGGGCACAGGCTGTCCATAGGGAGCTTTGAAAGGCTGAAACATATTCCTGGAAACCTAGAAGGCCACATGCATATTTAGGACCAAATGCATGCCCAGAGCTGTGCATGCAAGCTCCGAAAAGACCAGAGAAGACCCTGAGCTCTCACCTTGGTTAAGGTTGAGGTTTTGCAAAAGCAAGATGTGAAAGCCAGGGCTGAGTTGCAAAATGCCTGAAGGAATGTTGGAGGCATGACCCAACACACACACAGGACCCCTCAGCAAAGACTGGGAGAACTACTGATTTCAGGTCCTAAAGGAAATCCCTGTCTAATCATTAGTTGACCAATATGCTAGCCAAGCAGAGATGTCAGTGGACACCCAAAGACTACAGATTTTACAGAATTAGTTCAGAAGTCACTAAACAAACAAACAATAGCAAACAACCACAACAGCAAGCTTTGGGAAAGTGGGGAGAATCAATTTCCAGAGTCGCCACATTGTATTATTTAAAATGTCGAGTTTAAAAGAAAAAATGAGACTGGCAAAGAAAGAGGGAAGTTTAGCCCATGCACGGGAAAAAAATCAATCAGTAGAAACTTCCCATGAGGAAGCCCAGACATTGGACATAAACAAAGTCTTTAAATCAACTATTTAAAATATGTTCAAACAACTAAAGGAAACAATGTCTAAAGAAATAAAGGAAAGTATGAGAACAAAGTTTCACTAAATAGAGAATATTGATAAAGAGAGAGAAGTGATTAAAAAAAAAGAATCAGCTAGAGTTCTGTAGTTGAAAAGTACACTAAAATGAGAAATTCACTAGCAGTTTTCAGGAGCAAATTTCAGCAGGCAGAAGAAAGAATAATCATACTTGAAGATATGTCCATTTAGATTATCCAGTCTGAGGATTGGAATGGAAAAAGACTGAAGAAAAATAAACAGAGCCTCATAGACCTATGAGAAACCACCAAGCACCCCAACACATGCCTAATGTCAGTTTCAGAAGGAAAGGATAGAGAGAAAGCAGCAAAAACAACACTGGAAGAAATAATGGCAAAAAACTTCCCAAATTTGATGAAAAACATTGATATACACATCCAAAAAGCTCAAAAATTTTCAAGAATGGTAAGTGCAAAGAGATTCCCACTAAGACACATTATAATCAAATATAGACTCAACACCCCACTTTCAATAATGGATGGAAAAATCACACGAAACATCGATAAAAAAAAACAGAGGATTTGAATTATACACCAGCTAGAACTTGCAGACACCTATGGAACACTCCCCCCAATAGCAGCAGAATACACATCTTCATCCAGCACACATGAAACATTCTCCAGGATAGCGTGTATAAGAAGCTACAAACAAGTCTCAGTAAGTTTTAAAAGACTGAAATCATACAAAGTATCTTCTCTGACCAGAGTGCAATGGAGCTAAAAATCAATAATATAATGAAAACTGGAATTCACAAATATGTGGACAATAAACAAATCACTTTTTTTAAAGATTTATTTTATTATTTATTTACTTATATTGGCTGTGTTGGGTCTGTGTTGCTGCGCACGGGCTTTCTCTAGTTGTCCTGAGCGGGGGCTACTCTTTGTTGTGGTGCACGGGCTTCTCATTGCGGTGACTCTTCTTGTTGCAGAGCACAGGCTCTAGGGTCTTGGGCTTCAGTAGTTGTGGCATGTGGGCTCAGTAGTTGTAGCTCACAGGCTCTAGAACACAGGCTCAGTAGTTGTGGCACACAGGCTTATTATTTGATCCTTGGCATGTGGGATCTTCCAGACCAGGGATCAAACCCATGTCCCCTGCATCGGCAGGCAGATTCTTAACCACTGCACCACCAGGGAAGCCCAATAAACAACTCACTTTCAAACAACAAAAAGGTCAAAGAAGAAATCGTAAGAGAAATTAGAAAATACTTGGAGACAAATGAAAACGAATATGCAATATACCAAAAGTTATGAGATGAAGAGAAACCAGGGTTCAGAAGGACATTTATAGCAGTAAACATACATACTAAAAAAGATATCAAATCAATAATCTAACTTTACATCTGAAGGAAATAGTAAGAGAAAGGAAATCCAAAGCTATGATGGAAGGAAGTAATAAAGACTATAGTGGAGATAAACAAAATAGAGAATAGAAGAAAATAGAATCAATGAAACCAAAAGTTAGTTCTTTGAAAAGATCAACAAAGTTGACAAACCTTTAGCAGAACTAAGCAAAAAAGAGAGAAAACTCAAATTACAAAAATCAGAAATGAAAAAGGGAAACATCACTATTAACCTTACAGAAATAAAGGACTCTAAGGGAATACCGTGAACAATTGTATACCAACAAATTACATACCTTGCATGAAATGGGAAATTTTCTAGAAAGATACAAACTATAAAAACTGATACAATTAAAAAATAAAAAGTATGAATTGACTATAACAAGTAAAGAAGTTGAATTAGTAATCAAAATTCCTGCCCCCCCTACACACACACACAAAAGCAGCCTAGGACCAGATGGCTTCATTGGTAAATTTTACAACACGTTTAAAGAAGAATTAACATAATTTTTCACAAACTCATCCCCAAAATAGAAAAGCAAGGAATGTTGAGGAGGAAATTCATTCTGTGAGACCAGTATTATCCTGATAGCAAAAGACAAAGACTTTGCAAGAAATGAAAACTGCAGGCCAATATCTCTTATGAATACAAACAAACAAACAAAAAGTCCCCATAAAAAGACTAACAAATTGAACACCAATATACGAAAAGGATAATACACCATTCCCAACTGAGATTTATCCCAGGAATACAGGTTGAGTTAATCAATGTGATACATCACATTATCAAATTAAAGGACAAAACCTACAGAATCATCTCGATGGATGCAGTAAAAGCATTTGACAAATCCAACACCCTTCATGAGAAAAACACTGAGCTAGAATTGAAGAAAACTTCCTCAACCCAATAACAGACATCTATGAAAACCCCACAGCTAAACACACTTATTGGTGAGTGATTGAATGCTTTCCCTAAACTAGGAACAAGGCAAAGATGTCTACTCGCATCATTTCTTTTCAACATGGAAAAGAAATTCACCATTTCTTTTCAACATGGAAAAGAAATGGAGGTTCTAGTCAGGGAAATTAGGCAAGGAAATAAATAAATAAAAGGCTTCCAGGTTGCAAAGGAAGAAGCAAAAATATCTTTATTTCCAGATGACTTGATTTTGTATTTAGAAAATTCTCATGAATTCACAAAAATCTATTAGATCTACTAAAGGAGTTCAGCAAGTTTGCAGGATACAAAATTAATATGCAAGAATCAGTTATATTTCTATATAGAGGGTGAGTCAAAAATTATCCTCACTCAGGCTGTAGAATTTATTTTAATTAACTTTTAGAAAAGACAATTATATCACTTTTCAAAATAATCTTGTTTTTCAATATATTTGTCCATCTGTCAGCAAGTTTTCATATTCCCTCATTAAAAAATGTTTTCAGCTGAGCTGTGAGCCACTAATGCAGTGCTGTGTCCACTTCTTCATCAGAAGTGAATTGGCTCCTTCTTGATGGCTAACACTTGTGCGGCCTTCCTTGAACTTCTCTATTCATTCATACACACTTCTTCATGACAAAACACTCTCTCCATACTTCGCACAAAGTCTTCGATAAATAACGGCACCAGGAACACCCTTAGAACACAAAAAACGAATCACTGCCCGCTGCTCTTCTTTTGTGCAAATCACAAGTGGGGCATCCATTTTTACTTGCACCACAGTTACAGATGAACTGATGTAACACGTTCACACCTGCACAGCAGTGACTAAGGAGACAGTAGCCTTGAACAAAAAGCACTGATAAGACAGTGCGGCCAAAATAAGTTTTAATATAACCAGACTGCAGATAATCTTTGACTCGCCCTCCTAGCAATGAGCAATCTGAAAATATAACTAAGAACACAATTCCATTTATAATAGCATCAAGAAGGATACGATATTTAGAAATTAATTTAACAAAAAATGAAACACTTCTCTATTTTAGAAAACGACAACACATCATTGAAAGAAATTTTAAAAGTTCTTAATAAATGGAAATGTATCCCATGTTCACAGACTGGAAGAGTTTATATTGTTAAGATGACAATATTTCCCAAATTGATCTACAGAGTCAATGTAATGCCTATCAAAATCTTGGCTGGATGGGAGTGGAATTGCTGGGTTATATGGTAGTTCTATTTTTAGTTTTTTGAGAACCTCCACCTACAGTGGCTGCACCAATGTACATTCCCAACAGCGTACGAGGGCTCCCTCTTCTCCACATCCTTGCTAATATTTGTTTCTTTGTGCTCTTTTTGATGATAGTCATTCTGACAGGTGCGAGGTGATATCTCATTGTGGTTTTGATTTGCATTTCTCTGGTGATTAGTGATGTTGAGCATCTTTTCATACGTCTGTTGGCCATCTGCATTTCCTCTTCAGAAAAATGTCTATTCAGTTCTTCTGCCCATTTTTTAATTGGGTGGCTTTATATATGCACCCCAATGTTCATAGCAGAATTATTTACGATTGCCAAGATATGGAAGCAACCTAAGTATCCATGAACAGATGAATGGATAAAGATGTGGTACATATATACAAAAGAATACTACTCAGCCATAAAAAAGAATGAAATTTTGCCATTTGCAGCAATGTGGATGGACTTAGAGGGCATTATGCTAAGTGAAATTAGTCAGATAGAGAAAGACAAATACTGTATGATATCACTGATATGTGGAATCTTAAAAAATACAACAAACTAGTGAATATAACAAAAAAGAAGCAGACTCCACAGATACAGAGAACAAAGTAGTGGTTACCAGTAAGGAGAAGGAAGTGGGGAGGGGCAAGACAGGAGTAGGGAATTAAAAGGTACAAACTATTAGGTATAAAATAAGCTACAAGGATGTATTGTACAACACAGGGAATACAGCCAATATTTTACAATAACCGTAAGTGGAGTAGAACCTTTAAAAATCGCAAATCATTATATTGTATATCTGTAACATATAATATTGTACAGCATCTATACTTCAATAAAAAGAAATGCTAATGTGAAAAGCATGCTCGAATGATAAAATATACACATTGAAAAATATAAAATATTGTGCCTCTTTGAAATACCTTTTTTATTAATTTGCAAAACTTGGATAAGCAATATATATAATATTTAAATGAAACAATATTACATCTTTATTTTCAAATCATAAATTAAATAATGATTTTGTGATTGTCACTTACAATTTAGGAAATTTTATTCTATGATTTCTAGAATGAAGGTTTCATAAACATAAATACAGAAAGAATTCAACTATTTAAGGCAAATAAAAATCAATTTTTAGTATTAAAAAAATCTCAGTTTGATTTTTTGCAGAAATTGGCAATTTGCTCCTAAAATTCATAATAGGAGATGTAAGAGGCCCAGAATAGCCAAAACAATCAGAACAAAGAACAAAGCTGAAGAACTTGCACTTCCCCTATTTAAAACTTAATGCAAAGCTAAAGTAATCAGTATAGTGTGGTACTGGGATAAGGTACTGATACAGATAAGTGGAATAAAAGTGAGAATCCAGAATTAAACTCACATATTTATGATGAATTCATTGTCAACAAAGGTGCCAAAACAATTCAGTGTGGGAATTTTTGCTGCTATGAGTGGATATTCACATACAAAAGCATGATAAATACAAAAATTAATTCAAAATGGATCAAACACCTAAATTAAGAGGCCAAACTATAATTTCTTAGAAGAAAACTGTTGCAAATCTTTGTGACCTTAGATTAGGCAGTGGTGTCATCGATATGACACCAAAAGCACAAGCAACCAAGGAAAACATAAATTGGACTTCATCAAAATTTTTAAAATTTGTGCTTCTAAGGACACAATAAAGCAAACAAAAAACCTACATAATGGGAGAAAATGTTTGCACATCATATGTCTAATAAGGGACTTACAGCTAGAACTTATAAAGAATTTCTATAATTCAATAAAAGAAAGACAACCCAACTAAAAATGGGAAAAGGACCTAAATAGACATTTCTCCAAAGATTTACAGATGGCCAATCAGCACCTGAAAAGATGCCCAACATCATTAATCATTAGGGAAATGTAAATCAAAACAATAATGAGATACCGCTTCATACCCACGGAGCTGGCTCTGTGCTGCAGACCTGGCCGGGTGTATGTAGATTTACCAGAAATTGTTTCTAGAATGAGGAAGATGTAACAGGCACATTGCGATAAGAGGTAAGAGAAAAAAAAAATGGCATTTAGGATGATTGTGATGGAGCACAGAGAAAGGCACAGAAAAGGGAAAATTATTTTTTAAAAAAGGAGGGTCTATGAAATAAGAGAGAAAACAGGAATATGACAATATGCAGAGTGTAAGAGGACCAGATACTATATGGTTAAATACTTAAAAGAACTAAATCAAGGTGATAAATTGTTAAATAAAATTTGTTTCAGACTTATTTTGACAAGTATTTCTTCATAATCTGGAAGGGCAGCTCAAATGTAATTTTTGTGCTCCTTGAAATTCTGCAATGAGATTTTCACCAGTGGGAGAGCCCTGGAGGTCTACAGCCCTGACCTCTTCCCTCCCCACTCTGACTTCATCCCACCTACTGGGGGCCTCCTGCACTTGCCTGTGGACATCTCAGTCCAAACTGCCCACAGCCCCTGCAAACTGTGGCCACTCGGCAGATAATCTGTACCCTTAGAAGCAGGGTCTCAGGGTGGAGATCTGTGGAGTCTCAGGAGGTGGGCTTGGGCAGGGATTTCCAGGGTCCTAGGTGCCTGAATACAATTGCTAAAGTTCTAGAATGAGGCACAGGGGGAGGGGCACTTCCAGAGGCGCCAAAGAGAGGCTCTCTAAAGCATGGAGCCCAGGGCAGGAACTCCTCTGGTCTGGGTCAAAGGATGGTGTCGACACGAGGGTTCTGTCCCAGAGATAAAACTCTGCTACAGATGGTTGACGGAGGCAAGAAAAATGAGTGAGATAAACAGAAAAATGGTAAAGATAGTAAGACTTAGTTTGCTGCAAGATAACTTGGGAGTCAACTCAGTTCTCTTTTAGAAAAGGAAAAGAATCATATAAAGCCGGAAACAGGGGAAGGGGTATAAACTCAAGAGAGGAAACTTGGACAGGTTATTTCAGAGAATTTAATGCGTCACACTCAGCAGTATGGACAAAATACAGCCAAAGTGAGAGCCGGGTTGTGAAGAAGCAAAATAGAGAAGAAAGAGATTTAGCAAACGGAATTTTCATCTTTTTTGTTTGTTTTAGTGTAGTTTAAGGAATATTTAGCACTCACAAAAATTAGATTTGGTCAGTAGGAGAGGAGTCTTGCAAAGCAAGAGGGAATGTTGGTGATGAGGCATTATAGAAGGTGGGCTGTACGGTGGGAGTGCCGGGGGGTCAGAGGGAAACTATCCTCCTTTCATCCTACAAGAAAGAGAAGTGAAGCTGGCTGGCCAGGGGCAGGGGAAGCAGGTCCTGTTACAATTTGTCAAAGAACAGCCCTGACTGTTACTTTAAATAGCATCAAAAACAAACTGGTCTTTTTGCTCTTAGATTCATCCCTCCTCTTCCCATAGGGACATACGAGGAAAATCCTATTTAAATATGTTTCCATCATCCCAAATCCTAAAGAATCTAAAGTATTGTTTCGCATAAACAATAGTAAACTATAAGACTTCCCTGGTGGCACGGTGGTTAAGAATCCACCTGCCAATGCAGGGACATGGGTTTGAGCCCTGGTCTGGGAAGATCTCACATGCCGAGGAGCAACTAAGCCTGTGAGCCACAACTACTGAGCCCACATGCCACAACTACTGAAGCCTGTGTGCCTAGAGTCCATGCTCCACAACAGTATAAGCCACTGCAATGAGAAACCCGTGCACCGCAACGAAGTGTAGCCTCTGCTCCTTACAACTAGAGAAAGCCCACGCGCATCAATGAAGACCCAATGCAGACCAAAAACTAGAAAATGCCTAATCATTTAGAGTTAAAATTTTCCTCCGTAGACATAGCGTGGCAGTCTATCTTACTGAGAAAATGATTTTTGGTGTGAGTGGAAAACTTCTCTCATGAGAAGTCATTTCCTAGTAAACTTCATTAATAAGATATGATAAATTACTGTCGTTTTTAATTGTTACATATATGTTCATTATTTTAAACCTTAAGCTCTGTTGACTTTAAGGCAAATATTCATTTGCTCTGGGGATACTGATCTAATTGATGATATTTAGTGTACAGAAAAAAAAGTATGAAATTTGTACACAAAAACAGAGCCTAGAAAGTTTCCTCTTTTTACTGCAGCTGGGTATTCTACATGACAGTAAAAATTAAACAGGGATTTAGAGACTCTTTCTTATATTGTAGAGAGCTTTTATGATTTTGCTTTAATTACTTTCAGATTTTTATTTGTGGTCTAAATTAATCAATGAAAGTTCTTTAGTCTTCCATTTATTATTATCATATCTCTTGAGAAAACTTATTTTCTCTATGTCAGATCAGAGATAGACCAAGGAAAAAGAATTTTCAGAAATAAAATATTGCAATTATATTTTCTAAATTTTCTAGAACACTCATATTCACTAGGTATCCAATGTGACAGTCAATACAGGTCCATATTTAAGTGAGGACAATGACTGTATCTCAGGTTAACTCACGCTCCTGACTTTTTCATATTTTCCCAAATATTTTTCTCCTTCCTCTACTTTGCATATCCGTGGGTATGTATTTGGTTAGCACTTTTCAGTTGAAACAAAGAAGCCTGTAACACTGCAGATGAATTAGCATCGGATTTTAGCAGATGGGTTGCCACTAAATTCTAGGAAGTTTCCAACTGTTTTCACTTTACTACCAGGTTCACAAATAACCACAGCTGATATATTCAGAGCATTTTTACACCTACCACATATTGTTCCAAGCTCATAAAATTTATTAACACACTTAATCTTCAAAACAACCCTATGAGGTAGACACTCTTACAATCCCCACTTAACAGATGAGGAAACTGAGGCAAAGAGAGGTTACAAATGAAGCGAGTGAGTGCCAGGATGAGGATTTGGACCTCAGCAGTCTGGACCCATCCCCATGCTTTTAGCTGCACTCCCTCTAAATACCATCATTGCTTTAGTATTAATTAAGAAAATACTGTTTAGAAGTGTGATGAAGGTGATTTTGAGATTATCATCCACCTTTTTTAAAATCCAACTTTTTGATAGCCTCATAGGCATTACTTCTATGACGAGTAGACGAGTAATAATCGTCTTTATTATTTTTTTAATAAATTTATTTATTTATTTATTTATTTATTTATTTATTTATTTTGGGCTGTGTTGGGTCTTCATTGCTGCACAAGGGCTTTCTGTAGTTGCGGCGAGCAGGGCCTACTCTTTGTTTTGGTGCTCAGGCTTCTCATCGTAGTGGCTTCTCTTGCTGCAGAGCATGCGCTCTAGGCACATAGCCTTCAGTAGTTGTGGCACATGGGCTTAGTTGCTCTGTGGCATGTGGGATCTTCCCAGACCAGGGATTGAACCTGTGTCTCCTGCATTGACAGGAGGATTCTTAACTACTGTACCACCAGGGAAGTCCCAATAATCCAGTCTTTAAATCAAAATAAGATATAAAACTATGAGCTGATAATCCTGATAGTCTCAAAAATAATTTTTCTTTTATTTTGCTTTCAAACTTAAAAAACATATTAATTACAATATGTGGGAAGAAATTAAGAAAGTGTTACAACTAGTATAGTCATGCGGGATCATTTTAATATATACACACTTTGAAGTAAGGGCTTGTAATTTAATTGTTCTAATTTATTTACTGCAGCACATTATATTGTTGCAAAAATTATAAAAATTATAAAATTTCTTTATATCATAACGCTAAGAGTGTATGCCTGGGAAAACTCCCTTTCTCTAACCACATCCTCAGCACCAGAGGAGGAGAGAAGAGAGAAAAGTGAACAGAGAAGAAGGAGCAATGTCCACGGTGTTGGTCCCAACAGGGCTCTCTGATCCCTAGGTGAGGGCGTAGTTCAAGCCATTCTGGGGAATATTTAAAGTGGTACCTTCTAGCAGACCCTCCAGGGAGCAGATGTGTACGAGTCTGAACATTTTGAGCTACACGTGTGAGCTGAGAAACATGACAGTCATGTTTACCCCCTCTCCCTCTCTCCCATGAGCACCAGAAGCCTAAGGCTGCTCCTGATTTTCACAGATTGTGTCTTTTCAACTCCACGTCCCGCCCAGGCAGGTACTTCACCTCCACACTGTAAATATTCATTATAGCATTGTGTCGTCATGTTTCTTGGATGTCAACCTTCTCCTATAAAAGTGTTGTAAATTGTTTCATGGGATGTGTGCCCTAGTAAATTGCAGTGATGAATCTTGCTTTGTTGTTTGACTACACACACACACACACACACACACACACACACACACACACACATACATCCGGTAAAAAAGGAAGCCACTTTGAAGGGCTCAAATATTTGGAAATAGCTCTCTTGGTGAGAGGCACATTTTCTCAGGTGGAACGCAAAGGCATCCTGCCAAATTCCAGGGCAAGAAAGCTACTCGAATGGTACTTGGTATCCTTCAGATTATTTGAGAAGGAAAACAGATAGCAATGCTCCTTAAACACAAATGGAGAGTGAAGACTGTGAGTATAAGGTGCTGCATGTAGGAACACATTGCATCTCTGTCGTCCCCCTGGGCTACAATTAAGGGGAAACCGAAGGATCAGTACAAACTCCAAGTTGTTTATGAAGGTCCTCCTGTACCAGTGGAGTGATTCTCTCAACATCCCCAGTGATGATAAGGGAATTATAGCCAGTAGGGTGCCTGCAATGAAGTGATTTAATTGAATGATTTAATTATATATGGCTTTTCCGATTTAGGAAATAGTTGATTACTAGGCATGGACTTAAAAGTCACCTAGCCGGTCCAATGGTTAAGACTACGCCTTCCAATGCAGGGGGTGCTGGTTGGGGAGCTAAGATCCCACATGCCTTGCAGCCAAAAAAACCAAAACATAAAAAAACAGAAGCAATATTGTAATAAATTCAATAAAGACTTTATAAAAAATAAAATAAAATAAAAATAAAATAAAATAAAATAAAATAAATGTCACCTAGCAATTTGGTCCCTTGTACCAGCCCATGCTGGTGAGTCTCTGGTTTGGACTGGTTTGCAGTAAGATAGATTCGGTTGCCTCATCCACATTGCTTGTTAGTAAAGGGCAAATAATCCATCGTGGAACCTGGGGGATGCATTATCACTAGAGGACTTGGATTCAGACTCCATGGTTGAATTTGGAACAAGATTAAATCATCTGATCAACAATAATAAATGATACGGAAAAATATGCATCATGAGAGTAAAGAAGCTCAAATTCCTCGCACAATAAAAGCAATGGCAGAAGAGAGATACACAACTGGCCTGGAATCGGGAAAGTGATGCTTTTTTGCTGTGCCTTATTCTGGGATGTCTTTTTCTCTACGAATCAGGTTAAAGTTGCTTCTGAAGACAGAACATCCAACTCAGAAATAAGTGAACGTGTCTCACTGATCTTTATTGCCTGTCTCCCCGATGGTATCAGCAAGAGTTCAGGATTATGGTTTTTTGAACTGAGCAGGGCACCTGATCTGAAAAAGTTGCCAAGGTTTTTGAAGATGCTTTAAAATGATGGTTTGGATTCAGTCTTGAGGAGTAAAAACTCAGCTGACCACAATAAAGCACCATCAGGGAGAGGGCTGAAAAACGTAGAAGTCCCCTGATTATCATGAAATTAATTTTAATAATGCATTTTATTTAACCTAATATATCCAAAATATTATCATTTCAGCATTAATAAATGTCAATTCATAAAATTATTGAGATACTATATATAGATTTTTCATAAAGTCTTTGAATCCAGTGTGTACAGCACATTCAAACTTGGACCAGCCATGTTTCCCAGTTCAAGTGCTCAGCCACCTGGTGGCTGTTGATCACGCAGTTTCCACATCCGGCAGCACAGTTTCAGCATAAAAGTCCTGTTTGGGGAATCAATTTTTATTCAAAACATGACTGTAAGCTTATTTGCTATGTGGCCTTAGGCCAGAGATTTAACTTCTCTCTCTTTTTTTCTATAAAATGGAGAGAATAACATTTAACCCCTGGAGTTCTGTGACAATTAAATGCTGTATGTAAAACTGTCCACATTGGTCGTACCAATAAATGGCTGCTAATATTTGGAGCTCAGCAGAGTAGATCACTGTAGTGCAGCTATTCTTTTTAAGTCAGTTAAAAACAAGTATCCTAATGTTGGAGTATCTGTTATATTCCAGACAAAATGAAGGCATTTTCAGACCTACGCCAGGCTGTGCTGTCTGTCCCTGTGGCAAATCTGAAGCACATCACTTCCTCTGTGTAGGTTTTGAAATGTGTGTGTATAAATATATATATATATACACACACACATATATATTATTTTTTTAAGAATTTTATTGAGATATAATTGAAGTACAATAAACTGCATACATTTAAAGTATACAATTTGATATTTTTTTCTTATTAGTAATGTATATATGGCAATCCCAATCTCCCAATTTGTCCCACCCCAACCCCCAAGCCCTGCCCTCCTTCCCCTCCCCACCCCTTTCCCCCCTTGGTGTCCATATGTTTGTTCTCTACATCTGTGTCTCTATTTCTGCCATGCAAACTGGTTGATCTGTACCATTTTTCTGGATTCCGCATATATGTGTTACTATACGATATTTGTTTTTCTCTTTCTGACTCACTTCACTCTGTATGACAGTCTCTAGGTCCATCCACGTCTCTACAAAGGACCCAATTTCGTTCCTTGTTATGACTGAGTAATAGAAATGTGTATATATTTCTGAGACTGGACTTTTCTGAACCTCATATTGGGAACTGTCAGTGGGAAACATTTTTGGCATTCACGGATGTGATCTCCATAATAAGAAAAAGCAAATGAGCCTCTCAAAGACCAACTATTTACATTATTGTTAAGTCCCTGAGGCCCTAAGGCCAGTGCTCAGCCGGGTGAGGTGAATGAATTCCCAGAGGCCCTGATGTTATTTAGTCAATTACACCATCTACAGAATACTCTCATCTAATGTTTTTCAAGAAGTTACTGCTCTAGTTTGTTTCCCAAAGAATGGTTAATGGTTACTGGCTTCTCAGAGAGTGCTAGTACTAGTGGTCCCAAGACTAGTACTTAATAGCTTGATCATGATGTCCATGATAAACATGCTCACTGAGTCCTCTGGCACCCACCGAATTATTACTGACCCTCGTCCTACCCAGCTGTCTCTGACCCTGAGGAATTTACCATCTGCATTCCAAAAGTTAATGGTTTGGTGATTTTTTTGTTTGTTTATTTATACTGTGAAGTCATGTTTA
The DNA here is from genome assembly GCF_030028045.1 of Hippopotamus amphibius kiboko. Lineage (NCBI taxonomy): Eukaryota > Metazoa > Chordata > Mammalia > Artiodactyla > Hippopotamidae > Hippopotamus > Hippopotamus amphibius. The sequence continues at coordinate 124,490,736 of NC_080190.1, read as the reverse complement.
TCAAGATCTCTGTAACCTGACTAATCACTAATTTTTGATCAAATTTTTTATCCAAAAGACACAACCAAAGAAAGTCACAGCAGCTCATCTTCATGGCTGAGCTGGCTACCTACGTAAGAGAATGGTGGTCATGCGGTGGTCAGTGACTCAGGGAAAGGTTTATAAGCATCCTCCCTGAAAGCTTATAATAAAGCCACATATGGCAAAGTCTTTTCTCAAGACATTATGTGCTGCTGTATGGGGGGAGGCATGGGGCTGGACCCCACGAGGATGAAAGCCATCACTTTTTATTTTCCCAGCTCTGCAACCCAGAGCTCAAACCTCCACAGTAATCTGAATAGACTTCCAATGACTAAAGGATCCTCTTTGATTTTCACTACTCAGCAGCAACAGCAACACATTCCGAGCATGTAAAGTAGCTCAGCTGAGTTGAACGGCTGAGTCGATGCTTTTCATAAAAAAGCCACTCGCAGGCAAAACCAAGGGAATCAATATCGACCCATATTAGCTACACAGCTGAGGATTTTAAGGCTCATTTAATAAGACTGCGCACCTAACATTTACTTGGGAAGTGAAATAAGTGCTGTGTATCATCCTCACACAGAAGAGACATTGGTCGTGAAACATCCAAGGCTAAAGTCTGGTCTGACATAAAGTTTTTAGGCTACCAACCAGAAAGGAGAAAAATCACTTCTGTCTGTCTGGGTTGGAGAGAAGAAGCCTCCTTCCTTGCTTTGTACCATCTGTGGAAATACACTGAGCACAGACAGCACGTTCCATAAATCCACAACCTTGTCTGGAGGAACCACATTCCATCACTTCTCACACTGCAAGGCAAGGTGTTTTCCCATCTTACAAGATACGCTGCCTCCTTATAAATCAGTGTAGCCAGGCTGCCCCACGTACCTAGTTCTTGTTTATCAAGAGACCTGAACCCAAGCATTGTAAATTCCAGCTGCTTGCAATACGTTCAAAACAGCAGAAACCCCATGAGGTTTCACGCACAGGAATCTGTGAAGATAATACTTAAACATAAATGGGCAGTCCTGAAATTTTCTCTCGTCACTGCCTCCCTGGTGGACCTGTAGGGGGAATCTGGTTTGGGGAATGAAGGGACCATCTTGAAGGCGGTTTGTGATTCTCTGTGGGCAAATGAGACACACTGAGACACCCCCACATAGTGGAAGAAATGGCAAGGAGAAAGCTTAAAGGCACAACTTCTATTTCTGGTTCTACAGGCTGTTTGCACAAAGACAAGATGCAGATGATAAGTGATTTGTCAAACTATGAAGAGGAATTACTAATTAAGATGATTGTAAAATATTTATGAGTATAAAATAGCTATAGAAAGTTCTAGAAGTTCAAGATAATAATACAATACCCTTACTATAAAATATAAAAGTCTCTCTAAAGTGTACATTTTCATGTTCCCTCTAATTTATTTTATATCCATTCTTAAGAGTGTAGGCACCATCTCAGACACAAATTGGGGAAACAAGCTTAAAATATGTGGCTTTAAAAAATATGCAAAATGTGACTGGAAGAAGCTGCTTCTGTATAGGATACACAGGCTTGTTAAGGGAAGGTTCAAATACCTCTGCTTCTACCCAATCCCTGTCCCTTACGAGGGGTATGGAATAAAGGGTCAGAGCCAGACTCCCCAAGGCTTAGATGATGACTTTGTAGAACTGGATAAACATTCTGGAGGGGTCCTTGGAGAGCCTAACATGTAGGCACAGCTCTTCAGAAAGCACTGGAATGCTCTTAGGACCTTAGAAGGTAGGGAAGGGGTGTCTTCCAGCTGATATTTTGCCATGGCTCTGGGCACTCAGGCTTTTAGTGCCAGAATATTCTGGAAGGGCTTGGTCTACTTCTGATGTTTCATGTCCCAGGGGATCTGCTGGGAACATTTGAAGAGAGGGTGGTTGTGCTATTGATGCCAAGGAAAAAATGTTCTAGGGTGAAAGCGCTCCCCATGTGGGTAAATGGGATTTATTTTTGGAGATGTTCAGAGTCGGATCAATAATAAGCACGTGGGGGATTGAAAACGAAACATTCTGTACCCTTTGGAATTCATGTGCACCGCAGCCAAAGGAGGATGTTTCGGTTTTCAGGTGAGATGCAGTCTTAGGTCACGATTAATGATCCGTGAATGTTTTTGCAAAAGCAAGTACTCTTGACATGTTCTGGAGAAAATCCAATTATAGCAATTCTGTCTCTTCCATTTCCCTCTGGAGGTAAACGTGGGTACGGTACTCTTTGCCATTTCTTTCTCTGTGCTCTTGGATAATCTTGAAAACCTTGGAAAACTCTCATTTTATTTCTAAAAGTTCCTACATAGGCTATGTCTAGTTAAGCCTTTTCAGGGGGAAGAGAACTAAATAAATAATTACAACCAAAGAACATCTCAATATTATAGCTAATCTCCACTTCTGTCCATTTACCAACTGGATTCTATCTAATTTTCTTCAATCAAAAGATCTGTATAGTAATAGCTTCCTTCCACCTTATCTCAAGGACAAATTTAAGAACTTCTTTTTTCTCAGAAGTTGTATTAAATAGTCAAGCCACCACCTAAATCCCTTCTTACATATCATGTAATCTTTGAGGACTTAGTAAATGGCTAATTCCTACCTTCAGTTTGATTTCAGAAAACCTGTAAGATTACTGTGCAAAACTGTTTCACTTGCGTCCTGGCAAGCAGACTGCAATAAATCTGGACTTTCTGGCATTGCATCGAGGAGGCTTACGGCACCGCGTGGACCGTCTCACGGAACCTGCCTCCACAGTGTCCGTGGAAACCAAGTCTTATTTACTATGCTGTCCTGAATAACGCAATACTGCAGTCAAGTGTGGAATTGAAAATTGCCTTTTCTCTACAAATTGTCACATACAAGAAATTTAAAAGTGCACTTTACTCTTCACTGGGACAAAGAAGGAATGGCAGCAGGCTACAGAACCCACCTCCAACCACAAGACAGGCAACAGCCTGGGAGCGCTTATGAGTCCGCATTGTTTTAGGCGTGAGTTGTCATTTATCCTTATGCTCTCCCTGTGAAGCAGGAATGATTGTCACCCTATTTCACAGCTAAGGAAACTGAGGCATCGAGAGGTTAAGGACTTGCCCAAGGTCATGCCACAAGTAAATGGCGGAGTCAGGATCTGAATCCAGGAAACACAGGAAAAATTGCACCTAATAGATTACTGCTTAATTCACCATTGGTTTTCATTGAAATCTGTTAGGGAGAAATTACACTTAAGAATGATCAAATTCCCATTGCGGGCATGCATTAAGCAAGGATCCGTGAATCCCTGGCAGAATCACAGGTGAACTAGTTTTATGTGAAAGTAGCTGAGTGTGTACATTTGTCCATGGCTGAGGTCAAGAGCAACGATTAAATCTTCAAAAGGATCTGTGACAACATTAAAAAGGAGGAGTCCTGTACTAGGACCCAATGACCCACTCCACGTATCTTCCCTAAATTCTGCAGCAGGACTAGCCCTTAGTGTTCAGCAAGGCAAGGCTTAGTAAGGTACTCATTTTCATGGTTTAGTAATTCGCCTGACTTAGTAAACATGAACATGGCTGAGATGTCAGTGAGCCACACAACTCTGCCATGACCACGCGTGTGCATTGCCTGCATCGGTCACTTGCCATACTCACTTAAGGACACCACGCGAGGTTTTCCATTGTATCAACCCAATATTTCAATCCAGTCTCATTGGCCTTGCAGTCAGGAAAACTTCCTAACATGGTAAGTATTTGGTTATCAATGTTGAGCATTTTTACTCTTTGCTTTGTCTGCATGGTTATTTCCGTGAAAGTTTGGCGGGTCTCTGTGAAGGGTGTAATGATCAGGTACCATCTGTTATCAAGCTCCTCCCCAGAGACATTTAAAACCATTTGGGATGTGGAAGTAACCTAAAGGTCCATAAACAGTTGAATTGATAAAGAAGAGGTGTTACATATATACAATGGAATATTACTCAGCTGTAAAAAAAAAAAAAAAAAGGAATGAAATTGGGACATTTGTAGAGATATGGATGGACCTACAGACTGTCATGCAGAGTGAAGTAAGTCAGAAAGAAAAACAAATATCGTATAGTAACACATATAGGCAGAATCTAGAAAAATGGTACAGATCAACCAGTTTGCAGGGCGGAAATAGACACAGATGTAGAGAACAAACATATGGACACCAAGGGGGGAAGAGGGGCGGGGTATGGGGTGGGATGAATTGGGAGATTGGGATTGCCATATATACATTACTAATAAGAAAAATAATATCAAACTTTAAATATATGCAGTTTGTGGTATGTCAATTGTGTCTCAATAAAAGTTCTTGGGGAAAAAGAAGCCATTTTGGAGATGTTAAATGACATGGTAGAGTCACCTTCAACTAGAACTTCCGCTGCCCTCAGTGGCTTACCAGGTGGCATGACCAAGACTCTCATCCCTGAGAGGCCTCAGCCCCTGGTCACCATGCACTTCTCAGGCCAGGGCAGCTGCATGTGTCCATTTACCATCAAAGCTAAGCAACAGTACAAAAAAGTACCCAAGGGGACCACCTGATGCAAACGTGTCCCTCTATGTTCTCCTGTGTAACGGCAGTACCCCCTGCTCCTCATGACCAAGGATGGTGACGTATCTTCTCGCCTGTTGGCCCCTTTGCACAAGGAGCCTGAAACATCCAGGAGGAAGTAGCAGTTTATAATTCAATGAGACGTGCTGTATCCTCCAGTGGAAATACAATTTTAAGAACCAAGCTCTCTAAACTTCTATAACCTGGAGTTTTGGGAATGGGAAGCAAAGATTTCCCGAGGAAAGACTGAAGTAAGGTCTTTGATGCAAAGTGCACCCCCATCTCATAGGTGATCGTGTGGAGCCGGCACTGCGGCTGTGCCTTCCCAGCCTCGTCCTGCCGGCAGCTTCTGGACAGTCAGCTGGAGACAGCGTGGCGATTCCCACGGGCTGGCTCTCACTCACAGGGAGATGACATTCTGTAACCACTGTCCTTATAATCCCCAATTTCTTCCACTTCTCAGACGGCTGAAAACTGCACCTACCAGATGTCCTAGGTACGCGCTAGTGAACCACTCCAATTCACCTGACAATCTCTAACTCTCAGAGTCCTAGTTCTTCCAAAACCAAAGACCAAGAGAAGGACAAGAACGAACAAACAAAAACTCTATCCATGATTATTTTTTCTTTTTCTAGCAAATCTTATAAAAAACAAAACACAAAAGTTGTCACTCTGAGCTGCACTGAAGAAAAATGTTATATTTAGAAAGATTCTGAGAATTCTTGTTGAAGAAGGGGGCTGTTTTTTTTCTAATGACAAATGTAGGCTTCCCCAAATGATGTGGAAGAAGACATTTCTACTATCCTATCAGCCCTTCAGATTTCTTCTAATATATGGTGGCAGGTTTTATAGTGTCTCGCATTGGACCCAGAACTTCATTCATGTTTTTAAATCTGTATTTACAAATACCCGTCAGACCTCAGTGTGAAGCCAAGCTGACATCAGAGAGCAGTGAGTCGATGACTAAAGGTCTGGCAATGAGGCATCTCACAAATGCGCGGAGAGAACCCTTAATTTGCAATTTCAACTGTAAGCTGATTTGGTTTCCTCCATGACCCCGCATAATTTTAATCTTCTCTTTCCCAGCTGATACAAATTGCTGATATTGATGCTTTTAACCAAGGGGGAAACAAAACATATGACTGCCTTTTTTCCTTCAACAGCACGATCCTTACTGATTTGAAAGGATAGTAAAGTAATTTGAAGATCTCATGCCGGGTAATAAATGAACACGGCAATTTAGTGGCTCATTATTGAGACACTATTAGAGTTGAAATGTTTCTTATCTTAGTTTTTTATGGTTGCATGATTGTGATCATGGAAAATAGATGGTAAAAACAGCTCCTCGGCCAGCTCCCTTTTTGGGCAACAAAGAGATTGAATCAAAGGGATGTATGACCTGGAAAGCAAGTCTGGGCACTAACAGCAGACAGTGGTGGTGTTGCTTATCCCAGCCCCACATCCTAATGATGCTAATTGGACTCTGAAAACTATATTTCAACTAAAGACATGACAGTTCCAACTTAAGCTTTTCTTACTTGGCCTAGTTTCAAGAAATACGTGATGTACTTTGTGGTACTGCTGATTACAAATCTCCTTAGAAAATGTTATAGCAGAATGCTGATGAAATCTGCAACCTCTGTAAGTTTTAGAAAATGAGCTTCACAGGTCAGCTCATGAATATACGGGTCAACTATACATCTTCCTATAGGTAATATTATATTATTTTTATATTTTAAGTAAACTTACAAATAAAGTATTATAAGTAATGGGGCAATTCAATATTTATAGAGTAATATACTTGGGGTGTCTCTAAAGGGAGAAAAATGAACATTTCTTTTGTGCATCACTAATTAAACAAGCCAAAGCAACTATTTACACAGAAAATTAGCCATAAATTTATCTATTAAATGTGGTAACATACAAGCATCTTCTTTAGACAGAATGAATATACTGGTAATTTTGTTTCAACAGTATTCAAAAATCCAATATATTATTATCCAAGAATACAAATAAAAGCTAGTTAGTTGGTTATGCAAAATCCACCAGACTCCTTTAAAAAGCATGTAACATTTTCATACTTACTGCAAAAACTCAACACTTTTCGTATAGAACAATTTTAAATGTACATAGAGAATATCCCCCCAAAATCATAACTGTAAAGACCACAGCTTCCATTTTCTTTAGGATCATTATTCCTCTGGAAATGTTATCAGACTAAATAAACCAGTACTGAAAAACAATGACTTGGTTCAGAAAAGCAATGGAATCTACATTCCTGTTTCAAGAATTTTTGTCTGCTGAACTTTTAAGATAATCAGTTCCAGTTTCATTTAGACAATCTGTTCTGATTTTATACAGGGTTTTCAAATTTGCATTTCGAGTAATGATTTAAGTAAGATTATTACTTGCATCCCAGAAATTGATTGATATTGTATATTACATGAATAAGAATGAGGAATTTGATAAACACCCATAAACAATAGCATCAAGAAGAGCAACATTTGTAGATTTAAAAAATGCTAATGAGAAGTACAAACAACCATAAATACGTATACGAGAAATGTAGACTCAGAAAAAGAAAGGCCAGTTTGAACCTGTGGTAACTTTGCTTTATCTGTTAAAATTCTTTCCAAGTCAAAGGGAAGAATAGACATACCTGTTTCCTAACGCTGCTCTGTGGCATACTAAGTCACTCCGTCTGTCCTCCTCCATTCCATCTGTCCTCCTCCATTCCCTCATCTTGAGGATGGGGACAACAGCATTTACCTCCGATAGTTTTTGTAAGGATGTCCTAAGTAAAGGACTTGGCCCAGAGTGAGTGCTCAATAAATCGTAGGTATTATTATCAGAAACTAAAGTGGAAATCTAAATTGAAAAGACAATGTTATTTTAAGCCTTGACCTTACAGGTTTCGAATTTACAAACGATAAGAAGTAAACACGGCAAACTGGACTGCTTGTTGTTATTTGTAACTTTGGAATGTATGTCTAAATTTCTTCAAAAAGCCAATAATATCACAACCTAAGTGAGTAACAAGGACATATTCTAGCAGGCAATTCATTAAGAGTAGTAAGACATCTTAGAGTTTACCTGTTTCTGTCCCAAGTTGGTATCCAGCTTGAAGAACTAAAGAAGTGGAGTGGTTTGCCCAGAGCACTCATGGTGGAGCCAAGATGAGGAGCTTACATTTAGATTCTCAGCTCAGCACTAGCATGGTCTATCCCCCTTTCCTTTCATAGTCACCTAAATCAGTCAACCCAAAAATCTCCTCTGTCGTCTTCAACCAGCACTAAATTATATCCCACTGGAGGTTTCATTACTGATCACCATGGTAACTCTCCATCCTTTTCTCACAACTACTCTTTTCACTCTCTTCATGGTTGAAAATGAAGTACAATACCCAGGTGGCGCCCTTTTTTCCTGACACTCAGCTGGACTGCATTTCTCTCTGCCATGGGACCACGGACTCTTACCCAAGCTTAGCACATAAAATCCTCCTACTCCCAGTTCTTATTTTTTTCTATTCACAGGCTAAATGGAGACAATGCAGAGGACCTAGAAGTGGGTGGAGCCTCAGATGGAAGGATCATGGGTCCTGAGTGACTGCATGGAGCATGACATATCACATCTCCCTTCCTCCCAACCCTACGGAATGGCATTGAATTACGACAGGAGTAAGAAATAAAAGTTCTTGGTTAAGGCTTTGAGATTTGGGGTTGTTTGTATAGTAGTTAGACAACCCTTATTAATATTTATACTCCAAATACTTCCTTGATAGCATATCTATTTGCTCATTTCCCCAAGAATACAACGGGAGAGTCTTCTAGAATCAAAACTTCTCTCAGTTATCTTTTGAAATAGAAAAAAGAATTGTGCAAAAACTAAAATAAACAGACATCATTACCATAAATCTGTCAATACATATTAAAATTTTACCACAGTAATTTCTTACTATTTGACCTAATGATTTCAACTTGTGGGCTCTACATACAGAAACAGATATTTCAGTACTTGTGGATGCATGTACAAAGAATTCTTTTTCCGTACCATTTCCAGTGGTTTAAAAAAAAGCCACCACCACCCCCCCCCGAGAAAAAAAAAACAGAAAATATGCACAGCCTTAATCTCTATTAGTAGGAGAATGATTGAATATACTACGACACATCTCTGTCCTTAAAAAATGTTCCTCAGCTATTGAAAAGAATGAGTTGGATCTATGAATATTGACTAGAAATAATATCCATATTATTTCTGCCAAAGTCAAAAAGCAAACAGTGATATAATGTGTATCATGTCATCCCATTCTGTAAAAGCAAAGACAGAAACAAAATTCTTACATTTGTGCATCTGCAGAAAAAACGGAGTAAGGATGCTGTGAAAATTCATACTTTATAGCAAGATGAGAAAAATTTAAACAAAAAATGTTCTCTGCCCTTTGGCTTCCTCTCTCCCCACTACTGTGCATTATGTATCTGCATTAAACATCGACCAAACCTCCTCCATCAGCAGAAATAACCTGCTCAACCGTAAAGAGAAACATTCTCCTGCATCAACAAGACAACTCCTTAAAAGACAACATTCCTATGCTTGTTCCAGCAGCACATACACTAAGACTGGAACTATATTGAGAAGATTAGCATGGCCCCTGTGCAAGGATGACACACAAATTCCTGAAGCATTCCATATTTTTAGCAGCACTATTCACAGTAGCCAAGTCATGGAAACAACCTAAATGTCCATCGAGAGAGGAATGAATAAAGATGATGTGATATATATATATATATATATATATATATATATATACACACACACACACACATACACACAATGGAATACTACTCAGCCATAAAAAAGAATGAAATAATGTCATTTGCAGCAATTTGGATGCAACTAGAGATTATAACACTAAGTGAAGTAAGTCAGAGAGAGAAAGACAAATACCATATGATATCACTTATATGTAGAATCTAAAATATGGCACAAATGAACCTGTCTACAAAACAGAAACAGACTCACAGACATAAAGAACAGACTGGTGGTTGCCAAGCGGGAGGGGGATGGGGGAAGGAAGGGCCAGCAGTGTGGGATTAGCAGATGTAAACTATTATAGATAGCCTGGATAAACAACAAGGTCCTACAGTAGAGCACAGGGAACTATTGATATATACACTATCCTGGGATAAACCATAATGGAAAAGAATATTAAAAAGTGTCTATATGTGTATAACTGAGTCACTTTGATGTACAGCAGAGATTGGCACAACATTGTAAATCAACTATACTTCACTTTAAAATAAAATAAAAGTAAATTTGACAAAACATTAGTGATATTTAAATCAAGGGAAAAAATAACATTCCTTCTCGATCTTGTAAAGGGCCACAATGACGCTTAGATCTGGATGGTGTAAACTGTGAATAACACATCATTTACTGTACAGTCCTCTGTCCCAAAAAAACTGTGCTTTGACTTCTAATGCGCAGAACAGTTCTCAGAGCTTTCTCAGATGCTTTTCCCGGCTTATAATCCTCAAATCTGACTCGAATAAAATTTTCCTTTTCTTTCTTAGATTTGACTGATTAATTTTTCATCAACAATTCCATGGAAAGAGACACACTGATCTACTGTCACAGGTTAACTTAGAATAGCTGGGGGATAACATTGGCATTTTCTTTACACACGCCAATGTTGTTTCACTTTCAAAAGTTATGTTTTCTGATCTTTTAAAAGCCACTGAGATGGAGAGCCCCTTGAGCATGGTGGCTAAGAGCATGGCGTCTAGAGCCCCACCGTCTGCATCTTCCAGTGACCACCTGTGGAACTTTGGACAAGGCAGTCCACCCCCTTTGGTCCCAACTTCTTCAATGGAGGGATAATAAAACAGAGCTCCTGGGGCTGTCCTGGGCTCTACATCATGGGATGCGTGTGTTAGAGAAGAGCTTGGAACTTAGTGAAAGGTCTGTGAGTGGTGACTCAGAAAGTGGGGAGCTCTCAGGGGCTCATTTGCACTGTTTCTCTCGGTGGTAAGCACGTGATAATGGAGGACTGGGCCTCCCACTCTAGGTGACCAGCTAACTCATTGTTCAGCTTTTTGTCAAGCCAGTTGGTTGCTCTGCTTTTTCTACCAAGGGGTCAAAGAGAATGACTGTGTGAAGGGAGAAGACTTCAGTCCACCAGGCAATGGCAGGCAAACGTCCGGAGGCAGCTTCACATCTGAGTCTTGTTTCTGGTGTTAGTACTACTGAGAGGTTTACCTGAGTTTATCAAAAACCAAATCTTAAGCACTACAGGTGTCTCTATTTTCATCTCTGACTCTCTCTCTCAATCACACACACACACACAAGCCCTTGCTCAGGTCTCTGCGTTTGCGGGTCAGGTATGGCATGCATCTTTCCCCTCATCAACTTCTCTATAGACGAAGCCTGAGTACAAACATCCTTACCTTCCACTTCAGGCCCCTCTAACCAGGGCTACGCCTCCCTGATGGAGAGAAGCGATGCCTCTGGTGACCTTGAAAACGCTAAGTCCCAATTCCTAAAATAAAGCTCATTTGGGGGCTCCTCGAGGCTGGTCACAAGTGAAACTGACCAGAGCCTCTGCCTCCTCCACTGACAGGACACAACCGGGCCAGGGCAGTGCCTGCGTGGGTGGCAAGTGGCACTGTCTTCTTACTCATAAATGGTGATGGAATTCCATCAGGTCAAATCTTGCCGCTGCCTGTTCAGCCTCTGTAACACAGGCCACCCCCGGCCTGGACATGGGCATCTCTTCTCCAGATGTTTCCCCCACAACCTCCCTCCTTCTGAGTCTTCATCCTCACTCTCACTGTTCTCAGTGGGGAATCACACTCATCCTTCACTGAAAATGCACCTTATAGTTTGTTTTGTGCTCTGGGAGACAAACCTGCGTTGGGTACATTTCTTGCCCTTTAAGAGCTTAAAATCTACCTCTTACCAGTTTTCTTTGTAACAGATCATGATGTCCCAGAACATTAACTCATTTACATTTAATCCAGGTACATTTGTGTTAATATCCAATAACCAAAGGTGCACGGGAAAAGGAAGAGTTGCTTGTAAACCCTCAGAATGTGAGCAAATGTACAAAATGTAAGTAGATTGTCCAATTTATATCCTGTTGTGCCCGTGGCTTGGAATGAACCCGTTAGTCCCCCAAACCCAACAAATACAGAAGAAAATATGTATCGAGTTGGGGGGAAAAAAAGTGTGTCTTCTGATAGAACACAGTGACATCAAATGATTTGTGTTTTATGTGCTCGTGTTGGTATTTTAGAAAACAGCACTCAGAAAAGATGCTCTGACAGCAAAGCTGTTTAACAGCATTAAATCTGAAGTGGTTCCCTGTGGCCTGGAGACTACGCATCTGGCCTGTCACCTGCCCGGTGTCCCCATACTCCCTCAGTCCCTCCCTACCATGCGCACTTAACACTGTCACCAAAGGAAGTGTCCGCTAACGGTGTCATCTGCACCCTTGTTTCAGTGTTATTTTCATCCTATATCCAGGAGAATCAGGCAAGTCTATTTCTCCCATAGTATTCATTCAGATGCCATTGACTGTGCTGCTTCACTCTGACTTTGGCCTTTGTTAAACTGTAACTGAAGCTGGTTTCTGCCAACAAAGAGACTTTTACTAACATTATATCCAGCGGAGAGGATGAGCCTGATTTCGGAGGATGCAGTGATGCGATGTGGGAACCCCCTAGCAGGGGAAAACCATCCTTGACCCCTGAGGCAGGAATCCAAGGTTCTGCTCAAGAGGTTATAAAGATCACTGGAGTCCCTGATGAGGCCATTTTTCAATTTATTAAGACCAACTGGCCTTGTGCCCATAAAAAAAACAAAGAGAAAAATCAAGGCCACAATCTGGATGATTCAAATAGCATTTTAAGGAACTCTAACAATTAAATAAAGGAAATAAAAATAAAGCTCCAGGCCCACCTCCCAGAGACATTCTGAAAACACATGAAATATTAAAAGTGAAGGCTTTCTATCAAGTGGGAGGCACAAAGGTCTTTATGAAAGTGAAAGCCCAGTTTGTAATGTTATTTGTAATCCTCACGGTGATTACATAATAATTACACACCTTAGTTCTGTTGACCTTTTCGATGACGGTTCTCAGTTTACCTGTTCACAATGCATCTGTTTTGCCCGTGCTTTCATGCTCCTTGTAATAGTCCATGCAGCGTGTTCATATACTAACTCACCGAACAGACACTTGATGGGCTCCATTCTGCCGCAGGCATCGCACTAATGAAACCCAATGCCCTGCCCTCAGGAAGCTTACATCCCACTGCAGTGCTAGACAATGAATAAGGAAAATGCAAGTGAATCGGATAGGGTAAGTGCCAAGAAGAAATATAGAGCAAGGAAAGTGCCACGGACGTGTTGGGAGGGCAGTTGGGGTTTTAGACAGAATAGCTGGTAATGTGACATTTGAGTGGAAGGAACAAGGAAGGTACACACCCTGAAGCTCCCAGAGGAGGAAGCTTCCAGAATAAGGAACAGCAAACATGGGAAGAGCTTGCTAGGACCAGCCAGGTGGAGCCTGAGCTACCCAGCAGGGAGGAGGGCGGGGATGTGGTGGGCAGGTGCGGAGAGAGATGGGCTGAGTAACACAGGAAGTCGGGGAGCGTACCTGGGGCCTGGAGTACTCTGAGCAGGGGCACAATCTGACTTAGTGCACAGTAGCTACAAGCAGCAGAATAGCTCAATAGACAATGATCAGGACCCTAGAAACATCAATAGGAAAAGCATTACCTATGTTAATATGAGCACGTATTTTTCTATGTGTTTCACTACTTACTTCTGATCGTCAGGTAAGTCAGTATGGCTATTACAATTTGGAGATTAAGCATCAATAAATAGTCTTTGGGATTTCAGGACCAGTAAATATTTTTTAAATGTTTAGGGATTTTGTTTGTTTGTGTTTGTTTGTTTCCTAGAACAAAGTAAGTAGGAAAAGGATATAAGTGCAATTTAGCGGTAAGTTTTTCAAGTGGAATAAATTTGGCCTTATGAAAACTCTTTTTCTCCAAGGCCTTGAGGAAACTAAGACCAGTGCTGCTGGCAAACCAGTGATTAGGAAATACAGGGCTATAACAAATCCAACTGTGAGAGCCAAACTACGGATTGACAAGCAGACCTGCAGGGTGAATTTCGCGTCTCCAGTTGTAAGCAGGGGACAGAACCTCCTGTGTCCCCCTCGTGGAAACTGGGAAGATGCACGTGGTAATGGCTGGAAGGCCTTAAATCTCCAGGAGAAAGGTCCTATTTTAATCACGAGGCTAGTCACTCACATTTAATATCACCACATTTACCTTTTATATTCTTTTGTCCTGGAGAGACATAGTTGTCTTTGAAAATTTCTTTATGAATAATCCTCACATATTTTTTCATACCCCTCTCCCTTTTCCATCACCTTTGAAACTTTTTAATCTATTTAGCCTTTTCATAATGAGTTCCCCTAACCTGACTATACTCTAAAGCCCCTGTTGCAGAGTTTAGCATTTGAAAATATGGAGTTGAGATGCACCCCAGGAACTTTCAATTTTTAACGTGCTTTTGGCAGCTTCATAGAGTTGATGGGAACTGAATTATATTTAAAGTGATGTGAGGGAAAAATCTCTTTTCCTCATAGAGCTGAGCTTTCTAAAGAATTTCTAATGCTAAGCACTTCCACATCAAGATTCTTAGCAATACGTACATAAAATTAATTTTATTACAGCTTTTCCCATTTCGCATTTTTGCTGTAGGAGAAGGCAAATTCTGCCATAAGCAGTTTTCTTTCAACTCATTTTGTACACGATGAGCCAGAGTCTCTAACGTGGTATCAGCGGGCCGGACCGGGCTGAACAAAGAGAGGAAGAGTTGAAAGATGGGATACTGCATATCTGAGATGTTAAATGGGCTAAAGCATTAAGTGACACTACATCACATAAGGGAAAACGGTGTCACACTGAGGCTTTTCCTTAGCCGTGACATTTCTTTAGACTTTTTTTTTTTGGCATAAAAAATTTGAGCTTTTGTGAAAAAGTAGAAACTTCATCTCACAAAGAAAATCTCATTACAAGGGTGAAGATTTTAGAGTCTTTACACTCAAAGCTGCACACAGGGTCTTTAAAGAGTCCACTGTTTAAAATTTTCCATCCAAATTTAAGAGGAAAATGTACAAGCAGTGATAAAGCTCAAGGTGCTCTGAAGGCGAATTGACAGAGGACCATTGAAAACTGCCTTCTCTGAACTCCTGGCAGGGTCTGCAATGGGCCGGCTACAGCAGAAGAGGGCTTTTCTTGAGAAAGAATCATAGAGACTGATAGAGATTCCTTTAGTAATCTGTGAACACGAGAATAAAATCTAGTTAAACGTCAATTTTCTAAATTCAAATTCCAGTGAACCAGAGACCAAAGGCACAAGATGGAAAAGAGGCAAAGGAAAAAGCAGAAATGCTTAAGAAGAACTTTTTCAATTTATACGATAGGCTGTCTCCCTAAAGAAAATAGGAAAATGTGCTTGTGCCTTAGTCTGTGCTTGCACCAAATGTTACTGAAAATTGCTGCTTATAATTGACTATGTAGTATCTTTTTCTCTTTTCAATTTTACTCTATAGGTGCAACCTTGAGCTAAACGTTAGGTTTAGCCAAATAGATAGGAAGCCACTTTGGTTTCAGCTCTGACATGAAATGAGCTTAGAAGTTTGTCACTCCTGCTCTTACTATAAAGACAAACAGAAAAGGAATGACTTTGCTTGCACTCATCAGAGAACTGAGGTTGCAGAGCAAACTCCACCCTGAAATCTGGAAAAACAGGAGAATCCAGAGAATCACGTTGGCCAGGAGCAGAAGGAGCAGGAGTTGCGGGCTGGAAGGAACAGTTAAGTGGCAACTTTGACAAGTTTCTGGAGGCAGAGCATAGGAGAGTGTGAGGCTGAGCCACTTTGGGGAGGCAGGGGTTTAACTCAGACATCTCACCAGGATCTCCTGGTGAGGATCAAGGAATGATGCCCTGGGGTCTCTAGCAGAGCAGTGAAAAGAGTACCACTGTGGGATGTCAAAAGGCTCCTGGATAACAAAGCCTCCCCTCCAGGGACAGGACAGCACCGGAGTCTTGTCTTATTGGAAGCTGAAAGGGAGTCACCCAACTCCGGCCCCCTTCCGGCCTTCCTGTTTCACCTGAGGGGAAATTCTTTTTTTAATTTTAGAAACACTTTTGAAGGTATTAGCCCACCGACATAAACCCCCTGAAAACCTAAAATTTAATCATAAGATTATAGAGCTTTGCCCCTCCCCCACATGTTACCACCACACTACAGAGCTCCTGCATCACAGAGTGGATCACTGCAAGATGCACATATCTGAGGAAGAGGACTTAGAGAAGTCCCAAAGACAACAGGGAGACAAAAAAAGAACAATAATTTATAACTCCTGGCGCCCACAGCTACAATAAACAGTAAACACAGCCCAACTCTTAGCTAGATTAACATAAAACCTCACATTAAAGTTCCATTTACATCAGTTCCTGTGACCTGATAGAGCACATCTAGTTTTCAACAACAAAAAAAATTGCAAGACATGCTAAAGTTCCAGAAGGAGCACAGTCTGAAGGCACCAAGCAAACATCAAAACCAGGCTCAGATAAGACATAAGGTTTGGAATTATCATAGAGGGAATATAAAATAACCACGATCAATACGAGGAAGCCTCTAGTGAAGGAAGCAGGCAACAAGATGAGATAGTTATGTAAGCAGGAAAAAATGGAACTTTAAGACTCGAAAGGAAATACTACAGGTTAAAAACACCATAATTCATGAAAATTGCCTTAGATGGGCTCACTGGTAGTCTGGACACCAACAAAGAAAGAATCAATCAGCTTGAAGATAGGTAATAGAAATTTCCTAAACAGAAATGAAAATTGAAAAAAAGAATGACTAAAACAGAAGAGGACATCTAATTACTATAGAAGAGTTTAAAAAAGTATAACCTACATGTAATGGAAATACCAGAACAAGAAGAAAGAGAAAATGGAGCAAAGGAGTATTTTAACTAATAATGGCCAAGAATTTAACAAAATTAAAGATTGATGACAAATCAAAACTCCAGCAAGCTCAGAGGACACCCAGAAAGATAAATACCAAAAAGCTACACCTACGCATATCACAGTCACACTGCAGAAAACCAGAGACAAAGAAAAAACCTGAAAGAAGCTAGGGAAAATAAAACACTTTACCATGGAGAAATGAAGATGGGAGTGACAGCGGTCTTCTCATCAGATTCAGTAATCACTGTAAATACGAATGGTCTAAATACACCAATTAAAAGACAGAAGTTGTCACAGTGGATTAAAAAACAAGACCCCAGGGGACACTCATGTGGGAACTATATATCTGCATAATTACACATTTTTACAGTAACTTTTAAGTACCTATATATATGTAATATCTTTTAAGCAATTTTTATTCTCTTTATTTTAAACAGTGCACAAATCTTATTGCTAGTGTATCTCCATGTAATGACAACCTTTTTGGGCCGTCTTAAGACTAGGTACAAATCTGAGTTTCATCTCTTATATTTATTAGCTGTTGTCTTTTGAAAGAGAAATTAGATCAACTTATTTTACCCTGTTATCTTTCATAACAACATAGCTTAAGAATTTCACTGAGCTCAAAAAAAAAAAAAAAAGTAGTGTGAAAGTAAAATTCTTATTGAATTGGATAAACATAGATACTAACACATGTATTTATGCACTTGTAATTCTCTACTTTCCTTAGAGGGATTTTGAAAATCTCTTTTATGTTTGCTTTTCTATTACTTCATCATTTTGTGTATTTTCTTTTTTCTGCCTACCCGTCTTTCCGACCAAGAGGATTTCAAATTTAATCATTCTCACGATAATGTGTTTCAAAATGATTTGCATGCAAAAAGTAAAAGCAACTGCACTAATGTGCAAATGTTAAATCCCTTAGGTTCCGAGACTTGGACTATGTCTCAAGAACTAGCCTTTGCTAATTTGCAAAGTATTTGCGTAGAAGGGTCATTGTGTCACTCTATCACCCTTCTCTCATCTCAAATTGCCGTCTATCAACCTGAAATCATCTGGCTGTGATCAAGCAGACAAGAGGCAACTTCACGTTTTTTAAGCAAAAGTACTTTAATGACCTCAGAACACAGCATATGAAACAGTCCCTTGGTGCCCTGAGTCCCTTGCTAAGCATTTCTTTTATTTTCTCTAGTTCCAGGAAGTTACTCTGTTTCTCTCGGGCTCCAGTTCCTTGGCTGTGTAAAGCAGCATATACTTCAAGGGACACTGAATAGAATGTAATGCCCTGTATTGACCAGAGTCCTTAAAAACTACAAGTCCATTTCATTTTTTTTGTATGTCTTAACTGAAAGACAGTTTAGAGAAAAAGAAAATGTTGGAAAGGGTTTGGCTTGCTGCTGGGTGAGCTGCACCTTTGCTTTCCTGCCATTGCAAGGTGATCCCAAGGACCTGCCAATTTTCTATGGAAAAATAAACCCCATTCTATTCCATTTGCACAAAAATCAAACAATGCCATTCATTTTCTTAATTTTTTTTTACTTTTATGGAAATAGGAATAAGTTATCCAGATTTTCTTTCACTGAAGTTAATATTTCAAGCTTTTCCTTTCTTCATCCCCAGTGTTTTCCATGAACCGCCCCCCTCTGCAATGGTATCTTTGGGAGTTAAACACAAAGCAACAGAGACATACTGGACATACTGATCACCAAGTAAAATGGTTTCCCTGGCAACCATAACTCAATGAAAGCCCATAGAACTGCCTTCCTTTTGCACATGAATTTTTTCCTAATGATTTCAGACATCACAGATGGCAGAAACTGATACAAAAGTACCTGTTTGAACTGTGTTGCTGCAAAAATAAAGCTGATTCAGCGAGAGATACTCTGCTGTGTTCTGTGGTTAGCTAGTATAGTCCTAATTTTAATTATTTCTCAATAATTATGAAATGAATACATTCCTTTGTGCATTAGAGTATGTCAATATATTATTTTTATTACTGCCAGAATAAATCATCACAAACTTAGTGGCTTAAAATGACAAACATTTATTACCTTATAGTTCTGCAGGTTGGAAGTCTGACACATGTCTTACTGGACTAAAATAAGGTGTCGGCAGGACTGCATTCCTCCCTGGAGGCTCTAAGGGAGGATCCATTGTCTTGCCTTTTTCAGTTGCTAGAAGATGCCTGCATGCCTTGGCTCAGGGCACCCTCATGCCTTTTTGAAGCCAGCAACATCACATTTCTCCCGCCCTTCCTCCACCATCACTTCACAGCCAGCAGAGATTCTTGTTTTTAAAGACTCTTCTGATTATCCTGGGGCCACCTGGAAAATCTCCCCATCTCAAGGCCATACTCTTAATCACATCTGCAAAGTCCCTTTGGTCATGTAAGGTAACATATTAATTCACCTGTTCCAGGGATTAGGCCATGGAGGTCTTTAAAGGGCCACTAGACTGCCTGCTACAATGAGTCTGTTGTCTAGCACATTGACAAAAAAAGGAAGATGCTTCTCAAAATATGGATATGCAATGGAACATGCACTTTGAACTACTTCTTTTAAGTTTTGGTGATGATTTCACATTGATTTAAAGCAGAGGTCAGCAAACCTTTCCTGTAAAGAGCAGACCTATGTTTGGCTTTGCCAACCATTCAGTCTCTATTACAACTACTCAATTCTGCAGTTGTCGTATGAAAGCAACCATTGACAACACGTAAACTAATGAGCTTGGCTGCGTTCCAATAAAAATTCTTATACAAAAATAAGCAGTGGCCCAGATTTGGCCCATGGGCTATGGTTTGTTGATGTGTAAAGTAAAGCTATGAAATCTGTAATCCCGTAAGTAAAATCTGGCATACGTTTTCAAAATTGAGACCTCTTTTTTGGATATAGAAGATAATAAAACTAAAACTCTTCACTTGGCCTCTTTAGTAATATAATGAAGAATATAAGCATTCTTCGTGATAAAAAACCTTGGTTGAGTACCAATGATGGGGAATAAGTCCACAAAGAGCTAGAAGACCAAGAGTCAACCCTCAATGGGCTTGTAATTGGATAGGTGACACATATTCCTTAAAAGGTAATATTTTTGACCTATATGTTTAGTTGAATACATTATTTAACCTCCAAAAATACCATCTTTAAAAGTTATATAATGGGAGTTCCACTTCTAGTGAGTTCCACTTCTGGTAATGGCAAAGTACTTTTTATTGGAACTAATCCTCCTGTAGACAATGATGATAAACTCTGGACAAAGTACTTTAAAAAATAAACTATATGCAGGTAGTGGGGACTGACAAGAATCACCCAGGACCTAAGGAGGGGTCTGTCCTTGAAAGAAAATAATCTGTGCTCGTATGACTTTTTGCTGAAGGGCACAGCTCCACCTGCGTGACAAGAGGCAGAAGAACTAAAACAGAAACCTGGTCTCACAGGCTTAAGAAGACAAGGTATGGAGTTGGGATATGCTAGAGAGCACAGGGAATAAGTAAGAAATTCCAGAAATTATGGAGAGGAGGAATCCTCCGAACTACAGATGATCTCTGTCCAAACCCTTGGCTGAACTCTGAACTTTATATTCACTGGAGCAACAGCAAGATTCCCTGTGAAAAGCAACAGCTGCAAGGTTGAAAGAACTGAGCATTTTCAGCTGCTCTCCATTCCAGGGGAGATGAAGATTAGGGTTTGAGTCCAATAATATTGATAAAGTTAAGCTGCTGCTAGAACCAAAAATCTACAGTTATAAGAGAAGGACCAACGTATCCAGAATCTCTGTCTTTGCAAATGAATGTATCATTTAAAATGTCCAGTGCAATATAAACATGGAAAGAAATAGGAAAATGTGAACAATTGCTAAAAGAAAGGTAGCATGCAGTAACAGACTTCAAGATAATACAGATGTTGTAATTACAAGGCAAGGATTTTAGAGTTCACATAATAAATATATCAAAGACTTAAAGGAGTCCATGATCATTATAATTGAACAGAAAAAGAAAATCTTCAGAGTAACAGAAACTGTAAAAAGAGAACCAAATGGAAATTTAGAAGAGAAAAAGTAAAATGTATAGGATTAAAAATATTTATTGGATATACTTACCAATTTATCAGAGATAGCCAAAGAAAATGTTAGTGAACTTGAAGATAAATCAAATGTGGAAAAAAGGAGAAAAACAATCGAAAAGAGTGTGAACAAACCTAGTACAATAGCAAATGATTAGCATGTGTAAAACTGAAGTACCAGAAGGAGAGGAGGAAGAAAGTGGGGCAAAACAGATTTGAAGAAATAATGGCCAACAGATTTTCAAGTGTAGTGAAAACAGCAAGACATAGCTCTCAAGAAGCTCTGAAAACCCCAAGCATTAAAAGAGAGGGCGAGAGAGAGAAAAAGAAAGAAGAAAGGAAAGAAAGTAAAGGAGGAAGTAAATAGGCAACACATCAGTTAAACTGCTGAACACAGAGTAAACAGAAAATCTAGAAAGCAGTCAGAGAAAAATGTCATATTATATATAATTAAGTAATAACATAAATAATGGCTGACTTCTCAGAAACAATAATGGCCAGAACACTACTGAAACAGAGCAGGACCCTATGGTCCTTCCCGCTCCCCCTGCCACCACCATGTCCTTTGCCTGCCTTTTGCCTGTGGAAAAACTTTAGCCAAAGAATAAGTTTAATCAGAGAATTGAGAATATGCAGAAACAAAGGAAAATAGTCAAAGGAGACCAAATAATAATAGTTGAGTCATTAAGCAAAGTCAAGGACCTTTAGTTCCTCCTCAAGGGTTATAGATAATATTCTGAGCCATGTCCTGTGAGCTCTCTTGTAGATACTGAAACCCACACCAGGTGGAAGAAGTTAACTACAGACTGATGACCAGGCTGTAGCCATGACGTAAGCTGCCACAATTCCGAGAATTGACCTCAAGGAAATGGGAACAAACTGACCCTGGAACTGAAGACTAACTGTGCTTAAAACAATCAAGATGACACTGGTCAGACCACCGATGACCAATTGCAAGATAACTGTCAGAGCTGCCTGTGGTGGTTCTGCATGGAGCCCCTCCCTCCACCTATGAAAGCTCTTGCCCACTGATTGTGGGGGAGGGGGAGTCAGCCTTTGGACAGGAGTCTGCCCTCCCCGCCCCTTCCCGGTTGCTGGCATTCAAAATAAAGCAAACTTTCCTTTCCACCAACTTTGCCTCTTTATTGACTTTTGAGCAGCGAGCAGCCAGAGCCCACTTCTATATCTAGCAAAACTATAAAAAGTGACGTCGGAATAAAATCATTTTTAGATAAAAGAAAGTTAAGAGAAACTTCCACTGGCAAACCTGCACTATAAGAAATACAAATAGAAATTCTTTGGTTGGAAGGTAAATGACACCAGATGAAAACTAGGATCTTCAGGAAGAAATAGAGTGCTTGAAGTGGGTACATGTATAGGACTCTTGGTCTTTTTGTGCATGTATGTGTGTATCTCTCTGTGTATTCTTTGCTTTTCTTAACATTTAAAAGTCATGTGAATGTTTCAAGCAAAAATAAAAGAGCACTAATACTGTATTTTGGATATATTTATAATATATTTGAGGTAAGACACACAACAACAGGGCTTAGGATAGGGCAATAAATTGTGCTAAACTGCTGCATGGTTCTTACATTTTACATGAAGGGGTACATTAGCACAATGTACATTATAAGTACATTGTGATAAGTTAAGAATCTATATTGTAATCCCTAGGGCAAACACACACACACACACACACACACACACACACACACACACACACACACACACACACTGCAAAGAAGTACAGCTATAAAGCCAATAGAGGAATTATATTGAAACACTAAAAAGTATTCAGTGAAGCCAAAGAAGACAGAAAAGGTGAAATAAGTGAACATAAAGCTGATGGGACAAAGGGCAAAGGATAACAAAATTTATGGACCTAAATCCAAGCATATCAATAATCATTAAACATAAATGAATTAAGCACTCCCAATAAGAAGCAGAAAGTATCAGCCTGAATTTAAAATCCATCTATGAGCATGACACCTGAACTATAAAGGCATGAATAGATTGGAAGCAAAAGGATGGAAAGTGATAGACCAAGTAGAATGACTTGAGTGGCTGTATTAATACCAGGAGAGAAACGACGTCTACACAGGGATTATTACCACAGATTGAGAGGCAGCTCATCATGATAAAAGCTTAATTCACCAGAAAGACACAATGATTATCAAGTTTGTGCAATAGCTGAAGAGCTTAAAAATATACAAAGCAACCTTGACAGAAAAACAAACAAATCCATACTCACAGGTTAGATGAGTCAATACTGTTAAAATACCACTTCTTCAGATGGGGGCCTGGATACTGAGCCCCAGGGCCGGGTCAGGCTCTGCCATGCACCAGCTAACTCCAGGCAGGCAACTCAACCTTCTGTGCCTCGGTTTCCTCATCTGTAAAATGGGGCTTCTGGGAGGATTGAATAGATACATGAGGTACTTAGAACAAAGTCCAGCTCATAGTAAGCACCACAGATGTGCTACTTATTATGTTTATCCAAGGTTTTATCCAAGGACTAAAGACATTAGTCAAAATGATGGTTTATAATCAAATGTTTCATTAAATGTTCTTTGCCTTTCAAAAAAAAAAAAAATACCACTTCTTCCAAAGTTGATGTACAGAGTCAATGCAATTAGAGTTAAAATCCTGGCAGGATATTTTTGATAGATAATTACAATTTGACTCAAAAAATTTATATGCAAATGCTCAGCACCTATAAAAGCCAAATAATCTTAAAAATATATATATTCAGAAGACTTTCACAACCAGATTTCAAGAGTCACTATAAGGCTATGTTAATTAGGATAGTATGGCAGTGATATACGATTGATAAATAGCCGAATAGAATAGACCATTCTTAGATGATCAATTGATTTTTTAACCAAGGGACCAAATTAATATAATGGGAAAAGGAAACTTTTTTCAAGAAATTATGATAGAAAAACTGGCTGAAAGTAATTCAACTTGTGTCATAGAGCTAAAAGTAAACCCAAAGCTCTAAAGAAACATCTAGAAGAAAACACAGAGAAATAGTTCCACACACTTGGGGTAGGCGAAAACTCCTTAGGATCCAGAAAGCATTCTCCATAGAAGAAAATATTGATAAAATGTATTTCATCAAAATTTAAAATTCTGCTCACCAAAAGACACTGTCAAGAACATGAAGAGACAGGTCACACCAGAATAAATATTGCATCATATATTTATAGTATGTCTAGAATATTTAAAGAATTCTTACCACTCTATAATGAAAAGACAAACAACTCCAAAAAATCGGGGGGGGGGGGGGGGGGCGGGGAAAGACTTTAAAAGACACTTTAAAATGGAATGTATAAAAAAAGGCCAATAAGCACATGAAAAAGTGTTCAACATTGTTAGCCCATTGCGAAATGCACTGTGGCTAACACCAACTATGATGGCTAAAATTTTAAAGACAAAAATGAGACCCTTGAGTTCAACTCCAGATGCAGGTAAGGATGTGGAGTGACTGGAAGTCAAACACATTGCGGATGGCATAGTACAGGCAGACCTCTTTTTTTGTTTTGCTTTGTTTTGGTTTGCTTTGTTTGTTGTTGTTTTTTGGGGGGGTTGTTTGTTTTTTAAGCTCTTTATTGGAGTATAATTGCTTTACACTGTTGTGCCAGTTTCTGCTGTACAACAGAGTGAATCAGCTGTATGTATACATATATCCCCACACCCCTCCCTCCCTCGACTCCTTCCCACCCTCCCTATCCCAGCCCTCTAAGCCATCACCTCCTTTTATCAGGAGTCACAGACACTGCATTTTTTACAAATTGAGTGTTTGCGGCAGCCCTGCATCGAGCATTTGCTCATTCGTGTCTCTGTAACATTTTGGCAATTCTCCCAATATTTCAAAGTGTTTCATCATTCACATTTGCGTTATGGTGGAGTGTGATCAGTGATCTTTGATGTAACTGTTGTCGTCATTTGGGGACCTCACACGCTGCACTCGTATGAGACCGCGAACTTCAGCGATAAATGTTGTGTGTGTGCTGACCACTCCACACATCAGCTGTTCCCTATCTCTCTTCCTCTCCCCAGGCCTCCCTGTTCTCTGAGGCACAACAGTATTGAAATTGGGCCAGTTAATAACCCTACAGAGGCAAGTGTTTAAGTGAAGGGTCGCACGTCTCTTACTTTAAATCAAAAACTCGAATTGATTAAGCACAGGGTGGAAGGCATGTGAAAGTCGAGGCAGGCCAAAAGCTAGGCCTCCTGCACCAGTTGTTAGCCAAGCTGTGGATGCAAAGGAAATGTTCTTGAAGGAAGTTAAAGGTGCTGCTCCCGTGAACACAGGAACAATAAGAGAGTGAAACAGCCCTATTGCTGATCTGGAGGAAGTCTGAGTGGTCTGGACAGGAGATGAAACCAGCCGCCACCTTCCCATAAGCCACAGCCTAGTCCAGAGCCAGACTCTAACGCTCTTCAGTTCTGTGAAAGTTGAGAGAGGTGAGGAAGCTGCAGAAGGTAAGTCTGGAGCCAGCAGAGGTTGGCCCATGAGGTTTAAGAAGAGAAGCCGTCCCCATAACATCAAAGAGCAAAGTGAAGCAGCGAGTGCTTAGGTAGCAGCTGCAGCAAGTTACCCAGAAGATACAGCTCAGATATTCATGAAGGTGGCTACACTGAACAACAGATTTTCAGTGTAGAAGAAACAGCCTTCTATGGGAAGAAGATGCCATCTCGGACTTTCCTAGCTGGAGGGGAGAAGTCAACGCCTGGCTTCAAAACTTCAAAGGACAGGCTGACTCTCTTATAGGGACTAAGGCAGCTGGTGACTTTAAGTGAAAAACAATGCTCATTTACTATCCTGAAAATCCTAGGGCCCTTAAGAATTATGCTAAATCTACTCTGCCTGTGCTCTGCAAATTGAACAACAAAGCCTGGATGACAGCACATCTGTTTACAGTATGGTTTACTAAATATTTTAAGCCCACTATTAAGACCTACCCCTCAGAAAAAAAGGTTTCTTTCAAAATTTTGCTGCTCATTGACAGTGCACCTGGTCACCCAAAACCTCTGATGGAGACGGACAGTGAGATTAATGTTGCTTTCATGCCTGCTCACACAACATCCATTCTGCAGCCCATGGATCAAGGAGTAATTTTGACTTTCAAGTCGTATGACTTAAGAAATACATTTCATAAGGCTAAAGCTGCCATAGACAGTGATTCCTCCACTGGATCTGGGCAAAGTAAGTTGAAAACATTCTGCAAAGGATTCATTATTCTAGATGCCATTAAGAACACTCATGGGCTTCCTAGGTGGCGCAGTGGTTAAGAATCCGCCTGCCAATACAGGGGACACGGGTTTGATTCCTGCTCTAGGAAGATCCCACATGCCATGGAGCAACTAATCCTGTGTGCCACAACTATTGAGCCTGTGCTTTAGAGCCCATCAGCCACAGCTATTGAGCTCATGTGCCGCAACTACTGAAGCCCACGCACCTAGAGCCCATGCTCCGCAACAAGAGAAGCCACCACAGCGAGGAGCCCACACACTACAACAAAAACTAGCCCCTGCTGGCCGCAACTAGAGAAAGCCTGAGTGCAGCAATGAAGACCCAACACAGCAAATAAATAAATAAATAAATAAATAAATAAATAAATAAAATGATGTCTTTAAAAAAAAAACAAACACTCGTGATTCGTGGGAAGAGATCAAAACATTAACCTTAACAGGAATTTGAAAAAAGTTGGTTCCAGTCCTCATAGATGACTTTGAGGGGTTCGAGACTTCAGTGGAGGAAGTAACTGCAGGTGTGGTGGGACTAGCAGGAGAATTAGAATTAGAAGTGCTGCCTGGAGATGTGACTGAATTGCTACAATCTCATGATAAAATTTTAATGGATGAGGAGCTATTTCTCATAGATGAGCAGAGAAAGTGATTTCTTGAGATAGAAGAAACCTACTCCTGGTGAAGATGCTGTGAAGCTTGTTGAAATACAACCAAGGATTTAGAACATTACTTACACTTAATTGATAAAGCAGTGGCAGGGTTTGAGGGGATTGACTCCAATTTTGAAAGAAGACCTTCTGTGGGTAAAATGCTATCAAACAACATTGCCAGCTACAGAGAAGTCGTTCGTGAAAGGAAGAGTCACTCAAGGCAGCAAACTTCACTGTGCTCTTATTTTAAGAAATTGCCGCAGCCAGCCCAACCTCAGCAAACTCCCCCCTGATCCATCAGCAGCCACCAACATCCAGCAAAACAAATTAGGGCTTGCTGAAGGCTCAGATGATGGTTAGCATTTTTTATCAATCAAGAATTTTTAAATTAAGGTAGGTACATTTTTTTAGACCTAATGCTATTGCACACTCAATAGACTACAGTATCGTGTAAACATAACTTTTATGTGTGCTAGGAAACCAGAAAAGTCATGTGACTCAATTTTGATATTTGCTTTATTGTGGTTGTCTGGGATGAAACCCACAATATCTCTGAGGTATTCCTGTAACCCCTTTTGCAGAAAGTTTGATAGCTTATTGTTAAGTTAAATGTTTACCTACCCTATCAACCAGAAATTTCACTCCCAGATATTTCTCAAGGGAATAAAAATATTTATCTGTTCCAGAATGCTCAGAGCCATTGACTTATAAGAGCCCTAAGCTGGAAACATGACAAATGCACATCAACAGAAGCATGAGTAAACAATTTTTGTGGTATATCATATAATGCAATGCTACATCACAACAACAAAAAAATGAACTACCAATAGATGAAGAAGACATGGATGAATCTCACGAAAATTACGAGTGAAAGAAGCTAGACACAAAAGAGCACAGACCATGTGGTTCAGCTTACAGAATGTTTTAAAACAGACAAAACTCATTTGTGTCTAAAAAAATATCAGAAAAACTGTTGCCTCTGGGGGGGAGCGGCCACCTGGAGGCGATGTGACAGAACTTCCTAAAGTGATGGAAATGGTTCCATTTCTGGATAAAGTATTAGGCAGGTGTATGTATTAATTAAATGCATCGAATTGTGCACTTAAGACTTGTGTATCATTATCTGTAAATTTATGTTAAAGAAAACTCTGTAAGCAAAAATTAATCTCTAGTTAGTAAGTTTGCTTTCCACACTGGTATTGTTAGCAATTTGGAAACCACTTTCTGTTTACTATAGGAATGAGCAAACGAGTGACTACATATACTAGTGGGAGTCAAGTTTCCCCTGCTGAAGTAGAGAGTTACAAAGGCAAGAAGGCAAAGACTAGAATTTATCCCCTGGTGTTTTATTGTTCTAACAGAATTGGCTGTATCAGTATTAACATGTACTCCTAACTTCTTGTAAAAGTTGATCTCTTTCTTTTCCTCTCTTTTTCTTCATCTCTGTCTCTGCTTTGTCCTCCTCCTACTTCTTCCTCCCTCTCTGTCTCTATCTGTATATGCATACACACACACACACAGCCCAACACACATGCATATTTCCTAGCTCTATCTGTTCCGGAAATCTATAAACAATTAAAACATGAAAGCAATGAGCACATCTGGCACCTAGAGCTTGGTTTCTAAGTACCCTTGCCCACTTCAAGAAGCTAGCGCTTCTTGGAGAAAAGTCTGATTCCAGGATTGGCAGAGAAAAAAACAAGCTGAAATTGGAAGATCTTTCGTCAGAAAATAAGTGTGATGGTCAGTTATATGCATCTACTTGGCTAGACTTGAGGCCCAGTTACTCAATCAAACACTAGTCTAAGTGTCGTGGAAAGGGTATTCTGTAGATGTGATTAACTTGAAATAAAGGAGATTATACAGGATAATTTTCATGGACCTGATCCAATCAGTTAAATGGATTTAAGAGCCAAACTGAGGTTTCCCTGAAAAGAAAGAAATTTCCCTGTGGACTGCTATTTGAGCTCCTGCACAAGAGTTTCTATTTTTCCAGAGTATCTTACAGATCTCAGATTTGCCTAGGAAGCTCCGCAGCAGCGTAAGTCAATTCTTAGCAATAAGTTATCTATCTATCTATCTATCTATCATCTATCTGTCTTTTACTGAGTCTGTTTGTCTGCTAGAACCCTAATTGATACAGTAAGAGAGTACAAAATGATGGCAACATATCAAAAAGACATAGCAGTTGGCTTGAAGAGGCTTCTACTTCCCCAGATGGGAATTCAGAGCATCGACACAAATAATCATTTATAATTCACTGAATAAAATAAAAATCTATGTGTCTATACTAACATAGATAAATAAATAAGTGAATAAGTACAAGAAAGTGTGACAATAAGAGCGATCGTCCTTGCAGTAGAATGTCAACTAACAAATGTAAAAGAAATAGTGTAGTTAGAAAATCGTCAATGGATGCTAAAACTGAGGACTACAACATCAATGGATGTCAAGGTTGATGAGGAACAGGATATTTACAGGCTAATCTGCAAGTATCTCCTCAGGGATTATTAATTATAGAGAAATATAGTAACTCTACAGCAGACCACATCATCTAAATTAAAGGATCAAAGTCGACACCATCAATATTGGGACAAACCAAGTCCCTCTTGATATAACGCACTCAGAGGGACACAGCATCACTTTTCTGGTATACCTCACAATGCGCATAACTAGAATCTAATCAAAGAGAAATAGCCAAGCCCCAAATGAAGGAGATTCTGTAAAATAATGCCTGTTTTCTTTCAAAATGGCAATGTCCAAAAAGACTTTTAAAAAGCTGATGGATTGTTTTGGGATAAAAGAGTCTAAATTATCATTGCAACAAAATCTTTGTAACCCTGGATTACATCCTACATGAGAAAATAAAATTAGCTATAATCAACATTATTGGGATAACTGACAATTTTATCTGTGGATCAGACTATAGTAGTGTATCAATGTTAAATTTCCCAACTTTTAAAAATTGGACTGTGGTTCTATAGGATAATATCCTTGTTCTCAGGAAATATAATCAATACTTCAAAATATTTAGAAGCAAAAAGACTCAGTGTCCTCACATTAGCAAAGACTCAGAAAAATATGCAGATATAAATAAATGCATGGTGAGAGAATCAAATGGGACAAAATGTAAACAATTGGTGAACTGAGGTAACAGGATAAGGGAGTTCTTAACACTACTCTTGCAACCTGTCTGAAAGTTTGAAATTACCATAAAATCTAAAAGTTACAAAAACAAAACATATGTAAAGGAAAGCTATGGTTCCAAGATTGCATTTGTAGTAATAACCACACAGGTATAAAGAAAATAGAAAGGCTTTAGGTATTACTTCCACTGAAAAGCAGTCAACAAATTAGACTAAAGATCAACAGCTAAGACAAAGCTGCTTTTTACTTTCTGCCTTGTCATTCCAGGTTAACTAGAATGTGAAACTGGAATTTTGTTTCCTAATCTTGTTAGAAATTCATTACTTGTCTTTTTTCCATGTTTCTGCTTTGCTTTCCAGCCTAGCATGTCTGGAATTCTCCAAATCACTGGTTCCAACTGGATCATTTTCCACAAATGGTTTCAGAGTTAAAGAATTATCTCTTTGTATAAACTGTGACAGAAAAAAAATCAAATATTTATCATAGCTAAATAGGAGAATATTCCTCATGGGAAAATGCTTTCTCAACTGGGTCCCCTGTTTTTGTGGGTGGCTTTAGATGCTGTAGCCTAAATAATTTTAGAAGGATTTCTCACCTCAGATTAGTAAATAAATGATAGTAGGCTTATTTTATTTGCAAGGAGCCTCTAAAATTGGACTGGGAAAAGGAGGGAAAAAGACATGATTATGTTGCTATGTTGAATTGGAGAGACAGGGGATGGACAGAAATTTCTAATGTGGGTTGAACTTTTCCCATTTGTAGAGACCTTTATTGTGGAAATAAATGGGTTATATGTCGTTTTTTTTACTCCTCGCCTCCAACCTTGGGTTCTCCAATCTCCAATAATTTCTTTTTTTCCAAAGCCGCAATTACTGAGATTACAAATCATGTGAAGCATCACAGCTGGTCCTGGCATGTCTCCAACACATAATCACCTGTCGTGTGTACTAATTCCTGCTATGATTAAACCCCTTTATTCACAGGAGGGTCTGACGGCTCTATTGTTTAAAATGTCACCCAGTAATAGAACAGGCATGAGCTTGTCTGTACTCTAACCGGTTTCCCTGCATATTTTCTATGTCGGCTTCAGTTAAGCTGTTGTCCTGTGTGTCTGATGAGTGATTACTTTTCCTGGAGCCTGGTATTGTCCATAAGAGACTAATGATATGTGAGACCACAGCTCAGTTAGATATAAACATGGATTCAAACAAAATCTTCTAGAAGACATCAGAAAGCGAGTTTAATGGGCTCCAGACTAAAGAAGTAGACACAGAATGGTCTTGGTTTCTTTTAAGATAAAAATGCCAGGGCTTAAATATAACAATAATAACATTTTCCTTTGTTTTGAGGAAATAAGCTTACGGGCAAACCTGTGGACAATTTGCCAATTAAAATATATGTTCGATATGTTTTTCAATATATATGTTCAATATGTTTTCAATATATTACTGACAATGAAGAGAATGTTTTCAAAATCTTTTTATTCTTTCTCTAAAACCCAACCCCAAGTAGTAATTAAATGTGGCAAATCCTATGAAACAACTAACAGAGATACAAAGCTCACTTTAACTAAAAGAAAAATCCAAATATATTCTATAGGTGACCGTGAAAAATGGAAAATTACAAGTGCTTATTCTGTTGTTTGGATGGAAAATCGTGTGTGATTCTGAAAAGCTCCATTGAGAAAAATTGGCACAGCCCTAAAGTGACCCAAGTGGTGATGCCAGGAAGAAGAAGGAGGCTTTGTGTTAATGCTTAAGTTCCACCTCCCAACTGTATCTTATTCAAATTCATGCACCCTTTGCTAATATCTTTCACCTGCTACCGCTTGCATTTGTGGCTGAAATTAGATTCCTCCAGTCCTTAATCAAATAGCAGCCTCATTCTCTTTCTATAGCCCAGCAATCACGTCTGCACTAGTTTCCATTGTCTGACGTTTGCCTAGAACTGGATCAAAGACCACAGCAAGTAACTCTGTGCAGAGCCATATGAGAAGAATGCCTTTCCCAGATCTATCTGATCCACCAGCTGCAAAGATAGATTATAGATAGAGACATAGATAGATGATAGATAGATAGAAGATAGATGATAGATAGATGATAGATAGACGATAGATAGATAGAAGACAGATAAAAGATAGAGATAATAGATAGATGATAGGCGATAGACAGATAGATAAACAGGAGACAGACAGATAGAAGATAGGTAGATAGAGATAATAGATGATAGATAGATAGATGATAGATAGATAAATAGATAGATAGATGCTAGATAGATAAATGATGGAATCAGAACTCCCAACTCCAACATTTCCAGCTTCCACAACATCTGCAGAGCCCTCTGATCCTTGCCTCAAGACCTTCACTTGTTTGTTGTGTTTTATCACCAAGTCCTAACCCTTCCCTTACATGTAGTGAAGACTTGATTCCCTAATGGGTCAAAAAATTTGAAAGGCAGTCAAAAGTTACCAACCTAGTCAACAGCAAGTAAGAAATGCACATTAAAAAAAATACTGATTTGGTGTCCTTGAATCAACCTCCTCCCAACCTAGAGGAAGAAAAGGTTTGAGTGGAGAGCCTCTGGCAATCTTCCAAGATACTTTGAAAATAACGACTACTTTGGGGACAAGATTTTAAGAGTGGAGGATTCTAAACACGGTTTCAGAATTCCACCCTTGGACCAGCACAATATAAAGCTGTTTGACATGGTGTGCTTTCATTCCAAAAAGCACATAGATGAATGGATACGTGGAGATCTAGGCTTGTCCTGGACAAGTTTTTCCCTTCCTCTCCTCATCCTGAATGAAGTCCCAGTATACTGCCGAAGGACAACTCCTGTGAGGACAGGTCAATTTCACCACTTGTAGAAATTAGGCAAATATGTAGACAGCAGAACAAACTGATACTTAGGCTCTGCCATGTTTCTAAAAATAACAACAGTAACAATTACCCCTGAAACAGCTTATTAAAATGTCTAAAACTCTTTCAAAAATAATAGGAATGCTATTGAATCATCAATTATTTTTTAAAGCCACCTGTTAATTGCCATAAAACCTTCTCTGGTGACATAATTTGTTGCAGTTATGCAGTCTGTTACAGATGTAACATAATTTTTACATAATTTTTGGGAAAAAAGCATATTAATTTTATTTCATAAATTGCACATTTTAAATGTGCTTGGAGAGCTATCTGAAAAAAAAAAAAAAAAGCCCACACTGAGTCCATTTGAAAGTGGGAGCAAGAAAGTAATATTCTAAATAAAAATTGCCTACTTTATTTACTCAGTATTTTTAGTATTTTACTCTTTAGAATTTCTTAAAGCTAGTTACACCTATGTAAAATCGCATGACCTTATAAGGATGCATGTTTATATTGCATATGTATAGAATATAGGCACTTATTAGAATCTCATAATCAAGTACACTCACTTCACTATATTCCAAGTCAGGTTGTATTTCCCCACACACAGAAAATAAATATGCTATGTATACACATTGGGAAAATGTGATATACGTTAAAGCAGTATAAAAATCTTCAAGAGCATGGGCTCTGGAGTCAGCTATATTTAATTCCTACCGCTTTCAGGAGTCTCGGAAAAATTGCTTACACATTCTAAGACTCAGTTTCCCCAGATGCAAAATGGGAGCTAGTAATAGTCGTATCCTCAAAGACTTAAGGTATATAATAAAAGCACTCTGCACCAGGCAAATTGATCAGGACTGGAATGGTCCCATGTCAGTCAGTTCTTGCTGAGATGATGCCATGTAACAAGCGTAAAATCTGGGAGACTTACAGAAACAAAGGCTCATGTGTCACTCGGGTTACACTTTTGGAGCTGGCCGACTGCCACTCTGTGAGCCTGAGGCTATGCTGCAGGCAGCAGGTGATGATGGGGCAGTTCCACACCCCTGCTTATGCTGGGAGCCAGGCTTGAGGAGCGGCCCCTGCTGGACGCACAATGTTCACATGGTGCAGGGTGGAGACTCAAGAGCAGTAGTGAAATAGGACCCCTGTCACTTCTCACATTACATCTGGCCCACGTGGGTCGTGTGGCCAAGCCCAAAGTCAGTGGGGCAGGGATAGATGTCCCCACCAGGAGCAAGACAAGTCACATGGCAAAGGATGTATATGGGTCGTGATTTTATTCAAGGGAAGCAGCGAAGATTTGTGACAATAACACAACATACTCTGTATACCCAGGGACAAAAACAGCTTACGGTCGTTTGGCAAAAAGGGGAATTTACTAAGAGACTATAAGGGGCATGCCATATATTCAGAAAAAAGGATGAACAACTCAGTTACAGCTGGGTAGACACACATCTGGTCTTCAAGAACAGTGGGAAACAGTCTTGATAACTGTAAGAACTTTGTATCTCTCTGACACCAACGCGTGTTGGCTTTATTTTTTTTTTCCGCCAAGAACATTAAATTCTATCACATGGCAGAGAACATGGCTGTCTCTAGCTCCCAGATCCCCCATTCTTTCCCTGATGGGAGAGCCTCCCTCTCTTTACCACTTACGGTTACAGAAATCCTGGAGAAGAATATGGAGTGAATCAGATTGTCCGTGTTTTGGTCCAACCTGAATCAGACGTCCCGTTCACTTTAGCCCAAGCTGGGGACCTCTTCCACAGGAACACATGATGGAGGAGGCTGGTATGGGGAAAAATAAGTGTTCACCATACCAGGACATAATACATGCATGTATTCAAAAGTTAAAAATTATTTCTAGAATAGGTAGTATTTTGCTTTATACATTTAAATTTATTCTTTACTCAGAGCAATTTTCAGTGATACAAGTTTAAACTCTCACATACAATCTGAATGGTGTTTGGAGCCCACTGTAGCTAGTTAAGAAGCAGCCTGTCGTCCCTGTAAAATGGGTGTGAATGCAGTACCATGCCCTGTGCTTTTTGTGAGGGTGAAATGAGTTAATAGATACAAAGTACTAGAACAGTGCTTCATCCACAGCAAGTGTTCAGTTTTTTAATTGGCCTAGACTGATGGATAGTGAAATCTGTGTGCATATTAACTATATATAAAAAGACATACATACATAATTATATATAAACATACATACACATACATATGTATGTACATATACACATACACACATACATACATATGTATAAATGTTACATGCAGGGAAAGAACTGTTCTCGCGCAGAGGAGGAGGCCATTATGAGATGATTTTTGTGCTTCTATTACTGCAGTATTGCCTGGGCCACACTTCATCTTCATGGCCAAGCAGCAAAGAGGACCTGGAAGGTGCATACAGATGGTTATTCTGCTGTGGGTCCAGATGGCTTCTCTGCGGGCTTAGCGTGGCCAGCTTCTGGGTTCACCTTGAGGTGTGTACAGCAATATATTTCTCTTGGTGGTACAACGACTGAGAGTATGATTCTGCAGAACCACTCTGATTTAGCCAGGTGCGTGGTGGGGAGGGGGGAGGAGTATAGTCATACCTTTTATCTGTGTTACAGCTGCATACGTTACCACCCCACAAGACAAAATTATATTTTTCTTTACATAGTTCAATTGTTTACAAAGAAATTGGAAGGAAGGGGGGCAAAAAATAATCTTTTGCATCACCCAGATATTCATCATTTCCAATGCTCTTTTTTTCCCATGAGGATCCAAGTTTCCATCTGCTGTCATTTTCCTTTAGCCTGAACAACATCCTTTAGCATTTATTGTAATGCAGGTCTTCTGGTGACAAATTATTTTAATTTTCTTTTACCTGAAAATGTCTTTTTTGCTCTCATTTTTGAAAAATACTGTGTGGGAGGAATACAGATTAAGGTGACACCTGAAGCCTTCACTTTGACTTTCTAAACTTCTTAATGAGGAAGAGTGCTTAATTAAAATGACATTGTGCTTGGACTTCCTAGGTGGTGCAGTGGGTAAGAATCTGCCTGCCAGTGTAGGGGACACGGGTTCAATCCCTGCCCCAGGAAGATACCACATGCCACGGAGCAACTTAAGCCCGTGCGCCACAACTATTGAGCCTGTGCTCTAGAGCCCGTGAGCCACAACTATTGAGCCCATGTGCCACAACTACTGAAGCCCACGTGCCTAGAGCCCATGCTCTGCAACAAGAGAGGCCACCGCAATGAGAAGCCCACGCACCACAAGGAAAAGTAGCCCCCGCTCGCCACAACTAGAGAAAGCCCATGTGCAGAACAAAGACCCAACACAGCCAATAAATTAAATAAAT
The DNA here is from genome assembly GCF_030028045.1 of Hippopotamus amphibius kiboko. Lineage (NCBI taxonomy): Eukaryota > Metazoa > Chordata > Mammalia > Artiodactyla > Hippopotamidae > Hippopotamus > Hippopotamus amphibius. The sequence goes on along the minus strand of NC_080190.1, from coordinate 124,454,775 downwards.
TAATTAATTAACTTAAAAAAATGACATTGTGCTTTGCATATGCTTTTTTCCCTATATGATAAGTGTCTTCTCCTTTCTCCTCCCCTCCTTTGAGTGGAAATGTTATCCTCATACTTTGACATACAATATGAAATATCATCTTTTCTGTGAAGTCTTCCTTTATTATCTGAAGAAGAGTTTGCTATTTTGCTTACTGCACTAGCCAGAGAAGTGCTATTTTCTTAGTCCTCATATTTATATAATATATATTAAATCTCAAGAAGAACAAACCACAAGCTCAGATGGCAAGGATGTCATCAGTGAGAGCAAGTCTTATCTGAACATTTCTTTTTACTTTCGATTCCATTCACCCTCCACTTAGAATTTTGGCAGGCAACTCTGTTTTTGTTTATTGATCCAATTATGTGACGTCCTTCACTAATGAATTTTTCATGTGATTTCCCACTGTTGTCACACGAGGTCTTTGACTGCAGATCTGGTGCATTCTTTTATCTTTCCTATATTTACATAGATGGTCTTATCTCTTCCCTTCTTTTAGAGAGTCAGTGATGAATAGTGCATTTGGTCCTTCGCCCATGACAATCTGAATAAACAGAAGGTCCAACAGAATTGGAAACTCATCAAGACAGTTCCAGAACACTTCCCATTATCCCTGACACAACGTCTGGCTCTGGTCCCAGGCTATGCAAGGCTATGCCAGGAGGTCTGAGTGGATATAGCGTTGTTCTGGGCAGCTGCCTTCATTTTAAAATGACACTTTCGAAGGATATAGAATTCTGGGTTGACAGTTGTTTTTCTTTCAGCATTTTCAAAAGGTTGTTCCATTCTTCTCTGTCCTTCATGGTCTCTGATGAGAAGGTGGCTGTTAACCATCATCGTTCCTCTATATGTAATATGTCAGCGTTCAAGATTTATCCTTTACCTTTTGGCTTTTAACAATTTACCATGATGTAACTTAGCCTTGGACTTTCTGTGTTCACTGTGGTTTTGTTTGTATGACATCCTGTATCTAAACATTGCTAACTTTCATCAAATTTGGAAAATATTCAGCTATTATTTCTTCAAATTTTTTTCCTGCTCTGTTCTCTCTTTCTCCTCTCCTTCTGATATTCCTATTATATGTTTGATTATTTTATCCAATCTAACAAGAGAGTGTTCATTTCCCAAAATCTTTTTCTATTTTTCACCTTGGACAATTTCTATTGCTTTATCTTTGAATTCACTTACTCTTTCCTCTGTCAGGTGAATTTGGCTAAGTTTTTCCAGTGAATATTTTTATCACAATTCTAATTTCCAGTTTTATAACTTCCATGTGCTTCTCATTTTGTTGTTTTTATTTCTCTGCTGAGATTTCCCATTTCTCTGCTGAGAGTCTCATTCACTGAAAACGTTCTGTTTTCCTTCATTGGCTATTGCTATAGTAGCTGCTTTAATATCCTTATCTGTTAGTTCCGGCATCTGGTTCATCTCCAGGTTGGACACAATTCATTTTCTTTCCTCTTGAGAATGTGTTCCATTTTCTCGGATCTGTGTGTGTTGGATAATTTTGACTGTATCTCAGACATTGTGAATGTTAACAGATCCTGGATACTGTTATTTTCTCTGATAGTGTTGTTTTCTTTGTTTTAGCAGGTAATTTTCTTGGCGGGTCTTGAAGTGCAAATTGTTTCCTGGGTAGAAGTTCGGTCTCAGTCTGGCTCTCCTGTCTGTAGCTGAGCTGCTTGGAGTCTGCTCCCATGCATGTATATTTCTGGAGTCCAGGAGAGATGCTGTGGACAGAGATTGGGGATCCACTCTTTGCCTCTTTTCCTTCCAGGATTACCCTCGCTCTCTCCAGCATTCAGTTTCCTGGTTTCACTATAGTTTCTCAGGCCAGAAAAACTAAGTTTTTCTATACGTGCCACTGCCCTGCTGTGTGAACCAGGCAGACTACACCTAAGCCCCAGACCAAAAGCCATGGCAATGGAAACTTACTTCTATACATCCATGTCTTTCCTCCTGCAAGCACACATGCACTGGCCAGCAGGGTCTGTCTGCTTCTGTTCACTGTCTGGAACCTCAGTCTATGACATCCAGTTTTCACGGTTGTTTTCTGCCAGGAGAGGGAATCCTGCAGTAGGGCTTTCGTCTATCAGACCCATAAGTGGAAGTTTCTGCCAAGTTTATTTTTAAAATAATTTTGTACTCAGATGAAAAGTTTCTATTATAAGTATTTTTTAAAAACACTTTTTAATCTAAATGTACTGGAAGGAAGTAGTTATAGAACCCAGGGTCTTCCCCGGCAGTCCAATGGTTAAGACTCAGTGCTTCCACTGCAGGGGCCACAGGTCCCATCCCTCGTCAGGGAACTAAGATCCCACATGCCATGTGGCCAAAACAAAGAAACAAGCAAAAAAAAACAAAAATATTTTAATTAATTAATTAATTAATAAAAGAAGCCATCTTAAAAAGAAAAGAAAGAAAAGAAGCTTTCTTGTTCACTTGCTGAAAGAAATCACTAAAGATGCCCAGTCAATCACTAAATGTCTGGAAGGTGAAGCTTCTCTAATCCTCAAGGTGGAAGCAGAGTGGAATGATTTTTAAAACAGCAAATATTTATAGAGTGCTTCTATTTACTCTTCAGAATGGCGTGATGATTCAGGTACTATGCTTATGCCTGTTGTACAGCTGAGGAAACAGAGGCGCAGGAAGTTAAGTAAGTTGACAAGGTCACAGAGTGAAGGAGCCTTGACATAAAGGGAACCCAGGAAGAGCCCAGGCATCCTCCGGGCTGAACTGGGAGAGACTGTCAAGGCCCCAGCACGGGCCGTGCCCAGCAAGCAGGGCCAGAGGGAAGGTGAGCTTGTAGGCACACCTGGGAGCAGATCAGACAGTGCCACCCACTCCTGCAGGGACCCTCCCCCCATCCTCCCGAGAAGTGGCACAGAAGCCACCGGAAGAGGCCTGGGGTGGGTGGAAAGCTGCAGAGTGCAGGACCCTCGCCACCCGAGGTGCTGTAGGAGCACGGTCAGCAGGGGCACCAGAGCAGGACTCGCAGCCTGCAGGAGGCGCCGGCCACACCGCAGTGGACACCATGGCAGGATGCCCAGAAGAGCCGGCATTCCGTGCAGAGACCCCTCTACTCCCACCATAAACACCTCCTCCACTCAGATGCCATCAGGGAGAGAGGACCCTGGGGGAAGAACCTTGAGAGACGGCTCTGAAGGGAGTTTGAGCTTTGCATTGATAGACAAGAGGCTGATTTATTTAACACGTAAAGACAATGACCAACGGTATAATAGATACTGTCACAAATATACTGTCAGCTCACAAAAAAAGTAAACACAAATCCTCTTAAAACAAAAGCAGGAGAATGTGTTCAGTTGCACTTGTAGTAAGAGAAATGCAGCTTAGCCCTACCAGACACACCCCGTTCTCACTCCTCAGGTGGACGGAAGTCACAGGCTGGAGCCCCCTGGGAAACACTCATCCTCATCCTTCTAGGCAGAGCATGACTTGGGTGGGTGTGGAAGGAGCTGGTCACAGGAACCTTCTAAACGAGGGGCTCTTGAGACAGGGATTTTACTATGTTTATTTTTTACTCTGCTAGGATAGTGTATAGCACATAGGAAAGGTTCGATAATTTTTATTGTAAAATGAAATCAAAATTTCCATATTCACTATACACTCTTCACTGGAGTGAAAGGGAAGAGGTGAGCAGGGTGGGAGGGGACTACTGCAATAAAATTCTTATTTTACCCAAAATGACTGCTACTAATGTACAATGCCCGTGTATCGTATTCTTCTCTATGACATTGCAGGGACCAAAAAATACACCAAAAAATACAGCAATACATGAAGAATGGAAATTAATGTTTCCAAATAAACGTTTCTAGGAAAGAGGATTTCTCCTGAAGAAAGACTTTGTTTATTACTGATGCATTCCAGAGAAACAAATTTGTAAGCTGGTCAGGATGTGCTTAGAAGTTAATACATTCATTTTTCTCTCACCAAAAAAAATAATGAAAATAAAAATGCCTATCATCTAGTATGCAATTCAGAGAATGGAAATTGGCCCAGGAACTAATTACAGCTCACAAAGAAAAAAAAAATCTGCTCTCTTGGTGAATATGTGTTTTCCTAGCATTTTTGTTGTTTCCGTTGGTAATTGCAGAAAATAGTTTCAGTGGGAACAATTGTTATGGTTCTCCACGTATTTCCATTCTAAGTTATGAATAAGGCAGTGTTCCTGGCAAGTATTTTGGGATCCATCTGGAGAGAGAGAATGATAAAAACTCCAGAAGATAAGCTTTTCTTGCTTCAACATCCAATTTTGAAGTGTTTGTTAAATAAAAAGTATCTGCAATGTGTGTATTATGCGACTCAGAAACTTAGTTATACGTTCAGTGTTGAATGAACAAAAATCCACAGAGTACTTAAATATCTATCCGAACACACAAAAAAGCTAGAAAATTGTGCCCTCTGAGTTTCTTGGATCCAGGTTAAGACCAACCAGCTGTTTCTTTCTGGAGGACACTGGGGACATTCTTTGGCAGGCTGTGTTTTGAAATTTTTTAAGCATTCTATTCCAGGGTATCACATAGCCCCAGAACTACTGTTGCCCCAGCTGTTAGGATGAGGAGTCTGATGGGGCCCGAGGAATGTGAAAATGGGAGAATTAATATATAAAAGAGAGATCTGTTTTAAAACAGCCTGAAAGTGCCAGTGTTTTATAGATATATAACCGTGAACTTATTTCACAATTTATTCTACAATGAGTTAAAAATCCTGCTTCCTACTGGCATGCATTTCAAATTTAAAGCACATTTTTTCCATTCAACTAATGTAATAAATGATGCCTGGGACCTCAGGGGAGCCCAAAAACCCTTGACCAATCATAGAGCTGCCAAAATACTGTATATTTTATATGAAAAAAAAAATAGGACACAGCAAAAAATTAAATTTGTATTTGAGATAGATTATCTTAAAATGTGGTTCTTGAGATAGAAATAAATTCATCAGAAGTAGTAAAACAGATCAGTAAGAAAATGATGGAGATCTATTTAGTCAATTACAGGGACTTTAAAGTGTTTTTCCTTCCTAATTTTATATGGACTTCCTGTCCCTTGACACAGATGGATCATCACTGATACCCTTTATTTATCAGCTATAGCTAAGGTTGTGGAAGAAAAGAGATTTTCCTCAGGTAGGGGCACAAGTTAGGAAAGAGGGGCAGGATTAAAGAATATGCTTATAAATACGTAAGGGAGGTAAAGCCTTTCATGAAGTAACTTGAATTGATGACAGAACCCAAAATGGAAGCATGAATGGAATGAAGCCCACCATCTGCCCATTGGTGAGGATTAACCAAGAGTATTTGTGGCGCTTCCTGAGCCTGGGACCGGGGTTCACCATCCAGCCCGGGGTGTAGCAAGAGTTCACAAACATCTGTGCACTAAGCGAGGGAACAAATGAGTGGACAGATGAATCCTGACCCCTGGGGGAGTCTGCATCTTCACACGCACCCACTCCTCCCTGCACACAGGATGGCAGAGGTCAGCGGGGGAGACCAGTCGAGGTAGCAACGGAAGACCCTCCCACCCTGGCTCCCCCAACTCCTCTCCAGCAGCCCTTGGGAATACGGCTCAGGCTGGGCCGTGCACCCACCCTCTACCCTGCTCCTCCACCCATCCAGGCTCTGAGCACGCTTCCAAGGTTTATCCTTGCACTTGAAGTTGAGCTACAGAGGCACCAAAGGGTCAAGGCAACTTTTCCAAGAGGACTGGGAAAGAACTGATCCCTGAGCCATTTGGGGCTGTGAGAGAATGACTGAGTGTATCGTAGTTGATATTTTTTTATATAAATTTATTTGTTTATTTATTTATTGGCTGCATTGGGTCTTCGTTGCTGCACATGGGCTTTCTCTAGTTGTGGTGAGCAGGGGCTACTCTTTGTTGTGGTGCGAGGGCTCCTCATTGCAGTGGCTTCTCTTGTTGCAGAGCACACACCCTAGGCACGTGGACTTCAGTAGTTGCGGAACATGGGCTCAATAGTTGTGGCTCACGGGCTTAGCTGCTCCTTGGCACGTGGGATCTTCTCTGCCCAGGGACTGAACCCATGTTCCCTGCATTGGCAGACGGATTCTTAACCACTGTGCCACCTAGGAAGTCCCCATGGTTGGTATTTTAAAGTCTTTTCTTGTAGTATAATTTTCCCTCTTAACTTTTACAGCGTCTTGATAATAGGTATGAGCTATTATTTCATTTGGGAAGAAGGGCTTTACTGGAACCATTTTTCTGAGGAGCAACTTGACATTAGGCGTGGCTAACGACCTGCCTGTGGTTAGTGAGCGACAGAGGCAGGACTGGGAGCCAAAGGATCCAATGACAAGGTCGTCACTCTTGCTACCAGCTGAGAATTAGCACGGCAGCATCTATGTCGGTACAGACTTCCACTACCAGCAGAGCAGCAGGCTGAGCCCCGATCTCAGCTCCGACAGCCCTGTTCTCTCACAGCTGGGCCTCCTTAAACTCCGCTTATAAACCTGACCTTGCCCTGGATCATCGTGCTGCCGTCAGCTCGGGGCTGGCTGTTGCCTTGGTCTCCAGTCCCAGGGATCCCCAGGCCAGGTCCTCCTGGCCATGCTGTGGGCAGCTCCCTCTCAGAGACCCTGACGCCGGGGCTCCTGTTTCCCCCACGTCTTAGCCTGGGACGCATGAGCTGCCTCTACTCTGACCTTCCACACTCCTCCCCTCGGGTCGCTGCCCACTGGGCCTCTGCACTTGGATTAACGGCATTCATTCAGCGTGGACTGAGCACTTACGGGGCAGGCACCTGTCCGTTACAAGCATTCGGCGACAGGCAAATCAGAGCCCTGCCTTCGTGAGGCTCACAGACTGTCTTGTGACACCGACTCTGGACAGGGGTGACAAATTTGATGACTGCCCTGAAATGAGGACCACAGGAAACGAAGAGCTGACCCAGACCGGGGAGCAGAGGTCCGCCAAGGCCAGCTGACAAACTTCTGGATGACACTGCCATGTGCACTTCAGATTGGAATTTACAGCACTTGAAACTGGACTGTGTGTGGGTCTGGCCTGTCCCCTCCCACTCTCTGTAGTAATAAATCACAGACTACTCTCATGTCAGGATGTGACAAAAATAATCTCTCTTATAAACACATTCCCTGCTTTTGGTGTACTATTCATTTAAATTGAAATTCTTTTCAGTTTTTTCCTCTAATTCACACCTTTCTAAGTATGCATGGCCTTTATCAAAGACAGTCTAATGGGCCTGATGGCAAAGAGACATGCTAGCAGTGGATGGGCACGCAAGGCTTACCAGAGCATAAAAGAAAGCATACGAGAATATATTCAGGAATATATTACTGACTGACTGTTAATTCAATTTGTAAAACGTGGTTTGCCCACTGAACTTTGCTTCAACATAAGTCTATTCATGGGCTTTCAAGAGGCATTTAAGGACCCCCAAGTCCATCCTCGACCCACTGGGTGAGGTGAGCTTCCGTTTCCAGAGCGCCAAGCTCCCTTCATGACTTAGAAACATCTGGAGGTCTACTCTGGTCGTGTGAAGGCACGATGAGGGGGACATCTCTACAGATCCCAGCACATTCCTGCGAGGGGAGGATGGAGTCGCTGTGGGTCAGGCTCGGGCAGGGGTAGGAAGGAAACAGGCAGAGAACGCAGAGAAGAGGAGGCTGAATGACAGTGTGAAATCGAGATTTGGCTTTTGGCCAAAGACAAGAACGAGCCTGATGATACTGCATATTTTAGGATTCTCTTTCTATTCCATTGAAAATGAGGAGGCAAAAGCTTATCTTTATCATAAGAAATCAATTTTATAACTGCCGTTTATTCTCAGCACAAATGTTCTCTGGCTAGATCCTTTAAAATGCCATTTGCTCGAGCGATTACAGAATGAATTCCAGTCCATGTTTAATTCTTTAAAAATCATCTTTCGTTTTTAAAGGGTTTAAAAAAGCATACGGATGAGCATACTAATCGCAGCTACTATTTCCAGGGCCTGAGGGAAAAGAAGCATTTATGTTAATGGTGTGTGTGGCTGAACATAAGTCTGGAAATACTCCCGATTACCAAAATTATCTCATCTCCTGCAACGACAATATGACTGAAAGAATAAATTATCAGATCAGCACACCCCATCCAGGTTACCTTGCTGAGCTTAAATTGTTGCTCTTTGAATTGAGGCTACAGAATATGTATTCTGTAACACTGCCAGTCACAACACTCAGGCCATGACTGAATCAGACAAAATGTTTAGCCACCTTCTCTGGCTCTGGCTCTGAATTCATTTAGAAAGTCCCAGATGCATGCAATGGGGCTCCCTGGAGAATGGAACCTTATAAAATTATTCCTATTCACTTACAGTAAAATCTCTTGCAATCAGTTCCTTAGTGGGAATGGGCACCAGTTATTCATAGGTCACCATACATCACACACACAGGCCACCAGGGCTCTGGATGCCGGATGTTACGCGGATGTAATACAACAAGCCGTGTCAGAATGCAGCGGGAGCGCTACTGCCCATGCCTCAGTGGCCTGGGCCCTTGAAGAAGATTTTAGAGCCAAAGGAGGGGAAATCCTGGGAATAATAAACTAGTCAGAATCATGTAGCAGAGTCACATGAAACAGGATCAGACTGACTGTCTCCAATTTCTTGTCTACTATTTTTCTTTCCATGAGGTAGGACAGACTCTTTGCATCACGTGCAAAAAGGATGCTCAGATCTGTATACCATTTCCACAGATGAAGGAACTCCCAGTGTTAACTTTGAATTACAACCACGAAAACAAGTGATTTTTTTTTAGCCAACTGTAAAAACACTGTGAACAACTCACATGTTTTTTTCTACCAGTAGAAAAAAATTAACTAACACCTAATCATCTAGGGATGCCAGATCAGGACCACGGGAGCCTAAGAGTGGACAGAACCTGGATATCTGTTGCTACTAGGTTCTAGTCTGAGGAACAAGAATTAGAAAAGGCTTCTGAGACGAAAAGAGTGGGCTGTAACATGCGAAGCTGAGGTCTCAGCACATTACTTCCATTTATCAGAACAAGATGGTAGGAAGCACAGAGACCCAAACACAGCCTTCCAGATACGGGTCTTTTGCTGGCACTGTATTTATTGGTCAGATGTAAAGACAGAAGAATGAAAAGTTTTAGAAATACCACCAATCGGGGCTATAACCACCGAACACATCTGCATCCCTGGATGATGGTAATCGGAACAGTAATTATTACTTCTTCACCAGAAAACAGAAACAAGCTGTTCCTTAGTCCTGATACATGAACAGAACAGCTGGGCCATCCTTGCAGGACACCTCCTACAGTCAGGGGTCTGAGAGGGATGGTTACCTGTTTGATCATCCTGGGTCCAGTTAGGAGAGAGAAACTGAAACAGAGCAGGACCCTGTGGTCCTTGCCCCCCCCCCCATGTCCTCAGCCTGCCTTCTGCCTGTGGAAAAACTTTAGGAAAGAATAAATTTAATCAGGGAAGTGAGAAAATGCAGAAATGAAGGAAAACAGTCAAAGGAGACCAAATAATAATAGTTTAGTCATTAAGCAAAGCCAAGGACCTTCAGTTCCTCCTCAAGGGTTATAGATAATATTCTGAGCCATGTCCTGTGAGCTCTCTTGTAGATGCTGAAACCTCCACCAGGTGGAAGATGTTAACTACATGATGACCAGGCTGTAGCCATGACATAAACTGCCACAATTCCAAGAACTGGCCTCAGGAAAATGGCACAAACTGACCCTGGAACTGAAGATTAACTGTACTTAAAACAATCAAGATGGCGCTGGTCAGACCACCGGTGACCAATTGTAAGATGACTGTCAGAGCTGCCTGTGGTGGTTCTGCATGGAGCCCCTCCCTCAGCCTATAAAAGCTCTTGCCCCCTGGTTGTAGGAGGCGGGGAGTAGGCCTTCGGACAGGCGTCCACCTTCCCCCCAACCACACCTCCCCCCATTGCTGGCATCCAAAATAAAGCAGACTTTCCTTTCCACCAGCCTTGCCTCTTTAATGGCTTTTGAACAGCGAGTAGCCAGACCCCATTTTCAGTTACAAAACCACACGGTGAGTGAAACGCGGGGGGCTTAACATAAAGAACAGTTAAACTCTAATAAAAGTGTGAGTATAAGGTACAAAGACACTCTCTGTTGTGCCCTTGGGGAGAGAGGGCTCAGAGAGGACGGAGGAAGGACAGACTGAAAGACGCCCTCCCCGAGGCTGGGGCTCAGACCCCACTGCAGGGGGTGTAGCTCAGCTCCTCAGATAACAGGCAGTTTGCTGGTCTGCTGTTGCCGGGAGCGGAGGGCAGCTGTCTGGAGTACTCAGGGTGCTCGGGGTCCACACCCAATGCCGTGGGGGCGCGCAGGGACTGCGGCTCAGTAGGGACTTTCCAGGCATAGGCGAGCCCCCCACGGCCGTCAGCAGGTATGGGGACGCCGGTGTGGGCAGGAGGCCTTCAGGACACTGCTGGTCACTGGGCCAGGTGCAGCGTCTGGGCACGAGGCTGGGGCAGAGCTCACCCAGCTCGTTGCCGTCACCCCAGGGACCCACGGGGCAGGCGGGAGTGCTTCCCTCCCCGCCGCCCCGCTTCTGTTGTGCCCCCCGAGATGCTCACTGTGAAGGAGAGATGCCTGCAGGAAGAACCCTGGAGCAATGCCCTGGTAACTGGACCACATGCGTCACCTCCAGACCCCGGGGGGCTCTAGGTGTGCTGTCCCTTTGTAGCGAGCAGACAGCTGTGCTGCACAAGCGCAATACCTGCTACAGGTCACACACACACAGCAACTGTGCTCGTGTGATTCCAGAGCTCACAGCTTCACCACCAAGCTGTCATTATGACCCATCACAAAAGACACTAGAATCCTCTCTAGAGGCCCTGTTTATAATAGGAAACTTTTCTAAAGGTTCTGAGATTTAGTAACATATCATCAAAATAAGTTTTGTTTTTGGTTTGTTTGTTTGCAGACTTGAGGAGACATCCTTGCCTTCTATTCTGCAGTAGTTTGACTCTGTCAAGTACAGACACATGTTTAATCGGATGTGAAGAAAACGAACCCGCCTCCTGTGAAAGGTGGAAGATGACAAAGCAACGGGGATCCGTGTCTGTGAGGACCCCTTCACCACCCTGTCCTCATTCAGACTCGGGGAGAATGGAAAAGGAGCCGTGATTCCATATGTGAAGATTTTCTCAACTGAGAGACTCAATCGATTTCTCCCTTTCCCCTCAAGGACTGAATATGAGGACACAAGCTTGCATGAAAACCAGAGAGATTTCTGCTGAATACAAGGAGGAACTTCTTACCCATTACGATGATGAAACACTAGAATAAAGTTTGCTGTGAGTGTTCAAGTTAAATCTCTTTCCTGGAGGTATTAAAGAAGAAAATCAAAACTATACATCATGAATGATTTAGACATCCCTCCAGATGAAAATAGCAATTTCTCAGGGTCCCTCCACGTCCCAAGTCTCTCATATGCCTTATTCATCTTTAGCTCTTCGTAGCCACAGAGCTAAATGCCTTCCAAGGACGATGGGGCAGCGAGGGGTGTTATTAATGAGAGTTCACATTTACTGAGTGCCCTCATTCACCCAGTGCCTACTGCCTCTTGTCTTTGCAACACGGCAAGGTAAGCTTCATCATTTCCAGTTTACAGACTCTGAGGCTCAGAGAAGTCAAGAAGCTTATCAAAGATCACACGGCAAATACACAGCCATCAGCACCCTAACCCAGGACTATCTATGAACAAGTCTGTGTGACCCCATGGATAAACCATGCCTTTTCACACTTCCAGCAGGCTACCTAGTAGTAACCATTGGATGCTCACCCCTCCACTCCTGAAAACTCTCCGGGACACCCCCAAAACCTGCCAAGTCTAATTTGTATAAACAATATAACACGGCATGCTTGGAAAATTAACAAATAAGTAGGTCACGAATGAAAAGAGAAAGATAACTGATAAAGACAGATTTTAAAAAATAGAAATGAAAGATCAATGAACACACACTATATCATATCACCACGACACAGGATCTCATAAAATTGCACAGAATTGACTGGGTTCACAAACTAATCTGAAGGGAGAAATAGACAGTACAGCCCTAGTGCAGCCTGAGAAAACCGCCCCCATTATTTCTGCAGTGGGAACGTGTGAAAACCAAACAACTGTGCTAGAGCATTCCCCGTGCCTGCAGAAACAGAGCCTTCCGAAAAACACAGTCCTACTTGTTTCTCTGGAGCCTTGGATTACAGAGTTTTGATAACTAAAGATTCTTTCTCACTCCCTTGGAGTTAACTACTTGCATGTGAGGTCACAGAGGAAGGAGAAAATCCCTTTACCACGGATGCCTCACGGGGATAACTCCACCTGTTGGGCATTAACAAAGTGTGTGGTTGGTACCTTTCCCACGAACCATGGCTCCCCAAGTCCTCCCCAGACGTACCAGCTGAGAAGCTCAGGATACCCGCTGCTCTCTCCGTCCAGGTGGCCTCAAGCTGGAAGTTACTTGTGAGAACGTACATGAAATGTATTCTCCCAAACACTCTGGAAGATGTTTACAAAACACTCCTAAATGCTCAATCAGCAAAACATCACCTCTGTGCTATACCTCTTTCAACATTAAAATAAACAATTATGTGCCGAGGATTTTAATGCCAAGATGAATAAAAGACTTGCTCCACCTTCACAGAGTTCACAGAGTAGGAAAGAAGATCAAAATGACATTAACTACAGAATGATGTGGGGCTCTGATGACAGAGTCCAGAGGCTGCATGTAAGCAGAGGAAAGACACCTGACCCAGATACTGGAGCACACTCTCCAGGGACAAAGTTTGAGCAGAGCCTTCTGTATCAGTCAGCTCAGGCTGCCACAAAAAACCACCATAGACCACATGGCTTACACGACACACATTTATTTTTTCACAGTTCTTGAGGCTGAAAGTCAGAGATTAGGATGCCAATGAAGCTGGTTTCTGGTGAGAGCGGCCTTCTTGCCGCATCCCTGTCACAAGGCAGGGAGAGAGGGAGCGCCCTCTGGTGTCTCCTCTCACAAGGACGCAAATCCTGTGGGATCAGGGCCCCACTTTTATGATCTCATTACTTCTTAAAGGCCGCTTCTCCAAATACAGTCACATTGGTGGGTTGGCACTTCAACATACGAATTTGGGGAGGTCACAATGTAGTCTAGAGCACCTTCAGAATGACAGGAGTGGTCCAGGGGGTGGGCAGTGAGGGCAAGGAGGGCATCATGGCAAATATGCCAGCGAGCACAGGCTGAAAGGCTCCGGCACAACAGACGTCAGGGATGCACACCAGTCCAACCCGCTGACTCAGTGCAGGATGTGGTGAGAGTCGGCACAAGGGAAAGCTCTCTACCCAGTGTGTAATTCATCACGTGTGCAGTCAGGATTTTTGCAAGACTTTTCATTAAGAGTTTGATTAGACATGCATTTTAGGAGAAAAACCGATGGTCTACTTTTGAAGAATAAATAGTAGGACAAAGGGATTAGGAATTTTGGACCCAAGCCATGGACACTGCACTAATCCCGGGAATGATAATAAGGAGTCTGCCAAGATAGTAGCAACGTACATGATGGTAAAGCACACATTTGAGAGTCATTTAGGAGGCAGAATGCTAGGAATGGTTGGCTAGTGGGGAGAGTGGAGAGTGGGGAGAGTGGGGAAGGGAAAGAGTAGAGGAGACGCCTGGAACGGATGGAGTTCTCTGGAATGGATGCCTGCGTAGTATTTATGTCTTTATGTTATCACTATAGTCCAGGTAGAGCCACATACTTTGCTTTTCTGTTGTCACTGTTGTTCCATTCATGGATGACCCCTCAGCCCTTCCCATAAATTTCACTTAACGCACTGCTGGGTCTAGCATGCGGATCAAGGAGTAAAGATGAAATAGATAGCTAGTGGGAAGCTGCTGCATAACACAGGGAGATCAACTCAATGATGGGTGATGACTTAGAGGGGTGGGATGGGGAAGGTGGGAAAGAGTCACAGGAGGGAGCGGATGTGGGGATATATGTATACATACAGCGGATTCACTTTGTTGTCCAGCAGAAACTGGCATAGCAATGTAAAGCAATTATACTCCAATAAAGAGCTTAAAAAAAAAAAAGATAGAAGTCATAAAAAAAATAAATAAATAAAAGGAGTAAAGATGATACAAATCATAATCAGTATAAAATTTGGGGTTTACACTTAATAATGGTAGGAATTTTTTTTTAAATAAATTTATTTATTTATTTATTTACTTATGGGCTGCATTAGGTCTTCATTGCTGCGTGGGCTTTCTCTAGTTGTGGAGAGGGGGAGCTACTCTTTGTTGCAGTGCTCAGGCTTCTTAATCCAGTGGCTTCTCTTGTTGTGGAGCATGGGCTCTAGGTTCATGAGCTTCAGTAGTTGTGGTGCATGGGCTCAGTAGTTGTGGCTCACCAGCTTAGTTGCTCCATGGCATGTGGGATCTTCCTGGACCAGGGTTCGAACCTGTATCCCCTCCATTGGCAGGTGGATTCGTAACCACTGCACCACCAGGGAAGCCAATAGGAAATGTGATGAAATAAATAATAGGATCACAATCTGAAGCCAAGTGTGTGCAGATATTTTGTACATTACACTAAACAGTTGGTAATTATAGGAGTTTATACTTTGTTAACTCAATACACCCAAAATATTATATTATCATTTCACACATAATTGAAATAAAAATTATTAATAGGCACTTCCCTGGTGGTCCAGCGGTAAAAAAATCCATCCTGCAATGCAGGGGATGCAGGTTCCATCCCTGGTAGGGGAACTAAGATCCCACGTGCCTCAGGGCAACTAAGCCCATACACCACAACTACTGAGCCCACATGCCTCAACTGGAGAGCCTACATGCTGTAACCTGCAGAGCTCACATGCCCTGGAGCCCAAGAGTGCCACAACTAGAGAAGAGGAAACCCACACACCACAACTAGAGAGACGCTGACAAGCCACAGCAAAGAGCCCGTGCGTTGCAATGAAGACCCAGTGCAGCCAAAAATAAATAAATTTTTTAAATTATTAATAAAATATTTTACATTTTGTATACTTTGTCACTGAAATCCAATTCATATTTTTTCCTTATAGCCCAACTCAATCTGGACAAGTTACATTTCAAGCTTGAACTCAACAGACACACGCCCCTAGTGAGCTCCATATTGGACAGCACGAGAGCAGGAAAAGCTCTTGATGCGAGCATTAAGTATCAGCATTAAACTATCAGTTATCAATCAAAAGGTCAAAATAAGCATTTATTATAAAAATATGAAGCACTGAGTGTTGTTTTAAAGAATGTATAATTAGTTTAAATTCTAGCTTCCCAAATCTATATAAGTCAAATATTAATGTATCTGTTTTGTAAGTAAAATTTCTGACACATTGCTTAAAAAGTCATCTGACAACATGTGAGTGCCCAGATACTTGAGCAGGTTATTTACCTCGTTGAAGAGATAAACAAGACATCCTGCGCCTCCAGAGACCAGCCAGAGGACTTTGGGGATAAGCAGATGTCCACTCTCATTACATGCATAATCTTGTTGATGAAAAGAGCACAGCAGAACTTGTAAAGCTCCATGGATATCTGATATGATGCGGCAGTAAATGAAATTAGCTCGGTTTATCAATATTTACTTGTCACAAGAACAGTAATCTGGCTAAAAACAAATTTGATAGCAATCCTGGGATTATTGCTGACACCACTTTAAGTCTTTTTCATCTGAAATGATTTTAGGTAGAAGAGTTTTGAGTTGTGTTGACTCCATGATGAAACAAATAAGTGTTCAAAATCTTCTCTTGATAAAAAGAAAGCAAAGTGAGTTGCCATCTTCCAATCTTTCTTCTGGCCATTTGCCACTACTCAGGAGTCCTTATGTATATTATAACCTATACCTGTCACCTGTATAAAGAGAAGGCAGCTTCTCACTCCACACAAAGTAGAAAACCTTGCCAGATGTTCACCCCAGCAGGATATCTTCTCACCATGGCCTTTCAATGCCATTCCTGAGTGCAAGTCAATACAGCCATCATCCACTTTTCCCTAATGCCCCCATCATGACCCAAGCCGACCACCAACCAAGCTTTCCTTCTCCATCAGCTGCTCATAAGGGATCCCTCATTGGGCACCAGATGCAAGCTGAGGGAGAGGCGATGGTGTAGCCATCATTGATAACATGGCACCTGGGCTACTTGTTCAGCGTCTGGGAACACAGCCCATTGCCATCGAAGGTCAAGTACTGTGTCTCAAACGGAGTCCAGTAGCATGCCTGGAGCTGTTTATCAAAAGGTCTATAATTCTCCTATAACATCTTTCTTTAGAAATCAAGGCATCAGGCTTCCCTGGTGGCACAGTGGTTAAGAATTCGCCTGCCAATGCAAGGGACACCAGTTTGATCCCTGGTCCAGGAAGATCCCACATGCCACGGAGCAACTAAGCCCGTGCGCCACAACAACTGAGCCCGTGCACTGCAACTACTGAAGCCCGCGCACCTAGAGCCCATGCTCCGCAACAAGAGAAGCCTGCAATGAGTAATTCAGCGAAGAGCAGCCCCTGCTCACCCACAAATAGAGAAAGCCCGAGCATGGTAACGAAGACCCAATGCAGCCAAAAGTTAAATAAATAATAAAATAAATCTTAGGGGAAAAAAAAAGAAATCAAGGCATCGTGTGATGATTTTTGCACTGAGGATTGCTATAAGTGTCCCACAGCATCTTTTGCTATTCCTGATAATTTTATATCAAGAAGAAAAGCCTAAAATTCCAGAAGAAAAATGAAATTATAGTAACATTTTTCTCTTAACAGACTGGTAATAATCAAAATGTTTGCTCATGAAGCATGTTGGTGATGGTACAGGGAACAGGCATTCTCATCCTCTGCTAGTGGGAGTGGAAATTGGTGCAAATTCAGTACAGAGAAATTTGGTAATAGCCCCCGAATTGTAAAATGTCAATGACCTTTGACCCAGAAATTTTATCTTTGGAAATTTGTTCCTCAGATACATAGGACATGTATAAAGTTGTTTAGTGATGAATTATTTATGATAGTAGAAGGTTTAAAATAATTTAAATATACAATAATGAGGACTTACTGAAATTACCTTTGCTAGCTATAAAATAGACTAACTGCTTAAAAGAACGAAATCGCTCTAGATATTTTGTGATAAAACAAGCCCCAAGATATATTGTTAAGTGAAAAAACAAGTGCAGACCATTTGTGTAAGGTTAAAAAATATATGTGTAAATGCTTGCATAAGCATTGAATATCTCTGAATGATACAAAAGAAGTTAATACCCATGAATATAGCTAGAACGGGACCAGTGGCTAGGGGTATGAGGAAGATTTTCTTTTTACATTGTGAATTTTTAACGTTTGTACCGTGAACATGTTGATAAGTGTCTTGGTGTAAGAAAAAACCACTTATCTCAGGGGTAATAACCACAGTTGTTATGGTAACTAGCGTTGGTTCATCAGACTGGAAAACAGCTGAAAAAAAAATCACTTAAACTGTGGGAGATAAAATTAAACCTTCTTTGGGACTAATTTTATGCAAATTTATACTCATTTTTGCTTTTCGAATATAGTTTTTGGATTCTCCTGCCAAATGTACAAAACCAAAATCTATCAAGAAAATAAAAATCTTCTTAACATCCAAAATTATTGTTAATGTGATGGTGTTACCAAAGACTTAATTTAATAAAAAAATTTTTTTCAAGTAACTATTCAATATTCCATAAAATTAAGTACTGCTAATGGTTACTAACCCACAGCCTAAGGGGCTTTGTTTACCGATTATACAGAAAATGTAGCACATCTTTCACAAGTAAGAAACACACTCATGAAGAGACCACACAACCGAAGACTTTGGGCCTTGGTATATTCAAGTAAATATTCTTGTGTGTCTTGCTGATCAGTTTGGAGTGCATAATCTCTTTGTTTCTGTGGCCAAATAAAGCTAATGAGACTCTAGCATTACAACTTTGGCTTTTGCTAAGATTTCAAGTACCACATCTTCTGCCCAGTTTATGAAACTTTCAATGTCATGTGCTATGTAAATGCTAATCCTCAAAACTTGGAGCTTCAGAGTTGGAAAAGTGAGATAGAAAGAAAAATAAATAGCCAAACATGTTAATTATCTTGTTTAGGGAACGAGAGACAGATCACATATAATAACACTCAGTTACAAAACTCAAACCTTGTGTAAACTACTTCTTCCCTGAGTCCTTCCTCAGCAGTGGTCCATAACAGCACACCACTCACAGCTGGAACTTGGTGTTCTTCCTTTGAACATAAACAACTTCAAGGAACGTCGACATCAGACAAGGTCACTCTGTGAGCATGAAAAAGCAGCCAAAAAACAAGGCCGACAGACAACAAGGTTACTGTGAAAACCACAAAACTACCCAACGCCCTCCTCTCCTGACTAATGTAAGTGACTGATACTGCTCTACTAACTACAGCTTTGACCTCACTCTAGTCTTCCTGTTAAGATTTATTAAGATAGCCAAGCATAGAATTATCCCTGCTTCCAGAGAGCCTCCACTCCAGAACAAAGATCTGGTTCCTTAAACCTCCCCTCAAACTACCAAACACCTTGCTGAGATGCCCGCGGTTCCTCTAGTGTATGGCCTCCCTCACTGTAATGAGCAGGAAACCCAACTTGCTCAGTTACAGTGTAATCCTGGCGGGTTTTGGCTGGAAAGGCAAAAGAGTTGTCTACACCCAATGACGTACACTCTTCTTCAATTCTCTCTTAAGCACATGCCAGTCAGGTTTTCATCCATACTGAGCCCCTGAAACTCTCTTGTCAATGTCACCAGTAATGTCTACATGGCAATCGATGGTCAGTTCCCAGTCTTCTGTTACTTGACCAATCTACTGAACTCAGACTGCTGCCAATCACATCCTCCTACTGACACTAGTTCTTCACTTGGCTTCCACAACACGTAATTTCCCCTCTTCCCCGCCAGCCACCCCTCACTTCTTTTTTTGGATTCTGCCTCATCTCCCTAATTTCTAAACATGGTGAACCCAAGGGCTTAGGTCTCTGACTTCTAGCTATGCTTATCCCTCTGTGATCTCTAATCTCATGCTTGTTAACATCACTTATGCTGATGATGCATGGGTGTGTTCATTCTATGCCCAAACCCGTGTATAGGTATACCCTGAAATATACAAGTCGGCCAGAACTGGACTGATTATACATTCAGTGCATACTCATTCTATTAAACTAATATTCATCCCAGTTCAGTCGTACTTCTATCCTGAATCTGAACTCATGTATCCAATTACTTCTACCTCTGCACTGTTGCAATGCCTAGTAGACCTCTCAAATTCTACTCCAAACCAGAGGTCTTGATATTCCTCCTTCTTTAAAGATGGAGGACACTTGCACCTCTGTCCTCCAGGAAATGGCAGCCCCGAGTCTGAAGGTGCTCAGGTCCAAAGCCTTGGAGTCATGCTTGACTTCTCTGTGTTCACATGCTACATCCCTCCACAAAACCCATCAGCAAATTATCATCTCCACTGCTACATCCTCATCCAGGTTGTTAAAGTAACTATTCAATATTCCATCAAATTACCAGACTCACCTGGCTTACTGCAATTACCTCCTTCCTTTCTTACCTGCATCTGACCTTGACTCCATTTTTTTCTGGTCTCCACATAATGGCTATATGTACCATTTTAAAACTTAAGACAGATATGTTACTCCTCTGCTCAGTCCCCTGCAGTGGCTTCCCATCTTGCTCATAGGAAAGTCCAAAGTCTGTAGAGGATCTACATAATCTTCTCCCCTCACACACATACAAACTACCTCTATCACACTGTTCAAGTTCTTCAAGGATCATACTTAGAAACAGAGTCCAGTATTCAAGTGCATTCAGAAGATTAAAACTCAAACACAAAATTTTAGGACACAAAATAATTTTAAAAATTCAAATCAATGAGCATTACATGTGACATTTTTCTTTATCTATTGCAATACATGTTCTTATAAGAGGCTAAGTTTGATGAATGGCTTTCAGATATACCAGCAACCCTAGAATTTGTCAGGGCTTTGGGGATAGTCAGGTCCTTCCCTCCCCAGACATCTGATGAGTCATCTTCTTCCAGGACCCTGAAAGCCCCACCCCTGCTCTCCTTCTGCTGGGCTTCTCAGGGGTCATCCCGTTTGCCACTTCTGCCACAGCTTCCCAGAAACAGACCAGCAAATCCTCACCAGATTAACTTCCAGGGTTGCACCTGTAACAGCTGCATTGCACCAAAGCTTAATCTAGCAATCCTGAAATAAAATTTACCAAGCACAGTTTTTTCCTTTTTCTTCCCCCTACCCCAACTTGCCTCTACTCTCATCCTTCTCTCCACTGGTAACCACTACTTTGTTCTCTATATGTCTGTTTTTGCTTTGTTACATTCATTCACTTATTTTACTTTTTAGATTCCACACATAAGTGAGATCATACAGTATTTGCCTTTCATGTCTGACAAAGCATGATATCCTTTATCACTTAGCATAATATCCTCCAGTCCATCCATGTTGCTGAAAATGGCAGAATTTCAGTCTATTTTATGGCTAAGTAATACTCCACTGTATTATTCAAAAAACAAAACGTTAGTTAAAGCAACAAGAATTGTAATCATACAATGTTAGAGCTATGAGAGCTCTTAGACATCATCTAACCCAGGAGTTTTCTATAAAGGGACAAATAGTAAATATTTTAGATCTTATGAGCCAGGCATTCTCTGTTGTACTGATTCTGCGCTGCTGGTAGAGATGAAAAAAAGCCCCAGAAAACATGCAAACAATTGGGTGTGGCTGTGTTTCAATAAAACTTTATTTATTGATACAAAAAGATACGTCAGGCTGAATTTGGCCTGAAGGCTATCGTTTGCAGACCCCTGATGGAATACAACTCAGTCATTCCATAAATGTAGACAAAGTAATTTGACCCAAAGAATAAACAAGGTGACCCATGCCCTTACTGACCGGGACAGTCTTAGTATATGCCTGTTGTCCCAATGCAATTATTAATATGCCCCTTTCACTCTCAAAAGAATCCTAGTTTAGGTAATCAATTATATGGTTACCCGGCAACTCCTATAGATCTCCGTATTTCTGGAGTATGAACAGTGCCCACCAATAATTCAAAATTGAGGAAATACATAGCACAGAAAATAGTAACGTTTAGAAACCACTAAAGTTAGTTAAAGAGGTCTATAATATTGTTCAAATTTTTAATGGCCCAACGGTAATCCATTTTCTAAAATTCAGTAATACTGGATAATGGGACAAATGGTTCAATACATTGTTATATTAGTATAATGTAATTATAACTATTCAAGAAAATATTAAATATTTGTCTTGTGTATATACATGCCAGCTCTCAAAATACTAATAGCATTAAGTATTTAGAATGTGCAGGACCAATATTCACCAAGTTATAACTTTAAAGTCTATCCTTTGACATAACTCAAGAGTTTACTTCTTCCCATTCAACACTCATCCTTGATATTCTAACATGGCCTCAAAGTCAGGAGTGACCATAGATGGAGGCATTTTCTAGCTCTGAATGTTAGGGCAAATAGGTCAGCTCTGAGCATCAAAAGGAAGCAGAGGTTTCATGGGATCACTAGTTCTTTCCTGTGAACCCTGACTCTTCCTCTAGCCTGATTCATGTCTTTAGGTTGGCTCCAGAGTCTCAAAGACTCAACACAAGATGTGGTTTACCCACTATTATGAGTGCAATGTTCATGTCTCCCCATAATTGATATGCCAAGGCCCTAGTCCCCAATATGATGGTATCTGAAGATGGGGCGTTTGGGAGGTAATTAGGTTTAGATGAGGTCATGATGGTGGGATCCCCATGACAGGATTAGTGCCCTTCCTTATAAGGAGGTACCAGATGTCTCTCTCTCTCTCCATACCATGTGAGGATACAGCAAAAAGGAAGCCACCTGCAAGCCAGGAGGAGGGCCCTCACCAAAAACCAAATCTGCTGGCACCTTGATCTCGGACATCCCAGCCTCCAAAACCATGGGAAGTAAATGTCTAGCATTTTAGCCCCCACTCCATGGCATTCTGTTATAGCAGCCTCAGCTGACTAAGATATCCACTGTCCCACCAACAGCATCTGTGAATGAACTTACCATAACATCTTTTCTGGCAAAAATAGGATGGATTTGGTCCTTACTGATGAAGCATGAGTTTTTAGTTGGGACATTCAGTGATAACATGCTGACAGGCATTTTTTAATGTTCCAGAGGAATTACAGTTTTAGGTAGCTTTGAAAAGTGTGCTGAATATTAGATTTATGTTTTTAGTGGAAATTACATTTAGAAAGAAATTTTACTCCTAGATACGGTATTTTATTTCTATAAGAGAGATATTTGGAATAAGCTTGGGGGATCATTCCAAATGAAATGATAAAAGTTTATTTCACTGTTTAAAATATTGTCAACATTTTCAGCCTATCCTACTAAACTTGAGCCTGAGGCCTGCAAATCACTCGGTTGTCATCTGCCCAAATTAAAGTCTTATCTTTTGAGACATCTGTGTAAGAGGCTAAAATGCTGAAGGACACACAATTATTCATTGCTATTGTTTCCAGTTTGAATAGAAAAGTAGGAAGAAAATAGCCTTATTTAAGATCATCAGGTAGGGACTGATTATGTACTGTATAATTTATGAAACAAGCTGTTTTTTCCCACATTTTCCATAGATCACTCATTTTAACTTAGATTCTAAGTCATATAAGAGCAAAGATTATACTTTTGTTTGAAAGTTTCACAGCAATTCCCTAGTTATACCAAGAATCCTAGTTTAAATTGACTACTCAGCACAGCTCTTGAAAAATTCTTAACTACCAAAGGTTTCATCTAAATTATCTATCAATGCATATGTTGGAGTGCGTTAGTAAGTCAATGTCACTTCTCAGTTCCCCCAGGAATCTTCATACCTAATAAATATGCCACAGACTAACTGTAAAAAGACTGACTCAAAGGCACTGCACATCTCTAGATCACAAATCTACAGGATAAGGGGTGTAAAAACATGAAAGGACAAGCAGGCCAGTCAAATACAACCTTCGCCTTCTAACTCTAGGAAGTAAAACAGGGCCACAGAGACTTCCCTAGTGGTCCAGTGGTTAACACTCCTGGCTCCCAATGCAGGGGGCCCAGGTTCAATCCCTGGTTGGGGAACTAAGATACCACATGCTGCAACTAGAGAAGCCTGTGCATCGCAGTGAAGACCCAGTGCAGCCAAAATACATACATACATACATAAATACCTAAATGGATAAATACATAAATAAATACAAACAGGGCCACAACACAGCAACAGTATCCTCTGGTTTACATCATCCCCAACCCAGAAGCAGTACGGAGGCTATTTAAGATTCAGAGGGAGAAACTGCAACCCTCTGTTTCTTCTTTCTACATCCCCACTCTTGAGTGGGCAGGGAAATTTAGGTGGCTAGACGAACCTGCAGGAGGAAGGATGGGGTTCAGGTTAGTGTGATGGAGACAGCTAAGTGTCCACCAAAATCCCTCCTTGCTTTGAGAACGTGACCAGGCTATATCCTACAGGCTCCCTCAGTTCTGTGTGGCCATATGACTGAGTTCTCAACAATCCAACCTGAGAAAATGAGATTTGCTGTTTCTATACAGCCCGAACCTAAGACAGTACCCTTGCTTCCTCCATGATCTCTTTTTCCTTCTTAAAACCTACCAGCAGGATTAGTGTGGGTACAAGAGGGAATCAACTTCCATCTCAGCCCACAGACTTGAGACTTCCGCTCCTTCATGAAGTGTAGGAAGGGAGCACCCATTTTTCTCTACCTCTCATGGAGGGGGAGTGATTTACCTAATTGCTAAAATTAGGCACAAGGTTCATTCTTCACAACTGACCTTGTCTGGTATCTTTCATTCTGGTTACCATCCTATCTTCAAGGTGTACATTTTCTTTCTAGTTACCCCTGCTCCTAGCTAATAAACATACCTAGGTCAAGGGCCAGAGTCAACCTTCCGTGGATGGATCTAGAAGCCCATCTTTTTTAGGCTTCTGCCTTCCTGGACTTGATGGATACATCATAGGCTTGCATTTTCAGGGCAGCCATCTGGGTAAATGCCCTTACAAAACCCACTCTTTAGATGCAACCCTCGACAGTAGCAGGTCTTCAGTATAGACTGGGAGAGAAGCAAGATAGTTGAAAGCTCTCTTTCAACTTCAGGCCTAAGCAGTCTCTGTTCAACTCACCGGATTCACTAGGTTATGAGCCCTACCTGACTTCTGGGTGTATTTTCAGTTTGGAACCTTCAAAGGAAGAAGGACGTAATTGCTTGGCACCTTTATACCCCAAATAAGAGGGCAACATCTCAAAGAAATATCACAAGGCCCAAACAATATGTATTTAACTACATCGCCTCTGCTGTGACAGACATGAATTTTGACTCATTAGGTACATGGATACAATCACTTTGGAGGGTTGTTTGGGATGACCTATCAGCAGTATTAAAACTGCTTTGGCTGAGACAGCTACAGGTCCACCAAAGATCTATGCTTCCCCTCACCCAGGGAAAGTGACCAGGCTGGCTGGGTCATCTCCCAGCTTCCCTAACTCCTAAGCAAGCCCAGGGGACTCACTCTCACCAGTGGAATGTGAGCGGATGTGAGGAATATCATTTCTGTGCACAGAGCTTAAGGGGTGCATTTTCCTCATCCTTTGTTTCTCCTTGCGCTGGCCTGGAGCTGACTGGTGTGATGACCCTGGCGGCCACGTCCTGGAGATTGGGAAGTTCAATACTGCCAGAGACCAGGGAATCAGCAACACCCACTTTGAAATCTAAGTAAGAAGTTAACTTTTGTTGTATTGGAGCCATTATAATTCTTTAGTTTATTTGTTATAGCAAATAACCCACCCTAATAATAGAAGTGTGTAGTATTGTAACCATAATTCTACTTACAGACTTTGCTACAAGGAAATAATTACAGATATGCAAAACTGTGTCCAAGGATGTTATTACAGCATTATTTATAACAGTAAAACAACTTGGAAATAACCTAAAGGTCAAACAGAAGGTGGTTAGGTAAGTAAACATATTTATAAAATATTTTTAAGCATTTAAAATAGATTTTAAGTCAAAGGATATAATAATAATTTTAAAAGCAGCTAATTAACACTTCCAAAGTCATTGCCACACTGTAGGCACTGTTCTTTCTAACCACTTTAACCTCTACAACAATCCTGTTATCTGGGTTTTATGGATAAGAAAACGAGGCATAGAGGTTAAATACCTGACCTAAGGTCACAGAGCCAACAAATGGTGGAGCTAAGAAATGAACATACAATGATATGTGAAAATATCTATTAGATATGAAGATAAGCAGACAGCAAAATAGATATATCTTCACTATTCTGTATGAGTGGGTTGGGTCAGCTGGGGGTCGTTCATTCCTTCCTCCACTCTTTCAAAAATATTTCCTGAGGGCTCACTCCCTGTCAGGGCTGCTCTAGAGCAGTAAACAAGACTGACCTCCTAAGCCTTCCATTCAAGTAGGAGAAACATAAGAAAGAAATAACGTGTAATAAAATGTCATTTGAGAAGCACTGTGAAGTAAAGCAAGATG
The DNA here is from genome assembly GCF_030028045.1 of Hippopotamus amphibius kiboko. NCBI lineage: Eukaryota > Metazoa > Chordata > Mammalia > Artiodactyla > Hippopotamidae > Hippopotamus > Hippopotamus amphibius. The sequence goes on along the minus strand of NC_080190.1, from coordinate 124,429,091 downwards.
AGGAGGTAGAAGCTGATGTGGGGGGGCGGTGCACACACCTTAGGAAGGACCATCAGAGAAGTGCTCTCTCAGAGATATGTCTGGACAGAGACAAGGAGGCATGTCATGCAGAGTTCTGGGCGAGGATTCTGTTCTGGGCAGAGGGCAGTGCAAAACCCACGAGGTCGGAACAAACGTGGAGTGTTTGCAGAAGGGCAGGAGAACTAAGATGGCTGTGTGAAATGCACAGAGAGGAGGCGGAGGAGGGGGGTTTGGAGACAGGCAGGCCCAGTTTGCACGGGGCCTTACTGGGGAGGCGTTTGGCTCTGTTCTAAATGCGATGGGAAGTGTTGCAGGTTGAGTTCCTTGAGGTAGACTCCAAGGTGGAAATGTGTGGGCGGAAGTTTTGGGGATGTGGTCTCTGGTATCTATAGCTACAGAAGAGTGAAAGAAGCAGGATTCGGCCGAGGGAGAAAGTGAACTGACGTAGCCTCTCCCCTGGGAGCTCTGGAGTTAGGATGGCCAATACGACGCAGGCTTTATAGCCCTGCACCAAACATCAATGAATTCAGGCTGCCATGAGGGTGACCTTGGATGAGGTAACTCTCTTCAACAGAGTAATTCCGAAAGAGAGACTCAGCTGAGGGCTGTTAGCTGCCAACCGTCCCAGCGTCTGGGGAAATTAGTGCTTCAGTCCTGGGGAGGGGTACCTGGGCAACACACCAGAGCATGCACTGCAGGAAGCCATTGGAGGGTTTTGAGTGAGGAGTGACATGATCGGAATCACGTTTTTAAGGATCACTCTGGCTGCTGTGCTGAGAAATGACTGTAGAATCAAGAGCAGAAGCAAGGAGACCAGTGAGAATGTGAGTGGTTTGGCAGGTATCCAAAGCAATTTCTTGGTTAGTAATATCAGAGAATCAGAACACCCATTGGAGAATTCCATTTATTCTTTTAACATGAGCAAGAATGTCTACAGAAATTTACACAGGTCCCAGAAGGCACCATCAGTCCCAGTTCAGAGAGATACAATGCCATGATCACATCCTGCAATTATAACAATAAATTTGTCCAGAAAACTGACCACCTTAAAAAGAAGGACCTGAGCCATAAACCTGAACCTGACTTTGCTCTATCCCATTAAGAAAGTGGGAAATGGTGTAGCTGTTCATTGAAATTAACAATATAGACAAAACAGGAAATGCCAGTTTTCCCACCCTGTGAAGGAGCCATGCTTGGTCCAGGCTACAGAAAACTTTACTGCAATAAGCACAGCAATAGGCAAAATCTTAGGCCAAAAATTTAACACTAAATCATCTGGTACATGAATGCATCAAATCATAGATTACATCAGTAAATATTTTACCAATTTGGATTTCTTTTTAAATGTATCTAAAGTTTATTTCATTTTTATTTTTTATTTTCAGTGTTTGGCTGCATTGGGTCTTCATTGCTGCTCATGAGCTTTCTCTAGTTGCGGCAAGTGGGGGGCTATTCTTTGTTGCGGTGAGTGGGCTTCTCATTGTGGTGGCTTCTCTTGTTGCGGAACACAGGCTCTAGGCACTTGGGCTTTAGTGGTTGTGGCACTCGGGCTCAGTAGCTGTGCTCTCGGGCTTTGTTGCTCTGCGGCATGTAGGATCTTCCCGGACCAGGGATCGAGCCCGTGTCCCCTGCACTGGCAGGCAGATTCTTAACCACTGCACCACCAGGGAAGTCCTGCCAATTTGGATCTTAAAATATCTCCCCTCAACAAAGTGGTTCTGAAACTTTTCTGTGCATGGGAATCACCTTGGATGCTTGTTGAAGCAAATTCCAGGCTTCAGCCTCAAAGACGAGACACAGGTCTGGGTGTGGCTCAAGCATCCAGGATGATTCTGAAGGAGGTGACTGATGGACAATCTTTGAGAAATACTATCTCAGGGAACAGTCACTGAAAAGCAGAAGGCAACTTGCATTCTAATGTGGGCTACCGGCTATCTTGGCAGGTAGAGTCATGACATGCAATTGTGAATGGATCTGTGGTCACTGTCACCATAAATAGCCTCTGCCCAAAACAGCTGTATGTCATCCTTCAACATGCCTGGTTTACAATATCCTTCAGTCACAAAGTCCAGTAAGCCCAAGATCATAATGTTAGTGCCAGAAAATAACTCAGCTGAAAGTGATTAGCTGAAGGAAGTGCCGCAGACAAAATCACAAAAAAGACAGGTAATCGCTTGTACTTACCGCCACAGCTGCTGCATTGCATAAGAAAGTTTTAGTTTCACACCCAAAGTGAAAGAAAAACTTAAAATCCCTTAAATAATATATTGGAGAGAGAAAAGCTGTTCTAATGCAGTAGCTGGAGAGGCTCTGCTAAAATAAAAGGCTCTGTTCAGTGTTTATCTTGCTGGTAGAGAACAAGGCAGGCAGTTAGGCAGGGTTGTAATTGACCCAAAAGCATATATGAGAAATGAACAAAGGAGACTGTGGATTTAAAAGCCTCATGGCAGAGTTAGGTAGCAGTAGGGTAAAAGTCCAGCAAATCTGCAATTCAAGTAATATGAAAACATGTTTGATTCAATATACTGATACACTGAATTTATATGAAATTCAACCTTTTGTCCTAGTGTATTTGGCAAGGTGAAAAATAAATTTGAGGTTAAAACTTTAGCATCTTGTCTCTCTTAGACACACAAAAGGATCCAATTAACCAGAACAGCTGGTTAAAAGCTTTACTGGGACCTCTAGGAAGCCAGTACATTCCATCACTAAGACTAGAAGCTGAAATCTGCAATAAATATTGAATTTGTAATCCAAGATTCTTATTAATTCTGATCAACATAAAGTCTGGTCTTCTTATAGGACTATAAAATTAGTGTTAGAACATCTGTTTGATGGTTACGTGAGCAGACAATTAAAACTGCCTTCTGACCAAAGTTTTATTACCAAACATAAAAAGAAGAGAGAAAAAGACTGTCATTAGACAAAAGGCTGATCTAGAAAATTATATTTAGTATAAAATAGTCAATTCTTAATCATCTACAAGAATCAAGAAATAAAGCAGAGCAAATATAGCTAATATTTGACTTTGATATTTATAATATCTTATAGATTTATCTTATGAATTGTTTCCTCTTGAAAAAACCTACATTTAAGCTATTTTTGACTCATTTATCCTAAGCACAATTATAATGAATAGAGACGGGCCCAGGGAAAGTGTCAGGATAAGTCATGTTGGGATTTAAAGCTTACCCTTGAAAAACTTGATCAGAATATGAAAACTGAATATAGAACTTCAACTTCCATCCTTGATAGACGAATTAAGAGATTTGCCCTCCCACTAAAAACGACTATAAAACTAGACAAAAGTACGAGGCAATTGCTTTCAGGCATTGAAAAAAGGAAGCACAGAATTATGATCCTTGAGAGAAGGAAAACACACAAAATAACCTCCACCATAACCCCAATTTTCTGCCTGGGGGCAAATTGTTTCTGTGGCAGGGAGGGGAAGCCCAGGCAAAAAAGCAGTCTCAATGAACTGAGATGAACAAAACTGAGTTCTAGACTGTTGAGGTAGCTGGAGTTTGCAGAGCAGGATTTTAGAGAAGTGGGAGGAACACAGAGGGTCTCCTTGTAAATCTGCATAAACCTTGAGTCCTTGGCCAAGGGCTGTGCTATGCATCTGCAGGGCATATCTGCAAGGCAAGACTCTAAAAAGCCTAGCAAAGATTGTGTGCCTTATCGTTGAGCTCTTCATGATAATACCAGAGGTTACAGAGTACTGAGAGACATTGGAGGTCCAGTAAAGTCAGAGTAGTTTGCTCACTAACCAGCCACACTCTGGAATAAGAGCCATGCCCTAGGACTAAGTTCAAAACAATATAGGTTCTCCTAATAAAGAATATAAAGAAGGTTAATAGGACAAAAAGGATTCACCATTAATGTAACTGGCTATCAAAACAAAATTCAGTATCCTTTAAAGGAAGATAATACAATTCAGCCTCCATACAACACATTACCCACACTGTATAGTACACAATAAAAAATACTAGACGTATAAGTAGGCAGGAATGCATGGCTCATAACCAAGGAAAAAATTAATTAATGGCAATAGATCTAGTCATGATCCAGATGTAATTATAGTTATAATCAAAGACCTAAAGGAAAAGGTGACCATAGTGAATGCACAGATGGTGGGAATCAGCAGAGAAACAGAAACTATACAAAATAAAAATTATAAAATTGAAAAATACAATATCTGATATTAAAAAGTCATTCTACAGGTTTAACAGCAAATTGTAAACAGCAACAATAAGTGTTTAAATTTACAGATAGATCAACAGAACTTTTATAATATGAAGGTCAGCAATAAAGAGAATTGGAAAAAGTAAATATAAACTCTTGCCCTGTGGGGTGACATCAAGCAGTCTAAATGTAATTGGAGTTCCACAAAGAAAAAGGAGGAAAAAACAGGGCAGGAAACCATTTTTAAAAATAGGAGTCAAAACTTCCCTATGTTCAATGAAAAACATAAACATAGATCTAAAAACTAGGGAGCCCTAAACAGGATAAAGATAAAAAACAAGACACCTAAGTACACCATAGTCAAAGTACTGAACACAAAAGACAAAGAGAAAATCTTAAAAGCATTCAGAGGGAAAAAAGATAGCTTTCATAACAAAAATAAGAATGTACACAGACTTGTCACCAGAAATAAAGTCAGAAGATAATAAAATTGTATTTTTAAGTGCTTTAGAAAAACACCCTGCTAATCTAGAACTCAATATCAGTTAAAAATATCCCTTAAAAATGAAGACAAAATAAAAAATATTGCCAGAGAGAAATTACCTGGAAAAAATTAATCACTAACAGACCTGCACTGCAGAATGAAATTGCTACCCAAAAAAACTGACCTTCACAAAGAATGAACACTGTAAATGGTAAATATATTGGTAAATACAAACTATTTTTCTTTTCTTTCAATTTCCTGAAAATATAGCTGGCTGACTAAATAATAACAATATAGTGGGATATATAATGTATGTGGAAGTAAATGTATGGCAAAAATATCAAAAAGGATACAATAGGTAAAATAAAAATATAACGTACTATAATGTGCTCACATTATATATAACATGATGTAATAGACAAAGTTACATGGTAGTAAGTTAATAATGCTTATTTTAAGACGTAGAGGGGCTTCCTAGATGGCGTGGTGGTTGGGGGTCGGCCTGTCAATGCAGGGGACACGGGTTTGATCCCTGCTCAGGGGGGATCCCATGTGCCGCAGAGCAGCTAGGCCCGTGCGCCACAGCTATTGAGCCCATGTGCCACAACTACTGAGGCCCACGCGCCTGGAGCCCGTGCTCTGCAACCGGAGAAGCCAGGGCAGTGAGGAGCCTGTGCACCACAACGAAGAATAGCCCCCGTTCACTGCAGCTACACGGGGTCCACACGCAGCAGCACAGATCCAGCACAGCCAGTGAATGAATGAATGAATGAATAAATAAATTTATTGGAAAAAAAAGATGTAGAGCAACCACTTTAAAAAACACAACAGACAGATATAACTAATATGCCAATAGAGAAAATAAAATACATTACTACAACACTTAACTAATCTAAAAGAAGATGGGAATAAAGAGAAAAGCTCAAAGAACAGGGGAGACAAATAGAAAATAAACTAGCAGGATGATAGACATTAATGTATTCACATCAATAATTAAATTAAAAGGGCTTAACACGCTAGTAACAAGGCAGAGATTATCAGATTGTCTTCAAAACTTAAAAAAGGAAATTTATCCAAGCAGAAAAATGTTATGCATGTACACACACACACACACACACACACACACACACACACACTGCTATGGAAGGTGTTGCCACTTGAGCTTAAGTTTGATCCTAACCTTCTCTTCAGGCTGTTACCCTTTTTGATCATCTCCAAAGTGCCATGAGGTAGGTTTAATCTTCTGACATTATCATTAGTGCACTTGTTGATGTAATCATTAGACAGACATTACCAATCCAACATCACTGATGAAGAAATTGGAACTTAAGAAAAATTTACTTTGTACATTCACAGTGCCAGTGCTTAAAGCCGCCACGCCAATTTTTGAATACTTACAGGCAGCATATTAATCAAAATCCCCAAACTGGAGGTTAGTATCACGTAGGCAAATCTTAAATAATCTATAAAGTTAAGTAGAATGTCCCGCTAAGTGCCCTAGTATAGTGAAACACATTCCTTTATCACCGTTCTTATGATTTTAAAGTTTGGTGAAGGAGATCATTTGGCTTGAAAAAACTTTATTATCATGGATTCAAAATATGCAAAAATAATACCAAGAATAGCTGACATTTACTGAGCATTTACTGAGTGCTTGGCCCTATGCTAAGTACTCTACCTATAATATCTTATTTGTACTAAATGGAAAAAAAGAAAAAGCAATTCATTCTCACTGTGAAGATGAGCTTTAGCGTGACTAAGTGCCTGGTCCATGATCACTGAGGTGATCACCAGAGGGGAGCCTGAGTAATTTTAAATGCAGAATATCTGACATCAGAGCCTGTGCAGTTTACAGCTTTATCTTCATTTTAACTTTTCCTCATGTACATCTTTCCTCTTTGGAAAGCGTTCCTATGAATCTGACCTGCCAAAATAAGCAGGCTGTGAGGCGAATCAGTTAGGTTTCAGCAAAAAGGAAAAAGGCTGTCACTTGGAGACTTAAATCAGGCTAAAAAATCGACTATGGAAGTACCATGTGTCCTTTCTGCCAAACTCAGCCACCGGTGACCACCCAAGAGGAGGCAAAGAGAGAATCTGCACTACTTCAGAATATCAGTTTTGGCAACTTGACCTCTACTGTGAACTCTGTGTATCAAAGGAGTGAATTCACTGTGACAGAAGTGTTTTCTGTCACTTGTGTGTGGCCGAGAGTCCATCAACCCCGCTTGCCAACAGAAAGCCTCTGACAAGGTCATCAAGAGAGTCACCCGTAAGTGACTGGGCACAGATGATTATTACATAAGCACTCGTGGCTGGCTGTGAAGTGCTGAATGCTGGTGGACACTGAACAGGCTTAGAGACAGGAATTTCATGCTTATAAATAGAAAATAATACCACATTTGTCCTGTTGAACAATCATTTGATTGCCGACAGAATACAGTTGATCGCCAGCAGAATACAGAATCTGCTCACAGAAGACAAGGACTGCATTACGATTTCTTGCTACGACTAGACTTTGATGTTTCTATCTTAGGGACTCAAACTAATGATCACACAGCTGGGCTCTGAATTAATACGGGTACAAAATAATCACATTTCCTTCAGAGTTACATGATCACTGTGCAGGCCAGTGAAGCAAAGACATGCCATGTAATTAATTTGTAAACGTCTGATTCAAGTCTAAGAATATCATTTTCTCTTCAGAAGACAATTTAAGCTCCTGAGCAAAAATAATCACTTGAAGTATATCACTACACACATCACAAGTTGGGGAGATGCGATGACATAGCGACTCCCTAGTATTTCAGCAGAGTGAGCAACTTTTAGGAAATGCTTGGCTGTACGACAAATACCACCTTTGAAAGTTCCCTTTAGGGAAGCGAAATGGTCTTTTGATGTCTATCAGATGCCATTCTCCCAGCTTACTGACTTCTACCACTCAAGAGAATCCAGTGTCTACTTATCCTTGGAGAGATTTAAGAAGAGTCTAAGGCAAAATAACTTGTTTTTCTTCTTCCTATTATTCTCCAAATCTGGCTTTCCTAAAAGCAGGATTAAACCGTGGTGATCACCTGTTAAATTCGTGCTATAAGAAAATATTTAGAAAAAAAGGATTGCTATGGTATTTCATGCACAACTTACTTTTTTCCACAGCTTCACTGGGGAATAATTTACACACCACAAAATTCACTCATCGTAAGTGTGTAATTCAATTATTTTTAGTAAATATGGAAGAGGTATGCAACCATTAGCACAATCCAGTTTTGGAACATTTCTGCTACACCAAAAACCTTCCCTCCTTCCTACCTGTAGCTGATCTCCACTCCCACCTCAGTCCCATGCAACCACTCATGTGCTTTCTCTATATGCTCTTGTCTCTTCTGGGAAATTCAAAAAAAATGAGATTGATGTTATATAGTCTTCTGTATCTAGATTCTTTTACACAGTATAGTGACTTTGAGGTTTACCCATGTTGCAGCATGGATAAGTAGTTCTTCCCTTCTTATTGGTAAATAGTCTCCCACTGTATGAAGGTACCACATTTTCATTATCTGGTGACTAGTTGATAGACATTTAGATTGTCCCCAGTTTCAGGCTATCATCAATAGTGCTGCTGTGAACATTGGTACAAGCCTTTACATGGACATTAGTCTAGTTCTGTTGAGTAGACACCTAGAATGGGAATTAATTGCTGGATTGTGTGGTAAATTTATGTGTAATTTTTGAGGAATATGCCAAACTATTTTCCGATGTGGCTCTACAATTTTCCATGCCCAGCAACAATGTGTGAAAGTTCTGTATGTTCACATTTTCATCAATGGTTGGTATTGTCAGTCTTTTTTTTTATTATTATTATTATTATAGCCATTTGCACAGGTATGTGGTAGCATCACATCGTGCTTTTCAAAAATTTTATTTACTTACTTATTGGCTGTGTTGGGTCTTCATTGCTGCTTGCGGGTTTTCTCTAGTTGTGGCAAGCAGGGGCTACTCTTTGTTGCAGTGCACAGGCTTCTCATTGCAGTGGCTTCTCTTCTTGCACAGCACAGGCTCTAGGTGCATGGGCTTCAGTAGTTGTGGCACGTGGCTTAGTTGCTCCGTGGCATGTGAGATCTTCCTGGACCAGGGATCAAACCGGTGTCCCCTGCATTGGCAGGTGGATTCTTAACTATTGCACCACCAGGGAAGTCCCCACATTGTGCTTTAAAAGTGCATTTCCCTAATAATGATGGTGAGCATCTTTTCGTGTGCTCTTCCATCATTCGTATCTTCCGTTGCAAAGTATCTGTTCACATATTTTTCCCTTTTTAAAAATAGATTCTATTTTTGAAATGGTGAACGTGAATATACTTGTCTTCATCTATTTGGATACAAATCCTTTATCCAAAATATGTTAGGCAAATATTTTCTCCCAGCCTGTGGCTTTTCATTTTCTTCATGGGGCCCTTTATTTTTATTCAAAAAAATTTTATTGAACTGTAATTGACCTACAACACTATGTTATTCCAGGTACACAACATAGTGATTCAATATTTCTGTACATTTCAAAATGGTCATCACCATAAGTCTAGGTACCATCTGTCACCATACAAAGTTATTACAATATCATTGACTACACTTTCCTTGCTGTATCCCTTGGGCCTTTCAAAGAGGGAAAGTTTTCACTGCTGATGAAGTCCAACATCTGTTTTCTTATTTATGGGCTGTGCCTTTCATATCATAAGCGTGGATACAAACGCAAGGCCACAAAGATTTTCTCTTATACTTTGTCCTGGAAGTTTCATTGTTTTGGGTCTTCCATTTAGACCTTGGATCCATTTTGAGTTCATTTTTGTATATGAGGTGAGATCAGAGCCTAAGTTCATTTTTTCTTCATATGTATATCTAATGGTCCCAGATTCAGTTATTGAAAATACTATCTTTAACTCATTGAAATGTCTTTACATATCTCTCAGAAATCAATTGACCAGCCCTAGAATATCTAAAACAATCTTGAAAATAAAAAAAGAGAATGAAGTGGGATGAATGAAACTTAGTCATTATAAGACAATATACGACTATAGTAACTAAGACAGTGTGTATTAGTAGAGCTACTAAGGAAATAGAAATGAAACAACGAGATATCACTACACACCTTTCAGAATGGCTACGACAAAAAAACGTTGACAACATCCAACACTGGCAAGGACGTATAGAAACTGGATAATTTGTACACTGCTGGTGGGACTGTAAAATGGTACTGCCACTCAGGAAAAGTTTGCTGGTTTCTTAAAACACTAAACATGTAAGAGCCATAAACCCATCAATTTCACTTGGACATTTGTCCCAAAGAAATGAAAATTCATACTCACTCAAAAATCTGCACACAATTATTCTTAGCAAACTTTTCTGTAATAACCAAAAACATGGAAATGATCAAAGTGTCCTTCAACAGGTGACTGGCTAAGCAAATTGTTGGTACATCCATTCCATTGAACACCCCTCAGCAATACAAAGGAAAAGCTCTTGATGCACTCCGCAACTTGGATGAACCTCTAGAGAATTATACTGAGTGAAAAAATCCAGTTCCAAAATGTCATCTGTATATGATTTCATATACATAGCATTTTTGAAAAGACAAAATCATAAAAATGGAGACCAGATTAGTCATTGCCAGAGGTCAAGAATGAAGGGAGAGAACAGAAGTGGGCGTAGCTATAAAAGGGCAACAAGAGGGATCTTTGTGGTGATGGAAATGTTCTACATCTTGACTGTATCAATATCAGGATCCTAACTGTGATATTCTACTAGAGTTCCGTAAGATGTTACCTTCGGGGAAGACTGAGTAAAGAGTGTCCAGGATCTCTCTCTATTACTCATTGCAACTACATATGACTCTATAATTATCTCAAAGTAAACAAGTTTAATTATAAACAATTAATTGACTATTAGTGTAACAGCTTATTTCTGGACTCTGAATTCTGCTTCATTGATTTACATATTTATCTTTATGCAAATTTTGCGCTCTCCTGATTACTGCGGCTTTATAAGAAGTGTTTAAATTTAGCAGTGTAAATGCTCCAACTCTGCTCATTTTTTTTAAATTGTTTTGGCAATTCTACTTCCTTTGTATTTCCATATAAATTTTAGGGTAATCTTATCAATTTCTACAAAAAAGTCTTCTGGGATTTTTGATGGGGATTCTGTTGAATCTACAGATCAATTTGGGGAGAACTGAAATCTTAACTCTTTCTTCCAGTCAAGGAAGGGAGGGAATATGGGGATATGTGTACAAAAACAGAAGATTGAACTTCGTGTACCCCCAAAAAAATAATAAAATTAAAAAAAAATGAGGGGGAGAAAAGATGGCAGTGAAGTAGAGAGACGTGGAGTGCATCCCTCTCCACAGATGCATTGGGAATGCACGGAAGGATGCAGTCATTCCCACAGAGAACCAGCTGAACACCAGCAGACAGCCTCGGACACCAGAAAGGGCTGCGGGGAGCCTGACATAGCCGGTAGGGAGGCATCTACGAGGGCTCAAAGAGGGTGAAGCGGCGGAGCTGTGGCAAACGGGAGGGAGTGAGAAACATACGGAGGGTCCGCAGCGCAGCTCAGCGTTCCCGGACCGAGACATCGATCCGCGGCTGAACGGAGGGTCCAGGAGCGGGAGCGTGGGAACCGGAGAGCTGGTTCAGGGGGAGAAACATTGTTGCCGGTAGGGTGACGGACCGAGAGGACAGGAGGGAGGAGGTCCGCGGAGAGGAGTGCCGGTCCCTGAGAGCTGCCCGGCCATGATGGCGGCTGGAGGCTGCAGGCTCACGGGCAGGGGGGAGGAGCCGCGCGCATAGCCTCTCCCTCTCTTTCCGCGCCTCTGCAACAGGCAGTGGAGAGACGCCCTGCGGGCCACCTAAGGCGCTCAGGGATAACAAGCACCCTCAGGCACTCGGGTGGGGCTAGAGTAAAACCCCTTGCAACGCCAGCAGCAGGGAGGCTGCGGAGAGAAAAAAAAAAAAACAACAGCATCAAAAAGAAAAAAACCCCGAGAGAGGCCCAACTCTAAGACTTTCTGTGTACGCCTGAGCCACCAGCGCCCTCTGCAACAGGCACCTCCAAGCCTGACTGAAACAACAGTGCGTCACTGCTCACTCACTCCCAGGAGAAGGAGCCACTATTGTACCCTCTCCCTCTCCACACACCGAGCTTACAGACGAACAATAAAGGAACCTCTGCTGGTCACAGAATAACGCAAAAAAAAACCCAAGGCAAGGAGAAGGACACTTACAGCTGAGACGCTAAGGAAACAGAAATAGTAGTATCAATACCTATTGAACTGGTCCATTCTGGGATCAGTTCTGGATTTTTTTTTTTTTTCTTTCTCTCTCTCTCTTTTTTTTTTTTTTTTTTTTGATTTATTAAATACGATCTTAGCCCTAAGGGATCTACAAGTTTTATAACATAATTTTTTAATGATATTTTTTAATCTTTTTTTTTTTTTTGCCTTTTTATATATTTCTATATCTAGCTAAGTTTTTGGTAGTACGGACAAAATATCTCTCATACTTTCCTTTTATTCCTATCTTTTATACATTTCTATTCCTTTCTTTTTATTTGCATATTTCCAACCACATTACGCTCTTCTGTTCCCCTTTCTTCCAGCCTTTTTAAGTTTATTTTATCTTAACATACTTATAAGCAACACTATTGGTCTGCTCAGACTCCTTGCTCTATTCTCCAGATGACACACTGCCTTGGTATTTAATATTAGGCTTTTGTCTTTATCTTAGTTCTTAGTACAGTTGTCTAATTACATTCTGAGAATCTCCATTCTCTCTGGTGGTACTCCAGCTCTTTTCTATATTTGATCCTAGCTTACAAAATCTCCCTGGATTGATGTTTGTATGTGTAGGGTGTTATTTGTTGTTTGTTTGCTTTTGCTTTTGTCTCTGATTTCTTCTGTTTCAGTTGTCAATTTCTGCTGGGTTTCTCTTTGAATATCTGATAGCACACTGGGGTTCTGTCAGGTCCTTCTAGAGCCTTATGTCCTAATGGATTCAGTAATTGTGTGTCTTATACATGTATGTGTTTCCTAGACTTAATATTCATTTAATCCAATACTTGGACATTAGTCTGAGGCTTGGACAGTCTTCTATAAACACCTCTATCGCCAGGACAAGCAACCCCAAAAGTTTGGACAACCATGAGGAAACAAAGAAACACCATGCAGGCAAAGGAGCAGGAAAAAAACCCACAAGACCAAATAAATGAAGAGGAAATAGGAAAAATTGCCTGAAAAAGAATTTAGAGTAATGATAGTAAAAATGATACAAAATCTCGATAACAAAATAGAGAAAGTACAAGAAACAGTTCATAAGAACTCAGAAAAACAAACAGCAATGGATAACAAAATAACTGAAATTAAAAATACTCTAGATGCTATAACCAGCAGAATGACTGAGGCAGAAGAACGAATAAGTGAGTTGGAAGATAGAATGGGGGAAATAACTGCCACAGAGCAGGAAAAAGAAAAAAGAATAAAAAGATTAGAAGACAGTCTCAGAGACCTCAGTGATAACCTTAAACGTACCAACATTCGAATTATAGGCATCCCAGAAGAAGAAGAAAACAAGAAAGGGTCTGAGAAAATCTTTGAAGAGGTTCTAGTGGAAAAATTCCCCAACATGGGAAAGGAAATAATTCACCAAGTCCAAGAAGCACAGAGAGTCCCATACAGAATAAACCCAGGGAGAAATACACCAAGACACATATTAATCAAACTAATGACAATTAAACACAAAGAAAAAATATTAAAAGCAGCAAGAGAAAAGCAGCAAACAACATATAAGGGAAAACCCATAAGGATAACAGCTGACCTTTCCACAGAAACTCTGCAGGCCAGAAGGGAATGGCAGGATATACTGAAAGTCCTGAAAGAGAGAAACCTACAGCCAAGAATACTCTACCCAGCAAGAATCTCATTCAGATTTGAGGGAGAAATCAAAAGCTTTCCAGACAAGCAAAAGTTAAGAGAATTCAGCACCACCAAACTAGCCTTACAACAAGTGCTAAAGGAACTTCTCTAAGTAGGAAACACAAGAGAAGGAAAACACCTACAAATACAAACCCAAAACAATTAAGAAAATGGTCATTGGAACACACATGTCAATAATCACTTTAAATGTAAATGGATTAAATGCTCCAACCAAAAGACACAGACTGCCTGAATGGATCCAAAAACAAGACCCTTCTATATGTTGCCTACAAGAAACCCACTTCAGACCAAGGGATACATATAGACTGAAAGTAAAGGGATGGAAAAAGATATTCCATGCAAATGGAAGTCAAAGGAAAGCTGGAGTAGCAATACACATATCAGACAAATTAGACTTGAAAGTAAAGACTATTACAAGAGACAAGGAAGGAAACTACATAATGATCAAGGGATCCATTCAAGAAGAACATATCACAGTGGTAAATATCTATGCCCCCAATATAGGAGCACCTCAATACATAAGGCAAATGCTAACAGCTATAAAAGGGGACATCGACAGTAACACAATAATAGTGGGAGACTTGAACACCCCACTTACATCAATGGACAGATCATCCAAACAGAAAATCAATAAAGACACACAAGCTTTAAATGACACATTAGACCATCTCGACTTAATTGATATTTATAGGACATTCCATCCAAAAACGACAGACTACACTTTCTTCTCAAGTGCACATGGAACATTTTCCAGGATAGATCACATCTTGGGTCACAAATCAAACCTCAGCAAATTCAAGAAAATTGAAATCATATCAAGCATCTTCTCAGACCACAACGCCATGAGACTAGATATCAGTTACAGGAAAAAACCTGCAAAAAATACAAACACATGGAGGCTAAACAATTCACTCTTAAACAACCAAGGAATCACTACAGAAATCAAAGAGGAAATCAAAAAATATCTAGAAACAAATGACAACGAAAACACAACAACCCAAAACCTATGGGAAGCAGCAAAAGCAGTTCTAAGAGGGAAGTTTATAGCAATACAGTCCTACCTTAAGAAACAAGAAAATGATCGAATAAACAACCTAACCTTACACCTCAAACAACTAGAGAAAGAAGAACAAAGAAACCCCAAAGTGAGCAGAAGGAAAGAAATCATAAAGATCAGAACAGAAATAAATGAAAAAGAAAGGAAAGAAACCATAAGAAAAATAAATAAAACTAAAAGCTGGTTCTTTGAGAAGATTAACAAAATTGATAAACCATTAGCCAGACTCATCAAGAAAAAAAGGGAGAAGATGCAAATCAACAGAATTAGAAATGAAAAAGGAGAAGTCACAACGGACACCTCAGAAATACAAAACATCATGAGAGACTACTACAAGCAACTATATGCCAATCAATTGGATAACCTGGAAGAAATGGATACATTCTTAGAAAAATACAATCTTCCAATACTGAACCAGGAAGAAATAGAAACCAAGAACAGACCAATCACAAGTACAGAAATTGAGGCAGTGATTAAAAATCTCCCAACACACAAAAGCCCAGGACCAGATGGGTTCACGGGCGAATTCTATCAAACATTTCGAGAAGAGTTAACACCTATCCTTCTCAAACTCTTCCAAAATATTGCAGAAGGCGGAGCACTCCCAAACTCATTCTACGAGGCCACCATCACCCTGATACCAAAACCAGGCAAAGTTGTCACAAAAAAAGAAAACTACAGACCAATATCACTGATGAATATAGATGCAAAAATCCTCAACAAAATACTAGCTAACAGACTCCAACAGCACATTAAAAAAATCATACACCATGATCAAGTGGGGTTTATCCCTGGGATGCAAGGATTCTTCAATATACGCAAATCAATCAACGTGATACATCATATCAACAAATTGAAGGATAAATACCATATGATCATTTCAATAGATGCAGAAAAAGCTTTTGACAAAGTGCAACATCCATTTATGATAAAAGCTCTCCAGAAAATGGGCATAGAAGGAAATTACCTCAACATAATAAAAGCCATATATGAAAAACCAAAAGCCAACATCGTTCTCAATGGGGAAAAACTGGAAGAATTCCCTCTAAGAACAGGAACAAGACAAGGGTGTCCACTCTCACCACTATTATTCAACATAGTTTTGGAAGTTTTAGCCACAGCAATCAGAGAAGAAAAAGAAATCAAAGGAATCCAAATTGGAAAAGAAGAAGTAAAATTGTCACTCTTTGCAGATGACATGATATTATATATAGAAAACCCTAAAGACTCTACCAGAAAACTGCTAGCACTCATTGATGAGTTTAGTAAAGTAGCAGGATACAAAATTAATGCACAGAAATCTTTTGCCTTCCTATACACTAACAACGGAAGAGCAGAAAGAGAAATTAAGGAAACTCTCCCATTCACCATTGCAACAAAAAGAATAAAATACCTAGGAATAAACCTGCCTAAGGAGGCAAAAGATCTGTATACAGAAAACTTTAAGACATTGATGAAAGAAATCAAAGACGACACAAACAGATGGAAGGATATACCATGTTCCTGGATTGGAAGAATCAACATAGTGAAAATGACTGTACTACCCAAAGCAATTTACAGATTCAATGCAATCCCGATCAAATTACCAATGGCATTTTTCACAGAACTAGAGCAAGAAATCTTACGATTTGTATGGAAACGCAAAAGACCCCGAATAGCCAAAGCAATCTTGAGAAGGAAAAATGGAGTTGGTGGAATCAGGCTTCCTGACTTCAAACTATACTACAAGGCCATAGTGATCAAGACAGTATGGTACTGGCACAAAAAGAGAAAGGAAGATCAATGGAATAGAATAGAGAACTCAGAAGTAAGCCCAAACACATATGGGCACCTTATCTTTGACAAAGGAGGCACGAATATACAATGGAAAAAAGACAGCCGCTTCAAGAAGTGGTGCTGGGAAAACTGGACAGCAACATGTAAAAGAATGAAATTAGAACACTTCCTGACACCATACACAAAAATAAACTCCAAATGGATTAAAGACCTACATGTAAGGCCAGACACTATCAAACTCCTAGAGGAAAACATAGGCAGAACACTCTATGACATCCATCAAAGCAACATCCTTTTTGACCCACCTCCTAGAATCAGGGAAATAAAATCAAGAATAAACGAATGGGACCTCATGAAACTTAAAAGCTTTTTGCACAGCAAAAGAAACCATAAACAAGACTAAAAGGCAACCCTCAGAATGGGAAACAATAATTGCCTATGAAACAATGGACAAAGGATTAACCTCCAAAATATACAAGCAGCTCATGAAGCTTAATACCAAAAAAGCAAATAACCCAATCCACAAATGGGCAGAAGACCTAAATAGACATTTCTCCAAAGAAGACATACAGATGGCCAACAAACACATGAAAAGATGCTCAACATCACTCATCATTAGAGAAATGCAAGTCAAAGCCACAATGAGGTATCACCTCACACCAATCAGAATGGCCATCATCACAAAGTCTGGAAACAACAAATGTTGGAGAGGGTGTGGAGAAAAGGGAACTCTCCTGCACTGTTGGTGGGACTGTAAGTTGGTACAGCCACTATGGAAAACAATTTGGAGGTTCCTTAAAAAACTACAAATAGAACTATCATATGATCCAGTCATCCCACTCCTGGGCATATACCCAAAGAAAACCATAATCCCAAAAGAAACTTGTACCATAATGTTTATTGCAGCACTATTTACAATAGCCAGGACATGGAAGCAACCTAAATGCCCATCAACAAATGAATGGATACAGAAGATGTGGCATATATATACAATGGAATATTACTCAGCTATAAAAAGGGATGAGATGGAGCTATATGTAATGAGGTGGATAGAACTACAATCTGTCATACATAGTGAAGTAAGTCAGAAAGAGAAGGACAAATATTGTATGCTAACTCACATATACGGAATCTAAAAATGGTACTGATGAACTCAGTGACAAGAACAAGGATGCAGATACAGAGAATGGACTGGAGAACTCGAGGTATGGGAGGGGGCGGGGGGTGAAGGGGAAACTGAGACGAAGCAAGAGAGTAGCACAGACATATATATACTACCAACTGTAAAATAGTCAGTGGGAAGTTGTTGTATAACAAATGGAGTCCAACTAGAGGATGGAAGATGCCTTAGAGGACTGGGGCAGGGAGGGTGGGGGGGACTCGAGAGTTGGGGAGTCAAGGAAGGGAGGGAATATGGGGATATGTGTATAAAAACAGATGATTGAACCTGGTGTACACCCAAAAAAAAAAATGAAAAAAAAAAATGAAAAATTTTACTTCTCCCTTTCAAATGTAGATGCCCTTCCTTCCAACCTCTCCTCCCCTCCCCTCCCCTTCTTTTTCTTTCCTTCCTTCCTTCCTCTGTTTCCTTCCTTTCATCCTTCCCTCCCTCCCTTCCTCCTTTCCTTGTCTCTTTCTTCCTTTCTTTCTCTTCTTTTCTTCTTCTGTTCTTCCTTTCTTCTTCATTATTACATGTCCTAAAGTGTTTATTCAAAAATGTTGAATAAAAATGCTGACAGTATATATCAATGTCTTGTTCCTGATCTTAAGAGAAAAGCAGTCATTCATGGTGAAATGTAATGCTAGTTATAGGGTTTCATAGATGCCATTTATCAAGATAAGGAAGTTCCCTTCTATTCCTACTATTTGGCTACTTGTCATCAAATCTGAGATGTTTTGGCCATTATTTCTTCAAATATTTTCCCTGCCTCTTTCTCCTCTCCCTCTGGGACTCCCATTATGCATATGTCAGTAAACTTGATGTTGTCCTGAAGATCTCTGAGGGTCTGTTAATTTCTCTTAAGTCTTTTCTCTCTGTGTTCTTTAAATTGGATAAATTTGGTTAATGTATCATAAGATTGATGATCCTTTCTCTTGCCATTTTAATTTTGTTGTTGAATCTATTTAGTGCATTTTTCATTTCAACTAATATCTTCTAACTCTAGAATATCCATTTGTTTCTTTTTTAAGGTTTCTATTTTTATCACTATTTTCTATTTGTTGAGTCATATTTTCCTTTACTTCTTTAAATATGGTTTCTTTTAGTGCTTTGAACTTATTTATAATAGCCGCTTTGACATTTTGGTCTGTTAAATACAACATCTGGGGCTACTCAGAGATAATTTATAATGTCGGCTTTCTTCCCCAAGGGTGGGTTTCACGACTTTCCTGTTTCTCTGCATGACTCTGCATAATATTTTGTTGAATATGAGCATTTTAATAGTATATTGTATTAGATCTGGATTCGGATTTGTGTGTGAGAGAGAATTGTTGTTGCTGACTTTTTTTTTGGGGGGGGGGGTTGGTTTTAGTAGTTTTCTCTGGACTAAATTGGTGTAACTCTTTTCCCCAGGCAGATGAAAAAGCAGAAGTCTAAGGAAGAAGATGCTAAAG
This sequence comes from Hippopotamus amphibius kiboko, assembly GCF_030028045.1. NCBI lineage: Eukaryota > Metazoa > Chordata > Mammalia > Artiodactyla > Hippopotamidae > Hippopotamus > Hippopotamus amphibius. The sequence continues at coordinate 124,409,984 of NC_080190.1, read as the reverse complement.
ATTCAGATTCTAGATATGGGCCAGAGACTGGATCATGAAGCAGGGGCCTTAATAATTGGTTGGTCTCTCCGGAAGAGAACAGGAAAGGAGAGGATAGAAAGGGTTGGGACAGTGTGACGTAGGCTGTATCCACATAAGGTGAATGAGCCGGATGGGGAAATACTGGGGTTGCAAGTCATGTAGCCCAGTGTTACCTAACTTGCCTGACGTTAGGAGTCATGTATGTAGCTAAATAAAATTATAGACTCCCTGACCCCAACCCAGACATATTCTACCAAAAACTTCCAAAGACGCACTCAGAAACAGACAGTGTAACAAGTTCCTCTTTTGATTCTCATGATCAGGCAAGCTTCATCAAAAAATATCTAACATACTCAGGCAAGTTTCCGAAAACCATGGAAGGAGAAATGAGTGAGCAGATAGGAAGAAAAAGAAGAGGAACTGGGCAGTAGCTAAATGGGACATCAGGGAAATATTTAAGGTGAGGAAAAGGAGTTAAAAATGAAGTAGGGGGACTTCCCTGGTGGCGCAGTGGTTAAGAATCTGCCTGCCAATGCAGAGGAGACGGGTTTGATCCCTGCTCCAGGAAGATCCCACATGCCATGGAGCAACTAAGCCGGTGCGCCACAACTACTGAGCCTGCGCTCTATAGCCCATGATCCACAACTATTGCCGTGTGCCACAACTACTGAAGGCTACGCACCTAGATCTCGTGCTCCCCAACAAGAGAAGCCACTGCAATGAGGAGCCCACGCTCACCACAACTAGAGAAAGCCCCTCAGCAGCAACGGAGACCCAACGCAGCCAATAAATAAATAAATAAATTTATATTTTAAAAAAAAGGAAGCAGGAATGGAAATGCTGGGGATGGGGGAGGAGGTGATGATTGGGAGACAAGCAAAGCTAGAAGCTCCATGAGGACAAGGACCAACATGCCTTGTTCAAGTTGGTCCTCAGCTCTCTAGCAAGTGCCTAGCACATCATAGGCTCAATAAATAATTGATGCATAAATAATTTAGGTGTGGGATTCAGTTAACAGTGAGACAGATTAACCTTAGAAAGGAAGATGGCGGTTTCTTACTCTCGAGCTACAGGAAAGGATGAGAGGATGTATATATAGTTTGAGACAGGAACAAAGAGAGGATGATATTTAATAGACAAGATTTTACAGTTAGCTAAAAAAGGAGGCTCATGCATTGACAGAGACTTATAGGGAAAATGTGATAATACAACTGTAGAGAAATGTATACACTTATATCCTTTTAAATGTGGCTGCACCCTCTAATGCACTGCTTATGTTTATAAATGGGAATTCTATATTTACTTATATTCTAAGTGGTAACTTTTTACAAACAGACAAAAACTTTGTCCAATCAGTAAAGGATATCAAAGTCACAAATCAAAGATCAAGGCATTCTAAACTGTGGTTTCCCTTGAAAGAGGGAAGGAGTAACTGCAACTTGGCTGAAAGCAAGGGCATCAGCCGAGTCCTGTGGAAACAGAAGTAAATTCTGGCAGTGATTAGGAGAAATTATTGAGTTAGATCAGGTTCTCCACATTTCCTTTTCTGAACAAAAAGAAAACCTAAGGGAAGTTCTCCTGGGTCTTTGCCAGTTGTAGGACAAACAGAAGGTGAGACCGATAAGGCTGCTTCCTAATGGTTGGCTGGAGCTGGCACTTGACTCAAGATGCAGTGCCCACTGGGAATGGGAACACTGCGCGATTTCATGAGAGATTGAGCAGACTGAGAAGGATGGTAGTGCTGAGCGACTCAGGCTTCTAGAAGTAAGTTAAACAGCTGGAGGATACCTACTGCCTAAACCGCAAATGTAGCTGTGGCAGCCGTGACATCTCAACATACACCCGGAAGCGGCCAGAGCTCAGACCCTAGATCACCACCCCAGCTTGAATACATCACAGGGGTGTCCCGACCTGGGAGAAGACAGACGGCAAAAATCAGAGCACATTGGGAAGTACTGATACATCAGGACTTTAGTCCCAAGGGTAGACAAGCTGCAATGTGAGACAGGTGCTTTCTGCACCTAGATGACATATTTGTTACCAGTTCAAAGGGGTTAATAGGTGATGCATCGTCTTAGCTTCTATAGCTACATTTTACCATGAAGTCATTTTATCTGCTTATGATCACACCAGAGTCCCATCCCTGAGAAGAGAAGATAAGTCACTGTCGACTTATCTTCCGAGGAAACGAGAACACCGGGGATTCCTGGAAACTGAAACAGCTCAAAAGAAAAACACTAAAGTGTATTCTAACTATGTCACTCATAAGCACTTTCAGATAATGTCAGAAAATATTACATCTTGGTTATGTGGTGATTAAGGGTATTCTGGGAGAGTGGACACCACGGCACCACCAAACAGTAGTCAACCATCTTGCAAGAAAATAATAAAATAAGACAAGTTTGGCAAAAACAGCAGATAAATCAGTACAGACTTCCTGCTGCTCTGTAAACCTGAAAGAATATGCCATTTTGATTGTGGATCATCTTTTTTCTCATCCCAGAAATTTCCATTTGAGATGAGAGAGAAGAAAATTCATTTATTCTACAATAAAAAAGTAGCCAAACATTCTATGTAGTGTAATATAGATTTAATCACAGTATATATATATCAAAGCAGACATCATTCACCACTCAAACTAAATAATAATACAATAATAATAATAATTTTTGAAGAATGCTATAAAGAAATGTACTGGTTCACACAGTGTATACCTGAAAAGTTTCCTATAAATTAAATTTTTGTTAATCAAATTATGCTTCAAATGCATGAGGACAATTCTATGATGAATCCTTTTGTAATTGAAAAAAAATACTTTTGAATGAAAATAATTGTTCCCTAATCTGTCTTTTATAAATTTGGAAGTACCATAGACGGTGTTTGAAATACACTTTTGTTTACATTACCAAATCATATTCTCTACAGGCTCATCTACAGCATCTGCCAGAGGAGGGTGGGTCTTGCTTGGCAGCCAGAAGGTGCTGAAATATGAGGGTAAGTGTGAGATATAGTTAGATGGAAGGGAGGACTTCAAGGAATAAGTACAAGCTATACAGAGGAGAAAAGGCAGAAGGATGGGTGGAAGGAGCCCCAAGATGTTTGGGAACAGGCAAACCATCCCACATCTGGACTATGACCTACGTGAAGGTGTGTCTGTGTGTGTGCATGCACTCACGCGTGCCACATATATGATGGCCATACACTATATGATAGTAAAGAAGATGGATATTTAAGTTCTGCACCAACTCTAAGCCACAGGGAGCTGAGTGGGTTATAAGGTTCAGGGCTGGAGCAGAGGCTGAACATTTTGATATATCCCTGGAGGTTGCAGTAGTTCTATTTTTTGGGGGGGGGGGGAGGATGAATGAATTTCTCATAATTTAATAACGCAAATCACACTAACAGAGATCTCCAGTAACTAACAGCACTAGAAGAATTACTACAAATGCCAACCAATAAATGTAATGTTGATAAAGCTATTTATCTTGTTGCTTTATTCAAAAATGTTTTGCAGTGGTTCTTACAGTCAGGTTTGATAGGTGTCTTGTTTCAAATGCCATGCCAACGCCACACATCAGGACCTGGAAGCCAGAAACCTAGCACAACCCTAAAGTGCTGGACAGAAACATTGTGATTGCATCCAGACTACAGCTAGGATGACTTTATCATCAATAAAATTGTGCCCATATAAAACTCTTGGAACACAAGGGAAATGAAAGCTAACTTTCTATCTAGGTAGAGAGTGTTCAATACAAAAATGAGGGCTGGGAAGACACAGCGCATCTCTGAACAACCACAAGAAATGGGTCTAAGGGAGAAGCGAGCTGTGGGACCAGGCACCGTGGCCCTAAGGTGGAGGCACAGTGTGGGAGCCAGGCCCACAGAGGCAGAGTCCACCCACGGTGGGAAGAGCCCTGGGACAGCCTCCTCCCCTCCCAGGAAGGCTGGGGCCCGGCACTGACATGTTTCAGGACCCACCCAGGACCAACTCGCCCATAAGAGCAGAAGGGAATAACCTTTTCCTATTTGGGGAAAACCCATGACAAGCATGTTAGGATTTTGAAGTCTGATAATTCAGCCCAAACTATTCCCACTCCACTCACTATCTTATCCCTCTTTTTAATTCTTTAGTGCCTACATGACTATTTGAACATATGAATTTGTGTTGTGGGCTTCTCACATCCCGTAGATGATATTTATTTGCTTTGAAATATCTTAACTATACACTTTCACTTTCCCTTAGTCCTCACTTCAAACTCTGTTTCTGGGGACCCTGAGCCCCCACAAGCGAAGCCCTGGGCAGGCAGGGACTTAGGACTTGGTCACCACTAGGACACCCAGCCTGCCATGTACTTAGTGTTCAACAAGCATGTGAGAAATGAATGAATTCTACCAATGTCCAGGTGGGTTTCTCCTAGTAGGATTTGGTTTTCTATGTCTTCTTTCAAAAGTTCAAAAGACTTTCCGTTTGTTTCGTTATTGTTTTTTTCAAATAAAAGGAAAAGATCAAATAGAACAAGAAAAAAAGCACCTCTGTTCTAGAGGATGACATCATGGGAAATGATCAACAGTCATTTATCTTAATGGGACCTATTACGCTGTTGACTTTACATCAGAACAAAAGATCCGACAGTGGACAGGCAAGCTCAGGATGGGGGGTGGGGGGAGGGGGGCTGACACATTTGAAATGATTATGATGGAGCAAAAGGTTTAAAGTTTTCTTGCTTCCTGATAGAAAATAGGCTAAATTTTCAAAGTGTAATTTCACAAGTAAAATAGCCACACTTCTTAATCCATCCCATGCTTTCTAAAGCAGAAAGAGGAGGCAAGTGGCAGAAACACAATTGAATTTCTGTACAGAGCTCACTAGCCAGTGAGGGTCGTCTTCTGGGGATCTTGACATCTGGGGACAAATGCCCACATCGACATATGTCCTTTCCCCCTCACACCACCATGTGAGGATGAGAAGCTATTAAGTGAATATTATTTATAAGCTAGCATCATACCTTTCTTACTAAAGACATCAATTTATTTATTTCATTATGGCCACAGAATTATTGAAATTGAGAATGAAACTTACGGTTTATCTCTTCTGGTTTTTCAATCCTGCCTCTAAATTAAAATCAACTGAGTCTTCTTAAAAATTACACATGCCAGGGCTCCATTCCAGAGATTCTGGTTAATTATCCTGGGGTAGGGCTCAGCGTAACGCAGAGTCAAGACTGAGAACCACTGCCCCACCATTACTAATTCCCTCCAGGACCCGCAGAAGCCATTCTGCCTCTGCAGAGCATCACTAAGAAGAGCAAACTTACATGGCACATGTACCCTATTTTCCAGACAACTCATCATTAGAAAGCTCTGTCTTCTATGCAACCGAAGTCTTCCTGCCTCCACTAGTCCTGGTACCACCTTTTGAGTATCCTCTTGATACCATCCACCCCAAATCCTGAGCCCAGTGGCCATGCTCTGCTGACTCAGAAAACGGTCCCCCTCCTGCTCTATTTTTGTAATAAGGAAACCTAGGGCAGTCACCAGTTAAATCCCTTAAACTATAACTTGCTTAATAAATAACATCCTGCAACCTGTCTTCACTGACCAATGATATAATCAATCATGCCTACGTGATGAAGCCTCCGTAGAAACCCAAAAGGTTGGTGTTCAGAGAGCTGTGAAGATGCGGGGAGAGTGTTGTGGTCCCAGAGGGCGCAGAAGCGCTGCACCCCATCCCCGTCTCCATCCCTCGCCCTAAGCATCCCATCTTCTGGCTGCTGACTCATATCCTTGATATCCTTGGTAACAAACCGGTAACCTAGTGTGTAAACGGCCTTCTTGAGCTCTGTGAGCCGCTCTAGCAAATTAATCAAGCTCAAGGAGGGGATTGTGGGAACCTCCAATCTATAGCCAGGTGGTCAGATGCACAGGTAACAACCTGGGGTTGCCACTGGCATCTGAAGTTGCCAATTTTCAGTCCCAGGGGGCACTTTTGTGGGACTGAGCCCTTAACCTGTGGGATCTGACACCACCTCCAGTGGGATAGGATCAGAATTGAATTGAGTGGAGTTGAACTGAGTGTAGGACACCAGCTGGTGTCAGAGAATTGGTGGTGTGGGGACCAACTCCCCCTTCCCCGTTGGAATTGGGTGAATAACTGTTTTTAATTAGAATTTCCTTCCTTTTTAAGACTGAATAACATTCCATTACATGTATATACCACATTTTGTTTATCCATTCATTTGTCAATAGGCAGTTTTGTTGCTTCCAACAACTCTTATTATACCAGGCTTTTTACCCCACCCTCTGAAGTACGTCAAGACCCTGACTCTATAACCCCAAACATGTGCATGCCTGCCAGCTTCTGTTCACCAAGTACATGTCCTCAACACTTCATCACATCTCTGCTGCTCCTAGAGGACTCCAAAGGCCCTCAGCATACCTACAGTCCTTCCCAGCCTTGAATTCTGACCACAGTCTTGGTTGTGGCAAAGTATTTCTCACATTTAGGACCCTATTCACATATCAGCTTCTCTCTGAAAAATCTCTCCTCCCAAGGCTCCGCTGAGGTTTGCAAAGTCCTCTGTCACCGCACCAGCCTCAGCTGTCAGCAATTGCAAGTATTTTAATTGTGTGTATTTCCTCCTCTTTATCATAGGCTCAGACTAAATACGTCTTTAAAACCCCTCGGCTCAGTTCAGGAGATACTTGGTACTCAGTAAATGTTTTTTGAACAAATGGATAAAAACATGAATTCTTGTGGCTTTCCAAAATTGAAAAAGTAAATTGAAAAGTGCATACTGGGGCTTCCCCGGTGGCACAGTGGTTAAGACTCCATACTCCCAATGCAGGGGGCCCGGATTCAATCCCTGGTCAGGGAAATAGATCCCACATGCATGCTGCAACTAAGAGTTCACGTGCCACAACTAAGAGTTTGCATGCCACAGCTAAGGAGCTGGCGAGCTGCAACTAGGGGGCCCATTTGCCGCAACTAAGACCCGGCACAACCAAATAAATAAATAAAATGTTAAAAGAAACAAACAAAAGTTGTTATCAACTTTAAAAAATTTTAATTAAAAAAAAAGAAAATAGCATATTTGTGTGAGTAATTTCCATCCTCTGTCTTCTAAAATGGCCCAGTGTTGGGGGGGGGGGCGGGGAGAGGGGGGTGTTTTTTTCCTGCATTAGAATATAAAGCTGTCAGTTGACATGATATACTAATCCCCAGTATGAATTAGATTATTTAACAAAAGAAAGATTTGAAAGAGACGTAAAAGAAGAATGAGCAGTGACAGGCTGGCATAGCAACGTCATCTTCTCACAATGCTGTCTGCTTTCTCCTGTGGTTTGGGCACAAGACTTCAACTCAGAGAATTTCATGATTAGATCTTTCTGCACAGCTGGTCCACCCTGAGTGTGTGACCCTCTTTGCTTACTTCCAGCTCCCAGTGGCTTCAAACACAAACAAGCATCTTTCTGGAAGGATGGGGCTGACATGATAACACGCAGGAGCACCATATCAAGGGATGGCTTCCGTGGAGCAGCAAGTAGAAACCATAAAAATGCTATGGTTTACTTTGTGGAGAAGACATGGCAGCAATGTATAATGAAGATGATTAAATAAATCTTCCAGCCTGTCAGTTACTGTAGATTCTCCTCTGGAGTTTCAATTGCTATCTAAAGTATTGCTAATGTGGACCCCATTTGCCATAAGGAGCAAGAACCCAGTGTTAGAAAAGAAGTGTTTAAATTACAAATGAGATGTGCTGATATCAATGTACAGAGAAAACATACAATGACATTCTTCTTGTCTAGTTTTCTAGTTTCCGTTTCCTAAGTGATCAAATGTACCTCAATATTCAAAAAATTCTCTATCCATCAACCCTAACTTGCAAGTGAGTTTTTAAGAATATGCATTTGCAACAGCACGGATGGACCTTGAAGGTATTATGCTAAGTGAAGTAAGTCAGACAGAGAAAGACAAATACCGTATACTCTCTCTCATAGGTGGAATCTAAAACAAAACAAATCAAAAAACAAACAAAAAACACACCAATCTCAAAGAAAAATGAGATCAGTGGCAGGGGTTTGGGGAGAAGGAATTGGGTAAATGTGGTCAAAAGGGACGAACTTCCAGTCGTAAGATAACTACGTTGCAGGAATGTGATGTACGATATTAACACTGCTGTATGGTATATATGAAGTTTTTAAGAGAGTAGATCCTGAGTTCTCACCACAAGGAGAAATTTTATTTTTCTTTTCTTTTTACTGTATCTATACAGGATGATGACTGTTAACTAAACCTATTGTGGTAATCACTTCACAATATATGTATATTAAGCCATTATGCTGTACACATAAACATATACAGTGATGTACAATTATTTCTCCATAAAACTGGGAAAAAAAAGAATATGTATTGATATCTACTGCCATTAAGAGAAAGAACACACCAAACCAGACCTTTCAGCCCTTCTGCAGAGGCTTGGGGCTATTAGGGCAAGAAAGGAAGGTTAAGGACTCCTACTCCTCAAACCTCTCCTAGCAAGTCTGGTTTTAGCTGTTTTACACATTGATCTTGTATAAAAGAGATTCAATGACTTCAAAAAGCTTGAAAATCACTATACTAAAAAAGTTAGAAGTCCCAGGGCAGCAGACTCCTACGGGACAGATTTAGGGCACCTGGGATCCAGCCGGGCTCAGCCCCAACCGGACCTACAAAGTGGAACGAGCCACAGAAACCCTCCGGGCCTCAATTTCCTCAGCTGAAAATGGAAGCAATGGATAAGAATCCACAGTCCACTCAACCCCAAAGTTCAGGAATGCAAATAAAATCTTTTGAATGATATTAATAATCACTCACAGATATGGAAGCACAATCTCTGCTTCAGATGATGTAAAAGGAATTTTATTTCTTAATGAGATGACATTCCGTATAATAATGTAATGTGTGGGAGTCATCTATCTTTGGACCTTGTTTCTCATAATTCGTGCTTAATTGCAACACTTTCCTTGAAATTCTGTCCCTGTTGTTTTTGGCTGCCTTATCGGAAAATGCAAAGGTCTGAACCAGACCACCTATTCAATTTTGCTCAACTTATTAATTATTTAAATTATGTGGTTCAATTAAACTGCAATAGAGAACCCTAGTGTCTCAAAGTGATTAAGAGAATATAAGCCCTAATCTATAATTCAAAAATTATAAAGATATGATTGGATGAAAGATGCTTGCTCAGGAGATCAAGGCTGTTCCACAAGCCAAGCAAGGCTTTGTGTCGCTAATAAAATCTCAAGCACACTGCTCAGTAATAATCAATTTGACTTCCTTGGATATACCATACATAAGTCAGATAAGCAAACATTAAAAACCAATATACACAATTTTCTTTTCCAGATTCTTTTCTCACATAGCTTATCACAGAATATTGAGTCGTGTTCCCTGTGCTATACAGTAGGTTCTTGTTGGTTATCTGTCTTATATATGTAGGAGTGTGTGTATGTTAATCCCAAGCCCCTGGTTTATCCCTCTCCCCCACCACATTTCCCCTTTGGTGACCATAAGCTTGTTTTCAATATCTGTACATTTGTTTCTGTTTTGTAAATAGGTTCATTTGTGTCATTTTTTAAAATTAGATTCCACATACGAGTGATATCATATGATATTTGTCTCTGAGAAACTTATGGATTTTTAAATTTCAGATACTGAAAAGTAAATTTGTACAATAATTTTGTATTATAGATAATTCCAATACTGTTTGCAGCTTTAGAATTGATCAGAACATGACTCAGTGCTGTGCCTCATCTTGACTTTGTAGGCCTGGCCCGTGATTACAGCCACTTACATTTAATAAAATGCCTGTGAATAGCAAAAAATAAAATAAAATTAAAAAAAACCAATATACACAGAATTTTCAGACATATGACCTCATTTAATTTTCACAACTCTGTGAAATGAGTGTGTGTGTGCACGCGTGTGTGCACACAATCAGGAAATTATCAAAAAAGTTAATTATACTGCTCAAGGTCACATGTCATAGGGGTCAGAGACCTGGAATTAAACATGGGCTTTGAGGTCCCATTCTTCATTCCACCCACTACATTGTTTACCTTGACAATAGAATTTTCTATCTAGGGTAGTGGCAGCTCTTGAGAATCTACTAAGAGTCCTGCAAGGAAAAGTGGAAGAAAGGAGAGTTCTTGCTGTGGAGCTCTCGCCTTCCAGTAGGCAGAGGACAGGGGAAGCCCCACCTGATAAAGGCAGCAAATACTGAAAAGCCTCAAGGGCAGTATGACCCACAGGTGCTGTAAGGACTCAGGAAAGGGGAAATTACAGGCTGCATGAAGAAAAGCTTCACCCAGGAGATAGGACCTAACCAGAGCTTTGAAGGGTAAAGGTATGAGTACACAGGAGCAGAAGGAGGCATTCCAGGCAGGGACAGACAGCACAAGCAAAAGCTGAGAAGCAAGAATGAAAAAGCAACACACAGGTGGAGGCAACAGTCATGTCCTGGCCCAAAGTCGCGGGACAGGAGGAAAATCACCGTGTTCATTCTATTGCTATGCTTCAAAACACACATAGCTGTGTTATATTTACTCTTTTGCATACAAATGTTACACAATAAAACTTTAGATGATTCAGCAAGGTACATTCAGGAAACAAGTAACAGCAACTTCTGGAGATGCAGTGCCTGTAGTTTGAGGAGATGGGGAGAAGATTTGGCCAAGGTGGATTGGGGTCAAAAAGAAAACTGACTTGAATACAGCAAGAAAACAATTACCAGTTAAGGATGATGGATACCATTGGGAAAAATAAAAAGTTCCATGTTACAAAGTCTTTTTCATATCTTTGCAAACATCAAAACACTCTTCTGTTTACTGGTGGCAAAAAAAAAAAAAAAAAAAAAAAAAACCCACATACTTAGTGAATAATCCTGGGTAATTTTACATATTTCTCTGGCTCTTGTCCTCACGATAGGCACTGGCAGTGCCCATTAAATGGTGCCAAAGCCAGAGAAGCTCTACGCAGGCACTAGGATGTATTTATGTGGCATCAAATTTCTCGTCGCCAGCATGCCACTTACCCAAATCTTGTAGACGCACCACCACCTTAATACACAAAGTGGTTTAAACTAGTCTGTGTTCCAGAGGCCAGAGATGATGCTTGTCTACTTCACTGCTTTATCTCTAGAGCCCAGGATTCGAACTGATAGAGTCACTCACTTAATATTTGTCAAATACACAAATGAAGAGAGAAAGGGAGGGAAGGAAGGAGGGGACACTCACCTTCCACTTGCTTTTCCCAAGTATATCTTTTCATTTTTCTATTTAAGTAATTCAACCAATATTTCCTGAGTGCTTTTCATGTGCTAGTCACTGTTTTACATGCTGAAGATACAGCGGTGATCAAAACAGACCCAAAAATCCCTGCCCCATGGAACGCTTTCCAATAAATGCACACTCAGGAAAAAGCCTTTTTTCATCCCTGCAGAATGTGATTTTCTTGTAATAAGCCTTTATTTTAACTAAACAGTGTGTCTGTGTTTATAAAAGGATTTTACTAGTTTCAAGTATTACAAAAAAAATTCCCAAGTTAATCAGATCTTCCCTAACTTCAGCAATTAAAAGCTGCCATGGATAATATTGATAATATTGCTCTGGTATCAGAGTAACATAGATAACATTGTTAGTAACACAGATAATATGGCTCTGGTATTGAAGTGGTATGTTTGGGTAAAGGAATCAAGAAATAAATCCATTTTGTAATGATATTTTCATATTTTACAAGGTTCTAGTACAGAAATGATAACGTGACCCCTTAAAACAATCAGAAATGACCTGTAACGGTTTCAGCCTAACAAAGCCAGGTGAAAACTCAGTTGCTGCCCAGATTTCCCCTTCCTGGAGGAGGTTCATTTGTGCAGCCCTCTGGTTTCTTCGCAGCAGAGGCCGGGGCGGGGCGGGGCGGGGGGGGGGGGGGGGGGTGCGCTGTTGGAGGTGCGCTCAAGAATCTGATGCAATCTATCAGCAATCACGCTCAAACGCTTGTTTTCTTGATGGAAAAAAAGGGCTTCTTGGAGAAAGTGATTCAAAGTTATATATGGAGCCAGACTCCAACAAATGGCTCCGAGTATAACCAGCAGGCATGTTATTCCAAACGCCACTCAGAGCTCCGGTTCCAGATTTACTTAACGATAGTGCCAAGATACCATTTCATGAATCTGACTTCTCTCTCCACCCTAAGGGATCCCTGTGTTATAAAAGAGGATGATCCCCAAGAAAGATCAAGTCTAGGAAGCAGCGTGAATAACATCCGCACTTGTAATCCTTGGGCATCTCTTTATCTCACAACAGCGCATGTGCACTGACAGCCTTCATCACTGGGGCCCCATAGCTTAACTTGGGCTTTTTAATTAAATTGCTTTCTTCAAAATCCTAACTGGACTTTTATTCCTGGATTTCTTTTCCTTTTGCTAGATTACCAAGAAGAAAGTAATTTGCTACCATATTTGTCTTAATTCTTAAGATAATTTTATTAGTAATCTAATAGATGAGTTTCAGTTCAAACAAAAGCACTCAGAAAGGTGCCCCATATGGCTGCAAGATATTGACTTGTATTTCAAATTCCCTCTGCTCCATATTAGAGAGTTTTTTCCTGGAGGCACGAAGGATGAATGTTTAAAAGCTCATTCAATGCTAGTCAAAATAAATCCTAAAACATGTACTTTAATCACACAGAAAAAGTCCAAATGGTTTTTTAACCAAAAGAAATCCTGTACTCCTCCATCATACTATTCATCACACATTACGGCAAAGATTGTAAATTAACACTATAAATTCTATGATGACAGAGCACACCTGTCCTATCTCCATACCCCATACTGCCCTCATCAACGATGGGCAAATAGTAGATGCTGAGCAAATTTATGCTCCAAGATTAGCATTTTACTAATTTGTACTGAAATTGTAACTCCAAGTAAAGAATATATGAATATGTAAATATAAATATATATACCACTCTGTATAAAAATGCAAATATATACATATATAATGGAAGAGAAAATGAAGTTATCGTTCTGCTGGAAAAAGCAAATGGCAACCTCATTTTTCAAACCTTTCGCTGTTTGACAAGGCCGTGGAAGTTTCTCAAACATCCGAAAAGGGCAGTTTATTTTGTTAAAGATAGGATGGTTAGAGAGGGCAGGGAAGGAGCATAGATCAAGCAAAAGCCAATGTTTCCTAGGACTGGGTGGCATAAGAACTTTCTCCATCAAGGAATGAGGAAGAAGATGCTGATGGTTCCTCCTTTCTCCCATCTTTTTTTTAAATTTTTTTTATTTTATTTTTTTGGGGGTACACCAAGTTCAATCATCTGTTTCTATACACATATCCCCGTATTCCCTCCCTTCCTTGACTCGCCCCCCTCGAGTCCCCCCCACCCTCCATTCCTCCCATCTTTGATCAGGGAGCAAGTTGCAAGCCCCTTTGCTTCATCCACCAATTAGCCCAGTGTTATTGTTGATGGGGAGGAGAGGAAGGTCCCTAACATAATGTTGCAAGATTTAGCAACTAACAGCACAAAATGCCTGGATGCATTTGCATTTTAAATAACAGTTCTTAAAGCTAAGTCCCAACTATTCTATTTGGGAGTGCGGTATTTCTTTTGGCAATTCTACCCCCATAACAGGGTAATTTCAATCCATGCTTTCCAAGAAGGAGATTTCAAATTGACTGTAGCCTTCCTAGAGTTCCTTTTGTTTTTATGCTACATCTGTTACATTTTGCCTCTCTTGGGGCTGAATGACTGACTATATCGGGATTTTTTTTTAAATCTTCTTTGGATGTTGTATTTGATTATGTCATAATGACTTCCCAGCATTTTCAGAGGGAAAAGGGTCCAATCACTGGTCAGCATCGTCCTCCTGTGAGCTCGGGAGAGTAGCTGCAGTTTCCCAAATATTGGCAAACCAAGACAAACTGTTGACACCGTTTCTAAGATTAGATCAAGTAGGCTTCCTGCCCCAAAAGAAGTCTGCATGGACTTCTGTCTTTTGACATAAAACTGTAGGAGGAACAAGGGGCTGCTAGTCTTGGGGAAACCTGGACTTCACTCCTGGTTCTCACCGTGACTCTCTGTACATACAACAAGCAAGACATTTCAAAATGTTTGTGGCCCCAGGCACGTCAACATCTGGCGTCTTATAGTTCCAGACAGATCTCCTAACTAAGAAGAATATTACAAGACTAAGATGAAAATTCTTTGAAAAAAAGTAAAAGCTTAAAAAAATGCAACATCGCTTATTAAGAAAATGCCTCCTCAGAAGCACTTAGAATGGCAGAAAAAAAATGTATAAATAGAAAACTCTCTTTTTACAAAAAACATTGTCTCATTTCCCTGGCCTTTTCAGAGAGTGTTCCACGTGAAGCCAAGACTTTAGAAAAATATTTCTGAATCTTGCAGCGCTGAGCATGCTGAAAAAAATGTCTTGCATTTTCTTGATGATTCTAGAGCAACATTGAAAATATTGGTTATTGTGCTCTGCCCAACAAAACGAGAAACAAATGCATTAAAAATGTTTATACTTTTGAGAGCTCCCAGGACCATTGCAACACAGAGGATGGTTTGGCTTGTCCTAAGTGGCCCCAGCTGCTGGGCTGCTGTCATTTCTCATCGAGACCTCAGGCCATGCTGTTTCCCATCTTATTCCTTACTTTATAGGCAATTTTACTGCAAAAGGCACATATCTTATGACAAAGCATGAGGGATTTGCCACCCAGAGGCATTTTTCCTTACTTCTGCATTGCTGCCTATATTCCAAGTGGTTGAGATTGTCAGCTTCTGTAGGGCTCTGTTATACCTTCATGTCATTCACAAGCCTTGTGTACATACAGCATATTTAATAATCGTAGATATTTACTTCAAATGTTGAATGGTTACTATACCTCCAGATACATTAAGAACTACTGCATTATTTTTTTTAAGATTTTTTTTGATATGGACCATTTTTAAAGTCTTTATTGAAATATTGCTTCTGTTTTATGTCTTGATGTTTTGGCTGCGAGGCATGTGGGATCTCAGCTCCCCAACCAGGGATCGAACCCGCACCCCCTGCATTGGAAGTCTTAACCACTGGACCACCAGGGAAGCCCCTAGAATGACTGTATTTTTTAATAATCAGATATCTATTATCAAAAGTTAACGAAATTTTATGCCTTACAGCTGCTAAACCACCCCAGTCAACTGAATTATCCTATTCCTTCACTTTGAGCACAGCTGAATAAACATTTTAATGTTTCTGATCATTAGGAGTTAAGTCTTACAATTGATATGTGTGTTTAATGTGATAATGTTCCTTTGATTCCAGAAAAACTGCTATTAAGAGTGATGCATCTTCCACATATCACATTTTGTTTATCCATTCACCACTTGATAGACACTTGGGTTGCTTCCACTTTTTGGCTACTGAGAATAATACTACCATGGACATGGGTGTACAAATACCTGAGTCCCTACTTTTCTTTTGACAATAAACCTGGAAGTGAAATTGCTGGATTATATGGTAATTCTACTAACATCTTATTTTTTAAGGTACAAGCTTATGTTCAAGCTATTGTTTGTGTCCCTCATTTTTTAAAAAAAGAAAAAATATTTCTTAATTAAAGTGAGTCTTTAAAGGTTTGGCAGGAAAAGTGAATTTTTGGTATAGATTTTCATTAAGTTCTGTCATCTATAGCTGCCTTGTGATTTTCATCAATCACAAAAGAATACTGAAAAATGTCCTTCATTTTTTAGAAGATTGGTAGTTGGTTAAATGGCACCAAATAAAGAATTAGAGAATGATAATGTTCTAAAATAAATCAATATTAAGAAGATTTAAAAAATAATGATGCATCTTAAACTGATGAATTTGTAGAGTAAAAGAAACTTTTTTAGAGTTTTTCTAATAAAATTCAAAAACACTAAAGGGTGATACTGTCAGAAAAGAAGTAACGTTATAGATATTATTAATTTAGACTTTAATCATCTCACACACACACACACAAAAACACACACACACATACACACTTATACCATTATCTCCTCACACACTCCAAAGGCAAGTATAACTTTGATATTTAGCCTTCTATTATGTTTCCATATTGGTATATATACATATATTCCATATATATGGAATTTTAAGTATCTGTTATATTGTTTTTATAGAATGATGTAATAATACTGTTGTATAATTTGTCTATATCACTTCACATTACGTTTTGAGAACTATCCAATGTGTGTAGACACAGTTCTGTAGTGATATATGTGGAAATAGTTCATCGCTTTTAACTGCAATATGACCTTACCACAACTAATCACAGTTTATATATTCATTCCCCTCCTGATGGAAAATGTACTCTGCTTTAAATTTTTACTGCTACCAACCATCTTCAGTGAACATATTCATGTCTCTTGAGTTCGTGTACCAGGTGTGCTGGACCTGCCTGCAATGACCCTAAGAGCTGATGGTACATATCTTCCCTGCTCTGCCTTCAGTGATATAACATCAGCAGCTTGAATATGAGCATTTACGTTACGGGAAATGGCAAACCTACAAATCAAACTCACATCCCCCTCCCGGAAAGACAGTTTGCCAGCACAGCACTGGATGTATATTCCCTAAAGTGAAATTGCCAAATATTCTAGTGTGCTTGTTTCCATTTTTTTTTCTGGATGCAACGAGTTTCTGAGCCACCATCTATTTCCACCAGACACTATATGAAAGTACTGCTTCTAAAATATCTTTACCAAGGCTTGGCATTGCCAGGTATGTTATTTGTGCCTGCATGATAGAAAAAAATTGGCCTCCCATTACTGGCTTCATTTGCATGTTCTCACTCGCCAGTGAAGGTGAGCATATTTTCATACACATAGTGAATATCTGGATTTTCTTGCCGTTTAATTGCTTTGCCCCTTTTTAACTTAATCAGCCTTTCTCACTAAATTATAGGAGTTCTTTACCTAGTCTGGAAAATTAATCTTTGTCTGTTACACAATTTGCAAATATTTTTTGTCAAGCTGTTGCTTGTCTTTTAATCTTGTTTATGGTATTTGCCATGCACTAGCTATGTCACCTTGAGAAAGTTACATAACATTTATGTATCATATTTCTCATCTGTAAAACAAACAGTAATTGGTTAAACCCCCTTATTGGTTGAATTGATGCATGTACATCAGTCAGTACCCAGCAATTATTATTATTGTTCTTATTCTTGCTGTTCTCATCATCCCCATCACATTAATCTATGGAAGTTCTTGGTTTTCATATAGTCTTTTTTTCCATTACGGTTGTTTGTTGAAGAAACCTTTCCCAAATCCAAGAAGCAGGGAGACAGGCTACTCTATTTTCTTGTACTTTTAGAATGTTTTGTTTAGGTCACCTATACATTTGACTCTGCTTTTTTTTCTTCCCTTTATTCTGAGCACCTAACCAAAATTCCTGGAGCCAGTAGGTGCTCAACGAATGTTTACAGAAAGAAGACAGGGGAGAGGGAGAGAGGAATTAGCATTCATTATTACAAGTGGTCTGGCTAAGAAACTCAAGGGGGAGAGAGATGAAGGAAGAGAGAGGGATAAATTAGTATGAACTATAATTACAACCTATTAAAATTGAAATTCCTTATTCCCTTGTCATATTTATGTCAAATCTTACAGAAGCTTTAAAACTTGATAACTTCCATGACAAGCAAGGGCACCTGGTGTCCAGGCCTTGAGGTGTTTTATCTCATACATAGTAATGAGCACTGCCTTTATCCCAGTGCTCATTCCAGATAATATCTGTGTAATTCTTAGACCATAAACTGTCTCTCCCTGAATCATGTTTGTTTTCAACCTATTCTTGGGATTCGTGGGAAATCCAATTCAAATTTACAGATGAAAAGCAGGATGGGAAAACATACTGGCCCTCCAGCCACTGCTATTTCACTCCCCAGAGGCCTCTCCCCTGAGAGCTGTGATCCTTGTGGAGGAGCCACAGAACCAGTACACAAACCCTCACACCTAGAAGTTCCATACCAAGCAGTGTCTATAGACTTCAGAGTTAACATTAGCATCATCACCAGCAACTGGGGAGTCCTCATTCTCAAAAGTTTGACAACCACAAAACTGCATGAAGGGCAATAAGAAAGATGGACTTCCAGATGTTTACCTGGAGTCAAAAATTTCAAGTTCATGCCAAGCTGGGATACCAAGAAGTTCACAACCAGGTGATTTTAACCTATTGGCACCTTCTATTTGCACATCTGCTTTTATTCCATCGTCAACCAATTAAGTTATGCAAGTGTTAAATTTCTTGGGATTGGGAAGTTTATTCTTTTTCTAATAACATTCCCCATTCCCATGAGTTAGGCAATGCACATTTCTAAGGCTAGCTTATCACATTGTACTCAACTGAAATCATCTGATTTACAGCTAGCCCTTCAAATTACTAGCCTTTCTCACAACCAGAATTTTTGTGATTGGACATTGTTGTGCCTAGAACACTTTTTTTTTTTTGCACCAGTATGGGTTTTCATACATCAGCTCATAAGTGCACAGTTCAAGCTACGGTGCAGGACAGTCTCTCAGAAAATATCTGCACTTTTGCACGAGTACCACCTTGATCAGTCAGCTGTCTGAGATGCAATTTCCGGAATATCGCTTTGAAGTTTATAAAAATGGGTGGAAATGAAGAAAATAAAAGTGATGAAACTAAGGAAAAGATAATTGTGACAAGCAGAAAATTACTATCATGCTGAAATTCAAATACAGAAAACCTAAATTGGACGCTCATGTGTCTTAAAGTGGCCATTTACATATTCAGTTTTACATGGAAAAATAAATGTAAATGTATAGAAAATGCCAAATATATATAGGGGATTGTGTTCCCTATACATTTAAAAGGTGCTATATAATTATGGATTTGAAGACAGTATTATGTAGGCAACTGGAAGATGGCATTCTGACTGCATTTGTCCCCTGCTCCTTGTGAGAGGAGCTCTGTTTAATGAATCTTTATACCCCAGCACCAAGCACTGTGCTGTCTCCTAACAGATGCTCAAGAGACGTGTATTGAACCAACTCATTAACCGTGTAGAGTTTTCTTCTATTTACTCCAGATATCCTGCGCCACTCTCGTTATATAAAAACTCTAAGTCCTTCTTAGTGGTTAGAGTTTTCCTTTGTTTCTGTTCACCCCCAAGAAAGCTTTCCCTATGAAACTCTATGGATAACCCCCAGCAAGATTAAGACGCACATATGGTCCAGACAGATGCGGACTCATGTGTAAGTGCCAAATGCAAATTTACACCATTCCTACTTCTTCTAGCTCCTCACCAGCCATCCTGGTGACAACATAAATGGATGCAGTTTTTACATATGTACAAAATGTCTCCATTTAAATGAAGTCCGGTCCTTCTGCCTCTTTTGTGCAAGTGTCTTGGTGGTGCCAGTGAAAGTGTAGCAAGAGAAAGCCTGAAGGGGTTGGTCTATTGTTGGAGGATGGAGAGGAAAGAGTGTTTTATGAAAGTGGGGTCATTATAATCCTTCCCATTAGAATATTTTTAGTGCTCACATTTCAAGCTTAACATAGTCGACCCCTGAGTTGGCGATATCCCAGACCCAAGGACCAATAAGCTCCTTGGTGCTTCCTGAGGCTTCTCAAGCAATGAGGCACGCAGCGCTTTCTCTTTTTTGATCACCATCAAAAGAATAAATTACTAAACAATAGACAATCCTGCTTCATTTAAAACATATGAAGCACTTCACAATAGCACTGCCATCTTTTGGGTCAAATGGAACAGCTGTTTGAAGGCATAGAATGAGCCTTAAAAATTATCAATCTAACTTTTAAAATGATTTAACCTAACAAAATACATACTTCATACTAAGCACAGGCTGTTGATTTCAATGCAGTTATGAAGTTGCCTTACAAATATGATCTTAGAAGAATCTGTTTCTTTGTGACATTGTGATAAGTTCTCTCAGAATGTCAAAAACCTTGCTAAATAATTAAGTAGATTTCTTTTAAAGCAAACAGATCTTCATCTTTAAATAATAGTGAATAGAGACTCCCTATAAGCCTACCCCTGTTCTGAATGCTGATGGGTCTGTGTTCTGACCCTGTAAAGTTTTTCTCTGCTGTGGAGTTACCTGTCCCATCATAACCTTGGTTCATCATCTTTACTGTGTATTTTTGCTGCTATCAACGGGCTGAGCAATTTATGTAAAAGCCAAATTTATCTTTTGTTCCTGAAGTTTCATTTATTCTGCAACCTCAAAAAACAAATGACAAATTTCACTCTACCCTTGTTACTAAGCCAGTGGTTAGCAATTTCTAACAACTTAAAAAGAGACTGGAACCCATGGTTTCAAATTCGGATTAATATATGGTTATTTAAGCCACAAAGGAAATAACGCCATCTAGTCAGGATATTCTTGCAGTCAGGAGAGAGCCTGCTTCCAATCAGTAACCCTGCACGCCAAAACGTTTTCTGAGAAGTACATTTATAGATGTATTTTTGAACTTCCTGTGTGTCTTGCTATGAGAAGAAAACCATCCTTCAAAGTACAATTTTTGTCCTTTTCTTTTGTACAAGGAAAGGACAAGAGAGCTGTGAAGCTGACACATGCTGTTCATGACCCTCCGAGACTCCCTTTTAGGTAGAAGTTAGCAATATTGTGTCACGCTTGATCTGGCAAAATTGGGAGTCACAAAATCTCACGTGTCAGCAGAGACACCTGATGAGACAACAAAAAAGATGTGTGTGTGTGTATGAGAGAGAGAGAGAACATAACAAAAGAAACTACAGCCTATCACTAAAATTTTACACTAGGGGATTCTACGATCAAAAGTTACTAAGTTTCAATCAGTTAACATTTATGAGCACCTACGTTATGTGAAGAGTTGATCTAGACAGCATAAGATGTACAAGAGAAGGAATTTACCAGAAACCCACGATAAGGAGCTTATCGCTTAGTTGGGCCAAAAAGACCAATACGTAGGAAGATGACAGCACTAAGAGGCAGTATATAAATGACCAAGAAGTGGCAGAGGCACTTGCTGTACCTCGGAGGATCACTTTGGGCCAAGGAGGTCAGTAAATATTCCAAGAAGAGGACGGGACAGGTGATCCTGAGCCTAGTCAGACAGAAGCTAATGCTTTGCATTCTAGTATTCACCCTTGGGTAAAGTCCTTGATCATAAATATGACTCTTTAAAAAAATCAATTAATAGGCTCCTCATTTCACTCTCTCCCTCTTCCTTTTGCACAGTCAATGTCTCCCTCTTCCTTTTGCACAGTCAAGTGAAAATCTTAGTCAATAAAACACAGTATTGATACTTTGAACAGATGTTGAAATAATAATTATAGCACTCTCAGCTAATCCAACTACAAATATAAGAAAAGCAACAAAATTTGATTTTTTAAAGAACCATGACTATTTTTTCAAAACAAAAACCAACCAAGATTCCATTCAAATGTTTGCCTCCTGAGGTAAATAGCAAAAGATCAGGAAATAAGTGAGGAAACTCTCATTAGTAGAATGCAGTAGTCTCCCCTCATCCACAGCAGGTATGTTCCAAGATCCCCAGTGGACGCCTGAAACCACAGATAGTATCAAACTCCTCTATATATGCTACGTTTTTTCCTATACATACATACCTAGGATAAAGTTTAATTTATAATTAGGCACAGTAAGAGATTAATAATACTAACTAATAATGAAATAGAACAATTATAACAATATACTATTAAAAAGTTATGTGAATGTGATCTCTCTCCCTCGGTCTCTCTCTGTTTCTCTCAAAAATATCTTATCATACTAATTTAATGCCTTTTCCATCTTAACTAAGCCCTTATCCCTCACTGTGGTCATAACTTTTGCAGTTTGAGGCATCACAGCACAACTAGCACAAATTTCTTTCTCCATCTTTGAAATTTCGTGGATAGAAGATCCATTCTTATCATACATCTTGGCCACCTCAGCACACAATTTTTTTTCCTTTTATTATTAAATCAAGAGTTTTCACCTTTTCACTTAAAGAAGGCCTTTACAGCTTCTCTTTGCCATATCGGAATTGCCATCACCACTGCTCTTGCACTTTGGGGCCATTATTAAGTAAAATCAGGGTCAGCTGAACACAAGCACTGAGCTACCACGACCGTCGACCTAATAAACCAGACAGCCTCTAAGTGACTCGCCGGTGGGATACGCCCGACAAAGGGATGACGCAGGTCCCAGGTGGTACGAGATTTCATCAGGCTACCCAGAACGGCATGCAATTTCAAACTTATGAATTGTTCATATCTGGAGTTTTCCATTTAATAGTTTTGGATCACGGTTGATCATGTGTAACTGAAACTATGGAAAATGAAACTCCAGATACGGGGGGACAACTGTAGTGCTTAAGATACATCCGAGTACAACCAAGTCAAGCGCCAGCTGATGACTCAAGCAGATGATGGGGGGAGGGGAATGGAGTAATCTAACCACCAGGTAATAGAGATTTGAGGGGAAACAGAGTCAGCAGCACTAAAACAATACTCAAGGAAATAAAGTTCAACTGGGTAGAAAGAGAATCCAGTATAAACATTATGGATGAACTACCAATTCTACAAGAAGAGAGCGGGCTTTGAGAGAAGAAATGACATGAACAATTAGCTAGAAATAATTCTACAAACAAACAAATAAAGCAAGGCCAGTGAGGGAAAAATTATTGGCAATGAAATGGTTGGAGTACTGGATGTCGGTACAAAGAATAAATTAGATCCAAATGTCACATCATACACCATAATAAATTCTAAATGAGTTAAAGTGTAAAACACACACTAAAAGCTATATATGTCAGAAAAAAATAGAAAGACACGTGTAAAATGACATGGATAAATGTTTTAAAAAGAAAGCAAACTGACAACATAACTAATAAAAGTTTCATATTCTGCATTTATAAAGAACTGATACAAATAATGTCAGTGCTCACATTTCACTGGAGGCAGGAAAGTAAATCAAATAAATTTCAGTTACCACGACACGGCTGTGAAACCAACCATAATAAATATAAATAATAAGAGTCAATGTTAAAGACAAAAACTCTGCAGGAAAGGAAAGATATTCACCATAAACTTAATGTCAAACACTATTTACAAAGCCACGATAAAACAGAGTGTCTATCAATACATCCACGGGGGAATGGAGGGGGCAGCTGTGAGAAGTGTACAAAAAGCTAAGTGCATGCAGTAGTTCATTTTAAAAATTTACTGCTAAAGAAATAATAATTTAAGCATTTTAAAAAAATACTATGGACCTAATTAAAGGTCCACCTGAAGAAACAGACAAAAAGTGTGGAAAATCACAGCTCTGCTGGCCAGACTTCTGGAGTAGAAATGGTAGAACAGAAGACTGCTGATTTCTATAAGCCTTGTAACACTGCAGTCCCTTTTCTTACAATGCTTATTTTGAAAATCGAATTATTTTCTAGCACAATTAATTAGTTATCTGAGAACAATTGGAGCATAATGCAAATTTCCCATTTCCTTATCTGTGATTTTGTCTGCAAGAAGCACCAGAAATACTGCACCCAGCTAAACTGGGCAGGAAAACACAACACACACACTCCCATTAATTACCAACCAGCTACCTCCATGCACCAGGTATAAGAACCACACCCACCCACACTCCTAAGTATGTATACACGTTACTCATGAAGATGAGCGGCAATAAGTATGTCCAACTGTTCCTTCTTTGTGACACAAACATTGACAATTTCAGTGGTTTTCTTTCAATTTTGCTCTTAAAGTATTTTTAAATATTATTTCTAAATTATTATCTGTCAAATCCATGTATGTCATTCATGAAGTATTTAAGTGTCTTGCCGTTTTTTCCCCTGCAGCATTTATCTATTTGTTGTTTTGTGGCTTGTTTTCTTAATTAATAGACTTTACTTTCTGGAGCAATTTTATGTTTACAGAAAAATTAAGCAAAAAGCACAGAGTTCGCAAACACACAGTTGCCCTATTATCAGCATCCTGTGTAAGTGTGGTATGCTCGTTACATCTGATGGCCAGCATCAGTATGTTATTGTTAACTAAAGTCCACAGTTCACTCTTTTTTTTTTTTTTTTTTTGGGGGGGGGTACACCAGGTCACAGTTCACTCTTTGTGTTGTACATTCTATGGGTTTTGACAAATGGATAATGACATGTGTCCACCATTACAGTGTCATTCAGAATAGTTCCATTTACTCTAAAAATCCCCTGAGCTCTGCCTATCCATTCCTGCCTCCCCGTGAGCTCCTAGCAACCACTAATCTCTTTACTGTCTCCAGAGTTTTGCCGTTTACAGAATGCCGTATAGTTGGACTCACAACGTGTAGCTTTTTCAGATCATATTCTTTCACTTAGCATTTAAGATTCTGCCATGTATTTCTGTGACTTGATAGCTCATTTCATTTTCTTGCTGAATAATATTCCACAGCATGAATGTACCACAGTTTGTTTATCCATTCACCTACGGAAGGACATCTTGGTGGCTTCCAAGCTTGAGCAGCTATGAATAAAGCGGCTATAAATATTTGTGTGCAAGGTTTTTCGTGTGTGGACATAAGTTTCCAATTCATTTGAGTGCAATTAAGTTTTCAACTCAAGGAGCACGACTTCTGGATCACATGTAATAGCACATTTATTTTTGTAAGAAACGACCAGACAGTCTTTCAAAGTGGCTGTACCACTCTGCATTCTCCTCAGAAGTAAATGAGGATTCATGTTGCTCCACACTCTCGCCAGCACTGGGTGCTGTCAGTGTTTGGGATTTTAGGCATTCTCACTGGTATATAGCAGTATCTTGTTGTTTTAATTCCAGTTCCCTAATTGCATACAATGTTGAGCTTCTTTTCATATGCTTATTTGCCATCTGTATATCTTCTTTGGTGAGGTATCTGTTCAGATCTTCTTGCCATTTTTTAACTGGGTTGCTTCTTTTCTTATTGTTGAGTTTTAAGAATTCTTTGCATATTTTTGCAAAATCTGACTTATCTTTTCATTCTCTCGACAGTGTTTTTCACAGAGCAGAAGTTTTTTAATCTTAGTAAAGTCCAAGTTACCATTCTCTTCTTTATAGTTGGTCATTTTTTTTATCACACAGCTTTGCACAACGCAGTGATTTTTTAGGAATTCACAGAGTGTGTGATAGCCATTGGCCACATTTATCCTTTTCAACCATTCATTTATTTGACCACGCAATTCATTTTGAATAAAACCCCCAAAATAATTGGTACAGAGGTACTGAGAAGCATAACTTATGGTGAAAATTGGAAACTTAATGCCGGACAGTTGAGATTTGAGAAGTAAATACAAGAGAATATTACCAATATGAAATATGAATATGGTGTGAAAGATGGTTAGCATGTCAACATTCTTTACATAAGAAAATAAGTTCGTGGAAATGTTAAGCAAAGAAAGCATATCAATCATACATTAATTTCAACTAAGAAAAAATGTATACGGGGATATGTGTATAAAAACAGATGATTGAACCTGGTGTACCCCCAAAAAAATAAAATTAAATTAAATTAAAAAAAGAAAAAATGTAACTTGACAAATAGAAATAAAAATCCAGTAACATGTATTAGTTAGAAAAAGTAGCACTTGTTGCTGTAAAACAAATCCCCAAGTCTCCTTTTTACTATGGGATTTCTCATTCATGCAAAGTTGAATACAAATGTTCCCAGTAAGCATTGGCTAAGAGGTCAGGCTCCTGCTATGTGTGGCTCTACCATCCCCTAGGCCGATTCCTTCCTCTGCACTTGGCCAGGAGGCAGAGGAAGAGTGTGACAGATCACATGGGAGGTTTTTACAGGCTGGCCTGAGAGGCTGAACTGACTCCCACCCACGTAGCCACACCCACCTTCAAGGCAGGCTGGGAGAAGTGGTCCAGCTGTGTGCCCGGGACACAGACGATGCTTTTGTGGCAACACAGATCTCTCTGCACTTAACCAAATTAGACTTTGGTTTTCTCAGGCTCCTTTCTCTTTTCAGTGTTGCTCAAATCTGTAATAATATGGAAGTATCCCTTATCATCTTTAACTGCTTAGTTCCTGACTGCAGATTATGAGAGTTCAGATACACTTATCCAAGTTGATAGGGTTCCTGTGTTCACATAAGAAGGCTTTTGAGAGCTAGGATTTATTCATTCTTTAAAAAAAAAAAAAGGAAATTTAAATTTACAGCCTCTCTCTCTCACCCTCCATCCTTCATTTCAGATAATACCTCCTAAATCAACTCAGTATTGCCAGTCCTACTTAAACATTTTACAGTAAGATTACTGTCTTGCTAAAGAAAGTGTGTAATAATTCTCTCTGTAAGTGATTCCTCATTCTTAACCTAAATCTTTTTTTTTTAAATACAGCAAAATTTCAAAGATTTTTTTCTAAGTAGCGCAAAATGACTCTACGTCTTCTGACCTACATGTTAAGAACCAGGGTTGGTTATGCATCCGTGGCATTCAAATGGTCAATTCTTGAAGATGTGTTTTTTGTTATCTTTCATGATACAAGGATCTGTAAGTGTGCCACCTTTGGGGAATAAAACAGCTCTATCATAATCAGTTCTAAATCTTTTTTATTTCCATGATCACCTTTAACATTATTCTCCAGTTACTATTTAATTTTGACAAAATTTTTATAAAGTGTTTAAAATTTTTATGGAGTA
Organism: Hippopotamus amphibius kiboko; assembly: GCF_030028045.1. Taxonomy (NCBI): domain Eukaryota; kingdom Metazoa; phylum Chordata; class Mammalia; order Artiodactyla; family Hippopotamidae; genus Hippopotamus; species Hippopotamus amphibius. The sequence goes on along the minus strand of NC_080190.1, from coordinate 124,383,252 downwards.
AGTATATTGTTATGATCTTAAAAAATTATTTTATGCACCTGCTTGCTGATTTTTCCTAAAGATTTTTACTACAATTTGTCAAGTTGTGTAAAATGTTCCATACAGGCTCTTAATAAATATTTACATTTCATCTATGTTTAACTTAAATAATATTTTCATGTTTACTATATTTAATCTCTGTAATTATGAGTGTTTTCCTTTGTTTTTCCTAATAAGGTTTTTTATATTTCTTTTTCTTAACCTTTTTTTTAAATTTTTTTTTTGATGTGGATCATTTTTCTTAAGTCTTTTATTGAATTTGTTACAATATTGCTTCTGTTTTATGTTTTGGGTTTTTAGCCACCAGGCATGTGGGATCTTAGCTTTCCAACCAGGCATCAAACCTGCACCCGCTGCACTGGAAGGCAAAGTCTTAACCACTGGACTGCCAGGGAAGTCCCTACTATAAATTTCTTTAATATATATTTTATGTTAAAAGATAAACCATTATCCATTTATGCAAAGCATTTGTTTCTATGTTATTACATAACATATTTTATTTTCTATCTAGCTATATCATTAATGTATGTATAAAACTGATTTTTTTGAAAATAACACTAAAATCTTGCAACTTTGGTGATCTTCCAATTCTTGGTTTGATGTCCTTGATTTTCTGTTTAATTATACAATTAATAAAAGTTGACTTTCTAAAAAGATATCCAGAGAACTTATTTGAGGCTCTCCTTCAAATAAGTTCTTATATAGTATTTTTAAAGTTTCAGTACAATAAAATTCAATCTGTATCCACACATAGTCTTGTAATTAAATAAACTGGTTAATTAAAACTGAAACTATTTATAAAATTAACTAAATTAAAGAAACTATAACAGATTGGAAATCAAGTCTGAGCTAATTAGATTTGGAATCTGATTTTTATAGATATTAAAAGAACAAATTAACATCAATTGATATCCTAAGTGAATACATTAAGTGTAACATAATAAATTTTATAAAGGCACTCTTTGTATATAACATTAAATTTTACTACAATGGTAAAGAATATCTCACAAATGAATCCTAAGGGGAGAATTGCAGTTAGTTACTAAATCAGTAACTATTTTGAATGTTATAAGATCACCACCTACTGGAGAATTAGGATAGGAAAATTTCTCATTTTGGAACTCATTAACAGCAATATTCATGGAATTTTAGACATTCCTAAATTCACAACATTTTTTAAGGTGTTGAGATCCTAACCCTGCACTTTACACCCATGAGGAAACAGACACAGAAGGGCTAAATCGTTCCGTGATTTGCCCCAGTCACACTATTATTTATACATAAGATGATATGAGACTAATGACATATGCACAACTATTCTGCAGGTCTCCTGGCTCTCAGTCCTGTGATCTGAGTCCTGTTACTCGGTCTTCCAGTGTGACAGACACCACATGCATTGTCAGCGTCCATTACAACAGTGACCAAAACACTCCTGAAGTGAGAGCAAAGCTGGTTTTCCCACCAAACGTATTCGTCATAATACACCCCCCCGCCTTTTTTAACTGACCCAGAACAGTTAAGAGCTAAAACTCTATGCAGTCCTAATGTTATTTCCTACAGGTGACTGCTGACCAAATTATTAAGTATGAGCCATCTAATTTCCCATAGCTCCCTTTTAATTTCTCACCTATAATTAAAGAAGGAAAGGAGATAGCACTTTCCATCTCTCAGATCAACAATTTAAAAAGACTGCTGGGAACTGGGTCGGAAAACAGGCTCTCTCTTAAACTGAGACAGGATGAATTGGTGCCAAAGTTTGCTGGTAACTTCATAGTGCAGCCACATCCCTCACTTGCACCTTCAATTTCCGGGTCAACTGCAGTCCGAAAATACTAATAAACAACTCATCAGTTTTAAATTGAAAGCCATTTTGAGCAACATGATGAAATCTCACACTGCTCCATCCCATCCAGGACCCTCAACAATCAACATCGTCTATACCTGACATCCAACCACCAACAGCACCACAGCTCAATGATCCCCCTTCTGATGTATCGGCAGAAGGTCAGTAGTAGCCCAACGCTATGTCACAATGCCTAAGGTCACTCACTTCACTTCATCTCATCATGTAGGCATTTTACCATCTCACATCATCACAAGAAGAAGATGGGTGAGACAGTACAATAAGATATTTAGAGAGAGAAAGAAAGAGGGAAAGACCATATTCACATAACTTGTATTACTATTTTATTACTAGTTATTGTTAATTCCTTACTCTGCCTAATTTATAAACTAAACTTTATCATCAGTATGTATGTATAAGAAAAAACACAGTATATACAGGGCTCAGTACTATCTGTGATTTCAGACATCCTCTGGGGGTCTTGGAAGGTATCCCCTGTGGGTAAGGTGGGACCACTGCCCCTAACACAAATATAAATCACGTAGAGGGGAGAAAGATGTCAGCGAAGTAGAAGGACGTGGAATGCATCCCTCTCCACAGATGCATCAGGAATACACCAAAAGATGCAATAATTCCCACAGAGAACCAGCTGAACACCAGTAAATGACCTCAGACACCAGAAAGGACTGCAAAGATCCCGACATAACTGGGTAGGACAGAGGGGCAAAAAAAAAAGGAGAAAGAGGAGGAGGAGAAAGGGAAGGGCTGGGTCCCACACCCTAGGGTGGGGGGATCTGAAACAGAGGGGAGATTTCCGAATTCAGGGAAACGTCTCTTATCTGATGGGGAAACCCCTCCTCCAACAGGGAATTTCCCTGGGTCAGAAGGGAGGCATTTAGGACTGTTCAAAGAGGGTGAAGTGGCTTAGCTGTGGCAGATGGGAAAGAGGGAGAAACACACAGAGGGTCCGCACCATGGCTCAGCATGCCCGGACTGAGATGTCAATTCACAGCTGAACAGGGGGTCTGGGAGCTGGAACGTGGGAACCGGAGAACTGGTTTAGGGTGAGAAACATTGCTGGCAGTGGGGAGATGGACTGAGAGGACAGGAGGGAAGAAATCCGCAGTGGAGAGTGCCTACCATGGAAAGCTGCGGGGCCATAGTGGCGGCTCAATACTGCTGACTCACAAGCTGGGGGAGGAGCTGCAGGTGTAGCCTCTCTCTTGGCGCCTGCAACAGACAAAGGAAGGACCCTCGTGGGCCTAGCTAACGCACTCAGGGATAACAAAGGCCCCTTGTGCGGGGCTGGCCTAGAGTGCCTGCGGCCAAGAGCCAGAAGCACGCAGAGTGGCCCAGCTCTGGAGACATTCTGTTTACACTTGAGCTGCCAGCATTCCTCTGCAACAGGCACCACCACAGCCAACTGAGCCACTGTGACCCAAGGAGGGTGCCCTGGCAGAATCGTAGCAGGGGGGAGGAGCTGCGGGTGGAGTCGCACTCTCAGCCTAAGCTGCCCAAGCTGCCATGACCCAGACTGGGTGCCACTGCTCACTCACTCCCAGGGGAAGGAGCCACTATTGTAGCCTCTCTCTCCTCACACACCAGCACTTACAGACGAACAATAAAGGAAGCTCTGCTGGTCGCAGAATAATACAGAAAGCCCAAGGCAGGTAGAAGGACATTTACAGCTGAGACCACAAGGAAACAGAAATATTAGTATTAATTCTATTGAACTGGTCCATTCTAGGGTCAGTTATACTCTTTTTTTTCTTTTTTTATTAATTACAATCTTAGTCCTAAGGGATCTACACATTTCATAACATATTTTTTATTCTATTTTTATTTTTAGCCTTTTTATATATTTCTATTTCTAGCTAAGTTTTTTGTAGTGCTGACTGTATCTCTCCTACCTTCTTTTCATCTCTATCTTTTATACATTTCTATTTCTTTCTTTTTCTTTTCATATTTGCAGTCACACTACGCTCTTCTGTTGCCCTGTCTTCTATCCTTTTTTAGTTTATTTTATCTTAATATACTTATAAGAAATATTATCAGTCTGCTCTGTTTCCTTGCTTTATTCTCCAGGTGACACACTGCTTTGGTATTTATTATTAGGTTTTCTCTTTATCTTAGTTCTAAGTATAATCGTCTGATTTCATTCTGTGGATCTTCAGTCTGTCTGGTGGTACTCTTGCTCTTTATTATATTTGATCCTAGCTTTCAAAATCTCCCTGGATTTGTGTTTGTGTGTGTGTGGTGTTTTTTTGTTTGTTTGTTTTTGTTTTTGTTTTTGATTTGTTCTGTTTTGGTTTTGAATTTCTGTTGGTTTTCTCTTTGATTGTCTGATAGCATACCAGGGTTCTTCTGGCAGGTCTTTCTACTGCCTTATGTTCTATTGGATTCAGTATTTGTGTGTCTTATACATGTATGTGTTTCCCTGACTTAGTATTTGTTTGACTCAACACTCTGCCATTAGTCTGGGGCTTGGACAGTCTTCTTTAAACCCCTTTACTGCCGGGATAAGCAACCTCTGAAGTTTGGACTAATATGCGAAAACAAAGAAACGCCATGCAGGCAAAGCAGCAGGAAAAAAAACCCACAAGACCAAATAAATGAAGAGGAAATAGGAAAAATTGCCTGAAAAAGAATTCAGAGTTATGATAGTAAAGATGATACAAAATCTCAATAACAAAATACAGAAAATACAAGAAACAGTTCATAAGGACTCAGAACTAAAGAGCAAACAAACAGTAATGGAAAACAAAATAACTGAAATTAAAAATACTCTAGATGGTATAAACAGCAGAATAACTGACTCAGAAGAAGGAATAAGTGAGTTGGAAGACAGAATGGGGGAAATAACTGCCACAGAGCAGGAAAGAGAAAAAAGAATAAAAAGAATGGAAGATAGTCTCAGAGACCTTGGTGACAACATTAAGCACAGCAACATTCAAGTCATACGCATCCCAGAAGAAGAAGAAAAAAAAGAAAGGGTCTGAGAAAATATCTGAAGAGGTTCTAGTGGAAAAATTCCCCAACATGGGAAAGGAAATAATGAACCAAGTCCAAGAAGCACAGAGAGTCCCATACAGAATAAACCCAAGGAGAAATACACCAAGGCACATATTAATCAAACTAACGAAAATTAAACACAAAGAAAAAATATTAAAAGCAGCAAGAGAAGAGCAACAGATAACATATAAGGGAAAACCCATAAGGATAACAGCTGATCTTTCTGCAGAAACTCTGCAGGCCAGAAGGGAATGGCAGGACATACTGAAAGTCCTGAAAGAGAAAAACCTACAGGCAAGAATACTCTACCCAACAAGAATCTCATTCAGATTTGATGGAGAAATCAAAAGCTTTCCAGACAAGCAAAAGTTAAGAGAATTCAGCACCACCAAACCAACCTTACAGCAATTGTTAGAGGAACTTTTCTAAGTAGGAAACACAAGAAAAGGAAAAGACCTACAAAAACAAACCCAAAATAATTAAGAAAATGGTAATAGGAACACATATGTCAATAATCACCTTAAATGTAAATGGATTAAATGCTCCAACCAAAAGACACAGACTGGCTGAATGGATACAAAAACAAGACCGTTACATATGCTGCCTACAAGAAACCCACTTCAGACCAAGGGATACATGTAGACTGAAAGTAAAGGGATGGAAAAAGATATTCCATGCAAATGGAAGTCAAAAGAAAGCTGGAGTAGCAATACTCATATCAGACATATTAGACTTTAAAGACTATTACAAGAGACAAGGAAGGACACTACATAATGATCAAGGGATCAATCCAAGAAGAACATACCACAATGGTAAATATCTATGCCCCCAACATAGGAGCACCTCAACATATAAGGCAAATGCTAACAGCCATAAAAGGAGAAATGGACAGTAACACAATAATATTAGGAGACTTTAACACCCCACTTACATCAATGGACAGATCATCCAAATAGAAAATAAATAAGGACACACAAACTTTAAATGACACATTAGATCATCTTGACTTAATTGATATTTATAGGACATTTCATGCAAAAATGACAGAATACACTTTCTTCTCAAGTGCACACAGAACATTTTCCAGGATAGATCACATCTTGGGTCACAAATCAAGCTTTGGTAAATTCAAGAAAATCGAAATCATATCAAGCATCTTCTCTGACCACAACGCCATGGGACTAGATATCAATCACCTGAAAAAAACTGTAAAAAAATACAAACACAAGGAGGCTAAACAATATGCTATTGAACAACCAAGAAATCACTAAAGAAATCAAAGAGGAAATCAAAAAGTATCTAGAAACAAATGACAAGGAAAACACAACAACCCAAAACCTATGGGATGCAGCAAAAGCAGTTCTAAGAGGAAAGTTTATAGCAATACAGTCCTACCTTAAGAAACAAGAAAACTATCGAATAAACAACCTAACCTTACACCTCAAACAATTAGAAAAAGAAGACAAAGAAACCCCAAAGTGAGCAGAAGGAAAGAAATCATAAAGATAAGATTAGAAATAAATGAAAAAGAAAGGAAGGAAACAATAGCAAAGATTAATGAAACTAAAAGCTGGTTCTTTGAGACGATAAACAAAGTTGAGAAACCATTAGCCAGACTCATCAGGAAAAAAAGGGAGAAGATGCAAATCAACAGAATTAGAAGTGAAAAAGGAGAAGTAACAACTGACACCTCAGAAATACAAAAGATCATGAGAGACTACCGCAAGCAACTATATGCCAATAAATTGGATAACCTGGAAGAAATGGATAAATTCTTAGAAAAATACAATTTTCCAAGACTGAACCAGGAAGAAATAGAAAATATGAACAGACCAATCACAAGCACTGAAATTGAGACTGTTATTAAAAATCTCCCGAGAAACAAAAGCCCAGGGCCAGATGGCTTCACACGCAAATTCTATCAAACACTTAGAGAAGAGCTAACACCTATCCTTCTCAAACTCTTCCAAAATATTGCAGAAGGAGGAACACTCCCAAACTCATTCTATGAGGCCACCATCACCCTCATACCAAAACCAGGCAAAGATGTCACAAGAAAAGAACATTACAGGACAATATCACTGATGAATATAGATGCAAAAATCCTCAACAAAATACTAGCTAACAGACTCCAACAGCACATTAAAAAGATCATACACCATGATCAAGTGGGGTTTATCCCTGGGATGCAAGGATTCTTCAATATATGCAAATCAATCAACGTGATACATCATATCAACAAATTGAAGGATGAAAACCACATGATAATCTCAATAGATGCAGAAAAAGCTTTTGGCAAAATTCAACATCCATTTATGATAAAAACTCTCCAGAAAATGGGCATAGAAGGAAATTATCTCAACATAATAAAAACCATATATGAGAAACCAAAAGCCAACATCATTCTCAATGGGGAAAAACTGAAAGCATTCCCTCTAAGAACAGGAACAAGACAAGGGTGTCCACTCTCACCACTATTATTCAACATAGTTTTGGAAGTTTTAGCCACAGCAATCAGAGAAGAAAATGAAATAAAAGGAATCCAAATTGGAAAAGAAGAAGTAAAATTGTCACTCTTTGCAGATGACATGATATTATACTTAGAAAACCCTAAAGACTCTACCAGAAAACTGCTAGCACTAATTGATGAGTTTAGTAAAGTAGCAGGATACAAAATTAATGCACAGAAATCTCTTGCATTCCTATACACTAACAACAAAAAAGCAGAAAGAGAAATTAATGAACCTCTCCCATTTACCATTGCAGCAAAAAGAATAAAATACCTAAGAATAAACCTGCCTAAGGAGGCAAAAGGCCTGTATGCAGAAAACTATAAGACACTGGTGAAAGAAATCAAAGACAATACAAACAGGTGGAGAGACATACCATGGTCTTGGATTGGAAGAACCAACATTGTGAAAATGACTGTACTACCCAAAGCAATTTACAGATTCAACACAATCCCTATTAAATTACCAATGGCATTTTTCACAGAACTAGAACAAGAAATCTTACGATTTGTATGGAAACGCAAAAGACCCCGAACAGCCAAAGCAATCTTGAGAAGGAAAGATGGAGTTGGTGGAATTAGGCTTCCTGACTTCAAACTATACTACAAGGCCACAGTGATCAAGACAGTATGGTACTGGCACAAAAAGAGAAAGGAAGATCAATGGAATAGAATAGAGAACTCAGAGGTAAACCCAAGCACATATGGGCACCTTATTTTTGACAAAGGAGGCAAGAATATACAATGGAAAAAAGACAGCCTCTTCAACAAGTTTGCTGGGAAAATTGGACAGCTACATGTGAAAGAATGAAATTAGAACACTTCCTAACACCATACACAAAAATAAACTCCAAATGGATTAAAGACCTACATGGAAGGCCAGACACTATAAAACTCCTAGAGGAAAACACAGGCAGAACACTCTATGACATACATCAAAGCAAGATCCTTTTTGACCTACCTCCTAAAATAATGGAAATAAAATCAAGAATAAACAAATGGGACCTCATGAAACTTAAAAGCTTTTGCACGGCGAAAGAAACCATAAACAAGACAAGAAGACAACCCTCAGAATGGGAGAAAATACTTGCCAACGAAGCAACAGACAAAGGATTAATCTCCAAAATATACAAGCAGCTCATGCACCTTAATACCAAAAAAGCAAATAACCCAATCCACAAATGGGCAGAAGACCTAAATGGACATTTCTCCAAAGAAGACATACAGACGGCCAACAAACACATGAAAAGATGCTCAACATCACTAATCATTGGAGAAATGCAAGTCAAAGCCACAATGAGGTATCACCTCACACCAGTCAGAATGGCCATCATCAAAAAATCTAGAAACAACAAATGATGGAGAGGATGTGGAGAAAAGGGAACTCTCCTGCACTGTTGGTGGGAATGTAAGTTGGTACAGCCACTACGGAAAACAGTTTGGAGGGTCCTTAAAAAACTACAAATAGAACTACCATATGATCCAGTAATCCCACTACTGGGCATATACCCAGAGAAAACCATAATCCAAAAAGAAACACGTACCGTAATGTTTATTGCAGCAGTATTTACAATAGCCAGGACATGGAAGCAACCTAAATGCCCATCAACAGACGAATGGATAAAGAAGATGTGGCATATATATACAATGGAATATTACTCAGCTATAAAAAGGAATGAAATGGAGCTATATGTAATGAGGTGGATAGACCTAGAGTCTGTCATACAGAGTGAGGTAAGCTAGAAAGAGAAAAACAAATATTGTATGCTAACACATGTATACGGAATCTAAAAAAAAAAAAAAATAGTACTGATGAACCCAGTGACAGGACAAGAATAAGGATGCAGATGCAGAGAATGGCCTGGAGGACACGGGATGGGGGTGGGCAGGGGGTGAAGGGGAAGCTGGGACAAAGTGAGAGAGTAGCATAGACATATATATACTACCAACTGTAAAATAGATAGCTAGTGGGAAGTTGCTGTATAACAAAGGGAGATCAACTCGATGATGGGTGATGCTTTAGAGGGCCGGAATGGGGTGTGGGTGGGAGTCACGGGAGGGAGGGGATATGAGGATATGTGTATAAATACAGCTGATTCACTTTGGTGTACCTCATAAGCTGGTACAAGTGTGTAAAGCAATTATATTCCAATAAAGAGCTTAAAAATAAAATAAATCACATAGCTTTTGATGTCATAATTCCACTCCTAGGAATTTATTCTACTGATATGTCTACACAAATCATCACTGCAGCATTATCGGTGATAGCAAAAAAGAAATAAATTTGGAAACAACCTAAATGTTATTGATAGGAGACTGACAAAGTAAATTATAGGGCATTGATACAGCCATACCAGATGGAACATTGTGCAGTCATTTTTAAAATAACAGCTCTATGCATACTTATAAGAAAAGATAACTAAACCTTCTGTTTAAAAAAAGGGCCAGTTTTTGCATTATATGTGCGCTATCATTCCACTTGTATAAACATATAGACTTTTATAAATGTTTACAATATAAAGTATATTAATGTATGGTTTTACATAAATATAGTTGTATAAACATATATGATAAATGTATGTGTGTATATATACATAAACAAATACATGCATTTGCTCATGCATAGAAAGTTCTTAAGGCGACGTGTTACATCTTTTTCAAGTTATGACTCACATAGCAAAAAAACTGTCCTACACTCTGGGACAAACTAGAGAGGACTTAGAAGCATCTACATGGAAGTCGGTAAAAAAAATTATGATATTTTCTTTATAGTACAACATTATTGTAAAATCTATACAGTATTTGGAATGATATTAAATACTAAATTTAAGCTTCAAAAATTATTTTCAAATATTTAATGTATTTCTAAGGTTTTTCTTGCTAATACAATTTTTTAATATATGACTTTATACTTGAAATGTCTACATGCAACCCAATCAAGACCTTTAAAAATGATTGAAGCTAATTCTTGATGAGCACCATTTATGAAAAACTTATTCACACTAATATACAATAAAATTTTTTTATTACTTTACAACTGTGCAAAAATTTTAGCATAAATGAAAGTCTGTTTTCAATTTTAATGTCTTTTTCTTTTCTTTCATTGGTAAGTGTAATGATAAAATTTCTTTGGTGATGTGAATGGATTTCCAACTTTATCAAACACTTCCATAACAAATGTTTCACAATCTAAATAATCTCAAATTTGCAAAAAGGTGTGTGCCTTGCTACAGCAATCATCCTCAAAGTGGTCTGAATGCCCCAAGAAGGCTTGTCAGCCCCCAGTAGACAGAATTATACCTGTCGTGTCCTGGGTTGAATAATGTCCCCCCAAAATTCATGTCCACCAGGAACCTCAGAATGTGACTTTACTTGGCATAAGGGTCTTTGCAGATGTAATTAATGTGAGGTTCAAAATAAGATCATCCTGTATTAGGGTGATCCCGAAATCCAGTGAGAGTATCCTTAGAAGAGACAGAAAAGGAGGGGACACAGGGACACGGATAAGAAGGTGATGTAAGTATAGAGGCAGGGATTGGAGTGATGCATCTACAAGGCAAGGAAGGCCGGGGATGGAGGGCCACTGCTGGAAGCTGGGAGAGAGGCAGGGAGTGGGTTCTCCCTCAGGGCCGCAGGGAGGAACAACCCTGGGGACACCTTGATTTCAGACTTCTGGCCTCCAGAACTATGAGAATATACTTCTGTGACTGTAAGCCACCCCATTTGCAGTAAGTTGGCATGGCATCCCTGGGACACTGATGTACACGGGTGCCCCGAGCGACCCCCCACTGGGATGGGACGGCTCCTGGCCAGGCTGCTCCCCAGCTCTCTGTGCTCTGGGGATGGTGGGATGCACGGAGAGGCAGCCTGGATGACTGAGATCTGGACTCCCTTGAGGGGCTGGGGCTGTGAAGGACGAAGCTCCCTTTCCTCAAGGTGAGCCAAGGCTGCAAACCAACACCGAAAGTCCATTGGACTCAGCTCCACACAGGCCAGTCCACCGCCCCCACACCAGCAGTTCAGAAAACACCTTGTAACAACACTGTAAATCAGCTACACTGCAAAGAAAGTAAGGAGGAAAAAAGAAAAGAAAATTAAGAAAGAAAAAAAAGAAAAGAAAAAGAAAACACCCTGTGAGTGAACACTTAGAGGACCACTGAGGAAAACAAGGTCCTCCCTTAACTCCTGTTACAGTGTGTAACACATCTTACATTCAAGAATGAAGAAAATGATCAGACCTTTTCAGAGAAACCAGCATCTTCAACAGAGAAAAGTGTACAAATTGTAAGAAAATGTTAAACACACAGTGAATGTGAAGAAAAGATATATTTGAAAAATACCTTCAAGAGTATCAGTGCATGAGAATCTCAGTCACTTAAAACTGGTGAGGTCACGGTCTCCAAAATGATTTTGTAAGAGAGTCTTCCCAAACAAGGAGTAACTGATGAAGAAGTGGAGAAGCTGGTACGTTACATGTTGCAGGCAGGTATTCTGAGGAAACAAGAGACTCAGCCTTAACCACTTGATAGACCCCGGTGGGTTAGATGATAAACTGCTATATTACAACAGAAATGAAGATGAAGTTATAGGTGTTTAATTCTCCAGAAGATCTCTGAGAATGACAATTTAATTAAAAGATACTTACACATTTTAGAAGATGTGGTACACATATACAATGGAATATTATTCAGCCATAAAAAGGAACAAAATTGGGTCATTTGTAGAGACATGGATGGACCTAGAGACTGTCATACAGAGTGAAGTAAATCAGAAAGAGAAAAACAAATATTGTATATTTACACATATATGTGGAATCTAGAAAAATGGTACAGATGAACCGGTTTCCAAGGCAGAAATAGAGACACAGATGTAGCGAACAAACATATGGACACCAAGGAGGGAAAGAAGTGTGGGGGGGGGGATAAGTTGCGAAAATGGGATTAACATATACACACTAATATGTATAAAATAGATAACTAATGGAAACTTGCTGTATAGCACAAGGAACTCCACTTCCCTGTACAGTAGAAATTAACACAGCATTGTAAAACAACTATACCCCAATAAAAAAAATTCTTTTAATCTAAAAAAAGAACGCAATAGGGAAAAAAAATACTTATACATTTTAAAGGGAAGATATAAACCTGGGGCTTAGAGAAAGGTATCGATTTAGGGCACTCTGTAATATACAGTAAGTTCTAAAATGAAATTTGGGTATTTGGGGTAAATTTGCCCCCCCCCAAAAAAATTGACAGTTAAAGAAATGGAGAAAACTATGTGTTAAAAAATAATTTGCACAATTCTGGAAGTCAGTTTTAATACACTGCTTTGTTCTTGTGGTTAAAAGTTTTGTGTTAAATGTTAAAAAATAGTCCAATCTGGTGAATGTCTAAACCTAAACCGGTCCACAAATGTCTGCCTCACACCTGAGTTTATGACCCTTGTTTCCATTCCTTCACTGTGTTCTTCCATCTGGATGGTCTAGCAGGTAATTAAACTCCTCTGTCCAAAACTGTAATAGTAGTAGTAGCAGCAGTAGCAGTAGCAGTAATAATAATAATAACAATAATAATAATAATATACATGGAGACAAATTGGGGGCCACAGCACCAGCCAAAAGCCTTCACCAGCCCCCACACCCCCCTCCCACGCTGCTCTGCATCAGGCCCTTTGGAAACAACTGCTGCAAATTTCACATCAGCACTTCTCTCTCTTTCTTTTACTAAATTCAACTTTACACCCTACATAAAAAATAACCACAATAATGTATTTAACCCTCTCCTAATGTCTATTGCATGTAACACTGTATCCCTGAGATTTCCACCTTCTTTTGTTCCACAAAGATTGAGAGGAAGCTGGAGGTGGAATCTCAAGTTACAGCTGAAGCCTGCGGGCTGTTGCTCCCTCTGGTGGAAATTTTTCACATTACACGTGCTTTTTTTTGTTTGGGGTGTTTTTTGTAGTTTCTTCTTTTTTTTTTTTTAATGCAGGAGCACTTCATTCACAAGCCAAGAAACATCTCGTAAAGCCAAAAATAATCAGGAAGTCATCGCAAATGATCCCTGAATGATCTAAAATGCATGAATCTTATGTAGCATGAATTCACCAGAATTCTTGTCAGGGCGCTTGTTTAACAGAGATGGCTTGATAATAACTTGGAGTGGCAGATAATATTGCAAAGGACTGATCAGCAATAAATGTTTTTTTAAATATTTGTTCTGATTGATAAAGGATGGGGAGTTTGCATTTGGGAATTGGAGAGAGAGAAATCGCACCCTCACCCTGGGGGACAGGGTAGCATGGTACAACAAAGGCCACAGAAAACACATGCTAAATAAAGAGAGTTTGCTCTGAGCAATCTAAGATGCTGAGTCCCTCCCCAGACCCTTTAAATCTTCAGCAGAAACAATTTGTCAGTCTCCTGTGGAAAACAGTAAAGAAGCTGAATTCTATGTCCTGGGTGGTTTGAGGGGTGAGGGGGGCGGGGGGCTGTGAGACACAGACCCCAAGTCTGAAGGGACAGCTGAATGTAGAAGCCCAGTGTTACCAGGAGAAGCACTGTGGTCCTTCACTGGAGGGAGGTGTAAATTCATAAGCTCAAACACATCTGAGTCAACACTACAGCAAGTGGTTGAAAAGAGGCAAAAGCAGAGCTACAGGTCAGTGTTTCCCAACAAGGTGAGCACAGGAAGTGGTGACGTGTGTAGCTTGCTGACAGAGGTGCAGGGCCTCTGGCCACCCCAGACCTTGTGTTGCTTCCCAAGAGCTCAGAGGTGTCAGTATCTCAGCACCTGTGTGGCCTCCTGAGTGCCCACAGGGGAGGTTGTGCCGTAGGTTGGCTGCATGTGGGCCAATGAAGCGCCCAGGACTGGTCAACAGGAGTGACAACCAGCCCTTGACAAGGCCAAGGTCTCAGGCCTGCACCTGGTCCTCCACGATGGCTAAAATCAATCCCTCTGGTCCTCCTGTCCTGTGTCATCAGGTCATACAGGAATCTAGTCTTTACTGAACATTCCCTGGCTACTTCCGCAGAGCTGCTAAATTCTCTGCATTGACTCAACCGCTCTGTGTTCAGGCACAAGTGAACAGAACTTCACTGCTGCAATTTTGGGGGCTGTTACTCTTTATTTTTACCCTTGCTCTACCTGGTGATGTTTCCCTGTCTGAGTACTTCACTAACAAACAAAGACGGTAACACATTACACAGCTGAGAACCAGGAAGGAAGCATGAAGGGAGAAATGCCTGTGAAGAGCAGAGCTGTGTCTAGGAGTGGTGCGATGTTCGCATAATTCTGAAGCCACTATCTGAGAACAATTCTAACTTCTCTTTTTAAAAAAAAAAAAAAATTAAAAAAAAATTTTTTAACATATACACGTATCTATCCTTTTTCAAAGTCTTTTCCCAGTTAGAAATTCTAACTTCTCTTACTGCGATGACAGAGGGAAAACCTCAGCGGCTTTACGCATAAAAAGGGCAGCTTCCAGGGAACCATGCAGTGATTATTATAATCCTCCATTTCCTTAGTTATACTTCTTAGTCCACTGCACAAGGGCTCTGTCACAATTTCAGAATGAGATGAAAAGGACTCTTTACTCCCAGGATCAGTACTTCAGGACCAGGGCAGGGAGGCCTTGAATGCTTTTAACCTGTGAATCGTGCCATCACATCTCCAGCTCTCCTGCATCCCCCAAGTCCTGGATGTTCAGGCAGAGCCTCCAGATTCCCTTTGGTCAAGGACACATGAATGGGAGCATCACGTGCCAGATCCAGTTAAAAGCTTTAAGACCTGAGGGACTTCCCTGGTGGTGCAGTGGTTAAGAATCTGCCCGCCAGTGCAGGGGACATGGGTTCAATCCCTAGTCCAAGAAGATACCACATGCAGTGGAGCAACTAAGCCCGTGCACCACAACTACTGAGCCTACGTGCCACAACTACTGAAGCCTGTGTGCCTAGAGCCCGTGCTCAGCAACAAGAGAATGTGCCACAATGAGAAGCCCGCACACTGCAACGAAGAGTAGCCCCCACTCGACGCAACTAGAGAAAGCCCACGTGCAGCAATGAAGACCCAATGCAGCCAATAAATAAATAAATTTTTTTTTTTTTAAAAAAAGGCTTTAAGACCTGAGCATGATTTGTCAAATGGCCTTCCCCTTGTGTGACAGCAGAGACTGTTCCAGAGGATGGAGGTGGCCTTAGTCGGCGTCTCTGAGTGAGGCTAACATGAGACAGAGACCATCTCCACCAATTCATCGTCACCCCATGCTCTCTAGGCACCACTGAGATATGAGGACACTTTGTCACCAGAGCACTGCCTTTCCTGACTGAGGTGTATACACAGGCTAATTGTACATATAAAAGAACCCCATATCAACGGGCACTGTATCTTACACGTAGTCATAAGAACTTAGATTATCTAATGTTCAAGATTACAATAAAATAAAAGGTCGTGACTTCTGTAGGCAGATCTAAGATTGTCTTTAAAAGGAACAGCTGCGGGGGAAAAAGGAACAGTTGGTAGAAAAGAGAATACAGTTGACCCTTGAACAACACAGGTTTGAACTGCACAGGACTGAACCTAGATGTGGATTTTTTTTCAGTGAATAGGTACTATAGCTATAGTACTACACGATCTGCAGTTGGTGCTCAGATTCAGAACCACAGATATAGAGAGTGGACTGGAAAGTTACAGCAAATTTTCAACTGCATGGAGGGTCAGTGCCCCAGCCCCTGCTTTGTTCAAGTATCCATTATAACCATAAACTATAAAAAGCAGAGGGGAGGCAGTGATATAACCAAGAGTTGTTGTCAGAGAGCCACCAGCTCCATCCACCGCAATCATCTCCGAGGTAATCAGTGATATCATCATGTTACTCCTGGACCATCTGAACCCAAGATCTCCCCTCGGCAAAACCAGGAGAGGAGACTTTACTTCCGTATTCTTTTATGTCAACCACAAACATTTAGATTCCAGAATATATAAATGTCCAGTCCTGCTTTTTAGAGATGAGCCGCCATACAATAAGGGGCCACATTTAAAAATAATGGCTATGTGAGTCAGAAAGAGAAAAACAAATACCATATAGTAACACATATATGTGGAATACAGAAACATGGTACAGATCAACCCATTTGCAAGGCAGAAATAGAGACACAGATGTAGAGAACAAACATATGGACACCAAGTGGGGAAAGCGGGGCGGGGTGGGGGGGGATGAATTGGGAGATTGGGATTGCCATATATACATTACTAATAAGAAAAAAAATCAAATTGTACACTTTAAATATATGCAGTTTATTGTATGTCAATTGTATCTCAATAAAAGTTCTTAAAGAAAAATAATAAAGGAAGAGATTTTCAGATTAAAAAGATAAAATAAAATAAAATAAAAATAATGGCTACATCTTAGGACTTACTGCTTACAACAAAAAACAACACTTTTCAGAGAAAGATGACAGAATTCAGAGCTCCTATAATGTATTGTTTACAATATCTGATATACAAATAAAAAATATTAGATACACAAAGAAGCAAGAAAATGTGGCCTGAAATTTCTAAAAGGTTAAAAAGCAGTTATTATAAACAGGCCCTGAGATGACCAGATGTTAAAATCAGCAGTCAAGGATTCTTAAGTATACAAGAGAAATATGTTAAAGAATCTACAGGAAAAGAGAGACCTACTGGGTGAAGAGGTGAGAAATTTCAGAGAGAAGGGAATTCTACAAGTAAACCAGCAGAGAGTTCCAGCCCAAGAGGGCAACACAGGAGGTTCCATGGACACCTCGAATCTGCAGCTCCACACAGAACAACTCCCTCTGAAAGAAAGGCAAACCTAGCTAGATAACTCCTACACATCAGGCAAATGAGAAAAAAATCCACAACAAAACAGGTAGGAAAGGCTGCACCTTCCATTGTAGATCCAGCCCCGTGCAGTGACTGACACACAGTCAGAAGGGAACTCACAACTCCCACTGTTCCCTGAGCAGCAAGGGGTTTGGACCCAACACCTAGTGCCCCAGCTTTTAAAACTTCCACCTAAGGGATGGGCCCCCAACACATCTAGTTCTAAAAGCCAGCAGGGATTACATCCATGAAACTACAAAGCCATAGCAAAGAAAGAAAGAGTTGTTAATGCGCTTGTGAGGACTCATCCCCCCAGTGCAAGCACAGAAGCAGCGGACAGAAATGCCCATCTCCCAGTCTACCTAAAAGAGGTCTGTTTGCATTCCTTACAATCTGCAGCCTGAGGGTCAGGCCCCTGACTTAGCACATGCCGAGGGGCCTCCTCCTGTCCTCCAAGGAGACCCAGGAGTCTGATAGGAGCCATCTCTAGCATCTCCCTCCGCCCGCCTGGAAGGAGCTTGTACACACATCTGATGCCTGGCTTTTGCAGACGCGACCCAGGAGAGGCACCCCTTTATTGCCTGGCCCTGGTGGCCAGTGGGACTTGCATTTGCAGGACCTATTGGACTGTAGCTAAGAAACAGCTCGCAACTGGCTATCACCCCAGGGCTCAGTGCAGAGGGAGCAGACACAAATGCCCATCTCCCAGTCTTATCCCTGAAAGAGGTCTACTTTATACTTTCAATTATAAGATAAAGTCTGAGAATCTAATGTAAAATATGGTGACTAGTTGATTGTGTTCCATAACTGAAATATGAGACTTGAAGTCCTATTCTAAGAGAGTAGAACTTAAATGTTCTCACCACAAAAAAAAGGGTAAATATGTGAGGTGATGGATTATGTTAATTAACCAGACGGGGGGAATGCTTGCACAGTGTATACATATAGCAAAACATTAAATTGTATACTTTAAATCTATTACAGTTTTATTTCAATTAAAAGAAAAAGAATTTGTACAATGTCAGTGCAATGAGGGTGATGAGGAGAAGAGAGATTTTGGAGGAGAAACCAAAAGATTTGGTAAACAAACTGAGGCTAAAGGGAAAAGAGGAATTAAAAAGGACTCTGATTTGTAGCTTATGGTAAATGGCAAGAAGCTATAGAATAAACAAGTTCCGTGATTTCTTGAACCCCCTCGACCACTTTGAGAATAAAAAATAGTCAGAAATGGAAAGGGAGTGACGTACTTCTGATCATTTCTTTGGGGAAGAATGGGAAGAGATATTATAGCTTCCATCACAAGATAAAAAGAGGGACCATATGTTGTGAATGTCACCAAAGTTGGTTGATACTTTCATTCAAGTTAAGATGTGAGTGAAACAACACAATATACATAGTAACTCAATGAAGGACTTCTGTATCAGTTAGTCATTTTCAAATACTGAAAGAATGTCCCTTTTTTTTCCCTTTTGCTATTCACAATATAGCAGCTACAGACACAGCACACTTTTAAGTCTTAACTGCCTTGTAAACATTTTCTCCACCACATTCTTTAATTTAGAGTAGGCAATGAACAGAATAATGAATCAAGGTCTTATGTGTGGTATTTGCCAATTTCTGAGGTGTAAATACTCCCACCACAGTGAATTTCAAGCTACCAATATATTGTCACTGAACGGGCATTTGGAAAGAGGTGTACTGTAGTAGGCCATTATATGCTATTTCCACCATGTAGATACAATAGATATATAAATAATAATAAAGTGTATTTAGCATAGATAATAGATAATAAAATGTAGAGCATAGATAATAATAAAATGTATTTAAATAATTTGGAAATGATTTTGAGGATTACATTAGTTTTTAATATTTCATTGTATAAATAAATTGTATAAATAAACCATTTATTTATAATCTACATTTCATTGTATAAATCATTGAAATATTTCAATGATTTCATTGTAAATTTATATAATGTAATTTTTTTTCTTTTTTTATAGTTGATTTACAGTATTGTATTAGTTTCAAGTGTACAGCAAAGGGATTCAGTTATACATAGATACATGTATATATTTTTTTTAATTTTTTTCCCTTATAGGTTATTTGAAGATATTCACTATAGTTCCCTATGCTATGCTGTAAATCCCTGTTGTTTATCTATTTTATATATGGTAGTGTGTATCTGTTAATCCCATACTCCTAACTTATGCTTCCTCTCTTCCCCTTAATTTTTTTTTTTTTTTTTTGCCACACTCGAGGCTTGTGGGATCTTAGTTCCTCGACCAGGGATTGAACCCGCGCCATGACCATGAAAGTGCCAAATCCTGACCACTAGCCCACCAGGGAACTCCCTCCAATCCTACTCTCGATTATCTGTAGGAAACGGCACGGTGGGTGTCATCTCCATGTCACTAGTCGGTCCAGTCTCTTGTCTTCAGCCTCCCTCTCTATTGCCTACGTGTGCTCTGAATGTTCTCTTTTCCCCACTGAGCCCTTCCGTGTTGGTTTTTCTGAGTATTCTCAGTCCTCACATCTTATCACATCTCACACTGCCTACCACAGGAAGACCCACCTCCTCTGCTATCACTCATGGGCTGTCAACACCAAATCTGTATCTCCAAACCAAAATCCTCTCCTCACCTCCTACTATCTAGACCCACATTTGCAATTGCTCTGTGACGTATTTTCCCCCTAGTGTCCCACATAAATTTCAAATTCGAAATGTCCATAATACTCTCTTCCCTTGTGATTTGATGACTATGTTTAGTGTTATGTTTGGAGTCCTTTTTGCGTGTGTGTGTGTGTGTCTGTATCTATTACAGAGTTTCGGTTCCCATGAGGTTTATATACAGCAACCTATAAATATACAGGATTATTTTAAGCTGATGATCACCTAAGTGATCTCTTTTTATTTATTTATTTATTTGTTTGTTTATTTATTTATTTATTTATTTATTTATTGGCTGGGTTGGGTCTCTGTTGCTGCACGTGGGCTCTTTTTTTTTCTTTCTGTAGTTGTGGTGAGCAGGGGCTACTCTTTGTTGCGGTGCGCGGGCTCCTCATTGTGGTGGCTTCTATTGTTGCGGAGCACGGGCTCCAGGCGTGTGGGCTTCAGTAGTTGTGGCATGTGGGCTCAGTAGTTGTGGTTCACGGGCTCTAGAGCACAGGCTCAGTAGTTGTGGTGCATAGGCTTAGTTGCTCCAAGGCATGTGGGATCTTCCTGGACCTGGGCTTGAACCCGTGTCCCCTGCATGGGCAGGCAGATTCTTAACCACCAGGGAAGTCCTGAAGTGATCTCTTCTACTAAAACTACTGGGGTAAACATTTCAGGATGTATGTAAGTCAAATCATTATGCTGCGGTCTTCTCTGGTGGTGCAGTGGTTAAGAATCTGCCTGCCAATACAGGGAATACAAGTTCAAGCCCTGGTCAGGGAACATCCCACATGCCTTGCAGCAACCAAGCCCATGTGCCACAACTACTGAAGCCCATGCATCTAGAGCCCGGCAACAAGAGAAGCCACCACAATGAGAAGCCTGTGCACCACAGCGAAGAGCTGCCCCTGCTCACCACAATGAAGAGCTGCCCCTGCTCACCACAACTAGAGAAAGCCCTCGTGCAGCAACAAAGACCCAAAACAACAAAAAAATTTTTTTAAAAATCATTATACTGTACCCCTTAAATTTATACAGTGCTGTATATCAGTTATATCTTAATAAAACTGGAAGGAAATAAAGCAAAACAAAACCACAAAATGTCCATAACAAGCTCATTTCTTTCTTTTGAAGTCTGCTTCTCCCTTTCAACTCAATAATTTACAGGAGGCGCCATTTGCCAAATTGCCTAACCAAAATCCTCCATGTCATGCTTTACTCCTCCTTCTTTCATATATTCCCCACGTAAGACTCCAGCACCAACTGGCTCTGGTCCTAATGTAACACGGAAAAGCTAAATTGGACTCCATGTTGGATCTGTTTCTTTGACTTTTGCTTTTCATTACTTTTGTTATTATAATTATACACAATGGACTGCTTCGGGGAACCCTACCCACCTGTGAGTGGCTGCAGAAAAGAAGAAATCAACACATCCTTTTCCAGAGGCTAGTCATCCCAGGAGATGTTTTATAAGACATAATCCTTGTTACTTTACTTCCCATCCCTCTCTCTCTGATACTATAAAAGAAACTGGCACCCAGACCCTGAGAAGATGATTTTTTTACAGAGACACTAGTCTGCCATCTTCACTGTCTGCCGGCTTTCCAAATAAAGTCATATTCCTTGCCTCAACACCGATTTATTGGCCTGTCGTGTGGCGACCTGAGCGAGCTTGTACTCTAATATCTCTACCAATTACTGCTTTCTCTTTGCTCACTGCCACTGATGAAACTTTAATCCTGGAAGTTCCCTGGCGGTCCAGTGGTTAGGACTTGATACTTTCACTGCCGAGGGCCCAGGTTCGATCCCTGGTGAGGGAACTAAGACCCCACAAGCCACGCAGTGGCAGTGGAAAAAAAAAAAGGATTAAAAAAAAAAAAACCCTTTAATCCTACGCACCCCTCTGTTGTGATAACCTTCTAATTTCATAACTGATTCATCTTACACAGTGATGCCTCTGTTACCCTTCTAAGTCGCAAATCACTTAATGGTTCCCAATTGCCTTAGAGCAGCATTTCTCAACCATGGCTGCACAATAGAATTATCTGGGGGGTGGGGGTGGGGTAGAGGTTCAACCAGTTTTATAAATGTATGATTTACATATAATAAGGTATACCCATTTTAAGTAAACAGTTCAATGCGTTTTTAACACACACACACTATCATCACCAATAAAGATATAAAACATTTTCATCACCTCAAAATATCTCCACATATCCTTTTCAGTCAAATTCCCCAAGTTTATCCTTCCCCAAAGAGTTGACCCCAAGCAACCACCAGCTTTCTGCCAGTAAAGATAAGTTCTGCCTGTTCTAGAATCTCCTATAAATTGAATCAGACAATGTTTACTCTTTTACATCTGGCTTCTTTTACTCAAGATAATGTCCTTGAGATTCAGTCATGGTGTGTGAATCAGTAGTAATTCAGTCCTTTTTACCGTTGAGTCGTATTCTGTGGTATGAATTTCTCAAAATGTTATGTATTCATTTGTTGACGGACATTTGGACTATTTCCAGTTTGAAGCTATTATGAATAAAGCTTCTATGAACATTTGGGTACAAATATTTTTGTAAACGTAAGTTTTCATTCCTCTTGGGTCAATACTTAGGAGTGTCAATGCTGGACCTTATGATAACTGAATATGTAACTTTAGAAGAAACTGTCTATTTTCCACAGTAGCTGCACCATTTTCCATTCCCACCAGCACTTAGGAGAGTTCCAGGCAGAAAACCAGGACAAACATAGCTCATCTAGCTTCTTCCCCTTCTCTGGCACAGCACAGATCTGTACTGCCTGCAATTCAATGTCTGAAAATAATCATTTCATATATTTTGTCTAGTTTTTTCATTGTTGGGAGTGGAAGGGGAAATCCAGTAGCAGGTACACTGTCATGACCAGAAGCAAAGTCCACTTGGGAAGTGTCTTTAAAAATATGATACTTGAGTGCCCTCCCATATTAATTAAATCTGAGTTCCTGCAGTGAGGAGGGGAAAGGAGCTCTAATGTGCATCAGCCTTGAGAACCACCGGCCCAGAGGGTAATATTCAATCTCTTCACTAAGGCAAGACCCTTCAGCATCTGTCCTAAGCCTGCATCTCGGGTCTAGATCCGCACCACACTCCTCAAGCCCAAACCATCTTTTCTCATTTCTCCTAAGGTCCAACCATGCGGTACTTTATCAGCATGAACAGGGTATTTCAAACCCAAGCCTCTCCCTGTCGTCCCTTTTCGTCCAAAGTTTACCAGGAGCACTTATCCTTCAAGATTTGCCCAAAATGCCATTGGCTGTATGCGATATAAAGAAGAGCCAGGGATTTCTAGGGCAGAATGTTGTACTAAAAAGAACATCAGGTCAACCAACAGATGCAAGGCTTAGAATCCGGTACCGTCATTTACAACAGGGTGAGTTTAGCCGTTATTTGTCATCTGCTTTCCTCAGGTATTACACGGTAACAATACTTACCTGACAGAGAAACAGACGAGATGACACATATAACCGAATGCACCCAGAACACGTCCCTTCACACCCCACATTCCACTCGTAACATTTCCTGCAAAGCTCTACTGCAAATGGCACTTTATGATCTGTTTACACCTCTCCTTCCTCCACTAGATTGTGAGTTTTATAATGACCAGGACTATTTCCTTTTACCTTTGAATCCGGGGGCATAAAAGTGCCTGGGATAAGACAGGAGTTTAAATAAATCTCAGATGAATGAAGAGAATTTAGGACTCTCTAGTTCTGATCGCAAAGAGAGTTTACGGGGTTCTTCCTCCTCAGCATCAATTCACGCTTTGGGGGCGACGTACCACCCAGTCGTTGGCAGGGAAATGAGAGGATGTGACAGAGACTGGAAAAGTAAGGTGGCACTTTTCATCAGATGAAACAACCAGAGTACATTTTCACTGCGGGGTTAAAAGAACCCCCAAGACCGTGCTGCCCTCCAGGGGGGCCCCAAGGACCCTCCCGGCTTACGCAGAAGCTTCCCCGCCGCGAAATTCTGAGCCAACTTCCTTTAAGGAAAGAAGCGGCACCGCGACAGGTGGGCAGGCGCCGGAAGAGAGGCGCGCAGGGCCCGGGGGAGGCGGGGTCGCGCAGGGGCCGCCCCGCCCCGCGGTTGCCAGGCAACCGGTCCCGGAAGTCCCGGGAGGCGCATTGGTGGCGGCCCCGAGAGCGGGTGAAAGATGGCGGAGGGCGGCGGCGGCGGCGAGGCGGACCAGGAGGAGCCGAGGGCGGCGGGGCCGCGGCCCCCGAGCGCGCAGGACTTGCAGGTGCGGCGGGCGGCGGGCGGCGGGGCGGCGGGGCGCCGGGGCGCCGGGGCGCCGGGGCGGGGGCGCGGCCGGGGGCGTGTGGGGCCGCCCCGGACGCGGCCGAGCTTCCCCAGACCCGCTTGGGGACCGAACTGGGGCTCCGGCGCCGCGGGGCTCCGCCGGGCAGCGCGCCGGGCAGCGGCGAAGATGGAAACGAGTGTCCGAGCCCGGCGCTCCCGGGCCGCCCTGCCTCGTTTCCCCTCCACCCCACTTGCAGTTGAAGAAGCAGCTGTTGATTTGGAATGGCGTTTGGCTGGATCAGTTGCGTGCTTCACGGGTCGACCTTCCGGTCAGGCTTTGTGCGGAGGAAAACTCTGCGCCTGGCCGTGGGGAAACCGAGACACAGCGGGGCTGGGTTGGTCTCGCTTGGCTTGGAGGCTGTTTCTGGCTTGATTATTTACATGTAAAAAGGGTTCCTTTTTATCAGATAGCTTTTCCCTTTTAAAGGAGTGAAGTAAAAAGTATTTCATCCTGCGGCTGCGCAGCCTAGTTGTAACAGCTTACAGTCTAGAAAACATTGCACATAAGAAACAGGGAAATAAAACTTCGTAATGTTACAGGACATTGACATTAGTTAGCTAAATACCAGCGCACCAAATCTTGCTCTATCAGATGCTTCACACTACTCATTTTAGGGCTTTGAGGTTTTTTTTTTTTTTAACTGTCTCTTTGTAAGATTCAAAAAGTAAGTTTAATTATAGGGACCCGCAATTAAACATAAGTGGCACTCAGTCCACAAGCCTTGGTAGAAAAGTTCTGTTAATTCATCGTTACACCTTCATTCTGTTTCTTTGAACAAACATATGGACCACCTGCCATGTAACATACTGCTGAGCTCGGGAATGCAGAGGTAAGTAGGTCATCAGATCCACAGTTGGTGCAGGGGATAGAAGTGTAAAAGGCATTTCTACCTATTTTTCTCAGAAATAAGCTACGGATATATTTAACGCAACATTTTAAGTTGGAGTATGATTGGGTGCCAAGATAAGGAGTGCGTAAAATTACGAATTTGGAGAATGGAGTGATCAGTGTCAGGCTAGGAGACGAAGTCAGTGTAAAATAGTTCCAGCGTTCATAAGTAAATTCAGTAGTAGGAAACAAAATCAAGAAGTAGGAAGGTCTCATCCACCTCATCTTTTCTGTTGAAGACCAGTATCACTAAGAGGCAGCGTGGGCTGTTGGGGGAAAAAATGGGGTTTCTGATCAAAACAACTTCCGTTTGCATCTTAGCCCCACCACTTAGTAGTTATGTGAATATAGGAGAAATGTCTTAACCTCTCTGATCCTCGGTGCCTTTATTTGTAAACTAGAGGTGATGGTGGTGTCAAAGATGAAATAGAGAAATGTCTCTGAAGTGTCTGTTCAGTCCCATATTATCCTGGCCCAGACTTGCTTAGTAAATATTTGGTTCTTTTTCCCTTAAAGGAGAAAAATACTATAACTTTTCGCTGACTAGTCCATTCTAATGCTATTAAACTTAAAACTATGTGACTTAATATCGTTTCTCTGATTTAAATGTTTCTTCTTTTTATGTGAAAAATGAGAACGGCTTGGTTAATGATCACCCAAAACTTGACAAATTTAGACTTAATCCACTGGATTAAGATATGATTAGTTGTTGGAGATATGGTGGTAGATGTCGCTAATTATAAGAACGCCTTCCTTTCCACCATCAATTAGAAAATAGGGTGTTTTTTTTCATCTGTCTACTTTCTGGTTGGTAGTTTGGGGTAGATAACTGATTTTTTTATTTATATATCAAATACAGTAAAGTACTGATAATGCTTCCTTTAGAATTTTAATAAGAATATGAAGAATTTTCAAAGAAACCTGAAAACAACTGAAGTGATGAAATATGAAGAAATAGCATGTGTATCAGAGGTTTAAAAGAATTGAATAATGTTCTCCCCAGCTGGTTTCTTGGATATTGACTATTTTTAGATTATCTTATTGTTTAATCTAGCCATGCTTATTTTAAGCGTTACCCAGTTGGTTCAGTTTTCAGTAGATATTTCTTACTTTCCTGACAACTTGATCTAAGAGTCTTTCACAGTATCCTCAAGGAGAAGGGTGACCTGTTACTAATTGGGACAAGCAAAAGTACCACTAGGTGCCTGTTTCTTAGCTGCCGTGCAGTGTACGGTGTGTCGGCATCTAAAGCAGGAGACGTTTCCTCATTTACCATGAGAGGAGAGATGGATAATCATCTCCCAAAAAGCCTCCCAGCACCGTGAGCCTGTGACTCACAAATTCAGAAATCTCCCACAAATCTCAAACAGAGGCGATCTTTGCTCCCTTCCCTCCAAAATTGGGAACATTCACTGGGAAAGTTTGGGACAGGATTGTTAGTGGCAGTCCTCACCCCCAAAACCTCAGTGTCCATTAGTGTTTGTAAACATTTCAGAACCCTTTGTCTCTTCTGGTGCCCTTCAGTCAGTCCACACACATGGGGTTGACAGTTCAGATCTTCTGTCCCAGGTTTCCTCCAGAGTAATATCCAAAGAAAAAGATTTCTGTTTTTATTTCTTTGTTTATGTAGTTGGGGAGAATTGGGGCTAACTTCAGTACTTACTAGGGTTTGGAGTGAGCTTTGGGTGGGGCAAAGAAGGGAATTCTATCAGTGAGAAAAGAGTACAAATGTCTGGTACTGTGTTAACACTCACTCCAAGTACCCTCACCCTGTTGATATCAGTGTCCAGTATCATTGGCTCTCCATTTTAACATACATCAGAGTCACCTGGAAGGTTTGTTTAAGCACAGACACCGGACCCCATCCCTGAGTTTCTAATTCATTTGGTCTAGGGTAGGGCTTGAGCTCCTACAGTTTTAAAGGGTCCCCAGGTGATGCTGATGTTCTTCTAGATTTAAAAATCTGTATTATACCTTCTGGCACTTGTCCCTCTAAGACTGGAAATTCCAGTACTTTTAATCTTTTGCTATGTATTTGATGTTCTCACCCACAATTTCAGGTTTTTTTCACACATTTTTCAGATTTCAAATTCTAGAGAAAAGATTATCAGTGCTTAAATAGTTTATTCTCTCTGTGTAATTGAAATATCTTCATAATCTAGTTGTTTAGCTCATGGAAGTCTGTCCTGATAATTCACAATGTGTCATTACTTCACAGTGCACACATTTTTCTCTCTTTATTGGACTGAGAATTTGCTGTTGTTTTCTACAGGTTTTAACCAATACATCAGTTTATTTCCTCTTCTGGAGTGGTATCATTTGGTATGTCAAATAATATAAATTAACTTTCTTTAAAATATTTGCTTATGAACTTATGCCATATGACGCTGCAGAGACATCATGAATCCTGGCATTAATTCCCTCTAAACATCATTCATTTTCCTCTACGTTAATGATATACTGGTAATAACTAGGACTTTTCAGCTAGGTGGACTCCCTGCTCTAATATAATTTTCTCCATATTCCTATTTTATTAATATATATTCCACATTTCATGGAGTAAAAGAGCATTGTTTGCATTATTCATTTATTTTATAGAAGAAGGTTATTTGATTGACAGGATTTATTCACATCTTCTTAAAGCAAAAAGCAAGGTACAAAACTATAGCAAGTATCTCAGTTTTAAAACCTGTAACATTTATCTATGTGTCTTTTTATGATTCATGTTGAGTTGTAGTCTACATAATTCAACAAGAATTAGTTGGGTGCCTGTCAAATGCTATATTAGAAACAATTTGAGAAACAAATTATAGTGGGGGGATGAAATAGTAAGAAAAGTACACAAGTGATGACAATGTAATGTAATATAAATGTCAGTAATAGGATAGCATATGCTATGAGGATTTAGAAAAGAATTATCACTTTAGTTAAGAAAATTAGAAACGGTTTCGTGAAGGATGGCTGAAATGGGCCTTTGACATACAGATAACATTTCCATTGGTGAGGATAGGAGTAGCATAAAAGTAACTCGTAGGACGTATCATCAGCTCATGAGGAAATCCATAAAGAAATATGGTTTTGAAGAAATTTCAAGGAGGTAAAAACTTCTGAAATCAGAGTGCCGGTCTCATTTGCTTTGTGGGGTTTTTTTGTTTTGTTATGATTTGTCCTTTTGGAGAGGAGAAGAAGGAGAAGACCGTAGAAGATATATAGGTAATGCTGCAGGAAGAAAAGAAATCTTGGGGAAGATGAAACACTGATATGATCATTGTTCAGTCCTTTTAATAACATCTTCTGGTAATGGAACACTTGCCTTGTGTTTCACATGCATTATGTAATACCTCTAAGGTATTTTTTTTTTTTTTTTTTAATAGACATTAAAAGCTGAGGCAGGGCTTCCTAGGTGGCGCAGTGGTTAAGAATCCGCCTGCCAATGTAGAGGTCATGGGTTCGATCCCAGCTCCAGGAAGATCCCACATGCCGCGGAGCAACTAAGCCCGTGTGCCAAAAAAAAAAAAAAAAAAAGCTGAGGCAACTCAGGCTCAGAGAAGGTAAATAATTTGCCCAAGCTCACACAGTAAGAGCCTCAAGTTAGGATTTTAATAAGTTCTTTTTGGCTACACAGCACTTTAAAATTAGAATTTCCTGCAAAATTGCCGCGTTAGACGTATGAAAGTTGGGACCTCCCTGGTGGCACAGTGGTTGAGAATCCGCCTGCCAATGCAGAGGACATGGATTTGATGCCTAGTCTGGAAGATCCCACATGCCACAGAGCAACTAAGCCCGTGCGCCACAACTACTGAGCCTGAGCTCTAGAGCCCATGAGGCACGACTGTTGAGCCTACATGCCACAACTACTGAAGCCCGCATGCCTAGAGCCTGTGCTTCTCAACAAGAGAAGCTACTGCAAAGAGAAACCTGAGCACCGCAATGAAGAGTAGCCCCCGCTTGCCACAACTGGAGAAAGTCTGCATGCAGCAACGAAGACCCAACACAGCCAATAAATAAATAAATTTATTAAAAATTTAAAAAAAACTGAATAGTTCATTGAAAGTAATTAAATAATTATTGTAACTTTATTCTAGTATGCGTGGCACTTTGGTTAGTTTTATAAGTGAGAGACTCAGTGGTTTTCTCTTAGAAGGGAGTCATCTTCTGAAATAGAAGCCTTCATTTTTCATTGGAAATCTTTACTACTCAATGGGGAAAGCAGAGGGAGGGTTGGGGGGGGAATGAATTGGAAGATTGGGGTTGCCATATATACATTACTAATAAGAAAAAAAATCAAATTGTACACTTTATATGCAATTTATTGTATGTCAACTGTATCTCAATAAAAGTTCTTAAAGAAATCTTTACTACTCAATTACAAGTGAATTTTCTACTCAATGACTTCTCATTGTGTAGAAGGGTTTATTTCTAGTGTTTTTATACTTTATAATAAATCTTTTATTTTATAGTTGGCCTTGGCAGAATTATATGAAGATGAAGTGAAATGCAGAGCTTCCAAATCTGATAGACATAAAGCTACAGCCTTTAAAAGCCCACAAACACCACCTCAAAGGTAAGTTTTGTTTTGTTTTTTAAACTTGTGTCCCTTTTTTTGTTCACTAATCCCGCATTATCTTAAATGGCCTTGGGAATTTTTTTAACTGTAATTTCTTAAATATTTTTTAGATACTATTTCTGAAACTACAGTAGACAGAAAGCCAGAAGAAACTTATGGAAAAATTATCTTAAATACTTACTATTTTGATAGACGTCAAATAGCATGATATACTGAATAGTATTTTCAGGGGGCACTTTGGTTCTCATTTGAGTCATAGGACTTCATTGAGGATCTAATGAAAGCCACCCCCCCCTCCCCCAGAACAACATTTATGTATAATTTTGTTAGCCATGTTTAGGGGTTTGTGTGTTTCTTAAAGCCCATCCATGGAGCCCCTTATGTCTTTTGTTCTCCATTTAAGAATCTGTAACTTCAGGAATCTGTCTTTCCTTCTGTTGGCTGAAGACCTATCTAATAGTGATCTAGATAAGATTTGCTGTTCTTAAATCCCTGAACTATAAAAAGAATCAACAGTGAAGATTTAAGAGATGAGAACCAGATATATTTTCTTGTCATGAGTTTTCTTGTTTCCAGGAATGTGTTCATTAATGTCTTTTTAGTACACAAATCTCATTACTAGGGACAAACTTGAATTTTCCCATTATATCTTGTTTTCAGAAAGTATTAGTTTACCAGAAGTTGAAAAATTCACTGGAAATCATTCTTTCTTTTTTGTTTGTTACCATTCCACCTTCTTTCTTTCTGTAGAGGTGGTAAAATGACATCTGTTGGACCTGAATGGAAAGAAAGAATAATATTTATGATTTTCACCCCAACTTTTTATTTTACAATTTTTCAAATACATAGTTAATGCAAAGATTAGGGCAATGAATATATGCTGTGTCTGCTCTGATCTTCACCGTTGTTACCATGTTATAGCAGTACATTGGTGCACACTCTTTTACGCAACTATTTGGAAATAAATTGCAGCCATCATAGCACTTCATCCCTAGAGGCTTCAGCCTGCACCCCCTGAGGAGAAGCCCACACTCCTTTATAACCTTGATAACATATCGCACCTAGAAAATGAACAATAATTGCATATCATTTGATACATAGTTCATAGTCAGATACTCTGAGCGCCTTTTAGGATTTAGTATCCAGCCAAGGGCTGTGCATTCCACTGATGGTGGCTGTTTTGGCCTGCTGCACAGATGTGGGATCTTAGTTCCCTGACTAGGGATCGATCGTGCACCCCCTGCGTTGGAAGGGTAGAGTCTTTTAACCACTGAACCACCAGGGAAGGCCCTGGTGATGCCTGTTTTGAATCTGAATCCAGAGCACCTTTCTGTTGTTTGCTTTTAGCTCATCTGTATAGTCTAAAGTGTATCACGTTGACTTTGAAGAGCCTGGGCCAGATGTCTTGTAAAATGTCCCACATTCAAGGTCATTGTTTCCTCACGATTAGATTCTTGTTAAACATATTTGTTAAGAATACTAGTTAGTGATACTTTCTGCTATGTATTCTATCACATCAGGAGCCATGTGGTTTCAGGTTCCCCACTATTGGTGCTATGTTCACTTGGTTAAGGTGCTGACCACCACATCACTCCACCGCAAGGTACAGTTTTTCCTTTATGATCTGCAGGTTGGTATCTTGGCACAGAGTTTCCTTTCCTTTCATTTAATTCTTATTTGATATATATGTGTGTGTGTAGATATACACACACATATATATAATATGTGTATTATATATTTTAACTGCTTCCTTAATTTATACAGTCTCTGAAATTTTGAAAGTGCTTAAAATATTAATGTACCAAAGTTTTACTCATTAACTATTTGGCCATTGTTCCCCAATCTGAACAGATTTTTGAATGATTTCATTTGCTGGTATAACAAATCGAAATATTTGACTTCTGAAAATAAGATCAGTATATTAATATTTTCCTTGCTGTTCAAATATAATCCTTAAGATAATTCAATGAATGATATTTTTTCTCTTTTATGCTATCTGAAAGTGTTGCCATTAACAGTTATAATTTGATAATGCAATTTTTAAGGACTTTGTGCCTCAGATTTGATTTCTGGAATTATTTACATATCCAAAAGGAGGAGCTGCTTTAAATATATTGGTTGAGGCTTATACTGTGTTTAGTCTGCTTAAAATACAATGTGAAGCAAATTATTGGCAATGTTTTCTTCTTGCTAAGTGTGATATTTTTGAATACTAAATATGCAGTTCTCTTGACTTCATATTCAGCACTGACATCTGCCCAGCTTCCCTGCATGTCTGCTGCTTTGTCTGGTACAGAAAACAGTCTTATTTCACAGTCCACATTCTTGGACAATGTTAGATATCAAAACATTCATCTGTTCATTATCATTTCAAACCAGTATATTTTCACTGTGTACATAATGTGAAACTTAAGTACTCTGGACATAATGTGATCTGATTTTAATATACAAGAGGAGGGACAGGCTCTACAGAAAAACACAGAAGTTAGCCTGACACCTGCTTTTACATATTCATCCACAAAAGGTTCTCTGTCACAAACAGAACTCTAAAAATGTGAGTCTTCTTGTTCAAAAGTATAAGAACTTAAAGAAGTGTCCCCTGCAAGTCATGAGATACTAGTATGGTTTTGAGAATTCAGTGAGGTAGGTGTATAAGATGTCTAGCCCAGTATTGGTACCTAGCTGGGTCTTAAAGGATTATTAGGACATGGATAAGCACAGAAGACAAGGAACATAATAGGCCCGGAAGAAACAATAATAAAAATGACAAGAGGGGTCCGAAGAGGAGCAGCGGAACTTGGGTGGACTCGTGGCAGGTGAGGCTGGACAGGTGGGGTGCTGCTGGGCATGCTTCGTGGACGTGGGGCCCCTGTGCTCACACGGAGCCCCTCACCAGGAAGGGCCTCGAGCTTGGTTTATTGCTTTGCTGTTACTGTCTTGAAATTCTTAGTACATTTTGAACAAGGAGACTTCCCCTCTCGTTTTGGCACTGGGCCCACCTATCTCGCATCCAGTCCTGGGTACAGCCATGCCATGGCTAGCCCCGGAAGCCACAGAGAGCTGCACTGTGTGGCAGGCGGGGAAAGCCAGGATGTGTGTTTTACTGTAAATTTTACCATAAAAACTATAGTAGAGTCGTAAAAGCTTTGATTCTAGACATAGACACAGCTCAGTTCTATCTTTTTTTTTTTTCTCTGTTCTAAGAAGGTTTTGCCAGTGGACAAGTTTTTTTAATTCCCTAAGCTTCAGTTTTCTTATTTGTAAAGTGGGGATAATGCCATTTTTATGAGGATTAAATGAGCAGCTGATAAGTGTTGGTTATTATACTTTTAGGAGAGTAGGACTGGCAGTATCATATAAAATAAATAGTATTGGGACGAACAGGATAAGGAGACAAAAGAAGAAGACAACTGCAGTAATCCAAAGAGTATGGTCATAAAATCTGGGATCAGGGCAGTGTCAGTGGAGTGGAGGAGGAAGGATTTATTGTAGGCACGTGATGACATGGACTATAGAGAGTAATGAGCGGGGAAGAGAGGACTGAAAGGCTCTTCATCTGGTGTGCAGGGAAAAGGTGGTCATTAGTGGGAAGAGGTGAACTGGATTCGGTTTTGTGCTTTTCAGTTCCACACCTGAGCCATCAGTAACAGGGTCTAAAGTGGTGTATTTGAGCGTCACCTGTATAGAGGAGGTTGTTACCTACAGGAGTGGACAGACGGTGATCAGATGAGTTTAAATAGAGAAGGAGAGTCAAGTATATAGGCATACTTATGAAAGGGGAGAAAGATGGATTGTGGATCAAAATATGAAAGGAAAACAGTAAAACTTCTAGAAGAAAATAGATGCTGAGGTAGGCAAAAATTTCTTACACCAGTAATAAAAAAATCAGTGACCATAAAGAAGTTAGTAAATCTTTTCCTATGTCAGACTCTTCCTGTACGGTTTTTCTCATCAAGACTGAGAAAAAGGTACTCTGTTGCTGTGCTTTGCCAGATTAGGGACACGAGACAGGGAGGGAAGGGGTGACAGCAGGAGTAGCTGCAGGAGGAAGCTTTGCTTTTCTCCCCGTTCCCCTTCTCTCCCCCCTTCGTCCTTTCCCTTCCCTTCCTCCCTCATTGCTGCCATTTAAGGCAGCTGCTAGCAGGCTCCTTCTAGGGCCCTTGTCTTAAGAGCCCGTCATGGCAGTGTTTGGCCTTGCTATATTGTGCTGGCTCCTCTGCATATCAGCTGGGCAAGAAGGTTTCGCTTGGCCTCAGGGTATCTCCTCAGAGCGCTGTCAGCTTGGAGTCCGCCCTGCCCCGCCCCCAGCAGTTGTGAGCCAGCCTTGCTAGTGGGGTTCTGCTGGTGTTCATTGTTCTCCACTGGATCTTTCTTCCACGTACAGTGAATTGAGAGCTGGGCTGCTGCCGAGACCAGCTCGGCAACTCGGGTTGAATGACGGGTGCCACAAAGCTTAGAGAAACACAAAGACAAACTTAAGAGAAAGATGGGACCAGGGGACTCAAGACCTCTAGGATCAAGAGCTCCGCTGATTTATCCCACGTTGCTTTTATTGTGCTCTCGGCATTCAGGAAGTAAGATAGCATAAGGTTCTCACACTCCCAGTTCCGTCCCACAATCAGTGTTTTCTTTGAAGTAACCAAATTTCTTTTTATACATCTTTTTGTACAAAAGGCCTCACATGACTGGGGGCAGTGGTCTTTTGCAAGAACAGCAGAAGGACAATCAGTGCGTGTGCAAGCAGCATTCTAACTTGCGCTGAGCCGGCATTCCTAAATCCGCACCCCTAAATTCGCACCTCCTCCACTGCACAAGCAGGACATCCTGCACCCAGTTGCTCAGCCCACGTACTTTAATTACTTTTAGCCATATTTTCTGTTACATTTTCAAGGCTTCAGACAGACTTCTGAATGTTTTCCCACAGGCTGCCCTTCCCTTTCCCATTTAGTTTTGCATATGTTCTTGAAGGTGACTTCTATTCCTAGTTGCCAGTGCTGAGATACCTTTCCCCCTTTGTCTCATGAGTCAGGTCCGTGCAAATTGGGAACTTGGAGGGTATGGGTAGTTAAAGATATGAGCTTTGGTTATCATCTTATTCTGGAAGTCTCCATGTTGATATTTCATTGGTTATATTTTCTGATATTCTTGATTGGAAAAAATCTTGAAAGATAAAATAGGGTACTAATTTATGTGAAGGAAGTTTTTAGGTTCCCTAGAACCACTATGGCATAGAAAAGAGAGAAAAAACTATTCACTACATAATTAACACACTGAGAAAATTGTGGTCTAAATTATTTACCTTTAACACAGGGGGGTTATAATTTTTCAGTCAGAACTCTGAGGAGTAAACTCTGTGTAGCCCTGTGGTCTAGATTTAGATGCTTACACCATTTAAATCTAGAAGTCTCTTCACTAACCAGGTCCCACTGAATGTGGATTCCGCAGAGGAAGAGAATTAGCTTGACTGTCAGCAGTGCTTTCCCAGCCACACCAAGCTCTCAGAGAGATGCATGTGATAGACAAGCAGTTACAGAGCGTGAGGGAGGAGGAAACAAGCTAGTTCTCAGGCAGGATGCTGAACTTGCTACCAGAATCCCTGCAGACTCCATGAGAAAGTAAATGAACTAGTTACTGCTTAATCCCTTAATCCTGTTTTTAAAATTAAATATTTCCAGAAAGGCCATAGAACTGCATCTCTTTAAATAAATGTCATTTCCTAAGACTGTGTAGCTTTATGCTTTAAAGTAGTTTATGTTTGTGTTCTGTTTTTATTCATGAACTGTAATGTTTAAAGGTTCTATTCAAGTGAACACGAATGCAGTGGATTACATATAGTTCGACCTTCAACGGGGAAGATTGTGAATGAACTTTTCAGAGAGGCAAGGGAGCATGGGGCTGTCCCTCTGAATGAAGCCACGAGAGCTTCGGGGGATGACAAATCTAAGGTAAGGGCTCAGTTTTTAAAACTAAATATGCTATTTATATATTTGATCTCCTGTAGATTTTTATATAATTTTTAAACATTGTTTTTCTAACTTCTATTTCTGTTTCATGTATTTGCTTTATTTTTATAAGTGTAATCTATTAATGAAAGTTGAAGCAATTTCTTAACATTTCTATGTAACTTCTCCATTTACCTTTTTATTCTGGAATAATTGTAGAGTCAGAGGAGTTTGCAAAAAGAATACTGAGGGGTCTTCTGCACCTTTCACCCCGTTTCCCCCAGGAGTTGTTACATCTTACATAATTACAGTTCAGTCGCAAAGGCAGGAATTTGACACTGGTGCAGGGTATGTGTGTAGCTCTGTGTCATTTTATCACAGGTGTGATTTGTGTAGTGACTCACTCGACCTCGATGCTGTTCTCTCATCACGAAGACCTCTCTTCCTCCTGATGGACCCCTTTAGAATCACACCCACCACCCTCTCCCCCACCATCTGTAAACCTCTGGCCACCACTAATCTGTTCTCCACCTCTGTAATTCTGTAATATTGAGACTGTGATACAAGTGGAATCATATGGTATGTGACCTTTGGGGAGTAGCTTTTTTCACGCTGCTAAGCCCTGCAGATCCCTCAGTTATTTGAGTGTATCAGTAGATGGTTCCTTTTTATCTCTGAGTAGCGCTCATGGTGTGGATGTACCACTATTTGTTAACTATTCACTTATTGAGAGACATTTTAGGTTTTTCCAGTTTTTGGCTGTTAGAAACATAGCTACTTTGAGCAGTCATGTTTTTGTATATAAATTAATTTTTATTTCTTTGGGATAAATGCCCAGGAGTGCAGTTGCTGGGTCCTATGGTATATTTATGTTTAGTTTCTTAAGAAACTGCCAAACTGTTTTCCACCGTGTATGAGAGATATTGAACATCTTTTCATGTGTTTATTTGCTGTTATCTTTATTATCCTCTTCAGTAAACTGACTTTTGCCCATAATTCTAATGGATTGTTTGTTTTGTTAGTGTTGACTTTTGAGAGTTCTTTATATATTTTACTAGGTATGAGTCCTTTGTCAGATAGATGGTTTGCGAATGTTTTCTCCTGGACTGTAGCTTGTCTTTTCACCCTCTTACAAGGCTTTGTCACCGAGCAAAAGTTTTAATTTGATAAAATCAAGTTTATCCTCTTTTTTATTTCTTTTATGTATTTGGTATCTTGTCTAAGAACTCTTCATCTATCTATAGCTCCCAAAGATTTTCTTTCATGTTAAGTAGAGAATTGTTATAGTTTTTCTTTTTACATTTAAACTTATGATTCACTTTGAGTTCATTTTCTATAAGGTTTGCATTGAGGTTCATTATTCTCCTTATGGATGTCCAGTTGCTTCACCATCCTGTGTCGAAAAGGCTCTCCTTTCTCCATGGGGCTGTTTTTGTGCCTTAAATTCCTGTAAAACTTTTATACAGCTTTTATAACTACATAAAAGCCGGCAGAGTACTGGTTTATCAAAGAAGACTTCAAGTGTCTCTTTGTTTATAATCATCATATAGTCTCAGGATTTTCATTTCCCAACCTGAGTTCCCTCATCAGAATCATTTGGGGAGGTTTTCTAAACCACCAACTGGCCTCAGGTATTGTGGTTCAGCAGGTGTCCAGTGTGCCAGGGAGACCTGTCTGCTGACTGACAAACAGACATCTGCTGTTGAGAAGCCCTTTTGTTAAATGAAGCTTAAACTTTAGTTTTCATTTCCTTCTTTACCCACAGTGTGAAATTCCCTTCTGGTTAAGTCTCAGGTAGTTTTGATTCTTGCAAGTTCTCGTACTCTGTAAGGAAAATGTAGGGTTGATATAATTTAGCCTATAGAAAGGAAAGCAATGTGATGATTAAATAGCTCATTTATGATATGAAATGAATGGGGATTAAAAGAAACGGCATTTTTACCTCATAAGCTGTCTTACCTGAGAAATAGAGGGTTTGTATTAGTGTAACAAAACAAAGAGTGCAGTCTAGTTGGGTTGTCACAGTTAAATCAGAGCAGTTTATAAAATAAGTATGGAGCTTTTCTTCAGGGTAATTTATACTCATTTATAAAATTCTTCCTTTCTCTATGAAACCCTCATTTACTTCGTGAAATATGAGAATTATAAGACTTGTCTGTTTCTACTTATAAATATTATATCAGTGTATAAATGCATTTCTTACTTCAAGATTGGCCTAAGTTATTTCAGCTTCTGAGTCACTAATGTTTTTGTGGGAAGAAGCATAATTTCTTACTAGAGTATACATCTCGGTAACATAAGACCTTTATTTTAATATAAAAGTTTCCTGGATGGTATAAACCAGTTTGGCTAATTATAACTGATCTAGTGTTACAATATATATCACACATTATCATAACATTTTGCTTAATAAGCCATAGTGAGTTTTAGCTCACTTGCTGTGTGTGTGTTAGTCTTTTACAGGTGGAGGATACAGATTGGGCGATTCCTTTTGTAAGCGGTCTGAATACATCTATGGAGAAAGTCAGTTACAAGATGTATGTACAGTAATGAAAATGAAAAGCTGTAGATTTTTGCCTCTAGTTACTACTGTTTGTTATAAAATTAAAAATTGATAATATGATCTTTTTTGTTCTTTTATTTTTTGAAGCATGGATTAAAAAGACTTACAATTATATGTAAGTTTTCAGACTCAAATTTTGTATTTTGTATCTCAGTTGTGCCTTGCACACAGAGATACATAACTGTTTGTTGAAAGAATGTATGAGTCACTGTCAAAGTGAGCTCCCATGTATGTTATAATAATTATTATAAACGGCATACCGTCATGATATAGAATTAGTTGAGTTATAAACATAGAAATATCTAAAGTCATTCTTTGTTTTTGCCTTTTGAAATGTTGGAGTTATTGTTTCACTTTAAACGTGTACAGTTCAGCCGTGGAGGGTCGCTGGAGGTTCTGTCCTGCCCTCTGGCATGAGGAAGCTCTGCAGCAGAGTAGGATGTGGGTACAGATGACAGAGAAGGGAGAGTGTAGAGTGGCAGCTGGATGCTCTCATGATTGGCCTTCTCAGTGAACCAGAAATAGTTGTACTTCAAGGCCAGGGTCCCGCGGTGGCACCTTTGCTGTTTCAGCCATTGTCAGTTTGTTAAGTTAAATGCAAACCTAAGCAAACACCCCTGGTTTCATTTATTTCTTTATTTTAGCTGAATAAAGAATAGTACAAATAGCCCCATATTTTAAATAAAGTAAATGATAAATATCATGTTTTAAAATTAAAATTGTTTAATGCAGATGCATTCTCGTATTTCTTTTTTCCTATGCCCAAAAGGTTCAGATTTTGCTTAAACTGTGGAGCAATGGTTTCAGCTTAGACGATGGAGAACTGAGACCTTACAGTGACCCAACAAATGCTCAATTTCTGGAGTCTGTTAAGAGAGGGTAAGACATGTTACTTGGATTCTATTTGTTACGGAGGGTGGAACTCTTTTTTTTTTTTTTTTTTCTTTTTAAACAGACCACCATTCAGTAGTACTTTACTGGCTTTTAGGCGTGAGATACTGGAATATATTCTGTAAATGGTTGCTGGGGAGAGGGGTATTTTTAAGTATGTAAAGGACATGTTGCTATCTGTAAGTCACTGGTTCTTAACTTGGGGTAGGGGGGAGCAGTAGACATTGGTCCCTTTTAAAGTCCAGTGAAGCTATGGTCCCAATTCTGAGAAGAGGCTTCGTAGTGTAATAAATTAGTGAGTTGATTAGCAGGTAGCTGCCCATCCACTAAGCCACTGTCCTGCTTACTATTGACAGGGTGACTCATTGCATGTATGCCTGAAATTCAGCAACTTTTATTAAAAATCTTTTAAAGTGGCATTGCTGCTGGCAGAAGATTTCAAAAGGTTAGTTTGAAGTTATAATTTGTGAAAGTAAACCAGATTTACAGTGCTCTGACCCACCTGAAGAACGTCGTAACTCACCAGCCCTTCTGGCTAAAGGATGAGGAATCAAGTGGTGTTGCTATGATGGTAAAGGCGCTTCTGCTTTATGCTTTCACTC
Source organism: Hippopotamus amphibius kiboko (assembly GCF_030028045.1). Classification (NCBI taxonomy): domain Eukaryota; kingdom Metazoa; phylum Chordata; class Mammalia; order Artiodactyla; family Hippopotamidae; genus Hippopotamus; species Hippopotamus amphibius. Next base: position 124,343,569 of record NC_080190.1, on the reverse strand, counting down.
GCTGACAAGTGTGATCACCCCCAAGTAGAAATACAACTGGAGAGAGATGTCAGGCTGGGTATGAACTGGGAGATGTCAGTAGCAGGGAAGGGGCTGGAGCAGGAGGTTACACTCCATCCAGGAATTGAAGGTGGGGCTTTTCCAAGTGATGACATCTGTCCAAGGGGAATGGCTGAAGTGGAATGGGAATGGAACACATCGAAGTTGAGGTGCTCAAGGAACTCTAGAGGAAAGGCATTTTAGAACACTAAGTAGCATAGACCTTGAATTTGAATTCTACAAAGATTATGTCAGAAAACCAAAGAAAGGCAAGAAATGCCAAGTGGGAGGGAAATCACTGAGAAGGGGGGGCCCTGACCCGGGAGGCAGTGTGTGCTGGTGGTAGATACGTGGGTAAGAGTTGCAGTCGGTGATCGGGACTTGGAGACCCACAGAGTCGCTGGGCAGAGCTGGGAGCGACTGGGGTAGGGGGAGCACTCATCTGCCACGTGAACATCAACGTGACTGTTGGAATGACGCTTCCAGATGGAAGAAGAAAAGAGCACGTTGATGAGTGTGCTGTGTTATAGGTCAAAACTACTTTATTATGAACTGAAAACACTCGCTGAACTCTGTAGGCTAGTGTTCAGCCGTGGTGTACAAAGAGAATGTTCTCATTTGAGCCACACCATATCCTCAAAGTACAGATTATGATCAAGCACAGTTTTAGAAAAGACTCCTTGAAAAAAATGATTGATGTTAGATACTGGTTCTCAGCTGTATAATCATTGTCCCTTTTTATAACAAATATTTTGTAACACCATCTTCACTATCCTTGAAGAAGTTATAGATAATATAACCAGTCTATGCATATTATTTCTAAGAAATTCATATAAAATTTATCTTAAATAAGGTGAAGCAGTAAAGGAAGGTAATTTATCATAAAATCATACACATTTCAGTATATAAATGCCCAGGTATGACCACTACCAAAATAACAAGGTAGTCAGATAGCTTGCAGCTGTGTGCAGTCTAGCACTTCTCATGTGGCTGCAGCAAACATAAAACAGAATAGTGAGGTGTGTGGAGTTGGCAACTTAATTACCACAAGTGGCATAGCAGTCAGGGACTTGGTAAAGTTCCAGACAAAACAAAGTGCAGTGTTCCTTCTGTTTATGTGGCAGAGTTCCTGGGAAGTTCAAAGCATGTTAATACAATACCAAAACAAACACACACACAGTTTTTACTTATATGTAAGACAGAGCCTAAAAGCCTTAGGTTTTAGGCTCAGACATTGTACCCAGTGTTGTCAGACATACGACTCTCTGGCGGGGCCCTCAGTGGTCCTGTGGCGCCCACGACAGGTCTTCATTGTGTAAGACAAGTCCCTGAGGTTGGGCATATGCTGCCCCGGCCCTGACCCTGAAGGAGAGCAGCGTGGCTGCTTTTTGACCACACGATGGTAAAAATCACCCCTGTCCAGTTTCCACACTTCCTCCAAGGTGTTTAGAGGTAAATATCCGCATGAACTATTATGTCCTCAGAGGGATTTTCTAATGCTGACTTAGGTATAAATTGCTGTCATACAATTTGGCTTTCTAACTGGCAGAAGCACCCCAGCCTCCCTGTGACAACAAAATCACTAAGGAATGACGTGATACAACTTTAAGGAAGAAGTATCTACAGGAACTAATCAGTCGTCATGGAAATTTTTAAATTCTAAATTAAGCAAAAATTGCTGTTTTCAAGCTCACATCTTAACTATCACAGTCATAATAGTGTAGTCTCATTTTTCAAAAAGTTTATTGCAACCTTTTTTCCTTTTTTTAATTTTTACCTTTTGTTTTATTTTTATACAGTTTTTAAAGGTTACACTTCATTTACAGTTTACAGAATATTGGCTGTATTCCCCATGTTGTACTATAACATCCTCATAGCCTTACATCTGGTAGATTGTACCTTCCACACCGCCACCCCAATATCCGCCCCCCCTCCGCTGGTAACCACTAGTTTGTGCTCTAGATCTGTGAGTCTGTTTTTTTTTTGTTATATTCACTAGTTTATTGTATTTTTTGGATTCCACATGTAAGTGATATCATACAGTATTTGTCTTTCTCTGCCTGACTTATTTCACTTAGCATAATGCCCTCTAAGTGCATCCATGTTGCTGTAAATGGCAACTTTTTTTCTTTTTTCTGGCTGAGTAGTATTCCTGTGTGTGTGTGTGTGTGTGTGTGCGCCAGCCACATCTTCTTTATCCATTCATCTGCTGATGGACACTTAGGTAGCTTCCATATCTTGACAATTGTAGATAATGCTGCTGTGAACTTTGGGGTGCACGCATCTTTTTGAATTAGTGCTTTTGTTTGGTGATTTGTTTTTTGTTTTTTGATACATGCCCAAGAGTGGGATTGCTGGATCATATGGTAGTTCTATTTTTAGTTTTTTGAGAAACCTCCATACCATCTTCCATAGTGGCTGCACTAGTTTACATTCCCACCAACAGTGCACAGAGGTTCTCTCATTTCTCCACATCCTCGCCAGCATTTGTTATTTGTGTTCATTTTGACGACAGTCATTCTGACAGGTGTGAGGTGGTGTCTCATTGTGGTTTTTCCTTTTTTAAGAGAGATTCCCCTGGAGCTTCAGCGACTGGTCCATGGAGGCCACGTGAACCTGGATATGGAAGATCATCAGGATCAAGAATACATAAAACCTAGATTGAGGTTCAAGGCTTTCAGTGGAGAAGGACAAAAACTTGGAAGGTATAATCCTAAAATGAGAAAAATACTTTGCTTTGTTCAGCATGAATTTTCTTTGAGAATAGGAAAAGCAAACTAACCTAGAAGGTAAAAACTAAAATAGGAATTATGAAGACCTTGCTGATGGAATTAGATGTGTAAATCTGGTGATAATATTAGTAGGTAATACTTAGATAGCAGTTACCAGATTCCTGGCCCTCTAAGCACCTTTTTTTTTCTTTTCAGTATTTTATTTATTTATTTAGTTAGTTAGTCAGTTAGTTATTTTATTGGCTGTGTTGGGTCTTTTTTGCTGTGCACGGGCTTTGTTTTAATTGCGGTGAGTGGGGGCTACTCTTCCTTGTGGTGTGCGGGCTCTTCATTGCCGTGGCTTCTCTTGTTGTGGAGCACAGGCTCTAGGCACGTGGGCTTCAGTAGTTGCAGCACATGGGCTCAATAGTTGTGGCTCACAGGCTCTAAAGTACAGGCTCAATAGTTGTGGCACACGGGCTTAGTTGTTCCATGGCATGTGGGATCTTCCTGGAGCAGGGCTCGAACCCGTGTCCCCTGCATTGGCAGGCAGATTCTCAACCACTGCGCCACCTAGGAAGCCCCCTCTAAGCACTTTTACAGTGATTACCTCATGTCATCTTCACAGCAACTCCTTGACATAGATCCTGTTATCGTTCCATTTGCAGATGCAGTAGTTTGCCCAGGGAGATTGAACGAGGAAGTGGTTAGCGTGTGAGATTCAAACTGGGCGCTCTGGCTCCAGAGTGTGTGCTTTTTACCACTGTTCCATCCTCCTCTTTCTGATTACGATTGCATGGGTTCAGAGGGGGAAATTGTGAAGAGTTGTTGATTAGATAAAACAGTAGATATCTTAGATCACAGCTGTAAGCATCTCTGTGTGCCAGAGGTAATTGTTAAGCTCTTGAAGCCAAAGCAATGTGCTTAAGTTGGTTATTTTTGATAAATTTTAAGCAGCCAAATTCTTCAAGTTATGGAAACACATAGAGAGCTCTTCTGATTGCAGGAAGAGAGAACTGTCTTAGACATTTCTGAAGACCCCTAGGACTGTGCCAAGCACAGTTTAGAAACCAGTGTTCATGGAGTAACGTACGAATGGACGCCTTTATAACAGCCGTGGCTTGACTTTTCATAACCCTTGTAACATGTGCTGGTAAACGTGACCCTCCACGTGTCCACATATTCCTGCAGGTGGCATGTTGAATTGCGGCCTTGGCCACATTTCCAACGTGCCCTTTTGTGCACCCTTTGTTCCTTTTCATGTGGTTCCTTCCCTTCCGAGTTCTTTTCAGTTGCCTCCTCACACTGATTCTTTCTTCCTCTCTCCTTTCTCACATAGGAAAGAATTCAGTATCAGTTCTGTACCCCTGTCTTTCATTTTTCAAGTCTCCTTTTCTGCACCCTTTTCTCTGACTAGAGTCTGATTGCTGAGACATGTAGAGAATACAGGAACGTGTGTTGACCTGACTTTTGTTAGAACAGGTCTGCTTGGAGGTTTTCTCCCTCATCTCTCTTTACTGCCAACACAGTCAGGCTTCTCCTGAATTGTTCGATTTCTTCCCTCCTTTTGATTTTATAACTACAACCCCCATGTATTTTTTTAATATTTTTTAGCACTTCTCATTTTTCACTTAATATTTATTGAGATTATGATTTTTTAATTAAAACACAGGTAAAATGCCCAGTGATCTCTTTGCTTCATACATTTTCTTTTTCTATTATTAAGTGTATGACCAAGAATAAAGTTCGAACACATATCTTTGTTAGAAGTACAGATGACCCTTGAACAATGCGGGGGTTTAGGGGCGGCGACCTTCCGAACAGTCAAAACTCCTCTTATAATTGGATCTCTGTATCCATGATTCCTCATCCGAGGACCATATAGTTCTCTGTATTTTAGATCATGTAATAGTGTTTGCTGTCAAAGAAAATCCACACATAAGTAGACCTCCCCAGTTCAAACCCGTGTTGTTCAAGGGTCAGTTGTATAGTAAATCTAGAATTGAAATTGAAGAAGGTTGCCTAAAGGGAAGATAGCTGAGAAGACCCAGTGATTATAATTGGCAGTTTGAACTGATGAAAATAAGGAGTTATCATCTGATTATAGTATCTTATAAAGGCCAGCCTTTTTCCTTATTAAAAAAAAAAAGGAGAAAGTAATGGAGGAGAATGGCAAAGATAAGCGGTGATAATGCTGTGTTAATCATTAGCCATATTGGTCAGGGTTTTTGATTGTAGAAAACAGACTCCAAAAAACAAAACAAAACCAAAAAAACCCCAAAACAGACTCCACTTGCTGAATTAACTAGTAAAGATTTTCTTACAGCGCCTTGGATAATTTATAGAATTTCTGGAAGAGATAGCAAACCAAGCTTTCCTTAGTCAGGAGAAGCAAACAGAGAACTTTTTAGAGAAAACACCTCCTGTGACCCCATCCGTTGCTCAGAGCCCAGGTAGCTGGGGCCCAAACCAGAACATCCCACCACGGAGAATCAAATGCCTCCAGCACCTTGGGAGCCAGAAGAGCTGCATCATTTCCACTTCACAGACTTACTTTCACTGTACAAGTGTGTACTTATTTGCCTGATGGAAGTGTGAAATCCTGTAAGATCCTAGCTGCAAGGGAGTCTGAGAAATGTAGTCTTTAGAATTTCTCACTTCTAATGCATAGGAAATGTACACGAGATTAGCATGGTGGCATGAGCCTGTGTGATGCACGTGAATGCAAGTGCGGAATAGTTGGCCGCGTGTATTCTAAGAAGGTGAAGGATTACATAGAGCATGTTAGAAGGCTTCACATTAAGAAATATATTAAAATATAAAAGTTCTGACAGCCTTTGTTCAGAAAGTAACTTTCTAGTATGGCTTGTTTCCCAAGAGTTCCAGACAGCTGTTCAGTAAAGAACAGAGAAGTGATTAAAAAGAAGCAAACAAAACAGATGAGAAATGATTCCATTGTCTTGCGTAGTTTGCAGTCTAACTGCAAACTGAACTTTCCATAGATGGAAACTGACTTAATTTTTTATTGTGGGTTACAACTAATTATGCGGTAAACCTAAATGCAATAGAAATATTACCAAGTACCCTCATGTAATATTATAGAAGCAAGCAAACCATAGATATAAAACTGCAACTTTTCAATGGTAGAGCAATACAATTATTGAATAAGAATGGGCTTAGTGAGCCAGCTAGAGCTGGAAAAGCTCAGGATCATTTCGCTGGGAGGGCTAGCAAATGGGCACTCATGTTCGGCTTCTGAGCTGGCCTGTGTGATGATACAAGTCATGCTTTGGAGTAAATCTCTCTGCTTCAGAACAGTCACTGCCTGCCTGTCACACTGTGTGTCCAAAAGCTCCTATTTGCTGTTTGTCCCCAGTCCAGCCGCTACACCCGACTTGTGACTTTTTCTTGGTCCCTGGACCCTGGAAGGGTCTCTTCTCTAACGTCTGAGGGCCCCTTCCTTCCTGCCTTGGCTTCGCTTTCTGAGCCGGCAATTCCGCAGCCTCCTTGCCTTGCTGCAAGCTACTGGGTGTGTGTGCCCCACGCAGTCAGTGCGGATGGGGCCATCCGCACACCTGTGCTGCGCAGGCGCCTGGGCTGCGCCTCTCGCTCCCAAAGGCCTGATCCCACAGTGTCCCAGCTTTCCCGCAGCCCCTGTTCTACCCCTGCCCCTCACTCTCAGCAGCTTTGCTGAGGAAACAGAGCCGGACAAGAATTAGCTTTCTTAATACGTTCCTCTTAGCTTCTAAGTGTTTTAAATCTGACCTCACCACCCTCTTTTGAGTTTGAAGAAGATGGGTCTGAGGGAGTCACTCTGCTTACCAGCTACATCCTTTCCTCCAGTTTGCCTAGAAAGCTTGTTTTATCAATTAACCTTCCTTTTTTAAAAATTTTTTATGTAATTCTTGAAACATACATACAATATATTAAAAATACCACTATGGCTTGATAAATTGAATGATGAGGAGAAAGTTTGAAGTAACAAGCAGCTGTGACTTTGAAAATTAACTGTTACTGTGACTCTTTCAAGTATTTTTTTTTTTATGACACAGTAACCAGCTTGTTCACTGCCTGTCACTGTGCCTCTGAGGGTATCTTTCAGTCTCTGTAATTCAGTTTCCCTTTCCTATAAAATTATGTGTTGGCCTTAATCATCTTGAAAGGCCATTGCAGTCCTCAAATGTTATTATTCCATGTAATTTCACTTTGACACACACACATCTTACCAAAAAAACGCATGGAAGCTTTTCTTTCCTAGAGTCCCCACCCTGTACTTTATTTTCGTGTTTTGAGAAGTAGCTTACCTGGTCAGAAACAGCAGTATGAGGCCACCTGATGTCATGGAAAGACCCCGAGATGAAGCTGAGCTTTCTCATCTGTCAGTGGGGTGATAGGGGTGACTTTTCCTCCCCTGGTTGTGGTTAGGATAATGGCTATAATGCTAACAGGTCACTTTGAGGTAGTGCCAGCTATATGAAAGCACCGACGTGCTCTTATGGCTCATTAGTCTTTACAGCAGTTCTGCTGTTGTCTCTGTTTTACAAATGAGGAAACTTGGACACAAAGAGGTTAAGCGACTTGCCGAGGGTCACACATCTGACAAGTGGCAGAGTCAACCCTGGAGCCAGGCTCCTGGGTCCGTGTCGTGACCCACTAAACAACAGTGCCTCTCTCACTCCAGGGTCTAAGTGAAATAAAAAATGCTGCAGAGGCAGCACTGGTGGTGTGGTGACAGTGTGTAGACCCGGTCATAGGGATGCAGGGGGAGAGGGGAGAGGCCCTTTGCACCCATGGTCCCCTTCCCAGTATGAGGGACACTAGACCGTTGGCACAGTGACCCGGCTGGGCGCTGCAGCAGTTTCAGCCCTCAGTCCCAAACTTGAAAGAAAACGTATTGATACTACCTGAGCAGTGATTGCAGGGCATCATGTTCTCCTTTTCCATTTCTTTATCACATACATCCTGAAATTGGCTCTGAACTGTGTCAGGAAGTAGCTAAAGAAAGACGAAGTCGTAGCAGTAAGTACCGGTTAGTTTTCCCACTTTGCCATATGTGCTGAGAAAGATTTTGGGTGGGCATGAGAGTCATGATGTGCTAAGTTTACTCTAAAGCGCAAATGCTCATAGGACCTTTATACTAACAAATATGTATTTATCTTACTTTTTCTAAAGAAAATCATTTATAGGGAGTCACCTAGGTCTCAGTATTTGAGAGTATACACATCAAGACCATTAAAGGATCCTTTAGGATGACTCAGAGAAGACTAGGATGTGATGTCTATAAAGAACTGGGCCAAATATCTTTTGTTTTAATTGCTCTACCAAGAGAGCACTCTATTTTTGACATTCACTTTCAGCTCGCAATGATGGGTCATCCTGCTAGCATTAGAAGGCACTACAGTCACTAGTGACCAAGGTCTAATGATAAGAGATCGTGTCACATAAGTAAGGTTCATTATAAACTCGTCACCATATATTAAATTTCATTTCTCATTAACACTTAGGAATTACTTCTCTTTTGTAAAGCAGTAACTACTTAAATCAGATTTTTTTTATAAATTTATTTATTTTATTTATTTATTGGCTGCTTTGGGTTTTCATTGCTGCACACGGGCTCTCTCTAGTTGCTGAGAGCAGTGCGCAGGCTCCTCACTGTAGTGGCTTCTCTTGTTGTGGAGCACCGGCTCTAGGTGCATGGGCTTCAGTAGTTGTGGCACACAGGCTCAGTAGTTGTGGCTCACGGGCTCTAGAGCACAGACTCAACAGTTTTGGCGCACAGGCTTAGTTGCTCCGCGGCATGTGGAATCTTCCCAGAGCAGGGCTCGAACCCATGTCCCCTGCATTGGCAGGTGGATTCTTAACCACTGCGCCACCTAGGAAGTCCTTAAATCAGATTTTTAAAGTAATATCAATTAAGTTTAAATAGCTTAGTGCTGATGGTATGTACAAATACAGCTGATACCTCTTGAAACACTGTTCCAAGCACAATCTTAAGGACTTACTATAACAGACCTACATAACATATTATTATTTCCCATCTTATAAATGATAGAATTAGGATTCACAGAGATTAATTTTTGTACTCAAGTTCACACAATTGACAAAGCTGGGATCTGAAACCAAGTCTGTGTGTGCTCCTGGTCAGTCTTGGACGTTAACTCCAAGTTGCTCAGGTTTCTGACTGAAGACGGTTGTGCTGAACGGTCTCATGAAATTTCAGAGGGATGGAGGAGGAAGGAATACAGAGTTAAGCTTTCAGAAGAGGTTGGATAAACTAACTCAGAATCATAGGACCCAAGATAATTTTAATATAATGAAAGAGGTTGGAAGAAGAATAGGAGACCCCAGGGAAGCCATGTTCTCACTGGTGCAGAAGCCGTAGCAGGGTGACTGGAGAGTCAGCTGTAGGCTGGAGTGGTTGTTCTACTGTCTACAGGTTGTAGTGTGTCTTACGTATTCAGATTTACGTTCTGATTCTTTCATTCTTCTTTCTCAGCCTCACACCTGAAATAGTCAGTACGCCTTCCTCCCCAGAAGAAGAGGAGAAGTCATTACTTAGTGCAGTTGTTCTTATTGATGATTCCGTGCCAACAACCAAAATTCAGATCAGATTAGCAGACGGGAGCCGCTTGATACAGAGATTCAATAGTACACACAGGTAAGCTCGGGCTGACTTATCTTTGTGAAACTGGATGCGGCTTGAATCAGGAAGAATATGAAATTCTTTAAATTTACTTTTGAGGTAAGTTTTTGACAGAAAACCAAAACTTTAAAAGGGTAATAGCTGTGTATAAGAAGTGAAACACTTAGTACTTAAACATCCTCTGTAAACTGTCCAAATACTAATGCAAATGCAGCCACCACTCAAAAATAAAGAAAATTGTTAAAAGCTGTAGTTTTGCACTGTTGCTAAAACCATGAGAAGTTGAATCAGATTTTATTTACCTTAGTAAAACCTGATTTGGACTTTACTCCTTTAAAAACTTATTATAATCCTGATCGAGGTTAACTTTCTACATAGCAGACTCTTTATAACATAAATTTGTAGTGTAAATAAAGTTTAATTGTGCTGTTGTCAAGTACTTCATATGTCATTTTAACATTCATTTGTACATTTGTTGTGCTAATAAGATGTTATTTTTATTTGTCCACTGTGTCCCACTAAGAGATGCATTTATGATCTTAGTTGAGTTACTATGTATATGTGAAAGTAATTTTTTTCATTATTCTTATAATTTACAGTTTTTATAGTTATAGACTCACATTGATACAGGCTAATCTGAGGTACCTTTTTATGGGTCATGTGCTACTAAGATATTTTATACTCTGAAAAAATAGACCCTGTAGTTTAGTTTAATAACATTGCTGACATCTCTTTTATGCATAACTCACTTAAAGATTGTCTGTTTACAGTGAGAGTAAATGTTAGGTACACTCCAAAGTTAATCCTCACATTTTACCTTAAAGCCAAGATAAATCCATCCATTGAAATGAAACTAAAGAAAGTTGCAGCACATTTAAATAAGGATTAGAATTGTGATTTTTTTTATTATCTAATTTTAGCTAAAAGCTTAAATGACAATAAGACTTTTGTATCACGAATTATTTTTGTTTTATTTCTTCAGGATCCTGGATGTTCGGGACTTTATTGTACAGTCCCGTCCTGAATTTGCAGCTCTTGACTTTATTCTGGTGACTTCATTTCCAAACAAAGAGCTCACAGATGAAAGCCTGACACTACAGGAAGCAGATATTCTTAACACCGTGATACTCCAGCAACTGAAATGACATTGCTCCTCCCCATGCAGTAGCATGTGGGGACGGTAGTGTGCCATGTTAGGGAGGAAGTACTTCTAGCGTAAACAATTATTTTTATTCTTTATACAGATAAATTTGGGTTTTATTCTTATTCTATCTTCCAGCTTTAGTATAGATGAGTTTGGACTAGGAATAGATCTTGAGATAAGTATGTGTGAGGTTTTAGCTTCAAGGGCTGGCTTCTGTTGACAGCGTTTAAATATTCATGCAGACCAATTCGATACATGCTCAGAGTTCATGTAACAACCTGTGTTTGCACAGAAAACTGAACAAAACCCCATTTTGATAAATACATCTGGTACAGTTTGCACTAAAGTTTCTTGATGCTGCATTGACCAACAGCCATTAACAAATCTTCTGATCTAATACTTTGAAAATTTTTCTGTAATGTATACTGAAAAGTATCTATATTCTGATTTTGAAAAAATTTGATCATATAATAATAATTTCTCCTATGAAGAGTTTACACATCCTTTTTACTTGCTGATTTGGCTGTTTTGCTCGTCTCAGAAAATACAGTTTAGCCTTGTATTTTACAGAACTCTGACCATCGTAAACTAGGAACAAAGACATGAAGGTCAGCCGTTCCTGTGGAGATGTGTTCATAGCACTTTAAAGTAGAGTAACTACAATCCCTCACAGAGCCTGCCTTGGTCACACTCATTTATTTATTCAACACATTTTTCTAGAGGACCCACTAAGTATCCAAAACACTGTTCTAAGTGTCCAACCCAGAATGTATTCTACTGCGAGACAAAACGAGTGTAGAAATACAGGAATATAAACTCCATCAGCCAGCCTGGATCTGAAGAATTCCCAGCGTAAATGTCTGTGTTTCTACTGCGGCCAAGAGAAAAGCTTGTTCTCCCCAGATACCATTTCATCTTTGGTCACTCCTCCTGGTTAGTCTTTTACCGCTGCTGTAGCAAATTACTACAAATTTAGTGGCTTAAATTAGCCCAGTTTTCTCATACTTCTGTAGATGAGACGTCTGGCGTGGGCCTCACTGGGCTAAAGCCAGGTGTCAGCGGGGCAGCATTCCTCTGGGGCAGCTCCAGGGGAGAAATGTGTCCTTGCCTTTCCAGCTTCAAGAGGCCACCTGCATTCCTCGGCCTGTGGCCCCCTTTTTCCATCTTGAAAACCAGCAACATTGTGTCTCTCTGATTCCTCTGTCATCACAGCTGTTTGAAAACAGCCAGGGGAGATTCTCTGCTTTTAAGGACTCGTGTGATTAGATTGGTCTACCAGATAATCTAAAGTTATCTCCCCATCATAAGGTCCATAGTAACCTTAACCAAAGCCTTGAAGTCCCTTTTGTCATGTAAGGTGACATATCACAGGTTCCTTCTGGAGGCACCAGGGGTGATCTCTTTGCCCCTTCCAGCTTGTAGAGGCAGCTGGCATCCCTTTCCCTATGGCTGTATCCCTCCAGTCTCAGCTTCTGTCCTTGCATCTTTACTTCCAGCTTTGATTCTCCTGCTTTCTTACAAGGATTCTGTGGTTACATTTGACTTACCTAGATAATCCAGGATAATCTTGTTTCAAAATACTTAATCACATCTGCAAAATCTCTTTTACCATGTAAGGTAACAAATTCATTTGGTTTGGGGATTAGAACACGAACATTTTGGGGGGCCATTCTCTCCACCACAGTCCACTCCTGTCCCAAAGATTCACATTCCACATAAAAGTTGCCCCATCCAAGGTGCTCAAGTCTCAACCCACTACAGCATCAACTTAAAGTGCAAAGTCTGACCTGAATTTCACCAGCTCAAATGTCCCAGATCTCATTTAAATCACCTAAAGTATGTGTGAGCATCTGGGCGTGATTCCTGGAACACAGTTTCTCTCCATCTGTGCAGCTGTGAACCTAGAAAGCCAGTTACTGCTCCCAGATATGATAGTAAGACAGGCATGAAATCACAGTTATAGACATTCCTGTTCGAAAAAATAGAAAATGGAATGCAAAAAGGAGCCACCAGTGCCAAGCAGGGGGGACGTTCAGCCGTGCACACTCCATTAGGTTTCAAGGCCGGGGAATAATCTGTGGCTCACAGCAGCACCTTCTAGGCCTGTGACTTTCTCTCAGAGTCATCTTTTCTTTCTCATGAAAGGTAGCAGGAGTTTGCAGCTGAGTAGCTGTATGAGCTTGTTTCTGGCCTGTGGAATCATGGGAGGCTCAACCATCTTTTCATTTCATGCTGCCTCTGTCTCTTGTGGTTTAAGATGGCAACGTCTGCTGGTATAACGTTCTTAAGAAACGTGTGGCTCTTCTGTGTATGTTACTGAGGTTCACTCCATTAGACCAGAGGCTCCTCCGCAGAGCTTTCACCCAGCTCTGTTTCTGAGTTTTTCTTAGATGGCTGAGGGGCTCCGAGTCACACTCTTAATGTCTTCAGAGAGCCTTTAATGTGACCTTTTTTTTTTTTTTTTAGCTTTCTCAGGTATTAGCAGAAGGTTGTAGGCCACAATCTCATCTCTTTCCACAGAGCAGGCTTCCCTGACAGTGAATCTCTGCACTTTAATGTCTTTGCCATTTGGGTAAACTAAGAATTTCCAAGTCATCAAGTCCTGTTTCCTTGTTTTTAACAGTCCTTCCCTCAGTTTATCTGTTTCCTCTCACGTTTTACTATAATCAGTGAGAAGAAAGCAGGCTGCACCCTCCTCACTTTGCTTATGAATCTCTTCAGCTAAATGGCTTGAGTTTCTCTCTTACGCCTCTCACTTTCCACCTGGCTGCAGTTACAGTTCAGCTAAGCTTTCTGCCGCCGAATCACTAGAACCTCTTTTCCTTCAGTTTCCCACAGCACGTGCCTCCTTTCTTCTGAGCCCTCACCAGCAGCACCTTTAAAGTCCTTATTTCTAGTAACCGTGTGCTCACAGCAGTGTAGGTATCTCTGCCCCCCACGCCCCAGCCTCCTCGGAGCCCTCGCTGCCATTCGCATCCCAATATCTGCTGCCAGGGCTCAAGGCAACCATGGTGCTGTCACACTCCTAAAACTCCTTCCTCTGCCCACTGCCCCGTTCCAAAGCCACTTCTGCATTTGTGGGCATTTGGAGAGGTCCACTGTGCCGCCTCACTGCCAGTTGGCTTGAATGTGCCAAGTAGGAGCTTTGAACGTCGCCTTTCTCTGGGGGCTCTGGTCACTGCAAGGAGCTGCATTCACCTTTGTGGGGGCAGGTAGCGGGAGGGCTGCCACACCTGCCCAGCACGGAAGTGTTGGTCTCAGCACCACAAAGAACGCTTGTGCTCAGTGTCGTGATACAGGATAAGAAGCGTATTCCTAGGTCTTCTCAGAATGGGAAACTCTGTTCCTTTCCACTAATTGAAAACAACCTGGAGAATACATAAATGACAGTTCAAAAAGTCAGCCTCTGTTCAGAAAGATTACCAGGGATAAACTATGTTTTCAAGGAGCAAAATTGTATTCCTATGGAAATAACCTATTGAAACAAAGAAACATTTTAAAAAGGGCGTTGCCCTGTTTGGGGTTAACAAAATGGAGAAAACATTTACCTGTAAAATTATTTGAAATTTTATTCTTGTAGTTTCTTTTTAATCAGTTAGATGGAGTGCCTGTAGACGCACATACTAAAACGACTGCCATTTCTGTATATAAGTCTTCCAAAATAGATTCACATCGGGAGGGAGGATTACACATCCAGAGGGATGGACAGTACTTTCATGTGTTCCACGAAATGTTTTGCTTAACTTAGAGTTTTCCTGAATTCTTTTTACTGTTGCAGTCACTGTAACTTTTAAAATTTATAATCCTCTCAGAAGTGATCATTACAATAAACAGACAACCACATGTGATGTCATTTTGTCAGTTTGCATGACGTGTGTAATCGAAAAGTAAATGTCTGCTTCCCAATAAAGAATGTTTTCACTGAAAGTCATTGAAAATCCTTTTCAAATTTTTTTGACTTGCACTTTTATTTGAGTGGCTTAATGGAGTCTTTTAAGCATCAGTAACATTTCCCATGGTGCATCTTTTTGATGGGCAGAAGACTCTGAGTTGTAGTATATTATCTCAGTTTCCCATTACTGATTCTGTTCCTATTCCACCAAAATAAAGGTGCAAATTTTTCATGACTTTTGCCACATTGGATCTCTGAAAACCATGTCACAACACGTGTTGTTGATAAAGTGCCTCGTTTTCACTTTAAGAGGTTTTGTCCTTTATCAGTGATGCAAATAAATATATGCGTGTCCAATATTGTCATAAAGGCTAAGAAACATTTGCATAGCAAAGGAAACCATAAATAAGACAAAAAGACAACCCTTAGAATGGGAGAAAATATTTGCAAATGAAGCAAATGACAAAGGATTGATTTCCAAAATATACAAAGAGCTCATGCAACTCAATATCAAAAAGTGGGAGGAAGACCTAGACATTTCTCCAAGGAAGACATACGGATGGCCAAGAGGTACATGAAAAGATGCTCAACATCACTAATTATTGGAGAAATGCAAATCAAAACTACAATAAGGTATCAGCTCATACCAGTCAGAATGGCCATCATCAAAAAATCTAGAAACAGTGAATGCTGGAGAGGGTGTGGAGAAAAGGGAACCTTCTTGCACTGTTGGTGGGAATGTAAATTGGTACAGCCACTATGGAGAATGGTATGGAGGTTTCTTAAAAAACTAAAAATAGAGCTACCATATGACCCAGCCGTCTCACTTCTGGGCATGTACCCAGAGAAAACCATAATTCAAAAAGACACATGCACCCCAGTGTTCTTTGTAGCACTGTTTACAATAGCCGGGTCGTGGAAACAACCTAAATGTCCATCAACAGATGAATGAATAAAGGAGATGTGGCACACATATACAATGGAATACTACTCAGCCATTGAAAGGAACGAAATTGGACCATTTGTAGAGACGTGGATGGACCCAGAGACTGTCATACAGGGTGAAGTAAGTCAGAAAAAGAAAAACATTGTTTCTTAAGGCATGTGTGTGAAATCTAGAAAAATTGTACAGATGAACCTATTTGCAAAGCAGAAATAGACACGTAGAGAACAAACGTATGGACACCAAGGGTAGAAAGAGGGAGTAGGATGGATTGGGAGATTGGGATTGACATATGTACACTACTATGTATAAACTAGATAACCAATAAGAGCCTGCTGTAGAGCACAGGTCTCCTCAGTGCTCTGTGGTGAGCTAAATGGGAAGGAAATCCAGTAAAGGGGATATATGTATACATGTAGCTGATTCACTTCTGTGAATAGCAGAAACTGACACAGCATTTAATAAAGCAGCTGTAGTCCGATAAAAAAAAAAATGAAGGTTGAGAAACACTTTCTATAATCCTCTAATTTTAAAAATCTTTTAATGCCAAGTAAATGTTTTGCAAAAGGAGCCCCATTGCATACTAACAGTTGTGTGTGTGCATGTGTGTGTGTACAGCACATATAAATCACTTGCGTGGCTCAGAATTAGCAACATTCTATAGTCTACTTAACGCTTAACCATTTGGCCTCTTTAGAGACTTAGCTATGATCTAAGTCTCTGGGGAAAAAAAGCTGGGGGGGGGGAGGTGGTTTTTTAGAAAATTTGAACTTGATGACATTTTCTTTCAGATAAATGTTTCTATACTGTTAAAAAACAAGAGTGTAGTCCAAAACAGAGCCCCTAAATGCTAAGGCCCACATCACCAAACGCTGACTTGACTTAATTACAGCGTGGGCTCTCCCAGAAATGGAATCTTCAACCAGTCAGTTGATAATCTGATCACCACTAACTAGGTCCTCTGTCTGATAGACACTGCCACCCCCTGAAGACAGTGACCTTGCCATAACCACCCTGCTTCTCTGCCTAGTATTCAC
The DNA here is from genome assembly GCF_030028045.1 of Hippopotamus amphibius kiboko. Taxonomy (NCBI): domain Eukaryota; kingdom Metazoa; phylum Chordata; class Mammalia; order Artiodactyla; family Hippopotamidae; genus Hippopotamus; species Hippopotamus amphibius. The sequence continues at coordinate 124,327,160 of NC_080190.1, read as the reverse complement.
TGCCTTCTTGTTCGGGCCCTCTTCTGCCTGAAGTCTTGCAGTTTGAACTGGGAGCTCCTTTCTATTTGCTAGATTGGACGCTGCCTGTTCCTGAATCATTCGATAAAGTCAAAATCTTTAAAATTTATTCATTTGAATTTTGTTTTTCCACAATATGAAGCAAAGACGTTCAGAATCATTCTAGGGAGCTGCAACCTGAAAACTTCCTGAGTCCTAAGTGATTTCAAATGACTTCTTAGGCTGCTGAAAGGAAAGCCACGGGAAGGGTGGAAGTAAGTCCATTTTGTTGAGTGTATCAAGACGTTTCTTGCTTTCTTTGGAGATAACCGCCAACTTACTGGCATGGACCTAGAGACCACACAGTCAGCAACACAGTAGTTTTTCAGCTGGCTTCTGTCGACTGAAAAGAAATGCACAACGGAGAGTTGTGAGTTAAGTTTTGTATGGGGCTAAATGAGAACTATAGCCAGGGAGACAGCATCTCAGCTCTGAGGAACTGCTCCAAGGAGATGGGTGGAGGGGGTACCTACAGTCAAGCACACATCTCAGCAGAGGCTCACTGCCTGTCACGAGGAGCAGGTGTCACTGTTAATGATTTTAGTGCTTTTCTAGATATGAGAAGATGCAAGAATTTGAGCTCATGAAATCTTCTCTTGAAAATACCTATTTGAAGGCCTGTGCTGCCAGTTTTTCCCAGAGCACAAATGCCTCATTCCTGATCTCCACCAAGAACTCCTCTACCAGGCGGTGTTGAAGGTCTGCAGCTGCAGTGCCTACTGACTTCATCCTTGTAGAGCCAGGTGTCGAGCGACAGCTTTTGGTTGGCACTTCTCTTGAATGAAGGTAGGTGTGTTAATTAGGCAACAATAAAAGAGGCCCATGAGATTAAAGGTGTGGGGCAACTGCCTTTTTCCCTCCAAAAATTCACTTCTGCCCTTTACCTCCTTGAGTGTAAACTCACTTAGCACTGCTGTTTATTTGTGTAGATGTCAATACAGTCGTACCTGCAACGGTGACTTTCCTTGCTCTAACCCTGGGGGTAGAAGAGTGCTTACAATGAGTGGATGTCCTTTGGTTTTATGCCTCTGCGTTTGCTTTTTGGTTTGTATTTTCCTCTTCTGCATAGGGCATCTTTCAATGTCCTTTTTAGAACACCGTTCATTACGAAAGGTCCTACATGGTAGTTTCTGTATTTAACATCTTTCCCGCTTTGGTTTTCATTTTTGTGGGAAAGGCTTGTTTCTTCTGTTGATAACAGGTTTTATCATTTCCATCATAGGATCAAGAATGATAGAAAACTAAAACTTCTACTTTCTACCAGAGTCTATGTTGATGAGGAAATAGCAACTATAAACACTACAGATATTCAGAACATCTGTAGGCTTGGAAGTGAAAGCACCAACATAGTTGAATACAAGTGGGGGTCCTTCCCCCAGCCTGGGATTTTTAACTGGGTCTGGGCTTTTGAGCACAGGAGGGAATAGGGTGAAGTAACATCTTATAGAAAGAGATGTTCATCCTTCCTACAAATCAACGTCAGATTTAACATTCCCTGAGGTGAAGTGGTCACTTTTATTAATGTAGTGAACTTATATGCAAATAAAAGTTTTATATATGCATGTTATAAATACATGATAATAACACCAAGGGTGAGAGATGGGTTTTTTTCCCCCTTAAAAACCTGTTATAAATGTTTAAAATGTCAGTAAATGTTACTGTTTGAAACATTGTGTACGTAGGTGTTCTATGGCTACTCACACTAATCTGACTGCATTCTTTACTATGAAGCACGGGTGTGGTTCTTTTGCGACAAGGACACGTACGTTGGAGATGACTGCGTGGGTCTAACACTTGTGGAGGGCAGGCTCACTCGGAGCAGGATCCTGTATTTGGCAGGCAGCACGTCACTCACGGTCAGTGTCCCTCTGACCTCAGCTTAAATGTGATTCCTATGATAGGATCAAGAATGATAGAAAACTAAAACTTCTACTTTCTACCCACCCCTCGCACCCCAACTCATGCTTCAATCTAAACTCATCCCCTTGTCTCTCTCAGTCCCACTCCCCTGTGACTACAGCGTTAGCAATACCGATATCTCCGTGTCCATTTATTCAATTTTATGCCCATCTCCTAACATTCAAGCAATCTTTCCTGTTCTCCCTGTCAATTATAAAACTAAAACAATTTAGTGATGCGTTTGATGTCCTCTATCCAAGAGAAAACTGTCCATGGACTGGGGGGTACAGGGCCCCACGAGCAGTGAGGGGGGTTTGGGGGCAAGAGTGAGTTCACAGACTTCGGAAGAGGCCACCCGGAAATGGCCTGACTGGCTGGGGATGGGGGTTTCCTTACGAGGCTGGCAGGTGCCACTTTCTAGGGTGAGGTGAGTCACCAAGCTGATGGGAGGGCTGTGGTTGGTGTGTGTTGGGATTCCTTGTCAGGTGTTTCCCATAAAAGCAGGTTGATTGAGGTTTAGCTCTGTGACGGGCAAGCCCCTGGGGCCACTTCTATTACATGGGTCTCCCTAAACTAATTAACTTTATCCCCCCAGATTCTCAGAATGTGAGTTTGTGAGAGCAGGAGTTTTTCTAATCTACTGCTGTGTCCTTAGAGCCTAGAACAGTAACTTAAAGGTAGGAGTCATCCAGTAAGTGGTTCATCAGTAATAAATCAATGAATTAAGATTGGGAGCTTCTGAACATTGGAAGAATATAGGCATTCATGATTTTAAAAGGAGAGATTCCAAATAGTGCCAATAGAGTCGATACTGGTGATAGAAAACATTTGTACGTTTTGTCTGGGTTTAAAGAAAGGAGAAGGAGAAAAGTGATCTAGAAAGGTGGCCTTGATTCAGTCCAAGAGCGGGAGCACATGTACCTGTGAGCAAGTGGTCCGGGTGGTTCCCTGCTTAGAAGTGGGGTGAAGAGGACTGAAGAATATGCCCCTGGGAAGCCTGCAGAGGTGAGATGCCTGGCATGTCTGAACCCCGGTAGCAGGGGCTGTGATTCCAGAAGTTTAGCGATACAGAAGAACACTGTTCTATAAAGGCATGACGGAGACCCCTCTGCAAGCTCAATTCTATTTCCTTACACTAAATACGGTTTTTCTTACAGATTTTATCTTCATATCAGAGTTAAAATATTGCTAACCTTGTAATAGCTATTTAATTTATTAACATCACAATTTATTTAGTGTATAGTCATTGATAGTTTATTTTTTAATGTAATACCCCATCCTCATTTGTTACTTTAATACTGATACCCCAAAATGTGAAAGTTGATGTAATGAGATTTAATCACAGTAAATTGGGAGAGTGCTGAAATACATGGCAACACTCTTGTTAACCGAGAAGCTGCAGAAAATGAGGTAACACCGAGGCCTGAACTACACATCACTCATGCCTCTGAGATCAAACTAGTTTGAGGAGCTGTTGACTTTGGCTATGCTCTCAATTTGGCTGAACTTACAAAGAAAATTCACTGGTCATTATATATCGTTCTTGTTCTCCAAATTAACCACATTACCCAATCTTCCACGCAAGCAAAGAAGGCAGAAATGACCTGGAGTTACAGATTTCCAAATAACCTTTATAAACAGACAAGCATGATCTCTGCAAACATGTATGAGTTTCAGTGTTCTTCTTGAAATTATTTCTCAGAATGCTATTATAAAATCCTCTTAATTTTGATATTCCCAAATAGCACCCCTTTTTGTAGGTTAAAATACTCAACCAGTACTTAGTTAATTTGCATGTTTCATTTTTTTAACATAAGTACAAAATCTACGTATATTTGACATGAGAAATGGCACTAAAGCTTATAATGGTAACTGAAGTGGGTTGTCTATGTGCAGTCCTGGAAATAAGAAATGACTTTTAACCCGAAATGATATCCATAGGAGTCTTAATTCTTTGGGTTTAGGTGTAATGAAAACAGCAAAAAGGCTACATTTGATTCCAGGTCTCACCTAGGTGAGTGTGTGGCATGTAATTCATCTGATCTCATCTCCCCAGGTGCAAAGGACCCCTGGGCGATTCACAAACTGGATTTTTTCTTCCTCTAAATTATTTTTTAAAATAAGAAGATCTCCCTTAATCTATTAATGAAAATAAAATTATAAAAGATGTTTGCATTTCTAGAGGTTTTTATAATTTACGACAAGCTTTTTCTTTCATACCTATAAATAGGTCCCCTAGCTCCACTTTTAAATGCATGTTTGCCCAATTGAGGCTAAGATTTTACCTAAATAATTGCATTTAAATGTTTGCAGAAGTGCAGGTGTTCAGCGCTTTAAGTAATTTTCAGCATATGAAGTGATATTCTAAAGGATGTTCAGCTAATATGTTAACTCTTAGTTTCCCCACCAGAAACATCCTCAGGTGAGATGTTACTTTATGATGATTTGGTAATTTTGGTTCCATTTAACTCTCGTGTGGAGTAACTCTTGTGTGAACTAATGCAGTTCAACATTTTGTTATATTTTTCCTCAATGTTTGCCATCTTCCTAGCAGTTTTATTACATCAAGACTGATGTAACAGAAAAAGCAGACTATTTGAAAGGGTCTGACACTATTTCTACAAGAACAGTATGTCTTTATTTTCAACTGGAGGTATACATATCAAATTCTTTTTTACATTGATCTAGTACAAGAATCTAGTATCCTTATCAACTATAAGCCAGAATATCTTGAAAGAAAGCCAAAAGGATTAATAAACCTAGAACTCTGAAAAGTTCTTAGTGCAGCCTTTCGAACATCTAATGTATGGTGGGGGGGAGGATGGGACAGAGAGATGGTGTTTTCTACAGCAGATACCGTTGCCTGACAGCATTTAACAATATCATTCGTGCTGTTGTTGATTACAATTTAACTTCTTTGACAAGATGACGGCCAATCTTAAAATTAACAGCCCAGCATGTCAGAGGAGAAAGAACTACATTTCTTCCCAGCAATAGGTATGTACAGAGAGGAGCCATATGTGGTCAAAGAGTGAGTAAAGAAAAAAATTTTTTCGTATGTCATCATCTGGCAATAAGTATCTAAGTCCACAGGCCGTGTTAATCTGTACAAAGATCAAGGTGTTGCTGATAGTAAAACAAAATCTCATAGTTACCTTTGAGAAGGTAACATTAGGACATCCGTGTGTGGGAATTTGGTTACTTTTTTACTTTCTCCACCAGAGGGTGTGTGGGCCACTGGAAAGCATCTCATCATTATCCTTCACTTTGCTGGTTGGTCTGTTGGTTTATTTATTGAAGTATAGTTGACTTACAATATTATATTCGTTTCAGGTGTATGACACAGTGATTTGCTATTTTAATAAAATAAAGAGAGGATGAAAGTTAGTTGTTAAAATAAGAACTAAGAATTATGAACACATCAATATCATTTACATTGCTTTTTTTGACCTTTTGCAGTGTAGATAAGGACTACTTGGCTAAATATTATAATCAGCATTTTTAGAAGTGTAGCAATGTTAAATCGTAAAAATATGGCTAGTGTCAATGTATTGAATGGCCTGTGCTTTTCGGTGCGATATTGCCATTACACGTGGCCCAGGTGTCCCTCATGGTGTCTTACCCACTGCCCGTCCTCCCTGCAAAGCATTAACGTGCCCCATTACGGGCCTCAACTCCTGATACAACAGTCTCTGGTTTAATGCACTGCCACAGACTGACTTCTTAACTCTTTTTCCTGTGTTCTTGTTTGTTTGTTTTGGTTTTTTGTTTGTGTGGTTGGTTTTTTTACCCACACCATATCCCCTCCTGTTTTCTGTAGCTAAATTCTGATTACTCGGATTTCAGTTCTTCATTCTTTTCTCTCTGCAGTCAGTAGCTCTCACCACAGTGAGTTCTATTTTGATCTTTCCTTTCCCTCTTACAAAACTGTGCATGTACCTTTACCATCCACAGGGCCACCAACAGAGATATGGGAGGCAGAACTGTAAATGAAAAGGAGAGACCTGGCATAAAGGTGGACGTCCTAAGTTTCTCATCAGGCCTCCACCACCACCTCTGCAAGTCCCAGTTTCTCATCTCCAGAACCAGGAGATCAGAACACTGCCCTTCAGTTCGTAATTCTGATTCTTTTCCTCAGAATTAAGCACTAACCAATATAACAAGACTATAGATGTTATGACGGAGGTAAAGATGGACAAATGATGCCACTCAATGGAAACCAATAAGTAAATCCAGAGAAAATATAACTTGTTTATTCTCTTCCTTTTGGGTTGCTTTTTTGGGACTACTGGTAAGAGAATTTGAGAATTCTTATTAAAAACATTTTAGTCCAATAATATCTGCGGAATAGCCGGTAAAGGATAGCATTAACCAATAGGTTAAAGACAGTGAAAATTTTGCGGGCCAGTACAATATTCCTGGGCCTAGTGTTCAACAGCCTTTAAAAAAAATTTGTTAGAATCTAACGGCACAGACCTATTCAACAAAAATTATGGTGCCTTCATAGGACACTATTCAGTCTTTTGAAAAATGTCTAGTAGAATAATGATGTGAAAAAATTTATGATAAGAAAAAAAGTCAAGTTAGAAAAGATTCGCCATAGGATTACAGTTTAATTAGGAGAGGAAAAACTGCTTACCATTCCTAGCTCAAATTTTGCCAGAGCCCCTGAAGAAATGGCCGATTCCAGGTTAGAGAAAGGGAACTACAAGGTGAGCCCAGGTTATCTGGGGACTAAAAGCAAAGAAGCTTTCAAAGACCAATGGGGTCATGTCAAAAGGGCACGAGCCAGGTTGATGTAGTTCTCACCGGCCTAATTTGCCACCATTTGAGCCAAATTATCAAGATCAGAGTTAACTGAAATACATTGGGCCCGTGAAAATCCATAAATCATTCATGATTATCAAATGAGTCACTAAAGTCTCTTTGTCACCATTGGAGGTAGCCTTTAAACCAACCCCTTCCTTTGAAAACTTTATGTGTTTATTCTGCCTTTCCAGGAAGAACTTTATTTCTTGAAACCAGGAGCCCTAGTTGATAAGGGAAATCTGTACTTGAAGAAGAATAACAGCCAGTAGAGGTAGCTAGTGATGAACAGAAGTTGAAGTCATCATTTTGCAATTCCTAATGAACTCTGACTCAGAGGAGGATTATCAGTTGGTGTTAAAATTATTAGATGAGGGATGGATGGGGAAATGGACTTTGTATGTGCTTTGCCCAAATAACATCAAAAAAGATTACACTCATCACACAGGGGGAGATCTTAACTGTACAACGGAGGAGGAGGAATGAGACTAAAATCGTACGGTGTGAAGAATAAGGGCATCTTCACTCTAATTCAGGGACCAAACTTGGCGCCTCTAATGGTGAACAACCAGGTACTGTGCGCCCCCTGGTGGGCTGCCTGTACATCCCTACACATCACCTGGGATGTGTTCTCAACTAAAACGTTTAACTCGAATCTGTCAAGCCTTGAGATGTAACTTTCAGTTTACAGGAAATACATAGAAGAATATGTTAAAAGCTGCCACAGAGAAGTAATCAGATACCCCAGAGGATGAAACATTTTACAGGACAGATCTGTGTCACAAAAAAAAGAGACTCTTCTAGATTAAAGGAGAGATAAGGGACACCACTAGGCTGATGTAACTGGAACTGGATCCTGATTTGGACAGACCAGCTAGAACTCATGTTTTGAGGGCGACTTGTAAAATATGGACTGGGTGTATTGAAAATTGTAATTAATTTTGTGAAATGGGATAATGTTTTTAGCTGTATAGAAATATTTGATGTGTGCTAAAGTTTTCCAAAAATGTTCATGCTTATTAATACAAAAAAAAAATTAATCATGGTGAAGTGTTGGCTTGGAGATAGGCCTGGGTTTGACCCCTGACTTCACCATTTACCAGCTGGTCAAGGCATTTAAACTCCATGCCTTAGTTACCCACTGTGCTATACCTACCTATGATAGGTAATGGAAACTATATGAGATAACGCACAGTTTAACAACTAACTACTGTGCTTTTCCCATTAACCTCCTGATGTTTAACCTATTTTTCTTCTACATTTAAAAAAATCTCTTCTTTGTTCCTGTCTGTTTTAAGCTTTCACTTGATTTCATTATTTCCACTCATGATTCTTCTTTCATTCCCTGTGTACGAGGAGAATGAGTATTTCCCTTACATAATTATCCACTTCTCTTAGGTCTTTTGTCACGAAAAAATTCAACAATCCCTGCCACTTTGTCACTTTGTGGCTCTTCATTTAAGACAGTATCTTGTTTCTTGTTGACTCTTCCTAATCTCCTTCAGCTGTTTCTTTCCTAAAATAATCTTCCCTCCCTCCCTCCCTCCCTTCCTCCCTCCCTCCTTTCCCTTCTCCCCCCCCACTCTCCCCCTCTTTGCCCCTCCCTCCCTCACTCCCTCCCTCCCTCCCTCTCATTAATGAAGTGAGAGGGAGAACACTTTCTCCTCGCGTGTTCCTACACTTATGATGTCTCCATATCTCGTATATCTCGCTCCTTGGTGGGGTCTGAGCCAAGTTTGCCCCTGACGTGCTTTGCTGACCCCTGAGCTGCCTCCGTGTCCACCCTCCAGTTCTCCAGTGTCCGCTCTGACTTCTGTCACCCTCACTTGTCAGAAGCAGCGGTGATAAGGTCTTCCTTAACCTCTTCTTTCTAAACGCCATCCCAGATCCTCATTGGCATCATTAATACTCACATATTTCAGCTACTTGTGTTTAGCCTCTGATCTCACCTGTAACCATTTACAGTATTAACTGGCTTTCTTTACTTTTCCAGTAATTTATTGAACTCTTATTTGATTGCAGCCTACTTGTCTCTTATTTGCACATAATCAATTCTTTCCCATGTTTCCAACATATTTACTTTCCAATTCCTACAATTTCTGTAAAAAGAACAGAAGCATTCTATTTTCTGGAGCAAATTCACCCAGGAAGACTGACTCTGTTGAAGAACTAATATTGAAAGATAAAGTGAAAATGGTAATAGGGCAAAGGTCACTCATTCCTTTTAAATCTCCTACCTATTTCCTTAGGGATCTGAATACACAGATCAATAAATAGAGTCACTAACATATGGCAGACGAGCCTTTTACAGCATAAGTCAGCCCCCAGGGTAAGTAACTGCTTTCCAGCCGTTCTAGGGGACCCATGTTACCTGTGTGTAGCCCAGGGGAATACACATGGCCCTCGAGCCAGATCTCAGGGTAATCCCTGAGTGGCCCTGGAAAAGTGACTCAGAGCTGGCATGTCTTCATCTACAAAATTAAATAGAAGCTGATAACATCTCCCAAGGATGAAAAATTTAAAGTTGTGTCAAGATACTTACATATTTGTTAACTACTCCCTTCCAAAGAGAGGGGGAGAGAGAGAGATATACAGGCAACAAAGTACTTCTCCCAGTAGTAGCTATGGTTTCCCCTCCTTCCAGTTTCTGGGAGAGATTGGCTCTAACTTCCATTCCGAGTGCCATGAAGTCAGAAGCCCTTGCCCCAAGCTCCTTGCTTCCATTTAACTAGTGGATTTATGGACAGTCACCCGCTGCCCTCAAGTGAGTTTCCTGTCCTGTACTACATTGACACTGTTGTCAAATTAGACAGTGGTTTCCTCACCGCCCCCCAACCTTCCCTAAAAAAAGCTCAGCAAAAACAAAACTCCCTACACAAGGCCTTCTTTCTTCGATAGCCGACACTAATAAAAAGAGATTGCAGGGAAAGGAGAAAGAAATATTACAGCAACAAAACAACTTGGGTCGAACACTCAACAATTCTATTTTCAAACCTCCTTTCCCCGTCCATCCCTCAGAATTTTTCCTTTGGCCACCTTGTTCTGTGCTGCACCCCCAGGCTCAGGCCATCAGGCCAGCTGTGTGCTCCCTGTTAGGAGGTCAGTGCTCCCTGGAACTCCAAATTCTCTCTCTAGTACGTGGAGCCAGGGACTTCTTTTCTATTTCTGATCCTAAACTTAGCCCCTCAGCTGAACCTATGGAGGGCCTCAGTAGAAAGCGGTGGGCAGTTCATTCAGTCGCACTTGCCTGCCTTAGACGTTGTGAAGAGCTTGCTCCCAGTCATTACGTAATGGTTTGGGTTATCATGAAAGTGTGGCTTTAGTATCTGTTTTGTTTTTTTTTTAATGCCATTTACCTAGAGTTCATAGACCTAAGACTAGAGAGCTACCTCAGCGTAAACATAAGAAGTGGCACACACAAAGGGTCAAGGCTACATGTAAGTGCAGTTTGGTTTCAGTGTTCCCAAATAGCAGTAGTGCTTTTAGAAAAGGGCCTTAGTAAATACTGTTCAAGGTCTCCCCTTATCAGTGAACGGCCTTGATCTTGGCCTTTGGGCTCAGAGTTGAGCAGGCTGTCTATAACCTCCCGGCTCCTGTCAATTTTGGAGGTTTTACAGGTCAGGGCCAATGCTTGCCATCTCTGAGCTTTCTAATATACACACAAATGCACACTTCACCTCTACTGAGGTTTCTCTGTCCTTCATAGATATAGTTATGAGATTACCTCTTTGTGTCAATCTGTTATTTATAAGCTTTGAGAAGAGTTCCACGTCATGACGAACCAAAGCAAGAGAAGAAAATAACTCTAAATTCATGAACACGTCTCAATACAACCAACTCTGCATCCTCCTGGTCTATTTGAGATAGGTGTTTTTAAACACTTGCAGAACCTAGTGTGTGGCCCGCATAAGATGAACCCGACGTGAACCAGAGGCTGGCACATGGAGAGAGTGCTTGCTCGCTTGCTTTGCACTTCAGTTAAGCAGCCAACAGAAACAGCATCTCCCCTGATCTCATTCAGATGCTTGAACCAGCTTTCCAAATGAGTCTTCATAGATTAACATCATGGCAGTGGGCTCACCGGATTACGTGTTTGAAGTTGGGTGTTTCTCAAATGTCTGTGTCTGCTGTGTCTCCACAGGAGCTGTGTGGTGTACAGAGGCAGCGTGGCTTATAGGAGAGAAAATGACTATAGACCTGAAGCCTAGTCTTCATTCCCCACCTACCATCAGGGAGACCTTAGACAATCACTTCGCTCCTGCAAAATGTTATACAACATAATACATTTATCTTGCCCCTCCCTTCTGTTGACTAAAGGCTTCCTTGCTTTGTTCTTCAATGGTCTGTAAAGTAGGGATTATTTCTTTCAATTGTTCTAACATCTGTTTATGTCGTAAGGGCTCTGTGTTTTTGAAGTAATTTGGAATTTGATGAACAATAGTCACTCTCTTGGTAGCTGTCCTGATCTTGCAGTCATCCCCCCAAAACCCCTCTCAGCGTGTGATCATGATAATCACAAGCTGACTCAGAAGCCTGCGTGTTTGTCCCCAGATGAGAAATCAACATTGCTCAGTTCGTGGAAGATTCTTTCAACCTCCAAATGCTTTCAGGATTTCTTGAGGGTTGTGACCATAATGGAAAGAAATAAAATATAGATATAACAAATTAGTCATTTATGCCCTCAGTTAAGTATCATTTAAACTTTCTTTGGATGAATTATCTCATATGTAGCTTAGGTTAACTCCATCTAAACTCTCGTCCCCATTTTCCTAACTTTGTCGGAAATGTCTGAATTTCTTTTTTTTTCTGTTTTAGTTTTGAACTCTAGTCAGAACTCTCCAGAAGTCAGTATGGTTTGTGCATGCCCAAGCTCCCAGGTGGACCTAACCTGCTGTGTGCAGAAAGCAGGATCTCTAGGCAAGCAGAATTTCTTGTAACCCAGCATTTCATAATGAGCATCGCTTCTCGTCAGACAAATCCCAGAGCCCACCCAGACCCAAGGGAGGAAAATCAACCCTACTTCCAAAGACTGGAATATCACCTTTAGTCTGCCATACTTCATTTTCCAGAAACATCCATCTCAAACATTTTTTACCAAAACCGTTATTTCAAAAGGCCAAAATGGATTCTAAGAGTGACAGAGGCAATATTCGATCTAAGATACAGACAACTTTTTCTTTGTTTTGGATGTACGTATACTCACATGTAATATGTAATGACATAGCACAATGCCAGTGACCTATTTGGGGGCTTTATTGATATTTTCCTTGTTATATGGCTTCAGGAAATACCCACCCCAGGCTAAGTTATTTCAATAGAATTTGTGGCTGGTTGGATAGGGAGAAGAAATCATTCTTCCAAAACCAATTAATATTTGTATTCATATTCAAAAGTAATACTGAACCCTAAAAATAATGTCTCAACATCTGGTAGTCATGCCTTATCTACTTTAATAAACAAGTAACACTTGTTTTTATTTTCAATCTAGTGTCTCTCGGCTAACATCTGAGGACCAGCTAATAGTGGCTAATCAGCTGCTATTAAGTACACGTCGCCTGTGGCATTCAAGGCTTTGCAGATAAAAACAGCTACAAAACAACCACCTGAGCAAAACCACTCCGTCTTTTCAGACTATAGGTTATGCCACTTGCTTTGTCAGCTTTGTCAGCTTTGGAATCAAGCCATTGACTGAGGTAATGATCATGTGAACAGACCCAGTGGACGGGAGCTTCCCAGCAGGTGTGCGTGAGCAGGTAACTGGAGGGCAGCGAGGGCCAGCGCCTGGTGAGCTGGTTGGGTGCTGGGACCATGGGAGCCCCCAGACCAACGACCCCCAGCTTGAAGCAGGCCCTCCAGTTACCCCATGTGCCAAAATTCAATGATTTTCCATGTATACCATGATGGGAGAAAAGTAATGGATAATAGCTAGCATCAAAATTTGAAGTATTTGGGGTGGAAGATCATCTAGTCTAACATTAGACTAATTTATCAACAATTAGACTTGTTTTCTAACAACAGCAAGGTTTCACAGCATTGATTTTACCAGTTGATTTTTTTGTCCTTGTGGTGGTACAAACACATAAAATTTACCCTCACTGTTTTTAAGTGCGCCGTTCACTAGTATTAAGTACATTCACACTGTCATGCAGCCCATCTCCAGAACTCTTCTTGTGACAAAACCGGAATTCTGTACTCCTTAAGCAACAATTTCCCAGTCCTCCTGCCCCAAGTCCCTGGCAACCACCATTCTCCTTTCCATCTCTACAAATTAGACCACTCTAAGTACCCCATTTAAGGGGAATTTCACAGTATTCATCATATGACTGGCTTATTCACTTAGTGCAGTGTCCTCAAGGTGCACATGTGTTGAAGCAGGTGTCAGAGTTTCCTTCCATTTCAAGACTGAATAATATCCCACTGGGTGCATCTGCCACATTCTGTTCAACCCACTGATGGTTCTGAGTGTTTTTATCATTGATGCAAACCTACTCGACCTTCTGGAGCAAGACCAGGGTATCTAGAAGCCACTGATTATGACCCATTTTTATCGACTATCCCTCTTAATTAAATGCATCTGCTCATAAGTCAGCCACAACATTTGATCTATTTGCCTTGAATTTTATGTAACAAAAATGAGGCAAAAATGATTAGAACTCTAGTCTGGGCCAAAGCACCTGAGTGTGACATTGAACAGGACACCTTTGTTGGCTGGATTCATCGCACGACCATATGAATGACGGCTCTTGGTTGCTGGGACTCAGGGAGAATCTCACGAAATCTAAAGAGAATCTAGGACGTAGGATGGGAAGGGTTTATTTGAGCTACACCAACAGCTGGACCCAGGAGCTCAGCGTCAGGCCTCTCTCTCTTACTTCTCCATCCCTCCTGTCTGTCAGCTTCTTCTCTCTCTGTGCACACCAGCCTTCTCCACGTGGCAGAAAGTACAACAACCTCAGGACCCAACTGGCCTTCACAACCCTGAAGGAGAACAGATGCCCCAGACCCACCTCAGATGTGATCATGAGCATAAAGAGACCCACACAGAGACCTTGAGCGAGGTCTGCCGAGGGGACACACAGGCTGCAGGGCAGGGGGTCCTTACAACACCTGCCCCGAAGGTCCGTCTTTGCTGGGGGGCAGGGACCACCAGAATTCTTTTTTCCAAGTAGGGATTGACGGCCCTTGTCCACACCCTCCTTCACCCCGTCCTCAGCCGGAACATAGCACAGCAGAACCTCTCTACACTCACATCCTCTCTGGATGCCTCTAACCATGCAGCTCGGTGTCCTCCACTCCTTTGTCCCAGCTCCACCCCATCCTTCCTCCCCACCGCTGTGCCCTGAGCGCTGGGACAGGAAGAAAACAGGGCTCCTCCCTTCCTCCTTTAACTGTTTCTGTCAAACCCAGTGGGCGTTCCTCAGGGAAGAATCCCTTCACCATCTCATCAGTGACTGGTGGGTTGAGACGTAGCCTTTGGTTCGCCAACATCTTTAGTGTGTCCGTGTTGGTCCTTAGTGGCCCTGCTGGAACTCCAGACTCTCCAAAAGTAACAGTACGTGCTCAGCTTAGGCCCCGGCTCTGAGAGAAAAGACACCCACCCACAGCCAACCATCACTAACGCGTTCTGCATTCCCTTCATGCCAGCAGCGGAGGGGCTTTGGGGCTTTACAGTGGGGGCTGAGGGCTCCGACCAATAGTTGGCCGTCAGTTATTTAACTTTTAGTCCCAGTTTCCTCATCTGTAAAAAGAGATAATAGAAGTTCAGACCTCATTGGGTGGTTATGAGGGTCAAACGAGGCCATCCATGAAAGTCCTCAGCACCATGTCCAACACATAACAAGCATAAAGTTTATTATTCTCATGTCTCAGTTCCGAATATTGAATGGAATTAGGCACCTGCGATTTCAACCTGCTTTAATAAATCTATGAAAATCTCAATGGAATTCCTATCTCCCTCCCATCACTAATTAATTAATGTGTCATTAAAACTACTGTCATTAATTGCAGTAACTTCTAGGTGATTTACACATCCTTTCTCCTGAACACATCGGTTGGGGGATGGAGAAGGGTCATAAAAATCTCTAAAATTCTCACCCTGCTATGACCTGAAGAAGACATGTTTAGGGAGGTGGACCCCTGTGCCTTATGTGTGACCCTCCCAGAGGCTGGAGACTGGCCTCCAACTTGCCGCCTCCCCTGCTTCTCCAGCATGGCAGGTGAGTCCTGGGTGCCCTCCACATTTTCTTTGTTGGCAGTGGCATGTTTTCAGGTCTGGTAGGGAGGCATAGCCGTGCCCAAAGGTCAAGAGTGATTGCAGAGATATGTTTACTTTGACTTTACTTTTATTGGAATCCTGTAACCTTGGGCTACAATGGGCAGTTCTCAAATATATTTTTTTCTGAAGGGCAAAGTCAAGAGATAAAAGGGACCACCAGAAGTAGGTCAAAGCTGCTGCTCTTTGGGTTCTGAGAATTTTGTCTTCCAGGACTTTTCACGACAAGATGTTGGCTTCTGCATCCCATCCAGCACTGCCTTTCACCTGCGGCCCTTCCTGTGAGGGGAGCCTGTGCTCTGCCACTCTTCATGTTCAACCAACTTATCTTCCTTTCAGTACCATCTCTCTGTGGATAACACGCTTAAGTATATTGCCTGCTATGTAAACTAATATAGAAAGTTCCCATTTTTATCCCCAGAACACTCTGAAACCCAGGGCATTAGCAAACCCTTGTAACAATAACTGAAACTTCTATAAGGCTTCCCTAGTGCTATGCAGTGTTTTTGGCACTCATTTACTCCTCGTGACAGCTCTAAGAAGGTTGGTGCTTTACTACCTCCTTGTTAAAGGTGAGGAAATTGAGGCACAGAGAGATGAAGATTATAAGGGAAGCAAGTTGGAGAGTGGAGAAGTGAATGCAGGCATCCTGGGCCCAGAATCCAGACTCCCTGCCGCCGTGGTAGGAGGCCTCTAAGATGGGCCCAGTGAGCCCTGCCTTCCGGCGTTCATGTCCTTGTGTGGGAGCTGAATTTTTTTTTTTAATTCAGATGTAGTTGATGTGCAGTATTGTATAATCACAGGTGTACAACAGAGTGATTCACAATATTTAAAGGTTATACTCTATATATAGTTACTATAAAATATTGGCTGTGGGACTTCCCTGGTGGCGCAGTGGTTAAGAATCCACCTGTCAATGCAGGGGACACGGGTTCGATCCCTGCCCCTGGAAGATACCACATGCCACAGAGCAACTAAGCCCATGCACAACTATTGAGCCTGCACTCTAGAGCCCATTAGCCACAACTATTGAGCCCATGTGGCATAACTACTGAAGCCCATGTGCCTAGAGCCCGTGCTCTGCAACAAGAGAGGCCACTGCAATGAGAAACCCCCACTTGCCGCAACTAGAGAAAGCCCCTGTGCAGCAACAAAGACCCAACACAGCCAATAAAATAAATAAATTAATTTTAAAAAAAAAGAATCCCAATGTAGCCAAAAAATAAATAAATTTATTTTAGAAAAAAAATATTGGCTGTATTCCCTGTGTTGCACAGTGTATCCTTGTAGCTTATTTATTTTATACATAATCATTTGTATCTCTGAGACCCCTACCTATATCTTGCCCCTTCCCACCTTCCTTCTCCCCACTGGTAGCCACTAGTTTGTTCTGTACATCTGTGAGTCTGTTTCCTTTTTGTTATATTCACTAGTTTATTTTTTAGATTCCACATATAAATGATATCGTACAGTATTTGTCTTTCTCTGCCTGATTTATTTCACTTAGCTCTCCAGCTCTATCCATGTTGCTGCAAGTGACTTCATTTCATTCCTTTTTATGGCTGGGTAGTATTCCATTGTATATATACACCACATCTTCTTTATCCATTCATCTGTTGATGGACATTTCGGTGCTTCCATATGTTGGCAATTTGTAAATAATGCTGCTATTATTGGGGAGCATGTATCATTTTGAATTAGTGTTTTTGGTTTTTTGCTTGTTTGTTTTTTGGGCTTTTTTTTTGGATATATACCCAGGGGTGGAATTGCTGGGTCATATGGTAGTTCTATTTTTAGTTTTTTCAGAAACCTCCACACTGTTTTCCACAGCGGCTGCATCAATTTACATTCCCACCAGCAGTGCAGGAGGGTTCCCTTTACTCCACATCCTCTCCAGCATTTGTTATTTGTGGTCTTTCTGAGGATGGCCATTCTGACAGGTGTGAGGTGATATCTCATTGTGGTTTTAATTTGCATTTCTCTGATGATTAACGATGTTGAGCATCTTTTCATGTGCCTGTTGGCCATCTGTATGCCTCCTTTGGAAAATTGCCTATTCAGGTCTTCTGCCCATTTTTAAGTGGGTTGTTTGGGTTTTGATACTAAGTTGTATGGGCTGTTTATATATTTTGCATATGAACCCCTTATAGGTTGTATCATTAGCAAATTTAGCAAATATTTCCTCCCATTCAGTGGGTTGTCTTTTCACTTTATTAATGGTTTCCTTTGCTGTGCAAAAGCTTTAAGTCTAATTAGGTCTCATTTGTTTATTTTTGCTTTTATTTCCTTTGCTACAATTTATGTCAAAGAGTGTTCTCCCTGTTTTCTTCTAGGAGATTTATGGTTTCTGGTCTTACATTTAGGTATTTAACCCATTCTGAGTTTATTTTTGTATATGGTGTGAGAAAATGTTCTAATTTCACTCTTTTACATGTAGCTGTCCAGTTTTCCCAGCACCACTTATTGAAGAGACTGTCTTTTCCTCATTATATATTCTTGCCTCCTTTGTCATAGATTCTTTCTCCCTCCTTCCCTCCCTCCCTTCCTTCCTTTCTTCATCGATGTGTGACTGTGTGTGTTTGTGTATAGAAAATTCGCTTGCAATCTTCTCATCTGACACAAAGGAACATATTCTGACCACAAACTTTTTTCCTAGATTCCTACAAAATTATCAAATTACTTTCATCTGGATTCCGTATTTTTTTTCGATATTTATCAATTTAGCTTAGAAATACTGAGGAACTATAATATGACCATGTCCATCCAACTTGTACAGTTTATGAATAAATTTGAGCATAAGAATCTCTTCAACTTATTAGTCAATAAAAATAAAGGCCAAGGATGTATTTGATCTGTGGGTCAGCACCCTTCTTCCTCAAGCCTTTGCCCCATCATCATGAGAGGGTCTCAGCCTCCCCCTTTGAGAAGCCATCACAATTTGGGACACTCAGGAAGGCCCACATCAGTTAGTAACTTGTGGGCTTTGCCACCTGACATTTGTGTACAGGACTGAGGCACTCACCTCGTGAGTAGACACCTGTCATCATCCCAACAGCAGCATCTTAGTTCTATGTCGCAGGCATATTTTGTGGAAGAATTCTATGTCACAGTGGTATTTGTAAGTTTAGGTGGTCTTAAAAATATATCTCTAAGTGCCAAGGGGCCACTTAATCTGTTTGTTGTTATTTTGTTTCTTCTCAGAGCTCCCTGGCTTACATCATTTTTAGTTTGCCATCTAGTTTCGAGATACTTCATTATTTAAAAATACTTTTTCCTTGCTGTTGTTTTATATAAATGCAAAGCATTACTTAATTGTGTGTGTGTGTGTGTGTGTATGTGTGTCTTTTAACCAGGCCGTATTTAGCCAAGACTTTGGTTTTCTACGCTCACCGGTCAGCTTGCCACTGCCCTTAAACGACTTTAGATTCAAAGGCTGCCCGATTTACCAAAGAGACAGCAATGTTTACATCATTTCACCAGCGGTAACTAAGGTGAACACTTTGCACACAACTATTGACATTAGGTCCCCTGCCAAAATTTCAAACACCATGAGACAGCATTGGAAAAGAGCCCGTGAGAGTTTTAAGTTTGGAGCACTGAGCCCCAAGGTTGTTTTGCAGGATTCATAGAGCATACAAGGGTTGATAAGGGCAAAAGAATTTTGATGAATAAAGCAAACAGCTTCCCAGAAACCAACCCTTGGTGTTTTGTAAGTGAGCAGTCAGATAGAAGAGGCAACCATCTTGTCCCTGAACCAGGACCAGGGCCAAAGACTGTTTGCCTCCAGGCCTGATGGCAGGATTGGGGGAAGGCATCCTCACCCTTCTGAAACAGTGTCACCCATCTGCCACTTCAGATCCTCTAACTCAGGATGGAGTCTGTTCCTTCTGCAAGTAGGGGCAACACTTTAAATACCTCCACCAGCCCGCCCTGCAGAAAGTATCCTGTGATTTTAAATCCACCCTTAGGTATGTGTGGTATTGGAATTAGAGCCATCGGGGCTTCTGACACGATTGAACTGGACTCTGAACTCCTGCGGGCAGGAGCTGAGTCTCTTCATCTCTGTAAATCACCATTCTTGACACCTTGGGTGACACAGCCTGAGCCTGGCAGCCCTTAACGCTTTCATGCATGAAAGATGGACACTGTGAGATGAGAAAGGGGCCACCAAAGATACGCCTCACTCCATAATTTTGCTTTATCTTGTTTTCAACTGTCAGACTTGAATAATGTTGGGTTAGTCCAGTAGTTCAATGGGGGTCAGTCTGGTTGCATGTATGCTCTAGGCTCTGGGTGGTTACAATATTTGTTATCTGGTAGCACCTAAGAGACCCACTGCCTGCATATAAATGCAAGGTACCAGGGGAGGCTGAGGCTTGGTCTGTGGTCCTTGTAGTCCCACAATCAGCCACTAACCCAGTGGAAATGGGAGTGGGGAGGGGCCTACATGTATATAGATGTTTAGGCTCTGTTTCTCAGTCTGGGGTTGGAGTGAATGAAGGGGTGAGTTGACCACACAGCAGCAAAGATCAGGATCAGATCAAATCCATCTTCTCATAGGAGAGCTAAGCTCCCAGTGGGAGAAAAGGCTGTCCCCAGTGGTTCTTAGCCTCTTCTTCCTCATCCCGAGCAGATCAGTTGGGTCTGGGGTTGAGAGCTTCTTTCCTTAGAAAGCAATTGAGTGGACACCAGTCCTTTCTGGAATATGCCCCTCCTCAAGCATTTCACTGGTACCCGCATCACAACCAGCTCATCAAAGCATTCCTGGGAGGATTTTGGTGAATACAACTCTCTCCCCTTGGTTGCATCGTGACCACAGCTTCCAGAGCAGCTGCTCAGCCGACTTTGACTCTGATGCAGCCAGACGCAACACGGGAGAGCAGGCTGAGGTCTGGAAAGTAGAACCTCGGATCAGCTGCTTGAGAATTTGTTCCAGCTTTAGGAGAGCAAGCTGTGTAGTGGACTATTGGGAGTGAGTTAGCACATAGGACAGGCTGGAATTTCAAATACAAAGTCTTTTTTTTTTTTAATAAATTTATTTATTTATTTATTTTATTGGCTGTGTTGAGTCTTTTTTGCTGTGCGCAGGCTTTCTTTTAGTTGCGGTGAGTGGGGGCTACTCTTCCTTGTGGTGCAAGGGCTCCTCATTGCCGTGGCTTCTCTTGTTGCAGAGCATGGGCTCTAGGTGCATGGGCTTCAGTAGTTGCAGCACATGGGCTCAATAGTTGTGGTGCACGGGCTTAGTTGCTCCACGGCATGTGGGATCTTTCTGGAGCAGGGATCGAACCTGTGTCCCCTGCATTGGCAGGCGGATTCTTAACCACTGTGCCACCTAGGAAGCCCCAAATACAAAGTCTTTATGAAAGTAAATATCAAAGAAGATCTGAAGGGAAGGAAACAAGGCAAGAAACATAAATACAGTGAGTCTACGGTGATGTTAGAAAGGCTGGGATGTGCCAGCGTTTCTGTGACTTAACGTGATGCTGATTTCTTTCTCACTGATGCAACCTGCAAGTGGCTTTTCTCCATCATGTGTTCGTCTCTGACGCACCACCTGAGGTCACGACAGCAAGAGGAAAGAGTACCTGCAGATCTTGAAGAAGGTTTTTAAAGGCCAGACTGGGCGTGTCCTCCAGCGCCGTGGCCTCGTCCTGTTGGCCAGAACCCAGATGTGCGGCCCCAACCCCACTGCAGGAGAAGCAGGACTTGATAGGAAGAGGACGATGAGATGGGATCTGATGAACCCACAGCATTGTCTGTGCAATAATCCACCCTTCTGATCACCTCGGGACAATACCCTGCTTCTTCTTGTTCATAGAACATACTCAACCCCTTTCGGAGGGATTCCCCTTACGGATCCGTCAGTCTGGGGTCTCTGGCAGAGACCCCCATCAAGTCAGAGGTACCTCCTCTTGATCTGGAGATCCATGAACTAAAAAGACATGCACTTGGCTGAGAAACCAGGGTGGGGGTAGGAGCAGGATAAGCGCAAGGAAACAGTCCCGTTCAGCGTGGGGGAGCGTGGGACACAGGCAACGGTCGCTGATCTGGGGACATCCAGAAACTCCCCCGCAAGACGAGGTGAAGACCTTCCAGCACAGGTGAGGGGCCCCTTGGCTCGTCCTGGGTCACACTGTCTGCAAGGGACCCCTTGGCCATAGTTCTTTGCTCGCCGTGTCTAAAATGGGCACTGGGAAGGGCGCCCTCCTTGGGGGCTGCATGACCATCTCGGCCAGCCTCCTGTTCGAGACCTTGGACATGGGATAGAAGTGCCCTTAGTGGAGGCTGTGTGTGATGGCATTGGAACTGAGGGCCCCGAAGGCAAAAGTAAAATTCATGGGGGTGAGAATTGAGACTCCTTTGTCACCCAACCTCTATCCACGCACACACATACAGAAGGGGTGTGATTGAGGCTGGCCGGGAGCCCTGCCCCCTTCCCCCCCCCAGGTGACGGCCCCCACTGTCTGTCCCAGCCACGGCTCTTGGCCCCTCCCCAGCCACTTGGCCATGGGCAGCACTACGGCCTCTCTGACTCTCTTCTTGCTTCCTCTCCTGTCTCTGCTTATGTGAGCTGAACTGTGTCCTCCCAAAATTCATATGAAACCCTAACCCCCAGTACCTCAGATTGTGACTGTTTCTGAAAATTAAGACGTTAAAGAGGTGATTAAGGTTAAATGAGCTCATGTAAGTTGGGGGGACCTACTCCAGTGTGACTGGTTCCTTATAGGGAGAGGACGTGATCGCACAGGGGAAAGCCACATGAGGATACGGACAAGACGGCCTTCTGTGAGCTAAGGAGAGGCCTGAGGGGAAACCAGACCTGCCCACGCCTGGATCTCAGACATCCAGGCTCCAGGATGCTAAGCCGTGCTGTCCGTGGTGTTTTGTTGCAATGGCTCTAGAAAACAAATAGCCTGGTCTGTCCCATTTTCTCAAATTCTTCTCTACATCCCATCACCATCTCCCCTCCCTCTCCCCACCATTAGTGACACAGCTAAACGAAAAGAAAACAAAATGGATAAGCTTTATTTGAGGTAAAATTAGAAATACCCCCCTGCCTCGTTTCCCTCAGCAACAAACTGAGTGAGTATCTGTAACTTGGAGACACCAAGATTCTGAACCACCTCCTGTAGAGCACCTCCTTTGAAAGCACTGAGTTGACCCCTCCGAATGTCATGTTCCATCTCCCATCCTCTTTTGAGACAGCTGTTTTCAAGGTAAATTAATATTGTTTCTTAGTTGATTTAAAAGATTCTCATCTTTCAGCAGCATACCCCCTCTTTTCTCTTGCACTGCAGAATTATTGAAAACAGAATGGCCCGTGTGATGTGATGGATTAAATTAGTGTGTGTGCATTTCACAGGGAATTTAAGTCTGCATATAATGTAGTTTCCTCAATAAAATATGTTCAGAGTTCCATTCTATTCACAAGTGAATCTTTGGAACATATTGCTTGTAAATTGGGACTGTCTACACATAGGTGAATGAAAGAAGTCATAAATCTTCACTTGTTTTTTTGACAACACGCTTTTAACATTATGAGACAAGCAACTTGACCTAATTATAATAAGAGCAGAAATCTAAGAGGTGGCTGGCAGCACAGCTTCATCCTGCAGCCTGGGAAACTGTACAATGAGTGGGTTACCTCACCAGGCCACGAGCAAAGGCTGGATTATAACCCAAAATAGGCCCAGCCCCTCAGCAGGCCAAACATCACTGAAACTTCACTGAATAACAAAATAGCATATGACATGAGATATTCAGTAAACGAATGACTGAATTGGAGGACGAAAATTTCTGTCTGGTTCCCGCCCTGCCTCTGCTCCACTTCTACCTCTGACGCTGCCCCCCCTGCCCCACTCCCGACACCCTCCCCTGGATTTTAGCAAAGAGAAAACCTGCCAAATCACGCAGCGTGGGCCTGAGGGCAGGCCAGCTCTGTTCTCAGTTCTGTGTGTAACTCTTTCCCAATATTTTAATAGACGGGAGATCAATAGAGAGAAGCAGAAAGGTAAGGTCACAAAGCAGCCAAATAAAGCATTTGCAACTTATTGGCGCCTGGGATCAGAAAAACAGAGACCCCGGCATGCACACTATCTCCACACAAATCATTCGTTCCCTTCGTCACCATCTTCAAACGTGTGTGTGCCTACTATGCGCGAGCCGCCGGCTAGGAGCTGCCGTGAGCCGTAGAGCTGAATAAAGCAGGACTCCTCTCCACGTGGGGCTGGCACTCCCTGGAATCACTCTCAAAAGGGATGAAGCAAAGGCATTTATGGCCACATTTCTGAGAAACTGAATGCTGACTCGGCTTGACGGTCATGTTTCTGTGGCCAAAGCGCTCCCAGGGGCACTGCCCTTACTACTCAGGGACAAACCCATGTCCCTCTCTCCCAGGGACAGCCCTTGACGACAGGCTGTGTTACCCGAAACACTGATACTCAGGGGATGCTGTCACCAGGCTCCCTGGACCTCCCCCACTAACCACATTCTCACCAACACTGTAAGGAAAACTCTGAAGAAAAATAGTTTCCTGTATGTATTTCCCTATATGCATGTGTGTGTATATATATACATATATATATATTTGAACTGTAGAAACCACTTATTAGAAAACAATGGTAAAGTGATAATTGAATGTTATGTGAGTTTATTTTTCAGGTTCACGCTTTGAGCTAATGAAAGTCACCTTGAATTCGCCCAATGTGGGGAAAGGAGAGACCAGATCTAGTCACAGCTCTTCCGTAACTTACCTATGTCAGTGACCTTGGGAGTGTCAGAGCCTCTAGAAACCTCTGTTGGTTGAAGGATGAAGTTAGGTTATTGCCACGGTCCTTCCTAATTTTATTACTAATTATGGAGAAAATGAATTAAAGAAGCAGTCCAAAATAATGGTTAAATCAGGCTTCTCGACTTCAGGCTATACTACAAGGCTACAGTGATCAAGACAGTATGGTACTGGCACAAAAACAGAAATATAGATCAATGGAACAGGATAGAAAGCCCAGAGATAAACTACGGTCAACTAATCTATGACAAAGGAGGCAAGGATATACAATGGAGAAAAGGCAACCTCTTCAATAAGTGGTGCTGGGAAAACTGGACAGCTACATGTAAAAGAATGAAATTAGAACACTTCCTAACACCAGACACAAAAATAAACTTAAAACGGATAAAAGACCTAAATGTAAGGCCAGACACTATACAACTCCTAGAGGAAAACATAGGAAGAACACACTCCGACATAAATAACAGCAAGATCTTTTTTGATCCACCCTCTAGAATAATGGAAATAAAAACAAAAATAAATACGTGGGACCTAATGAAACTTCAAAGCTTCTGTACAGCAAAGGAAACTATAAGCAAGACGAAAAGACAACCTTCAGAATGGGAAAAAATATTTGCAAATGAATCAACAGACAAAGGATTAATCTCCAAAATATATAAACAGTTTATCCAGCTCAATATCAAAAAAAACAAACAACCCAATCCAAAAATGGGCAGAAGACCTAAATAGGCATTTCTCCAAAGAAGAAATACGGATGGCCAAAAGGCACATGAAAATCTGCTCAACATCACTAATTATTAGAGAAACGCAAATCAAAACACCTCACACCAGTTAGAATGGGCATCATCAGAAAATCTACAAACAGTAAATGCTGGAGAGGGTGTGGAGAAAAAGGAACGCTCTTGCATTGCTGGTGGGAATGTAAACTGCCACTGTGAGAACAGTATGGAGGTTCCTTGCAAAACTAAAAATAGAACTACCATATGACCCAGCAATCCCACTCCTGGACACATACCCAGAGAACACCATAATTCAAAAAGACACATGCACTCCAATGTTCATGGCAGCACTATTTACAATAGCCAGGACATGGAAGCAACCTAAATGTCCATCAACAGATGAATGGATAAAGAAGATGTGGTACATATATACAATGGAATATTACTCAGCTGTAAAAAGCAATGAAACTGGGACATTTGTAGAGACCTGGATGGACCTAGAGACTGTCATACAGAATGAAGTGCATCAGAAAGAGAAAAACAAATATTGTATATTAACACATATGTGGACTATAGAAAAATGGTACAGATCAACAGGTTTGCAAGGCAGAAATAGAGACACAGGTGTAGAGAACAAACATATGGACACCAAGTGGGGAAAGTGGGGAGGGTTGGCGGGGGGAACGAATTGGGAGACTGGGATACCAAATTGTACACTCTAAATATATGCGGTTTATTGTAAAAAATAAAAAAATGAGAAGTTAAAAAATAATAAATAAAGATATCAAAAAATAATAATAATAATGGTTAGACTGCCAACATGGACGTCAACTAGGTCAGTTTGGAGCTCTGGGCTCTGTGTGGAATCGGGGCAAGAACTTAAGCCGGCTGTATGTTCAATGAGCTAAGATATTGGAAATCTACTTGGTAGAGTAAGGGCTTAAGTGTAAAATGCATTGGCTGAGCCCTGAGCTGACCTGCAGAAGTCGCTGACTTTGTGGTCACTGACTCCGTGGTCTCTCTTTCCTGTCCTGGTCCGTCAGTGGGTGAAGCAGAGAAGTCACCATTTTGACCCCGAAGGCAGATGTTCTCCACCCAACTACAGGGTCCCTGAACAGAATGGCTGCAGTGTGCCTGCTTTGGGCTACCATGTGTATGGAAAGACTGAATTTTAGCCTCTGATTCCTAACATTATATTCTTAAAAATACCAAAGCAACTACAAGGTGAAAAAGGAATCCAGTGACCTGCAACCTCCCTGCAGCTAGTGCCGTATCACCCACAGGAGTCGTAAAACCTCGGACAGTTATCGAGATAAAACATGTCATGATAAAGACATTATTTTGAACACAAGAATGTATCTGTGAAGAATAGCATTATTTAAAATAGGACTGTCAGGACTCAAGTAATTTGGGTATTTTCCCTCAATTTTTAATGAATAAAATAATAATCTAAGAACAGTTGGCACTTAGGAGCACTGAAGCTTCCTTCTAAGTAAGGATTTGGGTAAGAATGCATCACCTTAGCAGCAGTACATTCCAGAATCGTCTCTGATGGACACTGGCATGACATTCTAATAAAATCAGCCAGTTTTTTCACTGCTTCAATACTTCGTCAGCGGCGGAGGCGGTTGGGGGGGTTGGTTTTTTCCCTACATATATATTTTTCTCCCCTATGTCTACATATTTTTATGTTTTAAAATAGCAATTCTTGTTTCCAGGGGAGTTTAAGTGAATTTCACTTTTTTTCCCTGCCAGAAAACTTTTTTAAAAATGGTTAAATTTAGAGGTAGCTTTGGCAAGAAGAGAATTGATGCCCCCTCAACGCCTCTTCCCACCCCAGTTCCCTCATCTCTGTCTCCTCCCCAGAGGTTCAGAGGAACCAGACATAAAACCCCAAACTGGGAACATAAGAGGGAAACCCTAACTAAGTCACTTTTAAAGCGTCTACCTTAGTAGAGGCAAATAAGTGAACAAATGGCAGATCTAGGAGGAAGGTTGGGGGAGAGTGTTCACTGTATTCTTTAGTCTTTTTTCAGGGCTTGAAATTTTGCAAAGCAGCTGGTGGGGGAGGGGACCACCCTCTCCCCTGCAAGCCCTCCCTTCTCTCATAAACTCTCTCTCTCACAAAGTCTTAGAATTCATAAAACCACCATTCTTTTCATCCATGATAAATCTTTCTGGAACTGTTAAGTGTTGCATCTATATTCTAATTAGCTTTACAACAGATTGCGGAATAACTCTCACTGGGAAATGGTTCTTTAGCAAATGCAGTTGAGGATACTTTTTTCAATAAAGGTGGGGATCTTGTAAAAATAGAGTAATGTTAAAGTTTATGGGTATTAATTTTTGAATTTTTTTCAGGTATGACTTTAGAGATAAAGAAATGGACTGTGTGGAGTCTAAGAAACCTAACACCTCTGGATTAGAGGGTGGGGTCCTTAATATTAAATGTAAACAGGTTAATTTAATGGATGCAATATTTGCTGTGCAAACAGGAGGTTTCAGACTCAAATGTGCCCTGTAACTTGCTATGCAACCTCCTTCACAAAATCACTTCTCCTTCACCAGATATCAGTTTCTAACTAAAATGAGAGCTTAGACCAGTGGCTTTGAATCGTCTATGATTTTCTATGAAGCATTGGTGCCTCTGTCTTGGTGTCACTTTCTAGGTTTGAGCCTCTGACTTGGTATCAACAAAGATGGATGGAGAAGGGGCTGGTGAGTATGGTGTTTGCATTTCATCATCTATTAATGAGACCAAGGCCCTAATCTCAACTGCCTCGAAAATGTCTCAGCTTGATCCTAAAAGGAACAATCTAAGATTCCACAGTTAACAAGTCCAAGCTGTTGGTGAGTGGGAGGAAGACCTTCCTATGCGAGAGGGAACACAGTTTAACACTGCAATACTGTACTGGATGGTGGTCAGAGTCGTCGCAAGCTGTGGCGGGTGGCAATCAGCCTCCTGGCAATGCTGGACCAGCTGAGCATGGCAGCTGCAGTGTCCTCAGCTTCTGGCCAGATGATGCGCCAAACAGTGGAGATTTTAGGACAGAAATGACACCGTGGGTGTTGTTCATATGAACTGTCTTCAGTGACCTGAGTCAAGACAGTCTGCCACTTGGACTTGGGCAGAGTGAATAATGCCGGCTCCAGAGTGGGGACCAAACAGCCTTATACTGGAAGAAGATGCCCTGTAGGATTTTCAAGATGCCATAGGACGTTCAAATCCCTCTACTCTGCTGCTCTGACGCCTGCCAGCACTGTCACCCTGGGGCAGGACTTACCCTTCCTGGAGTTCCCTTTCTCTCCTGCAATGTAGGGGCAAGAGTACCAGGCGCCTCACAGGACTCTTATGAGGATCAAATGAGATGACGCTTGTGAAGTGTTTAAGGCTGGACCTGGACCACAGTGCCCCTGACTAAATTTAGCCATTAGTACCTCTTTTAGGCTTATTTGACCTTACAACTGGTTAAGATCAGTTGTTTAATTTTTTTTTTAATTTTCTTAATTTTAAGCCCCTGTTTCAAATAAAGATCTCTTGGCTAAATGGGATGGTTTAGCTTTCAAGAAAGTTCTAAATTAAGGTTGTTTACAAGAAAATTATATCTGGTTTTTGTTTTAATGTAGTCCTCCCCACCCATGCTTTCTTTTTTAAAGTTAAAAGAAAAAAACTTCACATACTAGTGCATTTTTTTTAAGTTAGTAAAATTATAGAACAAAATAGCCTTTGAGGTTGCTCTATGACAGGAGTTGGCAAACATTTTCTGTTAAGGCCCAGATAGTAAATATTGTTGGCTCTGCAACCACGTGGTCTCTGTTGCAACTACCTAGCTCTGCAGTTGCATTGTAAGAGCGACCCTGGACAGGAGCACAAATAAAGGGGTGTGCTGTGTCCCAATGTAACGTCACTTATGGACATGGACATCTGAGCTTCCTCTAATTTCCGTATGTCACAAACGATTATTCTTCTTTTGATTTTTTCCAACTAATATAAAATGTAAAAACCCCTCTCAGCTTTCAACCTATGCAATAGCAGGACATCTTTGGCCCACAGTGCTACGGACTGGCAACCCCTACTGTACAAGACTAAAGATGTGGGAAGATGTGTGGACACATTCAGCAAGTGACAGGCTCTTCCCTTTATTCTGCTTCACAAATGTTGCTTTTTTTTTTTTTTTTTTTACAAATTGAAGGTTTGTGGCAACCCTACATGGAGCAAGTGTATCAGTGCCATTTTTCCAACAGCATTTCCTTACTTTGTGTCTCTGTGTCACATTCTGGTAATTCTTGCATATTTCAAACTTTTTCATTATTTTACTTGCTATGGTGATCTGTGATCTTAGGTATTACTATTGTAATTGTTTTAGGGCACCATGACCCATGCCTCTGTAAGACAGCAAAGTTAGTAACCTTGTGTGTGTTCTAACTGCTCCACCTACCAGCTGTTCTCTTCTCTCTCTCTCTCTCTCCTTGGGCCTCCCTATTTCCTGAGACACAACAGTACTGAAATTAGGCCAATTAATAACCCTACAATGACCTCTAAGGGTTCAAGTGAAAGGAAGAGTCCTACATCTCTCATGTTAAATCAAAAGCTAGAAATGATGAAGCTTAGTGAGGAAGGCATGTCCAAGTTGAGATAGGCTGAAAGCTAGGCCTCTTATACCAGTTAGCTAACATATAAATGCAAAGGAAAAGTTCTTGAAGGAAATTAAAAGTGCTGCTCCTGTGAACACAGGACAATAAGAGAGTGAAACAGCCCTATTGCTGATCTGGAGAAAGTCTGAGTGGTCTGAAGAGAAGAGCAAACCAGCCACCACATTCCCTTAAGCCACAGCCTAGTCCAGAGCCAGGCCCTAACTCTCTTCAGTTCTGTGAAGGCTGAGAGAGGTGAGGAAGCTGCAGAAGGAAAGTCTGAAGCCAGCAGAGTTTGGTCTGTGAGGTTTAAGGAAAGAGGTTATTTCCATAAT
Organism: Hippopotamus amphibius kiboko; assembly: GCF_030028045.1. Lineage (NCBI taxonomy): Eukaryota > Metazoa > Chordata > Mammalia > Artiodactyla > Hippopotamidae > Hippopotamus > Hippopotamus amphibius. The sequence continues at coordinate 124,297,652 of NC_080190.1, read as the reverse complement.
ATAAAAGTGCAAAGTGAAGCAGCGAGTGCTGAGGTAGCAGCTGCAGCAAGTTACCCAGAAGGTACAGCTCAGATATTCATGAAAGTGGCTACGCTGAACAACAAATTTTCCGTGTACAAGAAACAGCCTTCTATTGGAAGAAGATGCCATCTCGGACTTCCCTAGCTGGAGGGGAGAAGTCAAAGCCTGGCTTCAAAACTTCAAAGGACAGGCTGACTCTCTTGTTAGGGACGAAGGCAGCTGGTGACTTTAAGCTGAAGGCAATGCTCGTTTACTATCCTGAAAATCCTAGGGCCCTTAAGAATCATGCTAAATCTACTTTGCCTGTGCTCTACGAATGGAACAACAAAGCCTGGATGACAGCACATCTGCTTACAACATGGTTTACTGACTGTCTTAAGCACACTGTTGAGAGCTACTACTCAGGAAAAAAGATCTCTTTCAAAACATTGCTGCTCATTGACAGTGCACCTGGTCACCCAAGACTCTGCTGGAGATGGACAGTGAGATTAATGATGTTCCTCTGCCTGCTCACACAACAACTATTCTGCAGCCCATGGATCAAGGAGTAATTTTGACTTTCAAGTCTTGTTATTTAAGAAATATATATTTCATAAAGCAATACTGCCATAGTGATTCCTATGCTGGATCCGGGCAAAGTGATTTGCAAATCTCCTGGAAAGGACTCACTATTCTAGATGCCTTTAAGAACATTCATGATTCATGGGAAGAGGTCAAAAATATCAACATTAACAGGAGTTTGGAGAAAGTTGATTCCAAACCCTGACAGATGCCTTTGGAGGGCTTTGAGACTTCAGTGGAGGAAGTAACTGCAGATGGTGCAAACAGCAGGAGAACTAGAAGTGGAGCCTGGAGATGTGACTGCATTGCTGCAATCTCATAATGAAACTTCAATGCATTATGAGTTCTTATAATGAGCAAAGAAAGCGGTATCTTGGGATGGAATCTACTTGTAAAGGTGCTGTGAAGGTTGTTGAAGTGACAGCAAAGAATTTAGATGAACGTAGTTGATGAAGCACTGGCGGGGTCTGGGAGGACTGACTCCAATTTTGAAAGAAGTTCAAACCATCAGATGATGATTAGCATTTATTAGCAATAAAGTATTTTTTAATTAAGGTATGTACATCCTTTTTTTTTTAGATATAATGCTATTGCACACTTACACTAAAATATAGAGTAAAAATATAACTTTTATTTGCACTGGGAAACCAAACAATCCATGTGACTTGCTTTATTGGGGCGCTCTGGAACCAAACCCACAATATCTCCAAGATGCGCCTGTATAAAATACATTAGGAAACCACGCTAGAAATTTAGTTTAAAATGAATTTTCTATAAAAGAGAATTTTGTCAATCTTGAGCCACACCTAAATGAGTTTAATTTTCTTGACATGAAAAATAAGTTATGTAGGAAATAATTCCATGGTAATATTATTAATAAATGTAGTTATTAATGAATTTAATAAATAGCAAGATTAAAAATCATTAATGAATTTCATGAAGTGTGGAGGAGATTTTTGAGTGAATACTTATTTTGCTTTTTCTAAGAGATGAATAATGAACAGAATTGTTGCAGCTTGTCAGTAGGTGAATGCTTTAAACATTCAGAATATTTAAATTGAAAACATGCAAATTCACAGTTTTATTTCTGAAGGTGAATCATTTCAATATTATCAAATGTTATAATATGTTTGTAGTATTTGTAGTACAAGGAAAAAGTTAAATATAATTTACATATAAATACATAAAGAAATATCACTAAAAATATTATAGCTGATAACACCAGTACTTACAGTATTTTATCAAAGCACTTTTGTACACAGTAAACACTACCCTATAGCCTTAAACTATATTTCATTCAACTACGAGTCGTTTAAAGATAAAAAGTACTTAAATAAAACACAATGCCAAGTCACATTTAATGAATTCTTTGCATGTTTCATAGCCAAAGCTTTTAGATGGTCATTTTCATCCAATTTTAATTTTAAAATATATCACATGAGAGCTACATTCTTTTCATAGATGTGTGTTTAGTAACACCAGAAAAAAAACCTGCCTTTTCTGAAAAAACAAAATCTTCCAATTAATATGAAATCTAATGAAAGTATAGACAAGATCATTAAAACCTGACACAGACATTAGAGTTTCCAGCAAAAATAAATGAAAACATAAAGAGAATATATTAAAACCATCTCTAATGTTCTCAGGACATCAAGATTGTCATTTTAATAAGCCATGAATACTGGATATAAGAAAAGCTGAAAAATATTTTATTTTTATTAAAAGTCATGATATAATCCTTTAAAATATCTTTTGTAATATATATCTACACCCGAAGAACCCCATATCTGGTTAAAAAGTTACACAGTTTCACTAAAACGTGAATGTGTACCTTTTGCATAACTGTTGGGTTGTTTTTATAAAAATAAAGCAGTTTCCTTAGGAAAAAAAAAAAAGAACTTTTGTCAATTGTAGTATCTTCATTCTGGGGGGAAAAAAAGATTTTTTCCTCTGAAAATAATGAAGTTCAGTCTCTGGCTATATGAACATTCACTGACTTATTCAAATGAAAACAAATTATTGTGCTTCTAGAAACTAGTGTTTCTCACTTGCAGAGTCTGAAATAGCATCTGGAAACTGTCACCAAAATGTTAATATTCACAAGCAAGCACTGGTGAATAGAACTGGACCTGCTGCGTCTGTTCCACTACCACTAAACTCATCTGTCCAACGAGACTGGTAAGTGATGGTGTCCTGCAGTCTTATAACAGCATCGGGGTCCTCTTTTTCCAATCATATGTTCACAGATGTTTGAATTTATATCTAAACTCGATATCATTTAATGGTGGTAAAATGCCCAAGCCTGCCCGGGACTGGTCCAAAGGGGGACATTTAACACAGCTGTCCACGAGCTCCAGTTCAAAATAGGAAAGCATCAGAATCAAAAATTGCTTGATTTCCTGGACAGCAAATAATCTTCCAGGACATATAGTAGCGCCTGACCCAAAGGGCATGTAGTAATACTTTAACTTGAGTCCATTACTATAGAAAGTGGTCTTTGTCTTGCCATTTTCATCAAGATAGCGATCATATTTAAAAGTCTGCAATAAAAAATACAAAGAAACAAATGTATAAGCTAGTTTTAAATGAATTTATCTTTTTCTTAACCTGGAAGTTCCAAAGAGTAATTTTCTTTTTTAATCCAATCTATGAGTAATTTAGCAAATACCCCACCTTGAATCAGAAGGTAATAAGAGACAGAAACTTAAGGAGAACTGATAGGAAAGGGAAAGCTCTATACCTCCTATCCTGCCTGGATGACTAGTTCCTCCCTCTGTTAAGCAGAACTAGAAAGAAGGATTCAAATCAGAAACTAGAGGAGTCAGTATACTAGCCCCTAATTTCCTGGATTTGGGAGCAGGAAATCCTTCCTTTTTAAGGAAGAAGAAAGCAGCAGCTTTATTGTCACAGCTGCAGATATATAATCTAGTAGTGATTCTGGGATGACAAATACCAGGAATAAAAATGAAAACTTCAAGCCATCATCCAAATTAGATGAATATTTGACATTAATAAAAGAGACAACCCCTGTGATTTCAATGATCAAATGAATTCTGCATGGGTATATTTCTTCTGTATTTCAATCTGGGTAGACATCACCTGGCCCAGGATACTGAACTTTGATAAACAGTCACTTACCAAAGGGTCTGGGTAGATTTCTGGATCTAAATGCATTAACTGCGGATAAAGAGCTATGATGTCATCTTTGCGGATGTTATAGGAACCATCCTGGAGGTACAAAGTGAAATCCTCTTTAGCAGTCCGAATGTTGAGGGAGGCACTGGAAAGTCTCAGAGACTCCTTGATGATACTGTCTAAAGATTTTAAAGGGAAGAAGGGAGGAGAGGGAAGGAAGAAGGAAGAACAAAGTATTTAAAGGCCACGTAATATAGAGTCTGAATCACTTCTAGCAGCCTATAACACAAACCTAAACAGACTATGGGAAGCTGGCCAGATAAAAATTTCTCAAACTTTTTTCTGTGCTGTGATCAATGATTCAGTTGTGTCTGAATGTATTTTTAATCTAATAATCTGAGTTAATAATCTTTTGATAAGACAATCTTCTTGGTCATCGATGGGAACTAGACTTTCATAATTTTATGGAAAAATAATCTTATTTCTACACGGCACTAGACATCTAATACAATTGCAAAAAAATCAGTAAATCACTTTTATGTGAATTATTCAAAGTTTATCACTTTTGAGATTTAATATACTAACATTCTTATATAGAAATATTTTTCCCGTTCAGTGCAGTGTGAACACCTCACTTCGTGTTTACAAGCACCCGTTTTTATCATCACACTCTCTTGTGTAGTGACCATGCCCTGCATCCTGGTAAGGACAGAAAGGGACAAAAAAGAACGTGCTGAGAATAGCTGACGTATATGATGAGACCCTCCAGTCTCTGTCCTTTTAATTGTCCTGCTTTATGTGCTCGTCACACGATTGTGCGTAAAATCATAGCACATTAGCACTATTTCACAAATGAGAAAAACAGACCCCCAAAGTGAAATGACGTGTCCGCGGTCTCCACGGCGGGGCAGAGCCCCCCATGGAAACTGTGCTTCTTGCCTTCCGCTAAGACACATTGCCCCTGAAAGCATACATTGGTTTCTTTCCTCTAGAGAAACATAACAAAGAGAAAAGTCTTTCTTACTCTAAAAGTAGAGTACTTTCGTATTTCTATAGAATCCAGAGAAGCAAACATTTTTTCAGTGAAATAACCTTCCACCCCACACCCAACCCATGCAGCTAACTGTGGTTTCCTGATAGTACTTTTCCCCGTTTACATCTCACGAAAATGAATAGCCCGTTAACTCTAAGGTTAGTGGTGAGAGCCAAGGCAGCAGAGCTGGCAGCATCAGGACCTGTCATTGGTTCCACCATCCAACCCCAGACACTGACACGACCTCTCAGTGCCTACTTCCTCACTCGTTACGTAGAAATAGTAATAGTCCCCGGTCATGGGGTTGCTGGAGGATCAATTGGGACAACACCCTTAGCATAATGCGCGCAACAGGTAAGTGCATGATGTGTACTGATGATTCCTGTTAGGAGGACACGGTAAATGACATCTAGCAAACACACAAGCACACCTAGCACGGGCATGTCATCCAGTTGCGTCTGGTTCAAATAAACAGGACTGTCTTCAAAGCTAATTTTTTGACCAGCGTTCTCTAGCGTTTTATTCACTTCTTCAGTGGCTGCTTTCATGGCCTCCGGGTTCCTATGAAACATTAACAGAAAAGAAGAGATATACAGAACATAAGTTTTTTCTCTACCAAAATGTCTGCAAACAAACAGGCATTTTCCCCTTCTTTTAACCAGTTTGTCAAGATACAGAGACGGTGGGAAAGGGACATTCCCATTATTTTTTACAATATTTTGTAGCTGTGTTTTAAGTCCTTGGATATTAGCAAGAACTGTTGCCTTAAAAGGGTCCTGCTACATAGAAGTAAAACTTTGGCCAGACTTTTATAAATAAAGTTTCTAATAAGGATTAACTGGTCAAATTAGTCATATGCATGGCAACTGAAAAAGAAGATTTCATCCAAGATAACAATTCTTAGGTACTGGCTAACCTGCCAAAGGAAATTTAAATTTACTCCTAAAATCCATAAATTTACTCCTAAAATCCACGTAGAACAGCTTTCCCATTTATATGATAACTTATCATTCTAACACTGTGGCTTGTGAAATGAATGCTACTTCATTTTAGTGCATTGATGTTTACTGGCTCCTTTGTGCTGTGGAAATGTAACCATGTAACACAGTCTCAGAAATGTTTCACTGATAAGTCATTGCATGACTGTTGTGAAATGGCTACTATTGCCTACAGGATATAAAATTGATGCTGTAACCTTATTGTAAATATGTGAATTTATTCCAGATAGAGCTTTCTCAAGTAAAAAGTTTGGAAGGCATTTAACCTTTGAGACAGATTAGTAATGGTTTTTTATATATGAAATTTTCTAAAAATATTTATGTATATATAGACATAAAATTATCAGCCATCAGTGGAACTCTGCATTCCCAATCGATGGAGCAGTAATTTTTGTGTCTGGGGGACACTAAACATCCACTTTAATTGGAATAATTCAGTAAACCATTTGGATGTCAGATTCCCAAAAGACTATCAATCACTCTGGGGAGAAATCACGTCCTGCAAAATATATGTTACATACAGGTTTTTTGTTACATACAGTTTTAAAAGGCAAACTCTAGCTAAATCCCGTCAATAATAGTATGTTATGATTGGTATTCACAGCTGCCAGAGTCGGTGGGATACTATGACAGCAATCACTAACTGAGGGAAAAAACACTTACTGCACAGCTGAATGGGATACAGGCAATACGTCCGCAATCACATAAGCATATTTTTATGATTATAAAGGCCACACTCATGGACGTTAGGGGGCGTCGTGAAGAACAGCCTGGGGCAAAGAGCAGGGCTCTGGGGGCAGACAGGCTGTGCTGACCCTGTCTCAGCACATCCTTTTCCCTGGGACGGTCTCTGCATCTACAGGACGCGATTACCAGTCACAGCTGTCTTTGGAGGGCTGGATGAGCTGACGCATGTTAAACATTTACACGGGTAAACGCCAGATTCTTGAGTGACAGCATGAGAAGGTACCACAAGTCTGTTTTGGTTTTGCTTTTGTTTTTTTTAGTTAAAATGGTTGCATTTCTGCTTTCAACTAAAATAAAGAAATAAATGGATAAATTGCTAATTACCTAATCGTTTGAAATAAGCTCCAGAAAGTGGCCGGAATGGTGTTTGCTTGCGAGGCCCAGAGGACAGCGAGGCACGACTTGGCTTTCTCCGAGTCGTCCAAGGTGGGGAGCGTGTCGTTGAGAAACGTGACAAGTTCCGAGATGTGGTCTCTCTTTCTGAGTTTCTGGAGCCGCAAGCCTTCCTCCAGTTTCTCCCTGGCGTAGCGTCCTGTCTTGAACACATGAATGGGGAAGCCTGCTACGAGGGCTGGAAAGATTTTGTCAAATTGCTTGAAGTTGTCGAGGTTATTTAGAATGAGTGCTTTTTGTGCATCTTGCCCTGTAAGATCTCTGCCAAAGAGCGTGAAATACCCAGCTTCGAACATCACTCGGTAGCAGAAGGAATACATCCCCTCTGTCATCCAGGCGGGCGTCTTGGGCTTGGGAACCACCTGTGGTCTCAGGACAAGTTGGAGGTTTTCCATCATGGCTTCTGTGAGGGAATTCAAGGCATCGCCCTGCAGGGTCTTGCTGATAGTTTTACTTATGTTGTCAGTCGTATTTATATCACTCGGGTCAATGCTTCTGTGTCCAAAGGCCTGAACATGAGTGAAATGTGTGAAAAAAAGAAATTAAACCTGACCTAGGACTAGTAAATGGCTGAAACACAGAGTAATGCTTTCATCATTCTCTACTTGTTAAAAAAAAAAAAAAAAAAGGAAAACTGGCCTTCCCACATGCAATTTCATAGCACTTTACAAACGGCCAAATCATGCCCTTCCTTCAAGGCCAAGTTTGATTCCCAGATTATCAGCGAAACTTCCCTCGCAACTGCTTTGGTGTTCTATTTCTTATTTTCTTATGCTTCTGCATTTACTTACACATTAATCTGGTACTAATCAAGAATTTTTTTATTCATTTGTTCTCTTTTATATTCTTCGTAGATGTATCTTAACCAGACTTTAAGGTACTCTGTAGCAGAGACCAGCTCTAATATTTCTTTGCAGAGACTCAGTTAATATTGATTAATTTCTTCTCTATAAAAGAGCCTCTTAGATCTCATCTAAGTGAGGCCAAAATATCTGGTCAATTCCTTAGCAAAATTAAACAATTGTGTGGCATGAGTGTGGTAAAACAATTGTTGGATGTTAAGTTTCCAACTTGCGCTCTGGGTATTGTGTAGAAATTGTTGACATGAGTGAGTTTTTACCTGTCTTGTTCATACTGTGCCATCAGTAAGACATTTAATTTCTATTTCATTCTCATAAGCTGGTTAAGAAATGACAAATCTATACCTATTTTAACTTTTTAAATGATTAGCACCAAGAGATTATGTCTAACTTGGTTTACTGTGTTTCTCAGAGTCTCCATGTAAGGATAACACTCTTCAACATCTCTGTCTTTAAATCTGAGTACCTCAAAATGATTAAATAGACAGATATAGAAAAAGGTAGAAAATAAATATGCTGAATGCTATATAAATGCAAACCTGGTTACCTTTGCAGAAGCAGTGAAGTGAAATTTTTTCCAATCAAAGTATTTCCCATGGCACAACACTTTATGGTATGACAAGGGATTGGTGATGAAGTGGACATAGTTTCCCATTAGTTTGCAGGTGAAAACATGACCATGTTTCCTTTGATTTGCTCTGAGGAACTCAAGAGGATTGGCACCAAATTGCAGAGCACAACCCAGATATGGAATCAACCCGTTCTCCAGAGGTGGTTCACCCATTTGCCTGTAAGACACAAAGAGGTGGTAAATATGGAAAACTGCACACCGTTCTTAATTTATATTTATTTGTATTACATTTTTTACCACTGACTTCAAACTTCAAAACTCTATAGTTTATTCGTACATTTTTAGTTGATGGGGCTCTGCTCCTTTACTAAAATAATGAGTTATAGCAACCTAGTAACATGATATGTTGGTGAAAATGATAGCTAAATTCATCCATCCATCCATCCATCCATCCATGCACACATTCAGCAAACACTTACTGAATGTCTAATACGTGCTCCTCACTTTTCCCAATGATAAGGATAAAAGAGTCAACTAGGCCAACAAGACTTTTCCTCTCAGTGTAGAGATGAAACTACATTCTAGTGTTTAAGTTTTTTCGAAGCATTATTTGCCCAAGTATCTCAAAATGTTTCATTTGATTGTTTTCCCTAAAGGTATAGAATCCTGAATGACAGGAAGGATTGCAGAATTGAAGTTTTCAAAATCTTCATGGTTTAAATATATTATTATTCTGTAGTAATATTTGCAGAGAGGAATCTTTGAGAAATTAGCACATTACAAAATGAAATTGGCTGAGGTAAATGTTGACATGGTTATTGATTATAATTCAGTGCTCTTTCATACTATTTTAAATGTTTTTATTTAAGAATTTAAACATTTATTTTCCAGCATAAACCACTATCCCTCTTGGTAGAATGACATAGCATAAGATAATTCTTTTTATTTTCATAGTTTGCAGATAAGTGGTTTAATTAAAATCAGAAACTACCAGGCCTGGTAGTTAATATTAAAATACCATAAAGGACAAAAAACAAAAGGAAATGTACATAGCTGGAGATGTGCTGTGGGTAAATCTGTCTCTGGGAGATTGACAGAGAGAATATTTACATAACCCCCCCCCCCAATATTGTTTGAGGCAATCAGAAATTATACAAACTATGGCCATGTGTCTGATTCTGTTTGTATTTCTTGAACCAATTATAAATGATACAGACAAATAAAAGTGACGTCTCATACATTTAACAGCTTCCCAGCTCACCAGGGTTGATTATCATGAACAAGAAAAGAGTAATGGAATGATCGATGCAGGCTCTATGCTCCTGCTCAGCTTAGACTGAGTGCATACAAAGCACGGGAACTAACTGAAAAGAGAACCCTTCTTTAGTCGGAGCATGTGTTTAATCCACGTGACAGGAATTGCACATCCCACTTACCGCTTATATCCTTACGAATACAGACTTTATAGGCACGCACACACACACGCACACACACACACAGAGATCTTATAAAATTTCTGTCAGTGATGTTGAACAAGCTTGTCCATTTTTATATTACCACTAGTATATGTCAACACAAAAAGGGAAACGTTGCCATTGTATCTTTTGTGAGATAAAATAAAAAAGATACTTCTAAATTTTTAAAGTCAAAATTTTTAATTTAAAAAAATTAGGGAAGAAAATGCCAGCGTGTGTAAGTCCAGAAACCCAACTTTATGGTGTAAACAATGAAGGTAAACGAACATTAAATGAATGCACAAAAATGCAATTTAAAAATAAACTTTCCTTACCTTCTCCTTGTTCCAAGAAGAAACCATAAACAACACCACACTGCTATAACAATCCCCCAGATCAAAGAGATGCTCATCATTTTGCAAATCTAATGCAAAACGTCTGAGGAGGAGAGTCTGTAAGGAGAAGGGTAAGGGTGTCACAACAGAGACTCCAGCTGGATTTTTTATATTATGGTAAGATGCTTCACTTGAGTGATCAAAGCAAACAAAATCCTATTAGGAAAAAAAATAACTGGCCTTGAACTAAGTCCACGGGTATCAGAAGTGGTTCCAAAACAATCAGAGACCTGCAATACTTGATAAGTTGAAGGTCTCTCAAACATAAGTTGACTTAACATTCAGACCTGGGAATGACAGCTAATATTACAAATTTAGTATGCTTATAAAAAGAACAAATAAACCTGTTCAGGATAAACATATATAGAGAAGTAAAATATAATAATTTAAAGAAAAATAAGCATAAGTTATCATTAAGCTAATGATTTGGTCTTGTTACCTTTAAGAAGAAATCAGTTTAAATGATTCATGAGCAATATAACCGTCAAGTTCAAAGGAAAGAGAACTGGGTGAAATGTTTCTGCTGCTTCATGTTTCAGTGCTTTTACAAAATCATAGGTATTTTACTAAATATAGTAACGTGTTACCTAACATCCTCAAGAAAGAAAGTATCCCACATAAATGCATCTTCCAATTAAACAGTTTATCTTAAAGCATCAAAACTGTATCAACCATTTTTTTCTAATTGAAAATATGTTTATTAATTTTTCTAATTGTTAAAGGAATACAATTTCATTTCAAATAATTTAAGACTAACTGAAACATATCTTGGTAGAAAGGGAAAGTCAATTCATAATTTATCTACTCCATAACTCCGCACTCAGAGCTAACAACTGTTAATTGTTGGGTATATATCCTTCCAAACTTCATCTCCATACATACTTATATAGTAATTGAGCATCTACTCTGTGCCAAGAACTCTTCAAAGGTATTGTGGCTACAGGTATTAATAAGATGGACTGATTCCCTGCTCTAATGAACACACTATTTCAGTAGAGAGAAAGATAATAAAATACAAGACTTATGAATAAAATAAAGCAAGGTGTAGAGAGCGATCAGGGGATGAGAACACCTGTAGGTATAGTGATTTGCTCCTCTGAGATCTGAATGACAAGAGCGAATTAGCCAAGTCAAAACTAGAGGAAGAGAACTCCAGGCAGAAAAAGCATCAAATGCAAAATCCTGAGTTAAGGATGAACTTGGTCTATCTAAGAACCAGAAAGAGGTAGGATAGGTCAGAGCAGAGTGAATGAGGGGAAACTTGGTTAAGATATAAGACCAGAAGATAGGCAAGAGCTAGGTCATGTATAGGGACGCTTGAGAACAGGGAGAGTTTGGAGGACAGCAGATCAAAACACTATCTTCAGCTGCACAGATTGCTGTGTTGTCAGGTTAACAATTGAACTCAAGTCTGAAGCTAGGGAGAAAAGTCAGAGGTGCAAATAGGAACCTCAAGTCAGTGCTTGAATGGCATTTAGAGCCCAAAGACCTTCTCAGATCACCCAGGGAGACAATAAAGTCCAAGAAAAGAATAGAATCCAACACCAGACCCCAGAGTAAGCCACTTCTTAAGGTCAGTCAGAGGTCAGGTGAAGAGGAGATGAGTAAGGAAGAACCAAGAAGAAAACCGAGAGAATACAGTGTCACAGGAAGCAAGAGGAGGGTGCACTTGAAGAAAAATAAGACATTATCTACCTCACATGCTCCTTTGAGGTCAAAGAAGGTGACAAAGAAATGACCACAGGATTTGACAACATGGAAATAATTGGTGAGTCACACATAAACACATGCAAAGATGAGGTTCTATTACAGACTTTTTTACAGCACTAAAAAAATGGGTACCATGTTGTGGATGTTTCCCATGACAATCCATGTATATGCATTATGTGTGTATCTGCACAGAGCTCTTCGTTTTTACTCTGTGTGTAGTCTTCCATTGACTAAATGTACTGTACTTTAGTTAACTGATTCGCTATTGGTGGGCATTTGGTCTGTTTCCAGTTTTTGGCTACAGAATCCATAGATTCATTTCATGCTTTCTTACCTCCTTAAACAGAGACCACAAATATTTTTTCACAGGTAATTTGTGATTATAATTATGAATATCTGTCATTGTGTGGCAGTACACAGACTTCTCAATCCGTTTAGATTTTTTTAGGGCATTGCACCCGTTAAATATACTTAGACTGATGTGCTTTTTGAATTACTGTCTGTTTTCTATATGACTCATTAAAAGCAGAACCTTTAGGTGACCTGTCATAGCAGGACATCACAGTCAGAGAAAACATCCATCTAAGAGCCAGTTTAACCCTTTGGAGTCACCTCTCAAGCAAACAAATGGAAACAAACTCATGAAAAAAGGTACATGGGACCTCTAGGAATTCTCTGCAACTTCCCATGTATCTGTAATTTTGTCAGAATTAAAAGATTTTCAAAATGGTAAAGGAGAAGTACATTCACAACTCCAAGAAAATGTCCTTAAACTGTTTTCCCCACCTGCTCCCAGAACACCATAAACTCCTTTCAAATATAGCCTGGATTCCCCTACCCTGACCTAGTCTTTCTACTCCTTCACTCACTATCCTTCTTCCAGGCAACAAAAGCCCAGGACGCACACACACACCCAGTTGTCTTCAGTGGGCTGAGGAAAAGGAGAGGCGTGAATACCCATATTCATTTTTGTTTGTTTACATATGGTTTATGTCTTCCTTCTAGGGATGTCACTTCTCGCTACTGTCCCATGTCCACACATGGCATCTATCACACCCCTAACATGCTGCCTCTAATCTGATGAGTGGGGACTGGGATGCTGGTTACCGTTGTCACAACTATTAGGCGGTGAGGAAATACCTGCAAGGTTTCCTGATGAGTCAAGTGCATAGAGTTTCGCCCTTGGACTTTATGCTGTCTTAATGTGTTTACTGCAGTGATCGGAGTGTCAGGAAATAAACAAATGCTAGCTGAGTGGGAAAGTCATGAGCTTGCTTTTTTATTCTCTGTTATGTTTCAAACTTAATCTTTCATATGCAGAAAGGAGTATGTTTTAGTTGCCAGAAGGCCTGGCATGAACCGAGCTTATCTAAATGCTCTAACCCCTCCGTAGTCTGTCCATTTCCTCTGTATTTGTAGAGTCGTGAAGGGACCACACTGAAGTGCAGAGGAAGAAGTTCTGGGCTTCAGAGAATACAGGGCCGAGTCCAACACACCATCCCCACGAACAGATACATACAAAACATGGGAACTCAAACTAGAGGAACAGAGAGTAGAAGGAATGGCTCAAGCTACCTGCTTATGTAACCTGATGGCAAACAGGTCGTTTCTGTTAAGAAATGCAGTAAACATAGCTTACATGTGTGTGATTGCTCTAAATGAGCTGTGAATATGGTCAAACAATTGAGTCAGACCAGTTGTTTTCCCAAATTCACAAGTGAAACCAACTCAATGGTGCAACGTAGATCACCTCAATCAATGCAAATCTTTTCACTTTCCAGGAGAATCATGGGGTTCCCATGGACCAAGGCTCCTCCCATGGACCCTGTGAATCAGGGCAGGTCAGTGCGAGAACAAAGTGAAAAGGGCTGGTGGGGTGGGTCTTGTTAGGATTAATTTGGAGCTTTCATAATAAGCTCTTAGGAAATGTGTCTACTCACATTTGTCTATTCACGTCTTCAACTTTTTCTAGGAAAAAATCAGTTTTGTTATGGCATGTACGGAATATCTTATTCTCAAACATTGTTTTGAATCTTAAGCACAGAGGTGTCAAGGTTGTAAATGCACAGTGTATCTAAATGTGTCCATTGAACAAATACAATTTTACAGGACTAGAGAATAAGGTGTTGATAAATTCTATTTTAGAGAATCATAATTTTTACGTTAGTTTTGAGGTTTTCACTTTTTAAAGCTTCCGGCATATACTTTCCTACTTGAATGAAATAATCAACTCAGGTAGGGCAGGTATTTTTGCTTTTTGAAAGATGAGAAAATAGAGGCATGAAGGTTTAATAGCTTGAAATAGTTCAGATGGTCAAGAGAGTGGAAGCTGGGATGAAACCAGGGTTTGCATCTTGGCTCTGCCACGAGCGTACACCTTAGCACAAAAGGGTATCCTCCCCAAGTCTTTGCTTTCTTCCCTGTAAAATGGGGATGATCACAGTGCACGACTCGTAACACGGATGTTGAGATGCTAGAAGGTGTAACATGCTGCACCCAGGGCTTAGCACCATCTGTGCTCAAAACTGTTTGTTGCCATTAGTAAGGGGAAAATCCAGGACACGACCTCAGATTTTCTGAACTGAAGCCCAGCATTCCTCCTTTACAGCTCAGAACCCACAAGAAGTTCAGTGGCACCAAACCTGACTACAGATTGAGGAAAGTGTAAGCACGCCACCTACACGTTCAAATGTAAAGGTGGTTCGTCGAGCATGTGTGGAACACAAGCATGTGGAAGGCGCTGTGAGGGGATGAGGGGGAGATGCAGAGATCATTCAGCAGATATTTCATTCATCCATTCATCCATGTTAACGTAGCACCCGCTTCATGTAAAGCACTTTTTAGGTGCTGGAGATACAGAGGTAGATAAGACAGGCAGACTTAAGGGGACACAGCCAATCAACGGGAGAGCAAATCCACTATTTGATGTCTGACAAAGCATCATTTCTATTATCAGAAAAGGTCAAGCAATGCATCAGTTTCATGCCTGGATCCTCAGGTGCTTGCTCATGTAATCCACACGGTAGCAGGAGGAGTGGGGCAGGGTTGCCTGCATTCACAGGGGGCTTCATGCTGTGAGGTTCTGGCTCCGAGCCCCAGTGCAGCCCCTGCCACGCTGTATCACAGGGGGTGGCCCATCCCCCAAGGAAAAGGCAGGCCTGAGGGCTAGAATCAAAGGCTAAGTGGCAGCTTTGCTTTTATTTTAAGTCTCACCGTAATCTGAGCCTTCCGGAGCTTATCCAGGAAGCTCAACTGGACAGAGGAAGAAGTGAGAGCAATGGGCCCTTGGACCCACTGGGCCCAACCAGCTTCCCCAGGAGGGTAAGAGAGCTCTGGGAGAGAGAGAAGAAGAAAGCAGTCAGTATAGAGAGATTGGGAGAGAGAGAGAGAGGGAGGGAGGGAGCGAGAGAAGGGGAAGTTTGCTGAGACTTTTTCCACTTCTTTTTTACTTGTTACGAATCGTGCTGCCATGAACGTTCACGTTCAAGTTTTTGCGTGAACAAACGTTTCAAACATCCTTGCTATAGAGCTGGGAGTAGATCTGCTGGGTCATGTGGTGACCCTATTGAACCCGACGGCAGTCATCAGTTGAATCCACTAAACAAACTTGCTTAAGAAATAATGAGGGGCTTCCTAGGTGGCGCAGTGGTTAAGAATCCACCTGCCAATGCAGGGGACGCGGGTTCGATCCCTGCTCCAGGAAGATCCCACATGCTGCGGAGCAACTAAGCCCGTGCGCCACAACTATTGAGCCTGTGCTTTAAAGCCTGTGCACCACAACTGTTGATCCTGTGCTTTAGAGACCGTGCACCACAACTATTGAGCCCATGTGCTGCAACTACTGAAGCCCACACACCTAGAGCCTGTGCTCCACAACAAGAGAAGCCACAGCAATGAGGAGCCTGCACACCACAACGAAGAGTAGCCCCCACTCACTGCAACTAAAGAAAGCCCGTGCACAGCAAAAAAGACCCAACATCAGCCAACAAAATAAATAAATAAATAAATTTATTGAAAGAAAATGAACCGATCAGCCTTCGCTGATCAAGCTTGATTTAATTGTCTTCCAAGGGTCATGTAGCCTCAACAAGATGGTCCCCTGAGTTGTTTTTCAGAAACTTGGACTCAGCTGTGTCCAGTTTGAGCTCAAGCCGGCTAAGACGGGTCAGGACCACAGACCCTCCAACTGCGCAAGCTCAAATGTCTGATTGGTGACCTTTTGACCTCAGTGAGCCCCAAACTCCATTCAGAACAGACAGGTAGCTTAGATGCACCTGGGCAGAAGGAGGATTACCTTGTCTTTTTTCTTATCCCAATCACCTTTCCCCATGCCCCCATGGCCCCCCCCCCGCCCCCCCCCCCCCCCCCCCCCGCTTATTCCATAAATAGCCCAAGCCCCTGCCCTCTGGGGAGGTGGAGCTGAGATTTCCCTGCATGGCTGCCTTGTGAATAAGCACTTTCTCTGCTGCAAACCTCAGCGTCTGGGCATTTGGCTTGCTGTGTGGTGGGCAAAGGAACCTGTTTCCCTAACACTATGTTTTAATTTTTTCGGGCAAACTGTTTTCCGAAGTGACTGAGCCATTTTACATTCCCACCAGCAAGGTGAGAAGGTTCCAATTTCTCCGTGTCCTTGTCAACGGTTACTTCTGGCTTTATGTTTTTAATTACAGCCTAGTCGGTGTGAATATCGCATTATGGGTTTGATTTGCATTTCCTGAAGGACTAATAATGCTGAGCAACTTTTAGCGTGATTATTGGCCCTTTGTAAATCTTTGGAGAATGTCTATTGGAATGCTTTGCTCATTTTTTAACTCTGTATTTGTCTTTTTGTTGTTCAATTGTAAGAGTTCTTTCCATATTCTCGATGCTATCACATATGATTTTCAAATATTTCCTCCCATGCTGCGGGTTGTCTTTGCACTTTCTTGATAATATCTTTGGATGCACAGAAGTTTTTAATTTTGTTGAAGTCCAATTTACGTATATTTTTATCGGTGACATACTTTGGGGGTCATATCTAAGAAGCATTGCCAAATTCAAGGTCATCAAGACTTAACACCTGTGTTTTCTCCTAAGAGTTTTATAGTTTTAGCTCTTATATTTAGGTATTTGATCACTTTTGTGTTCATTTTTGTATATGCTATGAGGTTGGGGGTCCAAGTTCACTCTTTTGTATGTGGATATTCAGTTGTCCAACACCATTTGTGGAAATGAATGTTCCCACTGAAATCTCTTGGCACCCTTTTTGAAAACCGATTGACCATATACGTAAGGGTTTACTTCTGGACTGTTTTCCCATTGATCTATAGGTCTATCCTTATGCCAGCACCACAGTCTTGATTTACTGTAGGCTTGTAGTCAGTTTTGAAATCAGGAAATGTGAGTCCTCCCACTTTGTTCTTTGTAAAGATGTTTTGGATATTCTGTATCTGACATTTGCTTATTAATTTTCAAATCAAGTTGTAAATTTCTGCAAAAAAAGAAAAAAACCTGGGATTTTGATAGGGATTGCACACATTCTGATCAATTTGGAGAGTATTGTCATCTTACCAATATTAAGTCTTCTGACCCATTAAAATGGGATGTCTTTCCATTTATTTGTCTTTAAATTTCTTTTGATAATGTTTTGTAGTTTTCAGTTTACAAATCTTGCCCTCTCTGTTAAATTTATTCCTAAGTTATTTTATTCTTATTGATGCTATTTACAAGGAATTGTTTTCTCAATGTCATTTACAAATTGTTCATTGCTAGTGTATAGAAAGAAGCTGATTCTGTTACCCACCAGGGTTCTTGGCCTCCTTAATCAATAGAAATTGATCAGAGGCCAGACAAGAAATTCAGGTAAGGCTTTATTGGGGCCCCTGCTACAGCAGGAGGGGAATGAGAACTAACAACAGGTTCCCTTGCTTGCTTGCTCCTTGGCGGGAGGAGAGGGGGTCACCCAGCTGGTTCCTTATAGGGGGTGAAGGTAGGGGTGTGTCCGGGGTGGGCCAGAGGGGTGGCTTAGGGGTGTTGTGTGCAGGTGGCCTGCGCAGGAGACTGCTTTTGCTCCAGGCTCTTCAAAAGCAGCAGCTGGGTTTTTTGGTCTCTTTGTATCTTTTGTCCAGAACTTGTCCCAACTGTGCATGCATGTAGTTATTTTTAGTTCCATACAGTTTCTATGTATTTTCTTGCTGGAGGAGAGGGGTGTCCAGGTGCTCCAGTAGAGGGCTGTCCAGGTGCAGGCGTTCCAACACTGCAGCAAAGCATCCCAGATTCCAGCCGGTCTCAATTTGGGGGTGTTGATTTTGCGTTTGCTGAACTTGTTTATTAGCTCCAAGAGGTTTTTTGGTGGATTCTTTAGGCTTTTCAATATACAAGATAATCTCTTCTGAAAATAGAGATAGTTTGCCTTTCAAATATGTCTGTCTTTCATTTCTTTTTCTTGCCCAGCTGCCCTGGATGTAACTTGCAGTACAATGTTGAGAAGTGGTAAGAGCAGATGCCCTTGTCTTGTTCCTGATCTAAGGGAAGAAGCTTTTAATCTTCTACCAATAAGTATGATGTTAGCTGTGGATTTTTCATACACTCTTTAGCATGTTGAGGAAGTGCCCTTCTGTTTCTAGCTTTTTTAGTGTTTTTGTCATGAAAGGGTGTTGATCTTGGAACTCATATATCCTCTTTTATGTGCATACTTTTTCTGCATCTATTGAGGTAATCATGAGGTTTCTGTCCTTACTGTGTTAATAGGATGTATTTCATTAATTGATTTTTGTACATTGAACCACCTGTGCATTCCTGCGATAAATTACACCTAGTAATGATGAATAAGGCTTTTCATATGTTGCTATATGCAGTTTGCTAGTATTTTGAGTGTTTTTACATCTCTATTCATAAAGAATATTTGTCTGTAGTTAATTTTACTTGTAATAACTTTATCTGATTTTGTATCAGAATGAGAAAGCGATCTCTCCTCTTCTAAGTTTTGAAGAATTTGTGAAGAGTTGTTATTTCTTGTTTAAATGCTTGGTAGAACTCACCAGCGAAGCTGCCTGGTTCTGGGCTTTTCTATCCACAGGAATTTTTTAAAAAATTTCAGCTTCAATATTTTTCTTGTTAAAGGTCTATTCAAATTTTTATTTCTTCCTGCATCAGTGTAGATAGTTTGTGGCATTCTGGAATGTGTCTATTTCATTTGGGTTATCTAATTTGTTCACATACAGTTGCTCTTAGAATTCTCTTATCTCTTTTTTTAATTTCTGTAATGTTGGTAGTAATGTCTCCTTTTATTCCTCATTTTAGTAAATTGAGTCTTCTCTCTGTCTCTCTCTGTCAGTCTAGTTAAAGATTTGTCAATATTGTTCTTTTCAAAAGAATCAGCTTTTGGTTTTGTTGACTGTATCTATTGTTTTTCTAATCTCAATTCCATTTATTTATGCTCTGATGTTTATTATTTCCTTCTTGCTGCTTGATTTGGGTTTACCTTGCTCTTATTTTTCTCAGTTCTTAAGATGAAAGGTTAGGGTATTTGAAATCTTTTTTTTAATACATGCAGTTGTAAGTTTTTCTGTAAGCGTTGCTTTTAATGCGTTAATTTTGGTATGTTGTGGTTTTTTTTATTACACTAGTCTTGAAGTATCAACATTTTCTACTTTCCCTTTATCTTTTCTTCTTGGCTCCATTAGCTGAGAGTGTTAACTTCCACATATCTGTGAATTTGCCAAATTTCTTTCCGCTATTGAATTCTAATTTCATTCCATCACGGTTAGAGAACATACTTTGTATGATTTCAAACCTTTAAATTTATTAAGACTTGTTTTCTGGCCTAACGTATATCTGTCCCAGAGAATGTTCCACGTAGACTTGAGAGGACTTTGTATTCGGCTGTTGTTGTGTGACGTGCCCTATATACGTCTATCAAGTCTAGTTTGCTTACACTGTTGTTCAAGTGTTCTGTCCCTGTTGACCTCTTATCTAAAATTGTTCTGTTACTGAAAGTTAGGTATTAAAACTTCTGCTATTGTTGAGTTGCCTGTTTTTCTCTCTAGTTCTGTCAGTTTTGCTTCATGTATTTTGGGGCTCTGTTGTTAAACGAACATGTATCTACAATTGATCTATTGTTATTTTTGATGGATTAGTCCTTTTTATCATCCTAGAACGTGTCTAGCAATAATTTTTATTTTACATGTGCTTGATTCTCCTATTAATGTGTATTTTTAGGAAATATTAAACATGCTCCAACCATAGCGCAAACCAGAAGGTAATATGAAAAGGTAAATTTTTGTCGTTTTATAGTTTATTACTTTTTTCATTAATGTACATTTGTGCTAGAAATCTGATGGTCATGTTTTAAAACATTAATGCTTATGTCGCCCTCTAGTGGAAAACCATATACACTGACACTTCCTCTGTAGTAAGGGAAACCAGAAGAAGCAACCCTAACTCTCACTGATGGAACCATGAACTAGAATCCTAGAAAGCACTGTGTAAACCCAGCTCATAGAAACAGAGCCCAGTCTCACCCCCCACACTTTGGAGCCACCAAGTCCTAGGCTTGGGGAGCCTCCATTCTGTTGTAAGACAAGGCACTGGTATTCTCAAAACAAGGTAGCAAAACCATGCAGGTGCAAGGCCCAGGAGAAGCTCCGAACCTGGAGACACCAGGACTAGTCCACACAAGTTTCTCTGTTTTCATAGCATGTGGACAAAGATGAGAAACCCAGCAGTGGGTCAGGTTGCCAGTTACAGCTGCTGCTTGACTCCTGATGACCGCAGGGGGTTTGCAGGGTTGTGGTGCTGGATCTCTGAAATGAGCTTCCCTCTGTGACTGTGTTCGAGATTTTTCCCTTCACTTTGGTTCCTAGCAGTTTGACAACGATGTTTTTAGGGGGTTTTGTCCTTTTTGAATCTCTGGCTTGTGTTCTTTCATTGATTTTTTTTTTTTTTTTGGAAAATTCTTGGCCATTATCTGTTCAAATATTCTTCTGCCGCTTTCTTGCTCTTTTTCTGGGACTCCAATTACATGTATGTTTGTTATCTCACAGTTGTTCTTTATTATTTTTTTCTCTTTGTGTTTCCATTTGTACGATCCCCTGTTGACTTATTTCAGGTTCACTGCTCTGGGTGGGCAGACCTCAGCAGTTGCAGCACGTGGGCTCATTAGTTCTGGCTCACAGGCTTTAGAGCACAGGCTCAGTAGTTGTGGCGCACGGGCTTAGTTACTGTGTGGCATGTGGGATCCTCCCAGACCAGGGATCAAACCCATGTCCCCTGCATTGGCAGGTGGATTCCCAACCACTGTGCTACCAGGGAGACGCCAGATAACTTTTCAGCTTTTCTCTAGGAGTAGCGAAGGACAGATTTCCTCAGTTTTCTAAAAGCTGTGGTCCAAATCAGCAAGCAAGAGTGAATTTCTGTGACCTAGAGCAAGCTATAATGATTCAGTAGCACATCGCATACTTTTTTCCTCCTTTTGCTCTAATTAATATAAACTTCCTCTTGAAGGGGGTGGCCTCAAATTGTGTAGAACTCTGCTCTCCCAAATGACAATTTATTTGGTCTACCCTTCTTCCCCACATGAAGGAAGTATTGTGACATGGCAAATTGCCGAGAAACCCTAGCTGGTGAGACACAATTTCTAAAGATTCCTTAGCTTAATCTACTTTTCAGCATTTATTGATTGGAAATGGATGGGTGTGTTTGGAGCATGATAAATCTTTCTATTTGGCCATTAGCCAAGACAAAGTGCAAGAAGATAGCTGATAACTGGTTGAGCTGCAACAGTGAAATAACGACATGCAAAGGCAGGGCCGTCACGCATGGGTGGTTTTACCCCCCTGCTTCGAGATCACCATCTGTGAGTTCTAAACTGATGACTAACTAGGCAGTGTGTCCACCCTGTTTTTAGCTTTGTTTAATGAATGACGTCATGGCCGCTCTATATTGTACTGACTTTTCATACAGCAGTGGATAACATTATTTATTTTGGTTTAAACTGCTAAAGATGATCGAAATTTTAAGCTGGTGAGCCCAATGATGTATTTCTGGCTCTAAGAGATTTGATCCAAAGATCAAATTCTCCTTTTGAGGTGTTTGATTTTCCTTCAGCCAATGAGGCTCTGTGCCTTCAAAGCAATGTGGATAATGACATTCATTGCTTTCGCTAAATCATCATTCCTTGTTCTTTGGATCAGTGTAAGAACTGCCCAGTATTTTCCCAAGCAGCAGTGGTATGACGTGGCCCCCACTGTCCCTTAGGCTTAGAGCAAGGCGGATATTTTTCAGAAGCTGCGGCAGCAGAATGCCAGGGTTCCCAAACTAAACCAGTAAAAGCTCTGGTAGGGTTAGCCACGTAGAAAGGGAAGCCATGAATCACCAGCGTAAGTTAAAAACTGAAGACATCTGGTTAGAAGAAAATTAGAGAACTGATACTTCTGAGGATGTGAAAACTTCCTCAGCAGATCTCACATCTTATATACCATGGGACTCTGATATCACCCTGGAAATGAAGCATAGTTTTCTTCTCTTATTAATTATCTGGCTGTTATCAATTCTGCTTCCTGTGTGACGCACGTTTTTAGTGTACTGTGACTCACTACGAAAGACTACTTTCCAGTTTCTCTGAACACGTCTCATCATCCCACAGGTTGTCTGTACCTGGTCCACCAGAGGTATTGATTGGGCACAGGTGCTATGCTGGATAACTGAACCCACAAGGATAACTAAATACTGAAAACTCTGACACAGTGCACTGTGAGCTGTGCACAGCTGCAACCCTGCCCAGAGATCCCTCCCACCCCACCTCTCCTCACCCCCAACCCTCCCTCCCTCCTACCTCAGTCCCAGCCCCTCCCTTTCTACAGCCACATCAGTCTTTATTCCTTTCTACACATCCTGATTCCAGTTTTGCGTGTTTCTCTAGTCTGCAGAATTTTTAAGGATTGGAAGCAATGAAACATCCCCACATGGCATCCCTGTTATATAGTGCAGATATAAGGTTGTAAAAGAATTTCTTTACAGATTCTATCACTTGGAGTCATATCAGTGAACACTTAGCGAATGGTTTGCCTTGCTGGTAGAAATATTTATTTATACTCAAATATTGTTGGGTATAATCTGGCATACTTTCTCACTCTTGTTCACATGCTAGTCATCTAGACATTGTTTTAAGGTCTAACGTGTAGACACCAATTACCAATGTTATTTGTTTCAGTACATTGATTCTTCTTATCAGTTACTTCGAAGAAGAGTTTGATCACTTCTCTGTAGATGGGTTTGCTCCCATACAGCTCAGCCTCTTCCTACAGGTGCTAATTAGGGTCCTTGGCTGCTTCTCCACATAGAGGCCACCCAGTAAGGGGAGGCTGGTACACAGTCCTTCCTAAA
Source organism: Hippopotamus amphibius kiboko (assembly GCF_030028045.1). Lineage (NCBI taxonomy): Eukaryota > Metazoa > Chordata > Mammalia > Artiodactyla > Hippopotamidae > Hippopotamus > Hippopotamus amphibius. The sequence goes on along the minus strand of NC_080190.1, from coordinate 124,274,410 downwards.
TATAAGGATTTATCAGATATTATAAATCATGACACTTATCAGTAGAGGTAAGAGTCTCTTCTAGATACGATGCATGGAAGTCCAGCCTTGAAGAGAAGTTGCAGAGGATCAGGAAAACATACTGGAAAAGGAAAATAGCATTAAAGGATTAACGTAAAGGATTGCCAGGGACTTCCCTGGTGGCGCAGTGGTTAAGAATCCACCTGCCAATGCAGCAGACGTGGGTTCCATCCCTGAGCTGGGAAGATCCCACCTGCTGCGGAGCAGCTAAGCCCGTGCACCACAACTACTGAGCATGCGTTCTAGAGCCCACGAGCCACAACTATTGAGCCCATGTGCCGCAACTACTAAAGCCTGTGCACCTAGAGCCGATGCTTCACAACGAGAGAAGCCACCACAGTGAGAAGCCCGTGCACGGCAAGGAAGAGTAGCCCCCACTGTCCAAAACTGGAGAAAGCCCGTGCAGCAACAAAGACCCAGTGCAGCCGAAAATAAAAATTGAAAGAAAGGAAAGAAGCTGAAAAGATATGACACTGAATGCAATGTGTGGTCCCAGAATTTCCTTAAAAAAATTAAAAAATAAAAGATTGCCAGATCTTAAGTTATACTTACCACACATTCTTTCATCTTGCATATTCAGTATTACTTGACCATTAGTTTTGCACTTTGTGGCTTAATTCCTGGATAGTTCATTTTGACAAAGTGAAGTTTCCCTTTTTACCTAAATCTTTTTGGCACGTAAGTTGTGAATTCTTAAGCTGGTTTATTCATTAGATTGCTATCAAATTGTTTCCCAGGTTTATGTGAACAAAAATGTATAAGGATTAAGCAAACAAGTAAAGTTGGAGTCTTAATCCAAAAAATGAATGATAAAAATCAAGGCCATCAGCTTTGTTAAAAATGGTTAGTAACTATCAGTATTTGGTATGTGTTTTGTTTTTATATTCAATTGATATAGAAAAATAATACACTAAGTTAATTTAAAAACCCTTGTTTCTATTTGTTTCTTTACCCAGGAGTTACAGTTGACCCTTGAACAACAAGGGTTTGAAGAGCATGCGTTCAAACCATCCTGAACACGCCCTATCATGTCTGAACTGCATGGGTTCACTTATACGCAGGTTCTCTTTGGTACGTATATAAATATATACCTGTCGAACATCGTGTGGAAGACTTGAAGTAGACAGGCTTCCTTACATAGGCATAAGGTGAGTGATATTTAACACAAAATTAATAATGTGTTAGTTTTCTTACTGTTTTATAACTTTGCTCTCAATTACATTACTGTACCGTGTGCCTCATTCTCATAATTGGAAGAACTGCATGTCAGCCTATCATCACAAGTGTTTTTTTTGAAGTGTAACAATATTTCCAACACTATCATGAACATGACTATAACACTATGTGTCATAAAATTCTATAATGATTCATTCATTCTTGTGTAGGCTGGTCTACTGGGACACAATCCCATTGCTGCCTCTTCGTCATCAGTGCATGAATTGTTATACCTGTAAATAAACATAAATTTCTTTTTCACTTTTTTTCATTTTTGGTGTCTAGTGTTAGTAATATGTATAACAGATACAGTGTTTTGTATCATATAAGACAGTACAGTATTAATACAGGTACTGACAGATGATTCATTTTGTAAACAGATGACATAAATTTACTGTATCAATACAGCACAGCACTGTAAATGTGTTTTCTCTTCCTTATGATTTTCTGAACATTTCCTTGTCTCTAGCTTACTTTATTGTAAGAATACTGTATATAATATGTATAACATACCAAATATGTGCTGATCTACTATTTGTTATCGGTAAGGCTTCTGGTCAACAGCAGGCAATTAGTAGTTACGTTTTGGGGGTGTCAAGTTATACATGGAGTTTTGACTGAGTCGAGGGTCAGCACCACTAACCCCCACATTGTTCAAAGGTCAACTGTATTAAAAGGATGATTGTAAATTTCCAAAGGCAGGAAATGGAGGAGGTGTGTTTTGTTTTGTTTTATCATTTGTTGTGAGTTTCCACATTTTCTGCTTTGTGATCAGAAAATGTGATCTTTTGTGAATTCTGCTTTTGGGACTCTATTAGAAATTTTTCATTGTGGCCTAATATATCATCAATTTTTGGTGAGTACTCCATGTGGATTTCACAGTAAAGTACTATACATTTTTACATGTTAAGAGTAGGTTCTATATCCTTTTATTAATAAGAATTATTACTCATACTAAAAGTTTTTTATAGCCTTACTCTCCTCAGTTTGATATTTTGATTTCTGAGTTATAATAAACTTTCCGAGTACGGTTAAGGATTTGTCAATTTCTCCTCATCATTCTTTCAGTTTTTGGTCACTATATATTTGGAGCTGTATTGATAGGTATATGCAACTGTGGAATCAACCAGCCTGGGATCGAAAATATTTGAATTTTAAAAATTCCAGAAAGTTCCTAAAAAGAGAACTTGAATTTGCACGCTGCCATAGCATTTACATTGTGTTTACAACTATTTACATAGCATTTATATTACATCAGGTATTATAAGGAATCTAGCGGTGACAAAGTATATGGGAGAATTTATATAGGTTATAAGCAAATACTGTGCCATTTTATATGGACTTGAGCAACCGCGGATTTTGGTGTCCATGAGGGGCCTGGGAGCCAGTCTCTGAAGGATACCAAGGGACAAGTGAATAGGTTCATGATTAAGGAATGACTATCTCATTAATAAAGCCTTTTGCTATATAGTCTAATTAGTTTTATATTAACTTATCTTTTTTATATTAGTGTTTGCCTTGAATATCTTTTCCAGTCTTGTAATTTTTAAATTTTTAATGTGTGATTTTTAGATACCAAAGAGCTGAAGTTTGTTTTTACCACAGTATGAAATGAGAGTCTCTTTTAATAGAATGAAATTATCCTTTTCATGTTTATTTTGGTTTCTCATATTTGTCCATCTTTTTATTTTCCAATTTCTTATTTCTTATCCCCTTCCTACCTTCCTGGCTGGAGGGTTTTTTTCCCCTCTATATCTAATTTTTATTCCCTTGTGGCATAGTAGTTATATATGCATATATATACATATATGCATTTGAAATTATGTATATTTGAAATAATATATATTATTGAAATTGTATATAAGGAGAATATCTACATAGAAGCAAATCTCCAGGATTATGTCCTAATAGTTCTGTACTTCAGTTCATACACCTAGAAGCAATCTGCTGTTTCAGATGTTCAGTTACTTTCTAACAGCCGCAATATATATCTGTATATTCATATATTAGCTATTAGGAGTTAATGTTTCAATGTTAATAGTGCTCTCTTGCTTCTTGTATTTACTTAGTTGGGTTTGGAATTGCTGTGAAATATTCTTGCCTTCACATCAGCCGTTCTGCCTGTCTTTGGGGCTAACGTTTCCATCCGGCCTGGTTGCTGGTGGGAGAAAAAGCGACTCGGCACCTGTGCTCATTGCCTAAGTGCTTCTGAGTGTCCCAGGGGCGGAGTCTGTTCCACTAGGACCTGCCTCAGTGAGCTCCCAGCAGCAGAGGGCCTGCGGGTGGAGTCAGATGTCGCCTGGGGAGAGGCATCTAATGCAGGAAGCTAAACAGTCTCTTGTTTTCACAGAGGCCACACGTGCTAGGGTGGTACAGTAGACAGAATAATCTTCCAAAGATATCCATGTTCTCATCCCCAGACCTTGCGAATGTGTTAACTTACATGGCAAAGGGATTTTGCAGGTGTGATTAATGATCATAAGATAGGAAGACGAGCCTGTAATCCCAGGGTCCTTATAAGAGGGAGGGGAAAAGTAGATGTGGTCACAGAAGCACTTTGGAGGAAGCACTTTGAAGATGGAGGAGGGCCCTGAGCCAGGGAATGGAGGCATTCTCCAGAAAGGGAAGGAAGTGACCTCTCCCCTAGAGCCTCCAGAAGGAACACGATTCTGCCAGCACTTTGAGTTCAGCCCATAAAACCCACTTCTGACTTCTCACCTCCAGGACAGTAAAATGATAAACTTGTGCTGCCTTAAGTCACTGAGTTTGCCATACTTTGCTACAGCAGCAACAGGAAACTAAGGCAGGTGGCATCTTTCTCCAGGATTCGTGATCTTTGGGTGTGGGTTACCTATTCTCCACACTGTCTTCAAGGAAGTGTGGTCCCAGCCAAACTGGCCAAAGCTCTTCAGGTAAAGCTGCTTCGTCCTTCCCTGCCCCAGGCTCAAGAGAACAGACAGGTGCGGGTCACTGCCCAGATGGGGCAGCATGGAGGTTTGTGCTTTGGTGGAACAATGCTGCTGGGTCTTGTTGGCTGCTGGAAAGGCAGAATGGCCCAGGCACGGAACTGGGGCTGGTCAAAGATGAAATGTTGCTCAGAAACGTGGGGGAAACAAAGCAAGCTGAAGAAGCGCCCTCTGCCCTGATGGAACCATGTCTGCGAGTGGGAGGAAGGCGTGGTCCTGCTGGTTAACTGCCCTGCTCTGGCTACTCCCCCAGAGACTCTTGGCTGTGAGTCTACAGGGGGAGGAAATCTCCAGGATTATGTCCTTACAGTTCTGCACCCCAACTCTTACATCTAGAAGCAACATGCTCTTTCAGATGTGCGGGTGCTTCCCAAGCACGAGTTGTCTTCTGGAGACCGTGACCTGCAGCCCTGGGACCCGCCCTCACTGGCGCCAGACGGACCATCCCTTCATCTCTCTCTCTGACTCAGTATCAGAGCTGGTCCCCCCTCTAACTTTACAGTAACTCTATTTGGGGGGTGGGGGTCCCTTTTCTATGCCTAGCCCTGAAATTTCGTCTGAATTGTTCTTGTTGATTCTGCAAGACTCCAGAACTTCAAATCTTAGAGGATTAGAGTATAGCTTCTTCTCCTCCAAGAAGTCTCTGACTTTAACTGAGCTGGTTCTTCTTCCTCCCTGTGTAAGAAGAATCTGCTTCAAGGTGATTTTTCTGTTCCTGGCTGTGACTGTAAAACAAGCGGCAATCTCTCTGCGTAACAAGAAAAGGTAAGCAAACGTGACTTTTGGTGGTGCACCCGTGATTGGGCTTGAGTCCGCATTGTGTGACTCACCAAGAGTTTTGCCGACTCACTTTGTACATCATATTCATCCTCTCTACTGACAGAAATCGAGCTTTACTCACCGTTGACAGTTTCTGGCATATTAAAAATGCTCAATACATATTAAATATTTTGAAATGATATTGTGGCAAAGAATGCCAATTGCCTGTCAATATCCGTTCTCCCTTTTTCTTGAATGTCAAAACTCCGGGGAAATGTGCTTGGCTACAAAGTGCTATTTCTTAGACCCTTCTGCAACTAGATGTGGCCAGTGAGATATAATTTAAGTGGTCTCTGAAACTTCTCAGAAGGCTTCTGTTGGGGCCCAGGGTAAAAGTGCCTCAAATAGCATATTGATTATTTTGAATTAAGGTTACTTAAGAAATGGCCAACACAGGAGGAATACTCTGACCCTTCCTTCTGTCTTCCCGAAAGCAGGAAATATATCGCTTATGTGAAAGGTGCTCTCCCTGCATTTGTGTAGAAGTACACCCTTGTCACCAAAGATCTGGAACTTGGGGCCAAGAAGCTTGTTACTTCTGTAAATGACAACCCCACACCCAAACTGTTTACAGTCTTCACTAACTGGGCACTGCAAAGCTAAGTTTTTTTGTCCTGTCCATTTCTCACAAATTTATTGTTTCTTTGTCTAAAAAGTATAAAGGCTTCCTGCTTTGGCCATTTCTTAGGTCCCATTTCTATGGAGCCTCTGTGAACAGGATTAAATTTTTTTTTTCTCCTGTTAATCCGTCTTGTGCCAATTTTATTATGAGTCCAGCCACGAGAACTCGACAGGGCAGAGGGGGAAATTTCCCGTTCCCCAACACCTCATAAAAGGAGGGGGACTTTTTGGCCCATCTCCCCTTCCTCTTCTTTCTGTCTGGGATGTGTATGTGATGGCTGGAGCACAGCAGGAATTTTGTGTTATGAGGTGATTGTAGTTCTGAATTTCCTTTATGTGAGAAAAATTAATGTATCTTATTTAAGCTGCTTTATTTAAGGTTTCTGTTTATAGCAGAACACAATACTACTAAAAATCAAGGCTTTGTTGTTGCTTGTGGAGCAAAAAAGAAAAGAAACATGGAGAGAGGATTGAGGAAACACGATGAAAAAAACCAAAACAGTGTTAAAATTCTAGCAGTGGTGTTTTCTTTAAAGTCTTTCAAAGAACAAAATGTACAGTTTGTTCTGCTATCATGTGTTTTGGGAATGGGAATTAGCTCATACACAATTGATAAATGAGGGGTGATATCAGTGTCATGATGCTGATATGGGATTTCCAAGAGACCAGGAGCAAAGTTTCTCCACAATTAAAAAGCAAGCCATAGCAATATGCAAACACCTTAAGAAAGAATTCCTGCAGAGGTACCTTCCTTTAGTGAAAGCGGGGGCTGGGTTAGTGGTTTCAGGAACTGCTATGCATTTCCCAATGTTAAGTTATCTGGTAAAGTCATGAAGACAGAGAATGTAGTTAGAGAAGTATTTTCCTTTGTGTTTAAAAAAAGAAAATAATGATGAAGGCTCCTAAATCAGATTTCTAATTTTGAGAAATCTGGCCTCTTAGAAACAAATGCCCCTATTTCTCAAAGAAGAAAAGGAAAGCCCCCCCAAGTTCAAAGGCTGCATAGGGCAGGCTCTAGTGGAGATTGACTGAGCTTTTTTTTTTTTCTTTTTAATAGATGCTTGTTGTTTTTGTTGGTGCCCCTGCTATAAAGTTGGGTGGTGTGGTCTGCCTCCACCCTGTCCATCCCATGTGCCCTGTTATTTTTAGTGTATGCTTTTGGAGAATGCAAAGCTTCACATGAATGCATATATGACTTTATAAAGAAATAGCAGTTCAAAGGAAACAGTAAGAATAGCATCAGAGCAAACTGTAACCAGAAGAGGTACTCCTCTTTCACATCTTAACACCAATTCTTCCGTCAAGGTTGGCTTCCCAAACTGCCTCTTTCCATGATTTTATTTTCTCTTGTCATCGAGAATAAAATCTTTTTTTAAAATTAAAAAAAATTTTTTTAAGGATCAAAATGTTTATTTCACCAGGGGATAGAACTTTGAAAAATATTTAGGTCTAACTCAAAGAGTAGTCTTATTTTCAATTTTATATTTTTTCTAATTTTTTGATACTATAGATAATAATGGATAAATATTTATAGATGTTTTGGGGATAAAAGAGCATGACACTAAAAGACATTTTTTAGTATACAATCATTTTTCTCTTATGTACTGCTCTTAGGGCAAAGCAGTACCATTATTGTTTCCATAGGAACAGTTATTTTTTGAAAGCCAGAAAGAATGCAAAGCGAGGAAAGTGCGTGAGGAAAAATAGTCACTCAAAACATGCGTTCATGCCTCCCGAGTACTGTTTGGAACAGTCATTGCATTATTCATCTGCATGAGAAATAAACAGAACAGTCTAAAGAATATTGCTCAGGGTTTTTGTGGGGGTTTTTTGGTTTCTTTCTAAATGGATTTTAGAGTTTTGCAGCTTCCATCTATACCAGAAAGAGGAGAAAATCTTGAAAAATGCAAAGCCTTAAACACTTTACCATTCACACTCCTTTTCTCAGGAAGCTACTAGAGGATGTAGCTCTTCCAAAGCCAGGAGCATGAGGGAGGGGATGCAGGAATCAGGGGTGCAGGAGACTAGGGGTGTTAAAGGACCAGGCTGATGGTGATGGAGAGTCCCCAGAAACCAGCTCTGAGGCTGACAGAGGAGCAAATTACTGAGACGGGGCTCGGGAAAGGAGGTCCCAGGGAAATGGAGCCAAGAGGATGTGCATATGGACAAGTGACGTCAAGGTCTGTTGCAGCTCAGTTGGGGAAACCAGGAAGAATTAGCTGTAAGACCACGCAGAGCTGGTTCTAAGTTGATTTAGAAAGAAGAGGTAGGACAATACTTGTGCCTCCCGCTGTGTGTGTGTGGGCGGGGGGGGGGGGGTCACACATCCTGCATCCACTCTTAGGATTTAAGAATAAGAAAAAGGGACGTCATCTTATTACTTTTCAAGAGTTCCAGTAACAACCCTGTACTTCAAATAGGTGATTTAATTGCAGTAAGCACGTGGAATTTTTCCCCTTTTTGTGCCTGTGGCCAAGCACAGAGGGTGGCTCGACCTCCCAAAATCCTGGTTGGAGAGCCTCACCTCTGCACCTTTCCACGGGAGTAAAATTTCTGTTGTTGCTGTTCTCTTGCTGAGTATCCTTATCCAGACCTCTGGCTTCAGATAACATCTGCGCACCTCTTTCTCCCAGTTTCCCAGGTCCTGCCCAGATCTGACACCTCAACGAGTTCCCTGCTCATTTGATCCACCTCTTTTACAGATGTTAGGTTTACAGTCACATACCCCCTTCTTGCAGAGGGAGGGCCTCCTTCGTGTCAATCTCTGGAGAGGAGGCTAATCCTCATGGAGGAAACGAAACCCCCCCCCCCCCATAAAAACCACGCAGGGTGATAGAGAGGAATTCTGGTCTTTACATTCTTTCTGGTCTTGTTTTGTTGCCTTTAGTTGCGTGAGCCACCTGCTTCTTCCCTAGTGGTTTCCAATGACAACCAGGAATCCAAACTTAAGTTAAAAATGTAACAGTTGAAATGCTAATAATGCAACTAGTGACCTGTTCACAGGGTTGCCAGGGAGCTGAAGGAATCACTGAGTTGCCAAAGAACAGTGTCTCAACTTCCTCTTCTCCCAGCAGCTGAAATAGTCTATTGACACTGATTATTACAGAAATCTTAAGTTCTGAGTTGTTACAATGTGGAAAAAAGCGTGGTTCCTAGAAACAGGAAAATACGGTAATTTTAGAATTCTAGAAAAGTTTTTTTGTTTCTTGGGCATCTGCCAGGCATCAGAGGCGTTTTAAAGCATAGCCCCAGCCCTCAGGAAGTTTCTATAAGATGAAGTAATGATGAATACGGAAGAAACCACAGGGAAGAAAAGCAAAGACCACTTCTGATCACGTGTAAAATACGGTGAGGACTGTAACATGAGCTGAAGGACAGGGTGAGGTCCAAAGGTCAGATTAATACAACTGCCCTATTATCCATCCACACAAGGAAATAAGTGAATGAAAGAAAGGACGGTAATTTTCCATATGAATAGGGTTCAGAAGTTATACATTTTCCTGGCTGCATAAACACAGCTAACATGGTTGATTCTGAACATCTGGAGTGCTTTTGGCCACGTATAACTTGGAACAGTATCTGGCATCCTTTCTAAGGGTGTGTGTATTCACAACTTGGGAAGGAATCTCAACTAGAATTCCACAGTTGAAAGCAAATACAATTTTTTAACATACTGATAGAGTGCTATCCTGTGTGATAGAGAAACAGCAGCCAGTAAAAGATGGAACCCCAGGCAACCCAAATGTCCATGTAGCATGTCTCTTGTGGAATGTGGGTGTATTCACAGACTTCAATGATTTTACATTCTTAATGGAACCCAGATGCTCGTAAGTATTCCGGATAGTATTAAAAATCAAACTTAATAGAAGTGGCCACAAAATATTGTAGTGTTCCTGTAATAATTGTTTTGGACACTGATGTGCAAAGAGCTGTATTCTTTTACCAATACGGCTATTTCAAATTGTTTGCCGAGAAAAACCTGGCATCTGTTCACCAATGCCAAATAGAAATATGGAGACAGAGCTTTGGAGGGGTAGAAAGGGAAAGCTTTATTACTTTGCTGGGCAAAGGGGGAACACAGTGAGCTAGCACCTCGAGAACTGTGCCCCCCTCCCTGGGGAATAGGGAGAGGTCTTATCGTCGGGGCTCATGGTCAGATGCAGGCGATAAGGACCAAGGCAGGAAAAGCCGTGCATTCTTCTGATGGGCTGGTGGTGAGGTAGGTAGGAGTCAGCATCCTCAACCTTCAGGTCCAGCTGGTCTGGGGTCTACATGCCTGTGGGCAGCACACCCTCGTTAATCATTAACTTCTCCCACCTGGAGGGGGTTTCAACGTCTGCACAACAGCTCGAAGGTATTATTGTGTGTCTTGTTGATGGGGACACAAGGCCTTGCCCCGAGGCTGCTTTTGACCTTTCTCCCTGGTCTTGTGCCTCCCCTCCCTTCACGAATTAACAACGGCTTGAATCTGCCCATTGGAACTCAGGGAAGGTCAAGGAGGCTGAATGAGGGCTGTTTTCTGCAATCAAAGAAATAGAGGACACCGAAAGGCTTTGTGCCCAGGAGCCCCACAGGGCCCTGCTCGGTATCAAAATCTACTCTGGTAAAGTTTTATATATTATGAATCACTTTTCTAATATTTTCTGTTATAGAAATCCTGTACCAAGGGCGTAAGATATATTTAAATTTCTTTCCTTCTAATTATTCATCATGGCCAACGCAAGAAGGTAGAAAATAGAATCTTGAAGCAAAACAAATGACCCAGCTGGCAGTTGAAACTCCTTGTTTTTAAAGTCATGTTATTAAAAGTTTTTCAGCAGCCCCGTACTTTGTGGTGGAAAGAAATTTCTAAATATCATGAAATTTGTTTTAATTTTTAGGAAAGCAGAATTCCACATACACCTTTGAAAGGGGAGCCAAATGCCATACTGTAAGTTAATTTAACTTACATTTGCAAGTTATGTTTAACTTAGTGTTATGTCAACCAACCGTCTTGGTGTCAAATGTCAGAGACATGGCTCATGCCCGTGATGGGATCCTTAGTGCAGATGATCGTGTCACTACGGGCAAGATAATCTCTGGCGAAAGAACTGTAAAAGTAGCTTTGTAAAAATGGTAACTACCTGGGGAAATGGTAACTTAGCACCAGAGACGTCATTTACACAGGAAAGTTCTATTACCAAATAACCAGCTATACTCAATCCAAACTTAAAAAGTCATATTTACGCAGGAATAATTACTCAGCTGTCACAAATGTCTAGGCTTTACAAAATGATTTGTTGTTTCAATGTTCTTTTTTAAATAGGGAGCAGCCCTTTTATTTATTTTTTAAATAAACAGCGATCACGTTGACAAAATATCATTTACATTTTTTTTCAGGAACATATTTTCTTTTCAGTGAGATTCTCTAGAAGGTACATAAACAAATTTGTTCCAGGGAAGTCAGCTGAGGAGTGTTTCGAGTGGCAGTTTCACTTCTCAACAAAGCATATTTCATAACCTCGTTACTGTAAAACCCTGAGGAGGGAAGCATGTCCGGAATAAAGGCTGATGTCATAGGGAGTTCAGGGCAGTCGGATTTGTCATGTAGCTGAGATTTTCAAAAGGAAGAGGAAGTTACTTACTTCAGTAGAGCGAGTGGTCAGCCAGGGTTTGACCATTTTGGGTCTTGTTGGTGAAGTTAAATCTTTAGAAATAACAATGCTACTTAAGATAGTATGTTCATATTTCAGGGACCTTAAAAAGACAAAATTCTCAGCTCTGAAAATTGAAGAACAATGCATGCTAACTATTCGCCTCTTCACTCTTTCCCATAAGCAACATTACCAACCAGAGAGATAGATCTAAGAGGTATCTTTTAAAGTAAGAGCACTGCACTTTAGGTTTCCACTGTACATGGACTATTAAAGAGATTTTAACGTGCAGTAATATCTTTGGGTAGTCATACCCTACCACGGTAATTATTAGCGTATATTCATATTTGTGAATCTATTTTCGTATCAGACCACTGAAAGTCCTAAAGAAAGTAACATGTTCTGGAAAACAACTACATTCGAGTTGTAGCTAATATATTTATGATCATGGTTTGAGCCTAAACCAATAATATTTCAGTCTTACTGTGTCTCCATAAATATTATCCGAAGATGAGTCATGTCTAGTGACATGACTATATATCTTGGTCACTTGTCCTCACTTTTTCACTGCTTCATACTCTACTTCCTTATCATGAATTCACCTCCCTACTCCCAGAAGCACGAATCCCACACTGGGTTCAAGTTATTACTTTTGGGGGAATTCCCTGGTTGCCCAGTGGTTAACACTCTGCACTTTCACTGCCAAGGGCACAGGTTCAGTCCCTGGTCAGGGAACTAAGATCCCGCAAGCTGCACGGTGTGGCCAAAGAAACAAAGACAAATTATTACTTTTCATGGAGATATTCATCCCAGAGCCTTCTATCAGTTTTGTATGGGACTGCATAGCCATCATCCCAGTATCTCCCTTCACCATCGTCCTTCAACTTTTTAGGCTACGCTCCAGTGCTGAAGCCTCTGTGTTGTGGGAACCTTCTCATCCCATTTTCCTTTTCTTGCAGTGTTCTTATTAAGTGCAGCAAAAGGCACATTTGCTTTGTCTTTTACTTCCTGACAAAGGGAGCATGAGAGAGAAGCTTGTTGATTCCTTGTTGATATCAGGGTGTCTTCATTCTGTCATGCTGGAATGATATAGTTTGGCCCAGTACAGACTTCCAGGTTAGACATCACTTTCTCTCATAATTTTGAAGGCATTGCTCCATTGTTTTTTAGCTTCAGGCATTTCTGTTGAGAAGTCCAATATGTTCTGATACTTAACTATGGGTATATGATCTGGGAACTCTTAGGATCTTTAAAGTTTCACAATGATGAGCTGTGGTGTGTGTGTGTGTTTTTTTTAATTGGAGTATAATTGCTTTACAATGTGTTAGTTTCTGCTATACAATGAAGTGAATCAGCTGTATGTATACACATATCCCCTCCCTCTTGGACCTCCCCACCCCCATCCCACCCCTCTAGGTTGTCACAGAGCACCGAGCTGAGCTCCCTGTGCTCTACAGCAGGTTCCCACTAGCTATTTTACTCATGGTAGTGTATGTCACTCTAATCTCCCAGTTCATCCCACCCTCCCCTTCCCCACCACGTCCACATGTCCATTCTCTATTCCTACCCTACAAATAGGTTCATTTGAACCATTTTTCTAGATTCCACATATATGCATTAATGTACAATATTTGTTTTTCTGGCTTACTTCACTCTGTATGACAGACTCTAGGTCCATCTACATCTCTACAAATGACCCAATTTCATTACTTTTTATGGCTGAGTAATACTCTGTTGTATATATATGTTCTTCATCTTCTTTATGCATTCACCTGTCATTGGACATTTAGGTTGCTTCCATGACCTGGCTATTGTAAATAGTGCTGCAGTGAACATTGGGGTACATGTGTCCATCTGAATTATGGTTTTCTCAGGGTATATGCATAGCAGTCATATGGTAGTTCTATTTTTAGTTTTTTAAGGAACCTCCATACTGTTCTCCACAGTGGCTGTATGGGTCCTATTAATGTGGAGACATTTGTTCTCCAGTTCTGGTCGTGTTCTGGCATTCGTTGTTTGAGGATTTCCTCCTCTTCCTGTTTCCTTCCTGGAAATTTTAGTATTTGGATGCCAGACTTCCCAAATCAATGCTTGATTTTATTATTCGTCTTCTATTTCCTATCTTTTTGAAATATTAGTTTCCTTTTCTGGAAGATACTGACTTTATCTTCTAAACCTTCTAGGAAGTTTTTATGTTTTTGTCATAAGACTTTTTAATTTCAAAGATCTCTTTTTTAAAACATAATATTTTGCACAGTCCTTAAAATATCACCCTGTTCCTCTGCAGCAACTTGCTTCTCTCTCTGAAAAAGATCAGTAATGGATGTTTAATATTTTTGTCTCTGTTTCTTCCCATTTCCTTTTTTTTTTTCCCCTGTTCATTTCTTCATGTGAGCCTTCCTCAAATTCAGGAGACTCCTAGGCTATCTGCTTATTTTAAAGATGGGACTAAAAGATGGGGCGTGTTAACTGAGGGGCTGCAGTACAGAACGATCAGGTCAACTGTCAGTATCTTTAGGTCTTCTCTCCTGAGTTTCTCCTGAGAGGAATCTTTCAATCTACTGCTTGCCTGAGGTCAGGGGATGGCTGCCAGTCTGTCTGTGAATGTCACTGAAGCCAATGGACAGTTGGGCAAGGGGGCTGGGAGTTTCACTATTCAGTGTATAGATTTTCACTCATCAAGGTCTGCGGAACAAGATGTTGACAGGGCTGGTTCCTTTTGGAGCCTCCAAGGGGAGAATCTGTTCCTTATCTTTTCCAACATCTAGAGGCTGCCCACATCCTTTGACAGATGACCACATCATTTCAATCTCTGCTTTCTTCCTTACATCTTCTACGGCCAGCTTTGATCTTCTCGCTACCACCCACCCCAAGGACCCTTATGACTACTACAGACCCAACTGGATAGTGCAGAACAACCTCCCTATCTCAGACTGCTTAACCTAGTCGCTTCTGCAAAGTCCCTTTTACCATGTAAGGTAAAGTATTTACAGGTTTGGGGGATTAGGACATGGGCATCTTTGCGGGGGGGGGGGGGTGCTTTTTCAGCCTACCACCACTGGTAACTCACTTCAACTTTAATAAATGCAAAAGCAACCCTCTAACCTTCCCACCTCCTGCACTGCTCACCCTGCTCTGCCCCACCTCAGCAAGTGTGCCGACCAGCATCCGCGTTTGCTCATCCCACCAACCACTACGTCATCCTGATTTTCTTTATTCTAATATTTTTTGGATTTCTCTGATTTTCTCCATCTCTACTGTAGTTGATGCATCAGGACTACTGTAATAGTCTGCGAGTGTGACTCCAAACATGCCAGACTCAGCCACGCATCCAATCCATCCTACAAGCAGTAACCAGAGTAATAATTTAAATGCAAATCTAATCATGTTACTCTTTCAGGAGCCTCTGAAGTAGGAGCCCTGCCTACTTCTCCAGCTTTATCTTAAGCTATCCTTCTTTTACTGTTGTGTGATGGTGGTCTTTCAGATCCTGAAATGCATCAAGCTGCGATCTCTTCTCTTTGCCTAGAACAATTCCTCCATTTGTCACTTGGCGAGCTCCTACTTTTCAGCTTAAGAGCCACATCTTCAAAGATGCCTTCTTTGAACTCTTAGACTAAATTTTGTTCCCTTATAATATCTTTCCATAGTCCCTTGACCCTTTTCTTTTAAAATTTATTTTATTGAAGTATAGTTGATTTACAATGTTGTGTTAATTTCTACTCTATGCCAGAGTGATTCAGTTGTATGTAAATATATTATTTTTCATATTCTTTTCCTTTATCGAAGGATATTAAATATACTTCTCTGTGCTGTACAGTAGGACCTTGTTGTTTATCCATTCTTTATATACACTTGAGTTTTTCTTGAACACCCATCACAGCTCTGTGTAATTATTGTATTTTAAATTAATAGACTTTATTTTTTAGAACAGTTTTAGGTTTACAGAAAAATTGAGTAAATAGTACAGAGAGGTCTCATGTACTCCCATCTCCCCAAACACAGCTCACCCTGTCCTTAACCTCTTGCATTAGTGATGTTGGTCTGTTACAAATGAAGGCCCAATATTGACACATTATTGCACATCAGGTTCACCCTTGGCATTGTGCAGTGTGTTCCATTCCATCCACAATTCTTTGACACCGCCTGGGTGTCCTACAATTTCATTCAATCTGGCACTAACCACCCAGAGTTAGTGTCAGATCCTACAAGTCAAAGGACAAGGTCTCTGACAAGACCACACCCACATGACACAAGAACCACAAGTGGCATCCTCATGATGTTGGCACTTCTGTCCAACTTCGTTAGGGATTCGGTGATTCCCACAATGCACCTTCAAGTTTATACTTGGAATAACAGTTTTATCATAAAGCACAGAAACAGCCAGATGAAGAGATACACAGGGCAAGGTCTGGGAGGGTCCCAAGTGCAGCAGCCGCTGTCTGGAGTTGGAGGTGTGTCGCTCTCCTGGGACATTGACACATTTACTAACCAGGAAGCTCCTTCAGGCCTTGGTGTTCAGACTTTTTAGTTGGGGTTTCACGGCACAGGCATGACTGAGTACATTATTGCCCCTAGATGACTCGCTCTTCAGCACCCTCCCATTCCTGAAGGCTGGAGAGTGTGTCTGAAAGTACCAGCCCTCTAATCTCGTGTTTGGTCTTTCTGGTGACCAGCCTCCACCATGAAGCTCTGTAGGGCCCCTCTCCCTCCACCCCCACTGCAGCCATGAGCCACCTCATTAGTGTAACAAGGACACAGTGGTCACTCATGAAACTCCAAGGATTTTTGAAAGACTAAATATATATACATACATAATTATACCACATACTGACCATAATGTTATGTATCTACCATTATAGTATCATACAGGATAGCTTCACCATCCTGAAAAAAATTCCCCTGTGCTTCACCTTCCCCATCCTTCCCCATATTTTCCAAACCCCTGGCAACCACTGATCTTTTTACTGCTGCTATCATTTTGCTTTTTTCCACAACGTCACATGGTTGGAATCACATAGGAGGTAGCCTTTTCAGACTAGTTTCTTTCACACACAATATGCGTGTAAGGTTCCTCCATGTCCTCCACGGCCTGGTAGTTCGTTTCATTTTATTGCTGACCAATATTCCATTTATGGATTTACCATGGTTTATTTATCCATTTACCTATTGAAGGATATCATGCTTGCTTCTAATTTTGGGCAATTATGAATAAAGCTGCTATGAATATTCCTGTGCAGGGTTTTGTGTGGATGTAAGCTTTAAGCTCATTTAAGCACATATCCATGAGCATGGTAATTGGTTCACATGTCAAGACTGTGTTGAGCTTTGTAAATTCCAAATTGCCTTCCAAAGTGGTTGTAATGTTTTGTGTCCCCGTTAGCAATGAATGAGCATTCCTGTTGCTCCACATCCTCACTGGCATTTGGCGTTGTCGGTGTTTGGGGTTTTAGCCATTCGAAAACGTGTGTGGTGGTGTATTTCAAATTGTTTTGCTTTGCAATTCCCTAATGTCATGCTGTTGAGCCTCTTTAAATACGCTCATTTGCCATCTGCATATCTGCTTTGGTGAGGTGTCTCTTCAGCTCTTTTGCCCAGTTTTAAATTGGGTTCTTTTGTTTTTGTTGAGGTTTAAGTGTTCTTTGAATATTTTGGATGCAACTCTTTGATCAGATATGTGTGCTGCAAATATTTTCTCCCAGTTTGTGGCTTGTCTTTTCATTCTCTAAACAGTGTCTTTCACAAAGAAGAATTTTTAAATTTTAACAAAGTTTAACTTGTCAATTTTTTCTGTCATGGATTGTGTTTTTGATATTATATCTAAAATCTTATGACCAAATCAGAGGTTACCTAGATTTTCTCCTATGTTACCTTCCAGAAATTTTATTGTTTTGAATTATAAATTTAGGCCTATGATCTATTTCAAGTTAATTTTTGTGAAAGGTGTTAGGTCTGTGTCTAGGTTCTTTTTTTTTTTTTTTTAATTTTTTTTCTTTTGCATGTGGAGGTCCACTTGTCCCAGTACCATTTGTTGAAAAGACTACCCTTTGTCTACTGACTGCTTTTGCTCCTTTCAAAGGTCTATCAAATATATTTGTGTGAGTCTATTTCTGGGCTGTGTATTCTGTTCCATTGATCTGTTCTTCTAGTCTTTTGTCAGTGCCACCCTGTCTTGATTACTGCAGCTTTATAGTGAGTTTTGATGTGGGGCACACACAGGCCCATGACTTTGTTCTTCTTCCACCTTGGGTTGACTCTTCTGGGACTTTTGTCTTTCCATACAAACTTTCGAATCAGTTTGTTGATATCCAAAAAATAACTTGCTGGGATTTGGACTGAGATTGTGTCAAATCTATCAAGTTGGGAAAAACTGACATCTGGACAATGTCATCCTGTTCATGAACATGGACTGTCTTTCCATTTATTTGCATCTTCTTTGATTTCTTTCATCAGAATCTTATAGTTTCCCTCCTATAAATTTTGTACATATTTTTAGTTATACTTATTGTTTCATTTTTTGTGCTAATGTCAGTGATACTGTGTCTTTAATCTCAAATTCCAACTGTTGGGACTTCCCTGGTGGTGCAGTAGTTAGGGATCCGCCTGCCAATGCAGGGGACCTGGGTTCGAGCCCTGGTCCAGAAAGATCCCATGTGCTGCTGAGCATCTTAAGCCTGTGCACCACAGCTACTGAGCCTGTGCTCTAGAGCCCGTTAGCCACAAATGCTGAGCCTGAGTGCCACAATTACTGAAGCCCATGTGCCTAGAGCCTGTGCTCCACAACAAGAGAAGCCACTTCAATGAGAAGCCTGCACACTGCAACGAAGAATAGCCCCCACTCTCTGCAACTAGAGAAAGCCCACGCACAGCAACAGACACAACACAGTGAAATAAATAAAAAAAATGAAAAAAAATTCCAACTGTTTATTGCTGTTATAGGAAAGCAATTGGCTTTTGTAATGTTAACCTTGAATCCTGCAACCTTGCTATAACTGCTTATTAGTTTTAGGGGTTTTTTGTTTGTTTTGTCAGCTCTTTGGGACTTTCTACATAACCATGTCACCTGTGAACAAAACCAGTTGTTTCTTCCTGCCCACTGCAATTTATTTTTTTTCCATTGCAATTGTTTTTAAATGTCATACCACAACTCTCTGAGGGCAAAGTTTTCATCTTACTGTCATCTCTTTTATGCTCAGATTTTTATTTTACCATAGATTAAATTATTATGGCACTAAATTTAGCTAGAAATAAAATACATCTAAGCTAATGCTATTTTGTCAAGTACTCTGTTACTCCATGGTAAGTATGGAAAACTTAGGTAAACTGTGCCTTTGCATGTTAAAGATGATGTATCTATCTTTGATGTAAGGACAAAGTAAGACTGCTGTATATATCACGTTCTTAGGACAGTGCCTCGAACGTAGCCCTTAAGAAATACAGTTTTTCAGTTTTTGTATTAGGATTTCTTGTGTGCACTACCACACATAACCTTCAACAACCAGCAAACTTTAGCTCAGATGGACAAAGTAATAAAAACCAAAGAAGAAAGTTGTGACATAAAGAGGGCAGGAGTCCAGAAGGGTTAGTAGGAGGAATGTTTTAGAGCCTGTGGGTGTGGTGGAAGTTCAGGGCTGGCCAGGAAATCGTCAAACGGTAGGTTCTCAGGACTCTGTGTTGGAGGTGATGGGAACTAAGCAAGCAGGAGCGCAGATGAACAGCACTCAGTGGGCAGCACCGGGACGGTTAGGCAGGGACTGCGAGGGCAGAGCAGGTGGGAGGGAGCAGCCGGCTCCCGTCTCGCCCCGCCCCCGCCCTGTTACCATGGGGACCAGGTCACCTGACGGGGCGCCGTGCGCCTGCGCGGGTGGAAGGCGGGGGCGGCGCGGTGCCGCGCGGCGCGGGCGGTGCTTGGGCGCACGCCGCCCTCCCCTCTCTGGGTCTCCGAAGTCCGAGCCAGTGACCGGCAGCGGCGACGGCGAGCGGGTGTCTGTGGCCTAGGTGAGCAGCCTTGCGGGGAACGGCGGACGCTCGCGCGGGGACGAGGGGCGCAGGCGTGGGGCGCCGGGCCGCTGAGCGGAGGGCGTCTCGGCGCAGCGCTTTGTGGCGGCGGCGTTTTCCCCTCAGCGGGCGCCGCTCCGCGCCCCTCCCGGCGCCCACCCGGGCCCGGGACGAAAGTTTGCGCGAGCGGCGCCCTTCGCCCGCCCGCGACCCTGCGGGTTTCGGGGTCGCGTTCGGGGTGGGGGGCGCGGGCGGGGTTGGGGACGGAGCCCGAGGCCCGGCCGGGGCGACGCCTGCAGCCCCCCGCCGCCGTCCGCCCAGACCCTTTTTGTTCGCGTCGGGTGAGCTCCGCGGGGCGGGCGGGGTGGGGGGACCGCCGGCGCTGGGTCGTCCCGTCCCGGTGCCGCGTCCCCGGCCGCGCCGAGTCGCCGTCCTCGGGGCCGCGTCGGAACGTCCGCGGCTGGAAGGAGGAAGGAGGTGTGTGTTCGGCGGGCGAAGCCTTGACTTTGTGCGAGGGGGTGGGGGAGAGGCTGTTCGGGGGCGCTTGTTTCTGGAGAAGTTGGAGGAAAGGGAGAACCGCCCCTAGCAGGGTGTGCTCAGCAGGAAACATCCCTCGAGGGCTCGTGATTCAGAGCTTTCGTTTCAGGATTTCCTTGTAATAACGGGAGGCGGAGGCATATGGATGTGGAAAGTTTGCCTTCTTACCAAAACGGGTTTATTTAATCTCGGAGTCTTTTAATGTGCCAACTTTTAACAGGAAATTTCTGGGTCTGTCTTGTCTGTGTATGTTATCTGCACACTCATTTACTGCTATTTTTAATGTGTACATTTCTTGGTACATTTGGTTTAGGAAACTCATAACATCCAAATTGTTTCAAAGAAGAAATAGTTGATTAAAAAAGGAAAGATACATGGAAAGACAGCCGCAGGCTGGTTAGCTTTATCTCAGATATAAATTTGTCCATTCTTTTAGTTTTTCTCTTCGAGGTTGAGGGCAAACAGTAAAAATGTGTTTTTACATTTTCTGTTTTTAACTGAATTCTACAAACTTTTGTTCTTTAAATGGTATGTAACTATTATAGTTCAGGTAGTTTGTGCTATACAATAAAAATAAGGAAATGGAATGTCTTTTAACAGGTTTAGGAGATATTCTGTTAGAATAAATACTTTGGCACCATTAATTTTTAGTTACGTTTGGGCATTATAAGAAAGGATATGAAAATCGTGAGTAAAAGAGGAAGCATTTACTAATAGTTGGCAGTTGAATGTGCTATTCAGTAAACAGTTTCTTAAATTGAGCATGACTCAACTATTTTTTTTTCCTGTTTTTGCCGGATTTAGGTACTTATTTTAGGTAGTAAATGCTGAAAGTTTCTAAAAAGAAAGATCGCCCCCCGCCCCCAGCAACATCTGTTACATCTAGTAATAGTTATATTCACATTTATTAATTTATTTCCAAGTGCTGCCAAGACTTTTTGTACATTTAGTTTTTGAGGAGGTAAGCAGTTACAGGCTCACCACTTAAGCAAAAAAGGAGTAGACAGTGTAAAGTCTCCTTCCTTCAAGGTCCTCTGGCCAACCAAAGTCTCTTCCTGTAGGAGCCCACTGTTTTGCATTTCTTAGGTATCGTTCCAGGATATTTTATACCTACACAAACAAATATGTTTTCCCCTTTGTTTTTCTTTTTTTATTAAATTGTAAAATACACATAAACTTTACCACCTTAACCATTTTTAAGTGTACAGTTCAGAGGTATTAAATACACTGACATTGTGTAACCATCACTGCCATCCATCCCTTGAACTCTTTTCATTTTGTAAAATTGAAACTCTACACTCATTAAACAATAACGCCCCATTCCCCCCCATCCCTGGCGACCATCATTGTACTTTGTGTCTTTATGATTTTGACTGCTGTAAGTACCTCATGTAAGTGGGATCACAGTGTTTGTCTTTTTTGTGTTTGGCTTATTTCTCTTAGCTTAATGTCCTCAAGGTTCATCCATGTTGTATACTGCAGAATTTCCTTCCACTTTAAGGCAGGATAAAATGCCATTCTGTGTGTCTACATATACTACACACACACACCACGTTTTGCTTGTCCAGTCACTTGTCTATCGACACTTGGGTTGCTTCCATGCTTGAGCTGTTGTGAATAATGCTGCTGTGAACGTGGGGATACAAATATCTCTTCAGGTCCAGATTGCTATTCTTTTGGGTATATACTCAGAAATGGAATTGCTGGATTGTATAGAATTCTATTTTTAATTTTGGGTGGAACCGCCATGCTGTTTTTTATAGCACCTGTACCATTTTACATTTCCACCAACAGTGAATAAGGGTTCTAATTTCTCCACATCCTCACCGCCACTGGGTTTTTTTTGGTAGTTGTCACTCTGGTGGGTGTGAGGTGGTATCTCATGGTTTTGATTTGCATTTCCATAATGATTGGTGATGTTGAGCATTCTTTAATGTGCTTATTGGCTATTCCTCTTTATTTTTTTTAAATTAATTAATTTTATTGGCTGTGTTGGATCCTCCTTGCTGCACACGGGCTTTCTCTAGGGCCACTCTTTGCTGTGGTGCATGGGCTTCTAATTGCTGTGGCCTTTCTTGTTGCAGAGCACAGGCTTTAGGTGCGTGGGCCTCAGCAGTTGCGCGCATGGGTTCAACAATTATGGTTCACGGGCTCTAGAGCGCAGGCTCAAGAGTTGCGGCGCACGGGCTTAGCTGCTCCGCGGCACGTGGTATCTTCCTGGGGCAGGGCTCGAACCCGTGTCCCCTGCATTGGCAGGCGGATTCCTACCCACTGCGCCACCTAGGAAGTTCCTCCTCTATATTCTTTGGAGAAATGTCTACTAATGGTCTTTGCCAGTTTTGTTTGTTGTTTTAGGAGTTCTCTAAATACTCTGGATATTAATCCCCTATCAGATATGATTTGCAAATATTTACTCCCATTCGATGGGTTGCCTTTTTTTCCTTTTTGGTGGGTTGCCTTTTTACACTATTGATAGTGTCTTTTGATGCACAAATTTGTAAAATTTTCATGAAACCCAGTATGTCTGTTTTTTCTTTTATGACCTGTGCCTTGGTGTCATATCCAAGAAATCATTGCCAAATCCAGTGTTGGAAATCTTTTGTCCTGTGTTTTCTTCTAAGAGTTTTACTGTTTTAGGTCTTATATTTAGATTCTTGATCCATTTTGAGTTATTTTTTGTATATATGGTGTTAGGTGAGGGTCCACCTTCATTCTTTTGCATGTGGATATCCAATTTTCCCAGCACCATTTGTTGAAAAGACTGTCTTTTCCGTTGAATAGTCTTGGCACCCTTGTCAAAGATCATTTGACCATGTATACAAGGGTTTGTATTTTAGGCTCTCTGTTCCACTGGTCTGTTTGTCGTTATGCCAGTACTATACCATTTTGAATACTGTAGCTTTATAGTAAGCCTTGAAATCAGGAAGTGTGAGTTCTCCAGTTTTGTTTCTAAGATTGTTTTTAATTTCTTTCAGCACTGTTTTGTGGTTTTCATTGCACAAGTTTTTTTACCTCCTTGATCGAATAAATTCCGAAGTTTATTCTTTTTGATGCTGTTGTAAATGGATTTTTTGTGTTTTCCTTTTCAGATTACTCATTATTTATGTATAGAAATGCAACTGATTTTTGTGTATTGACTGTATCCTATTACATTGCTGAATTAGTTCTAATGCTTTTTTGTGGAGTCTTTAATGTCTTCTAAACCCTAAATATATAAGATCATTTTTGAAAACAGAAGTAACTTTACTTCTTTTCCAGTTTGGATGCCTTTTATTTATTTTTTTGCCTAATTGCTCTGGCTAGAACTTCTAGTATTGTGTTGAAGCATAGTGTGAAAGTGGGCATTCATGTCTTGCTCCTGATCTTAGAAGAAAAATATTCAGTCTTTCATCGAGTATGATGTTTGTTGTGGGTTTTGCATATAGGCTTTTATTATGTGGAAATTGTTTCCTTCTCCTGTTCCGTTGTGTGTTTTTATCATAAAAGGGCGTTGAATTTTGTCAAATGCTCTTTCTACATCAGTTCAGAAGATCATTTTTTTCACTTCATTTTGTTGATATGTTGTATTACTTTGAACAGTTTTCATATGTTGAACTATCTTTGTATTTCAGATGTAAATCCCATTTGTTAAAAGGTGTCTAATCCTTTTAACGAGCTGTTGTTCTGTTTGCTAGTATTTTGTTGAGGATTGCATGTTCGTAAGGATGTGGTCTGTAGTTTTATTTCCTGTTATGTCTTTATCTCACTTTGAAATGAGGGTAATGCTGTCCTCATAGAATAAAAGTGTTCCGTCTTCTTCAATACTTTTGCAAAATTTTGAGAAAGATTGGTATTAATTCTTCTTTAAATGTTTAGTAGAGTTCACCAATGAAGCCATCAGGTCCATGGCTTTTCTTTGTTGAGAGATTTTTGATTACTGATTCAGTCTCTTTACTAGTTATGGGTCTGTTTAGATTTTCTGTTTCTTTGTGATTTAGTCTTGATAGGTTTTGTGTTTCTGGGAATTTGTCCGTTTCATCTAGGTTATCCAGTTTTTTAGTGTACAGTTCATAGTGTTCTCTTATGTAGACTGTTTTATTTCTGTAGAATCAGTGATAATAGTCCTACTTTCATTTTAACGTGTTGTTTTCTCTTTTTATGTCTTAGTCCATTTAGCTAAAGGTTTGTCAAGTTTGTTGATCTTTTCGAAGAACCAAATTTGGGTTTAATTTTTTTTTTCTATTCTGTATTTCATTTATCTCTGTTCTGATCTCTATTAATTCCTTACTGCTTTTAACTTTGAGTTTAGTTTTTCTTTCTCTGGTTCCTTAAGTTCCCCTTTTTTTAAATTTTATTTATGTATTTATTTATTTTATTGGCTGTGTTGGGTCTGTTTTTGCTGTGTGCGGGCTTTCTTTAGTTGCGGTGAGTGGGGGCTACTCTTCGTTGTGGTGCGTGGGCTCCTCATTGCTGTGGCTTCTCTTGCTGCGGAGCACGGGCTTTAGGCACATGGGCTTCTGTAGTTGCAGCACATGGGCTCAATAGTTGTGGCTCACGGGCTCTAAAGCGCAGGCTCAATAGTTGTAGCGCACGGGCTTAGTTGCTCCGTGGCATATGGGATCTTCCTGGAGCAGGGCTCGAACCCATGTTCCCTGCATTGGCAGGCGGATTCTTAACCACTGCGCCACCTAGGAAGCTCTTCTCCTTCTTTTTAACACAAATTTAATCATACTTTATGTACTGCCCTGTATAATGCCTTGTCTTTTCCAGTTAATAATAATATCTTGGACCGCGTTCACTATCTTGGATATCTAGTGCTTCCTCCCTTGTTTCAAGAATTTTGCTGTTACAGTTGGTGCTTCAGTGAATAAAATTTTAAATTTGTTGCTTTTTTGTATGTAGATATATTTGTAGACTAAAAGCTGAAGTGGTATTGCTGGGTCGGAGGGTATTCGCGTTTGTGATTTTGGTAGATATTGCAAACTCACTCTTTATGGAAATTATAGTACTTTACATTTTTACCAGTAATGTGAGAGTATTTCTCAGAGCCTCAATATCTGAGTGTTGTCAAACTTTGGATTTTTGCCAGTTCAGTAAGTGGGAAATGGAATTTATGGGTAAAAAGCAGTTATTCTACTTAGAGTTCTTCATGTGACCGTAGTTCTCAATGGCTTATCATCATAATCTCTCTGGGTATTTATTAAAAGAATAATTCCCAAGTCCTTCCATGAAATCTGTGTCATCCTGGGGAGGTATTTTTAACTAGTGCCCGAATAATTCTGATCTGGTGATGAGCCGAGTTTGAGAAACATTGCTGTGGAAGACTGCTTAGGATTTTATCAAAGTGTGCTGCTTGACAGCGAATCATCTGGGATGCTTATTAATCTTTGGTGTACTAGAAAACAGGGGCATTACTATTTATCATCTGGGTTCAATGGATATTTTTTATTTTTATTTTTTATATTTTAGGTCGTGAATACCTTGCGGAAGCAAAAATAAAGGCATAGGGAAACCCAGTTTTACTAGAAACAGAATTTTAATAACAACTTGAACATAAGAAACCCAAAATTTTATTCTAAACTTTACTGGCTTTGAAGGTATGTATAGCTGAAATGGGCAGCATCTTTGAGTATGACTAATTGCTGATCAACTGTCATCCGTAAAGTTGGGAGATATCCTTTTTATAAATATTGATCCAGATTCAGTTACCTCTCTAATATGTCTTAACTTGTCATTACTTTTAGTTCTTCTTCATGCACTTGATTGTCAAAACACAATACTGATTTTAGATTTCACATCCATCTCAATAGGTGGTAACGTTACTGTCTGGTAATTTTTGTACTTGCGTTGTCAGAGTGCAGTACTTTTGCGTACTTTCATGGTTCATGATTTTGCGGGGATGACCATCTACTTTATGTTTGCAAAGAATTTTCATTTATACTTTTGTAAATAAATACCAATTAGAGCAATCAGAACAACAAATTTTTAAAAATTCCTGTACATTGCTGTTTTCATCTGGTCACCTTTGTTTAAATACTTCGCTTCTTTTGGCTGCTTACAAAACCAAATCAAGTAAGTTTTGCTGTGTAGATGTAAAAGATGAAAGAAGATGGTAAATCTCCTTTTTTTTTAAGCTCTTTATTGGAATATAATTGCTTTACACACTTGTACCAGCTTATGAGGTACACCAGAGAGAATCAGCTGTATTTATACACATATCCCCATATCCCCTCCCTCCTGCGACTCCCCTGCACCCTCCCCGTCCCAGCCCTCCAAGGCATCACCCATCATTGAGTTGATCTCCCTTTGCTATACAGCAGCTTCCCACTAGCTATCTACTTTACAGTGGTAGTATATATATGTTTATGCTACAGTCTCACTTCATCCCAGCTTCCCCTTCGCCCCCCTGCCACCCCCCCCCCCCCACATCCTGTGTCCTCCAGTCCATTCTCTGCATTAAATCTCCTTTTAAACAGGATCTGGGGACGTGTTTCAAAATATTGTATGGTAAAGTTCTTTCTGAATGATTAGCTGAAATATCTTATTTCATTTATTAAGTAAGGCATATTGTTTACTCATTGATCCTTAAGTTTGAGGGATTTCAGTTAGGGTAACTTCATCTGAAAACTCAGTCTGAGGTTTGCTTATGTGATCAATTGCCTCATTATCATAAAAGCCTACAGTACAGATATTTGTTTCTTTGTATTCATCTCTGATTTGTCTAATAAATATCTTCCTCCAGTTTATTCTTTCTGCCACCATGAGTGAAAAGTGAAAAAATTCCACATTTTATACTGTGTTGAAAGAATACATTTTAGAAAAAAGGCTACAAAGATGGTGTCTACAGACTTTATACATTCTTGGAAGAGGATGCAATACTTTGGGCAATATAAACTGAAGGATGACATAATATATTCCTAGAATGAATAAGTGTAGAGTGATTCTACTTTTTGTTTGTATTGTCATTTGGGGTGTTTTTTAAAGCATACTTGGGAATAACTGATGAATAATGATTAAGGAATTCCTAGATAAAGTAGCAAAACTGTTTCAAAATGAGAAAAATAAGTTCACTAAGATTCAGTAATGGATCTTGGATTAATAAAGGGGTCCAGTTGAACCCTTGTGATATTTGTAAGGTGGAGTGATTTTACTCTGTTTAAAAATTTTTTTTCCCAGTTGCTTCTTCCCTTCCTCCCTGACTTCATTTTTTTTTGTCTAAGAAAGAATAAAAGTCATGAAATAGAACTTATGAAAAAGAAACTCAAAATTTAAGATTGTGTCCATTGGATCCTGATGGTATACAAAGGGTTAAAGGGCAGATTTCTGGACTCTACTCCAGACTTAACTGTTTTAGTTTCTGGGGCTAGGACTCAAGAATCTGTTTCATTAACAAGATTTCCAGATTATCTTTATGGACTTAAAGTTGAAGACACAATGTTTTAGGACCTTAAAAAGGTTTATATTTTATGACCATATGGTAGTACTTTCGGTTATTTCTCTGATAGAGCATTTCAGTCCTGTGCTGTGAGGTGATATCTCGTGGTTTTGATTTGCATTTCCCCGATGATGATACCCTTTCATGTATCTGTTGACTATCTGTATGTCTTTTTTGGGCAAATGTCTATTCAGCTCCTCTGCTCATTTTTTAATTCCTTCTCTTTCCTTTCCTTCTCTTTCCTTTCCGTTCCTTTCCTTTTTTCGTTTTTTTGCTATGGATTTATATGAGTTCTTTCTTTAGTTTGGCTATTAATCCTTATCAGGTACATGCTTTGCAAATATTTTCTACCATTTGGTAGGTTGTCTTTTCAATTTATTGATTCCTTTGCTATACAGAACGTTTTTAGTTTGATATAGTACCACTTGTTTATTTTTCTTCTGTTGCCTTTGCTTTTGGTGTTAAATACAGTCATCAATCACCAGGAGTAATGTCAAGTGGCTTATTACCAACATTTCCTTCTAGAAATTTTATGGTTTTAGGTCTTATGTTCAAGTTTTAATCCATTTTAAGTTAATATATTTGTGTATGGTGTAAGATGGGTCCAGTTTCATTCTTTTCCATGTGGTTGTCCAGTTTTCCCATTTATTGAAGAGAATATTCTTTCCCCATTGTACGTTTTTGACACGTTTGTCATAAATTAATTGACCATACGTGCGTGGCTTTATTCTTCAGCTCTGTATTCTCTTCCATCGATCTATGTGTGTGTTTTTATGCAGTCATACTGTTTTGATTACTATAGCTCTGTAATATAGTTTGAAGTGAGAGAGTGATGTGTCCAGCTTTGTTTTTTCCCTCAAGATTGCTTTCAGTAATTGAGGTTTTCTGTGACTACATACAAATTTTAGGGTTATTTTGTTTCTTTTAAAAATGCCATTGAAATTTTGACAGAAGTTGCATTAAGTCTTTAGATTACTTTGGATGGTATGGATATTTTAACAACATTAGTTCCTCCAGTCCAGGAGCATGGAATATCTTTCCATTTATCCGTGTTGCCATTTCTTTTGTCAATGTCTTATAGTTTCAGTGTACAGGTCTTTCATCTCCTTTTTAAAATTTATTTCTTTGATGCAATTGTAAATTGAATTGTTTTCTTAATTTCTCTTTTAAAAAATATAATTTCTTTTCTTTTGTTTATTTTGGCTGCATCAGGTCTTAGTTGCAGTATGTGGGATGTTTGTTGAGGCATGTGGGGCACGAGCTTCTCTTTAGTTGTGGTGTGTGGGTTTTCTCTCTCTAGTTGTGGTGCGTGGGTTCTGTAGTTTGCAGCATGTGGGCTTAGTTGCCCTGTGGCACGTGGGATCTTAGGTCCTCGGCCAGGGATTAAACCTGAGTCCCCTGCATTGGAAGGTGTCTTCTTTACCGCTGGACCACCAGAGAAGTCCCCTGAATTTCTCTTTATGATAGTTTATTATTAAGGTATAGAAATGCAACAGATTTTTGTCTGTTGATTTTGTATCTTGCAGCTTTGCTGAATTTATCAGTTCTTACAGTTTTTTGGTGAATCTTTCAGGTTTCTCCATATTAGTAACATGTCACCTGCAAATAGTGACAGTTTTACTTCTGGCTTTCCAATTTGGGTTCCTTTTATTTTTCTTGCCTGGTTGCTCTGGCTAGGACTTCCAGTAGTATGTTGAATAAAAGTAGCAAGGTGGGCATCCTTGTCACTACATTTTTACACCCTCCCCCAACCCGTTTTACGCTTTTGATGTCACAGTTTACATCCTTTTATCTGCGTTTCCCTTAACAAATGATTGTAGTTGCAGTTTTCGTGTGGGGTTTTTTTTTTTTTTAACTTTTGTTTTTCAGCCTTTATTAGTGATTAATCCACCATCTTAATAGCTTTAGGTTATTCTGAACTTCTCTATACATTTACTTTCACCATTGGGATTTATACTTTTTTTCCTGTTGCTAATTAGCAATTTTTTGTTTCAACTTAAATCTCTTTACAGTTTCTTATAAGACTGGTCTAGTGGTGATAAACTTCATTAGTTTTTGCTTGTCTGGGAAACTTTACCTTGCCTTCAAATCTGAAGGACAACTTTTCTGAGTATTCTTGGTGGCAAATTTTTTGGTTCAGCATTTTGAGTATGTCACTGATTGCTCGGTCAGCTGAAGGGAAGGCCTGGAAAGAGAATTCTGTCTTTCGTTGGTACAGTATTAGTGTTTGATAGAGTTTTAAGTGAAAGTGAAATGAGAATTCTCACGCTGATGTGTTGGAATTATTTTCAGAATCCTCTTAAATCTCATTGTTGGTCATTCTGAAATTCCAACCATCATTGAAAGGATTTCAAGGGTAGCTTTGTGGTTCTTCAGAAAGGGCTAAGTAATTTTGATGCTTAGCTTTAGGTCAAAGGTTTAAGTACTGTATGCAAGTGAGTTAACTGAGCCCTTCAGGAAAATGATACAAAAATTCATTATTCTTCTGGAAAGCTTTTAACAGTGTTGTTCAAAGTAGTAGACTTGTGAGTTCCCTGGTGGCCTAGTGGTTAGGATTTCAGGCTTTCACAGCTGTGGTCCGGGTTCAGTCCCTGGTTGGGGAACTGAGATGCCACAAGCTGCTGGACATGGCAAAAAACAAAACAAACAACCCAAAAAACAAACAACTCCCCAAAATCAACAAAGTAGTAGGCTTACAAGATAATACAATTAGGATTTTTCAGTAAAAGTTTTAAAGATATCTTGTTTACAGTAATTTTGATAATATTGGCTGACATACTTAATACACATTTGTTTCCTGTCAGGATAAGGCATGGTGTTAGATACATAAAAAATTAAATGTGGGCCTTGATCTCAAGTAGCAGAGTTAAACATACACTAGCTATAATGAAAAGCAGAGTGAAACTGCTGAACTGAGAGAGACAAATAATGTTGGACTGAAGTCATCAAAGATGACCTCACAGAAGTGGCTCTTCACTAAGATTTTGATAGAAAAGTCCTGGAAGAATATTCCAGGAAGCAGACAAAGCTTTTACAAAGATGTGGAGGCACAGAAGCACTTGACTGGGGTGGGAAATGGCAAGTAGTTTGTGGCTGGAAAATTGTAATGTTTGGAAAGAAATTGGATGAAATGAGACCAAGAAAATAGTTTGAAGTAAAATCATTTAGGTATCCTTTGTATTTTAGGAGAATGGTGAGGTTTAATTAAGGTCAACATACTTAAAGTGAACAAACCAAAAGTGTTTAAAAAGTATAAGTTGGGGGTGATATTTGTTATTTTTTTTAAAAATTCTGAAAAGCCCGTTTCTTTTCTAGGCCTGAGTGTGTGGGTGTGAGTGATCTCAGAGTTGTTCAGACAACCTCAGCTAATATTTGTTTGAAGAAAAGCTTCTGTGGGGAAAAAAATTTAGAAAACTACTCAGTGAGTTTTGAAATGAACCACTCATGCAGTCCATTTTTCATGAGGAAAATGGGATCTTGCAGGTGACCAATGGCAGAACCAAAAATAGAAATAGCACCTGGATTACCAGTCAACATTAGTTCCAGTGAATCTAAAGTGATTTTGTATATGATGTTGATAAAATGGCTGAAAGTTTAAATAAAATGTGTTTAAGAAGAAAGCTTTTAGGGAACTGATATTTTGCAGTACAAAAGGTACTTCGTTTTATTTCCCTGGGTTAGTAGAATTAAGTCATACTTGATTGTGCTTTCTCAAGAATTTGCATTTTATTCACAAGCCTAAGCCCTATTTTCCTCTTAAACTGTATCAGGCTACTTCTTTTTCTTTTTTTTTAAATATAGTGTATTTATTTTTTAATTTATTGGCTGCATGGGGTCTTCGTTGCTGCACATGGACTTTCTGTAGTTGTGGGGGGGGACTACTCTTCATTGTGGTGCATGCGCTTCTCATTGCGGTGGCTTCTCTTGCAGAGCACGGGCTTTAGGCATGCGGGCTTCATCAGTTGTGGTGCGTGGGCTCAGTAGTTGTGGCTTGTAGGCTCTAGAGCACAGGCTCAGTAGTTGTGATGCACGGGCTTCTTAGTTGCTCTGCAGCATGTGAGATATTCCCGGACCAGGGCTTGAACCCGTGTCCCCTGCATTAGCAGGCAGATTCTTAATCCCCAGGGAAGCCCTATCGGGCTACTTCTGTTCAGCATTTTATTGGAGGTTCTATCCCAGAGCAATTAGGCAAGAAAAAGAAAGAACATGGGCAAAGGATTTAATAGATGTTTCTCCAGAGAAGATATACAGATGGCCACTAGGCACATGAAAGATGGTCAACCTCATTAGTCATTAGGGAAATATGAATTAAAACTACAAGATGCAGCTTCACATCCACTAGGATGGCTGTAATTAAAAAAAAAAGACAATAGCAAGTATGTATTATGCCATTCTATATAAGGGACTTGAGCATTCACAGATTTTAGTGTATATGGGGGGGGGGGCAGGGGGCTCTTAGAACCAGGCCCCTGCAGATGCTGAGGGACAGCTGTATTTGCCAAACTATTGAGAAATTAGAGCCCTCACACATGCTGGTGGGAATGTAAAATGGTGCAGTTACTTTGGAAACCAGTTCAGTTCCTCAAAAAGTTAAATATGGAGTCCCCATATAACCTGGTGGTTCTACTCTTATCTGTATACCAAGACAATTAAACATTATTTAGTTAAACATTACTTAAGTTTAAGTTTTACTCAAAAAGACTTGTATGTAAATGCATCATTAGCAGCATTGTTTATAAGTCAAAAGTGTAAAGCCACCCAGAATGTCGTCGACTGAGAGGATACCCAGAGGCGTCCTAGCCATACTATGGAATATTATTCAGCCATAAAAAGGAATGAAGTACTGGTATAGCTGCAACATGGATGAGCCTGGAAGCATTATACTAAGTGAAAGAAACTAGACACAAAAGGTCACACATTCTGTGATTCCAAGTTAAATGTCCAGAATAGGCGAATTGAGAGGCAGAAAGTAGATTCATACTTGCTGGGAGCTGGAGAGAGGGGAGAGTAGGTAGGCGTGGAGTTTCTTTTTGGGGTGATGAAAATACTATAATATTAGATGATAGGGATGGTTGCACAAGGCAGAATTTACTGAAAACTATCAAATTGTATACTTTAAAAGAGTGAATTTTGTGGTATGTGAAATGTATTAATTTTAAAAAAAAGAATTGTCATTTAGCATCTGGCTAAGAGAGAAACCATATAGTAATTTGAATAGTGAAAGTTTAATGTACAGAATTTTTGATGATAACATGATTGAAGAAACAGGGATTGGCTAGTCAGAAGTAAAGGAAACTTTAATGAATACAGGAAGAGCAGATTTAATAGGTGTCTACTCATGCCAGGGCTGAGATATTGTGTCCCAGGATGAGATGTCCTCTTCCTGTATCTGGGATCTAGGCTTTATTGGAGAGAGTGCAGCCGTCACTCAGTGGATGGTGAAGTTGCTGAGATACCAAACTTACTGGAAAGTCTCCCTTGGGGGTGCTGGGGAAGGCCATCCACAGGAAGATGCTGCACCTTGAAACTTGTGGGAAGCCACAGGAAGGGGTGCTAGGGAGAGCCACTTGAGGAGATGCCTTGCTGGTGACACCATGCTGGGAACGTGCTCCACAGATTGCTGGACCGAGTGCTGGGGAAGGTTGGCTGCTGTGCGCTGCAGGAGCTGGATGCATAAGTTGCTCCCTGCATGAGCGAGGTGCTGGAGAGGCGCTGTGGCAGGAGCTGGGCGGGAGTGAGTACGCTGGAACTTGGAAGAAAACCCTTTCTCCTCCAGTGTACCGCCAGCTTCCTCTACTGACAAAGCTTAGCATCTTACCAACTGGCAAAAGAGCAGTAATTAAAGGGCCCATCTCCATTTTCACAGAGCAACCAATCATGGGTGGATTTTGATTGGGAGGTAATAAATTGATAATGTCAAACAGTATACCAATTTAGAATATATTGTTTTGTTGGGCTTAAAGGAAGTGTTCATTTCAAAATAGCCAAACAAAACTTTGGAGCACATATCCCTGTATTTCTTTTAGAGAGTTTTGTTTTAAATTACTACAAAAAGCAATTCACAGTCACTAAAAGTCATTGAACCATATAGGAATGTTTAAAATATAAAAATTTCCCTCTTATCCCTCACTCCGTTACCATCTATTTCATTCACGTCACATAAAGATAGAACTATTGTTAACAGTTGGTGTATGTTGCTTTTTATATATACATATTTATGTAATATGTGTATATGCCTATTTTTTCTTATAATAGAGGTTTACACATAGATAACACGTATGAGCTGTTGTAGATTTTTGTTAGAAGGATATAATACTCAGTTGCCAAGAAGCCCTGTGTAAGATAAGTGAGTCACATAATTGTTCTCTTTGATTTTCTAAACTTTAGAAATGAAGGGACTTTTACTAAGGGAAGTTTAAAGTCTGTAATGGATATAGTTTGATCATAGAAGGGAGGAAGGGGTTTGGCAACTGTTCGCTAGTCAGCAGTTTTTAGTATTAGCTAGATGGTCATATTTTTCCATGTGTTTTGCAATTTAAATGTCTCTTGTGTTAAATATTTATACATGTTCATGTGTATGTTGCTGGCTGCATATACTATTTAAATTTCAATGAAATCTGAATCATAGAAAATGTTCGTTTTTTTCTTTAGAAAAATCCTACAAAAATGTCTCTGTACCCATCTCTCGAAGACCTGAAGGTAGACAAGGTGATTCAGGTATGTTTAAGTCGTTTAATTTAAATACTTTTTTTTTCCATGTACGCTGTGATATGTTCTGATTATAGGTGAAGTGAAGCAAGACACTTAAATAGTCGATATAGTTCTTCATTTTTACACTTTATATAGACTTTTCAATTTTTTTCTAAACAGTTTTTCTAACTAAAAAGTTAGAAAAGCTAGAGATTCATTTCACTGAATTAATGAGCATGGGATATTATTTGAAACAGGACTTAAACTCTTCAAAGATAGCTTGGTTTTATGACAAAGGTTTAAATTAAATACATTTTTAAGTTGGTAAAAAAATACTCCAACTTCTTAGACATTCATTGTCTTGTTTAAAGTTCTGTACATTGTTCTTTTGGGTTTTCAGGTATAACCAGTCTTTAAAATAATTGTCTTCTCTAAAGTTAAAAATTACAGAAATTGGGAGGTACATGCTGCTTTAGAAAGAGTAGTAGTGTAAAAGCACAATGAAAGCGTAGTGATTTGTTTCCTTTTAAGTGTAAGCAGCAGACAGTTCATGTGTTCCTGCTCTAAATGGCAGTATTAGAGAGGACAGTATTTCTAATTTCATTGTCAGAAATTTTTGTATTCCTTTATATGAGTATTAACTTTGAAGATAGATTGTTCTGCTTAAGAAGAATGTTTGCGATTGGGATGAATTGTTGCTGTTTTGTAAATTTTTATTGTTCTTTTTAACAAGAGTTAATTGTAGTATTTAATGAACCCATCTTGTATCCAGTTTACTTTCAACTTGTTCTATCATGAACTCAGAATTTTTTCAGCTGTTATTTGTTTTTCTAATTTGACAAGATAAATTGAACTCCCTGTTATATTTCTTTATTCCGAAAAACTTTTTGATATAAGTGATGAAGTTCTTTCATTTTGAGTTGTTTAGTACTTCAGAGATCATTTAACTGAGATCTTGACCTCAGCTTACTATAAATCAGATTTACTTCTTAATAATTATTTAAAAAGTATTAAATGTTTATTGCAAACTGGTGAGATGAATACAAGTGTTTTTTAGGCAAAATGTTGGCCCTTTTAGGGTGAAAAAAAACAGTAACAAATGTGTAGCTGAAATATTGGATAAATATGGGGGGAGATCGTGAACACACATTTTCCGTCATAGTTCCCCTTGGGATATTGATGGATGGTTTGTAAAATCTCACATCTGTTCAGCTGCCAGGGCTTTGATACCTGACGGTTTAAGTGGTCTGTTCAGTCATCTCAAATCTCTCTTTTTTCCTTTGGTATTTTTGTCATTTTTCACATATGGTTTTTATTTCCACATAGTTCATCTGAACAGGCACACTTTATTTTTAAAATGCTTTTATTTGAAATATTTACCCTATAAGAATAACAGTTAAGCCATTAATATGATATTAGAGCACTAAAGTGTTAGGATTTACAGATGGGTCTGAGAGTGACTGATTTCCTTTTTGTCCTCTTGTTAATTTTTATGGAATTGAACTTTAACCATAGTAGGCTTTGAGCAGAGGTTTTTTTATTTTGAAAGCAGAAAAAGAAGGAAACAGTTGATACTGGCAGATGTTGGATTGGAAAATGAAGAGGGCCACAGTCTATATCAGGCTGACCTCTTTAAGGAGAAGCAAATTATGTGGATATTTCCATTAGAAGACTTTTTATGTTCTGAGCAGAAAGCTAGCTGCCTGGAGATATAACAGCGAGTAAGGGGGAGGGGACAGGTGGTTTTTAATTCTCACTGGATTTAAAAATGTAGCCACTGAAGTCTTGGGCTATTTTTGTTGTTTTATTTTTTTCTCCATTTTCTGTGGTAGGTGATATGTGGATTTTTGTTTTTGAGATGCCTCTGTAAAGGTAGTATTCATTTTCTCATCTTCTGGCCCTTTACACCACAGCAAAACTAAACTGCAGCAGTGAGCTGACAGTTCATATTTTATAAATTGTTTTACAGTAACCATTAGGCTGTGGCTTTCAGTATCATATGGTCCCTGAACCTCTCTGTCCATTATGAGTGTTTAACAGGAGCCTTTGGTTGCCACATCTATGCAAAATAAGCTGGTAAGAAACCGTGATTTCATCAATTTCCTGTCACGGTGAGCAGAGATTGATACTGGTGGCTCCAAGAGCATGGTGTCTCCACATGCTTCTGTAGTGGCAGAAACAACACGCTCTGGCATAACTGTGCTGCTTGGGACAGCCCCTGTCTCCAGACATCACCCCCCCCCCTTTTTTAAAATAGTTTGAGATTTCAAGTTTAAGTGTGAAATAATTTGCTACATTTAATGGCTTAATAGTCCTTAAGCCCTTGTTGTACCATGTTTCTTTTGTTTTTACTGCAGAATATATAGTGATTAACTTTGTAGAGAGCTTTTTATATATGTTCTTCAGTGTTCCTTGGATAAGAACAATAGCAATGAATGAAAGAATAGAAATAATCGACCAATGTAAAAAATGATCAGTTTCTTAACATTAGTAAATTCTATTTTTCAGAGCGGTTTTAGGTTCACAGCAAAGTTGAATGGAAGGTACAGTTTCCACTCAGTGACCCCTCCTTGTGCACCTCTCCCCCACTCTACCTACACAGTGCACACAATGCTGGCCTTCCCCCACAGCCAGCATCCTCACCAGAGGGTAGATTTGTTACAATTGATTAACCTGACACATTATTGCCACCCCATTCACTCTTGCTTGGCCGTGTTCACTCTGTTGGTTTGGACAGATGTATGGTGACATGGCCACTACTGTAGTGTCACATAGAATACTTTCACTGCCCTCACAGTCTTCTGTGCCCTGTCCATTCCTCCCCCCTTTTCCAGAATGTCATATAGTTGGAATCATGCAGTATTTAGCCTTTTCAGATTGCTTTCTTTTGCTTAATAATGTGCATTTAAGGTTCCTCCATGTCTTTTCATGGATTGATTTTTTTTTTCTTAGAGATTATCCAAGAAGCAATCCATTGCCTCCTTTTAGCTGATCATTGGTGAAAGAATTTTCAAAGTTCAGCATACTTTAAGTTTGTGGATATATTTAAAATTATGAAGATTTTCATGCTGCATTTTATTTCAGTTTAGATGGTGACAAGTTATGAAACAATAAATATTTAAGAATGACTCAATAACAAGCATATCAGAACATTTACAGTCCAAAGGAGCTAAGTACCTTCAGTGCTTTTGTAGACTTTCCTTATTTAATTAAGCTTCCATCTCTCCAAGCATCTTTGGGACTACTCTTAGCATTAATTTCAGGGCTAGGTTGATATATAGGTATAAACTTCATTACTTGACATATTTCTGATTAAGTAAAAAATGATATTACAGATGGATCTTACTACTTACTGCCAACCAAAGACGCATGTCTATTTTAGAAAGTCAGATGTATCTGTAAAGGAAAAAGGAGTTCCATCAGTGGAATACTGAACACGACTGAGCTGTTGAAGGCAGTCCGGGAGGAGTTCCTGGCCTGCTTGTGCATGAGTCATACTGATAAGTGTACACACTGTCAAAGTTTTGGCAAGCTCAACAGTTACATATTACATTACCATCATGTTTATGTCAGTGATAAAGTATGCGTTTTGCCTACTTCGTAGTAGTTTTGTATTTAGTATAACATAACCCCTTCTTATACTTGCTAAAATATAAATATTTAAGTGAGATATGCTAAAATGGCAAAATAAACATTAGCAACTTAATAAATATTTACATTTTTAGGTGTTTTTCTGATATATGACATATAAATATGGTTAAGCTTTTTTCTGTATGTAAGATACTTTTATGTTTACTTAGACTGATTAACAAAAGAATAATGAAAGTATAAAATGTGTAACCATCATTTAATAATTTATTTTGAAAATATTAATTGCAGTAGCACTGTGAAATATTGGTTATAAGATGTGTGGAATGGTGCTTAGTCAAGTTTTATATGATAGTGTTAAATATTTATAATATGAAATATTTACTTTGTTTTTGGCTGTGTTGGGTCTTCATTGTGGTGCGTAGGCTTCTCACTGCGGTGGCTTCTCTTGTTGTAGAGCGTGGGCTCTAGGCATGTGGGTTTCAGTAGTTGTGGCTCATGGGTTTAGTTGCTCCATGGCATGTGGGATCTTCCCGGGGCTCAAACCTGTGTCCCCTGCATTGGCAGATGGATTCTTTTTTTTTTAAGAACTTTTATTGAGATATAATTGACATACAATGAACTGCATATATTTAAAGTGTACAAGTTGAATTTTTTTTTCTTATTAGTAATATATATATATATGACAATCCCAATCTCCCAATTCAGGCAGGCGGATTCTTAAACCACTGTGCCACCAGGGAAGTCCCTGCAGTGATTCTTGAGTGCAGTCCTTTGTTTCATGGATACTTGAGGTGTTTGAATTGACAGAAATTGGGGAGGGGGTATTTATGCCAGCACTCTCTTGCACACGGCTAATGCTCTTTAGGTAGCATGAAACTACAGCTTCTTTTAAAAGCAGGTTTAAATGTATAGCTAAGTATGTGCACTTGTTTACATGGGAGTTATTTGGTTGCAAGCCCAAAACTGGATGTTTAAGCTCTGGTTATATGTTTTTGATTTGTGTATTTTCTTTGAAAAATATATTGCTAAAGAGTTTGAAATTAAAATTTCCTGAATAAAACTAAAGTGTTTTAGTTTCTTTTTGGAATTACAGACTTTAACTTATAAATTATATAAGAAGTTTAAGTATCTATATAGCATTGTTGTTAGAATTTTCTTCTTTTCTTTTTCAGGCACAAACGGCCTTTTCTGCAAACCCTGCGAATCCAGCGATTTTATCTGAAGCTTCTGCTCCCATCTCTCAGGATGGAAGTAAGTGTATACTTTGGGTTCATTCTCCTTGAACCAGAGATATTTCTTAAACCTTCTTTTGTTGAAATAGGGGATCCAAGGGGTTTGTTTTGTTTTTTGTTTTTAACATACACAGCATGAAATTGGTGGTTAAAGTTCTAGTAGTAAGAAGAAAAAAAGTTTATTTAAAAAAATAACCCTTTAATCAAGAGAGTGAACTAGGAATAGGGTGTGTTTTACGACTTAATGAAGATAAGTTACTTAAATTTCAGCCCTTAAAGGCCTTAACTTATGAGTGATTCATTTATGAAAAAATGGAACTTGCTGAACTGTCCTCTGTCTTTGCAGGGCTTGGAGGTTGGTTCAGTTGAAATTTCTAACCGCCTCCTTTTGAGGGAACTGCCTAAATCTTGGAATCTCTCCCCAGGCTCTATATCCTTTCCCCTGGTCCCTTTTCTTTCTCAGTTCATAGGGTTTCAGGACACAACCCTTAAATAACATGACTTAAAATACAAAGGGAGTGTTAAATAGGTTTTTATGGCCTGTCATAACTATAACATTGTTTCTTTTAGAAAAAGAGCTTTGGGACATAGTACCTAACTCTACTATTGAGTTGAACACTGAATAGTAGAGTTAGTTTAGTATTTAAAGGTACTGTTTCGATAATTTCATTTATGTGGTTAACATTCTTAAAATGATGTGACACTAAATAAACTTACAAGCTTTGAGTTTTTGTTTGCTTTTTGTAGTTCAGAAGAAACTTTTCATACTTGCGTTTACTGAATGAATTAAAAAGTAGCTGACTTGACAGTGTACATTTTTGGTCAGTTGTTCTTAAGTGGAGAATCAGGGTATGTTTACAAAATTCCTAATCAAATAGGTTAATAAAAAGGAAAGGCAAGATAATTTGGAAAAATTATTTCTACTCTTGAGTATTGAGAAATCTGAGGTTTCAGTTCAAATGTCTTCATATTTTACTTCCACCTTTAACATTTTCTGTATTTTCCACTTCTAATTGTCATTACAGAGAGTGGCATTTTCCAAATTGCTAATTTAAATTCATCTTAGGTTTTATACGTGAAATGTAATTTTTTAACACAAGTAAAAGTCCATGATAACAGGTTTTGAATATTCTATCAGTGCTTTTCTTTCTTCATTCACTCATTTGTATTAGATCTCTATCCTAAACTGTATCCGGAGCTCTCTGAGTACATGGGCCTGAGTTTAAATGAAGAAGAAATATGTGCAAATATGGCCGTGGTCCCCGGAGCACCAAGTCAGGGGGTATGTATAGTGTAATTAATTTTGAGTTATTTAAAAATCATACTTCACACATAACATATAAGCTAACTCATCTTTGTGGCTAACTCACAAGTTTGTAACTTTAGCATTGACCTCTTCTCAGGAATTTTAGATTGCCTTCTGGATATCACTTTTTATGTAGTCTACTTCCTTCTGTGCTATTACTACTTTCTAATTTATTAGGAGTTAAAGATTCACATGCCTTTGGTCCGTTCTCCTTTTTAGTCAGTTAAAGACCTAGTGATTCTGCTCCTGCCCTGCTGCTTGTATTCATGTTGTCCATCCCAGTTCTGCTATAACCCTGTTCAGGGTTGGTTTCTATACTTCTGCCCTAGATTATTATAGTAGTCTCTTACTGTCCCTCTAGTAACTTCTTATATCAAACAGTACTAAGCTGCTGCTAGGTCTGTCATATATTTTTTTTTGCTCATAATCTTTTAACATTAAATCTAAAGCGTCTTGTAATTAGACCCCAAATTCTCAGCTTAAATGTAATGTATCTGAGTCTTTTGTTAAAATCATTGCTGTGAGACCACAGTACTTTGTAGCACTCGTCATAATCACAGGTAAATGCTGAACTTCATGGAGACGGAGTCCATGTCTGTGTTGTTGCTGTGATCCCAGTGCTTAACGCAGTACCTGGCTTTTACGTATTCACCACGTATTTAGTAAAAAAAAAAACTTGCTTACATCAGTCGGGGTCCCGTTGGGACAACAGAAATCACATTAGATTTTTCAGTAGAGATAACTTAAGAAGTCAGACAGAGAGGCTGAAGAATTTAAAAAAGCAAAAGTGGAACACAGATGTAATTGCAGAAGGTAGCTGCTTCTCCTAGGACCGGGGCTATGCAGGTTGGAGGTTGGAGTTATCAGAGCCGACAAGCTTGATGGAAGAGCCCGTGTGCTAGGCCTTGAACCTGGGAGGAGGGGAGCCTGCTGTGGGTACTGATGCCCCGGACGGGTCGCGATGAGGCTGGTCCTAGGAGTGTCAGTAACATCTAGAGAATGGAATCTACTGCTGCCAGCGGCGCTGCGGGCTAGACCCAGGCAGTGCTGCCAGGGGCAGGGGCAGGGGCAGACAAGCAAGAACAAGGCACGTGCCCGCCTCCGCGTGGTGGGTGCAGACCTTAACCCTGGCAGAGGACGTGTCGTGTGCACAGTCCAGGCCCTGACCTCACCGAGTAGGGTGGCTTGGAGTTGACAGATAGTAGCTTATACCTCTGCTGACCACTCCTCTGACCATTCAGTATATCCACACACTTTTTTTTTTTAATTTATGTATTTATTTTATTGGCTGTGTTGGGTCTTTTTTTTGCTGTGCACAGGCTTTTTTTAGTTGCAGTGAGTGGGGGCTACTCTTTGTTGTGGTGCGCAGGCTCCTCATTGCTGTGGCTTCTCTTGTTGCGGAGCACGGGCTCTAGGCGCATGGGCTTCACTAGTTGCAGCACATGGCCTCAATAGTTGTGTCTCACGGGCTCTGAAGTGCAGGCTCGATAGTTGTGGCGCACGGGCTTAGTTGCTCCATGGAATGTGGAATCTTCCTGGAGCAGGGATCGAACCCATGTCCCCCTGCATTTGCAGGTGGATTCTTAACCACTGTGTCACCTAGGAAGCCACACACACTTCTTTATAGTTTATAGTTTCCCCTTAAAAGATGCAGTTTTTCGTACATTTAGGTTCAGCAAATATTTTCTATTAAGGGAACCATGGAAAGTATTTTAGGCTTTGCTAGCTACGTATGTCAGTACAGAGAACTCGAAGGCCTTCAGGGAGAAATGAACTTGGCAGACCTGAGAGAAAAGGCCTAGGTGATGGGCAGGTAAGGCAGCACATAGTAGCAGGTGGCATTGGAGGGGTGGCCTTGGAAGGGTAGTCAGGGCCAGGTGGTCTGTGGCCTTGTGCAGCATGGTAAGGGCTTGGGCAGTGAAACAATAAGCTGAGTTGTGGGAGTGACATAGTCTGATCTGTTATAAAAGGTTCCCGTGCTTGCTGTGTGGAGAATGCATAGAAGGGCAGGATGGAAGCAGGGAGACTATCTAGAAGGTTAAAGTAGTCATCCTCACCAGGAGTGGGCAGAGGTCACGTGGTGTTGGTCATGTGGTCATAATAAGACACAAAGTAAGTACTTAGCAGTACTTGCTGGAAAAAATGGTTTCTTTTCCAGAAGTAAAACCCACTCCAAAGCTACTCCTTTTTTCCCTGTATTCCCCCTAAGTAATTCATTTGCTTCTTAAGTTTTTGTTTTTCTATCCTATCACCTTATTTTCCTATGCTCTTATAGCTGTAATCATTGAATTTTTGTAGTTCTTCAAAAGTTATATTTTGTGGTATTGTTATAATTTGTAGTATAGCTCTGTGTGTGTGTTACTCCGATAGATTATCAACTTTAGAATATGCTGTCATAATTACAGTGAATTCTGAATGAAAAAATTTGCAATCTGCGGTATGTGTGTAGCTGAGATTCCTCTCTCCCTATCGTTGCTGCTCTGAGCATCACAGTTATTAGGTAAATCAGAGCTTTTTGTGAAAGATTCCAATTAAGAAGCCTTGGTAATAAATAAGCTCTTCCCTCACTGTCTCTTTGGTAGAGGAAAGGGTCCACTTAAAACAATAAGCTGATTTTGGTCAAGAAAACTTGAAAAAAAATGAGGAACTTGACACATGGTACCCAACAGAGTCCCTAGTGCAGCTGTTCTAGGGCAGTTTGGTGTGTCCGTATAGTTGGTTAATCCCTAGATGTGTATTAAAGAGGACGAGAAATCATATTTACTGTCTTGTGTGTCAGTAGTCGTGTAACATGCACTTTTAGTCCTGCCAGTGGAGCTGTGAAGTAAGAAGGTTGCCCCTTTTATAGAAACTGAAAGGGTAAGTAGATTGTTGAAGACCAGGCCATTCAAAGAACCCTCTGGAAAATGCTGTGTGAATTTCAAAAGTATGATGTGGCCTTTATAAATTTCAAGGATAATATATTTGAGCTGAAGACAAGCCTAAGTACACATGAAACAAATGCCAGTGAATTCACGAGGCAGCAGACAGACAGTCATTGAATCTCCTGGAGACAGTGTATGTGGGAATAAGTTACCTGAAGAATTAGTTTAAACAAACAAACAGGGTCATTTTTTCAAAAATCAAATTTTATCTGAAGGAAATAATTTGCAGATTATATTTTGGGAAACCACAACTGAATATATTCAAGTAAATTATCATTTTAGATTTTTTTCAGAGAAAATGTTTTTAAATACTGACAGGTTGTGTGTGTTTTTGTCAGCAGTTGGTAGCAAGACCTTCCAGCATGAACTATATGGTGGCACCTATAACTGGTAATGATGCTGGCATCCGCAGAGCAGAAATTAAGCAAGGGATTCGAGAGGTCATTTTGTGTAAGGATCAAGATGGGAAGATTGGGCTCAGGCTTAAATCCATAGATAATGTAAGTATTTTTAGTGTTTATTTGAATTTGTCTAAATAGCTATTAAGTAATCAATGTTAGAATCATTTAAAATGTAAATGCTTTAATGAATTATAATGGTGCTCTGTGATCGGGAACATTTTAAATCTGCTGCCTTTCCACTTGGAGATGGCTGCCCTATTCTGAAGAGGCAGAGTTGGGACTTCCAGCATTACCTTGAATGAATTTTTTTTTTTCTTTTTTGACTCCTTTTCCCAGAATGAAGTTTACTAGTCTGCATGTATCATAACATAGGTTTATACAAATAGAATTCTGGCATTGAAATAGGGCAGCACATGTGAAAGTTGAGAGAAGACAGATCACTGAGAATCAGTGGTTTTATAATGTGTAGTTTTAAACTAAATGAAGATCATATAACTTATTATAATGTGGTTTTA
The DNA here is from genome assembly GCF_030028045.1 of Hippopotamus amphibius kiboko. Lineage (NCBI taxonomy): Eukaryota > Metazoa > Chordata > Mammalia > Artiodactyla > Hippopotamidae > Hippopotamus > Hippopotamus amphibius. Next base: position 124,230,488 of record NC_080190.1, on the reverse strand, counting down.
CAGGTTTTTTATTTCTATCCTTCAGTTTGGGTTTAATAGGGCATTTTCTAGGCAACAGTGACTTTACCTCTCACCTTACCAGGTTAAAGAAATTAAACCCGGTTACTCTCTGAGGAAGCCTTTAGGATTGTTAAGAAAGTGCTGAGTCTTTACCCCGATTTGTGGGTTTACGTGTTGTTTATTGGATTCCTTGTCCTTTTCTGTCTTTGGTCTCGTTAGCTCAGTGTGTCCCCCTTTGCACATAGAAAATGAGGATGTGGCACATGGTGGAAGTGGCTGAGGCTGGTCCAGAGCCCCACTGCCTCCCAGAGGGCTGCGGGCATTGTGTCTTCGCACACTTGTGGCTTGTGCAGGACACGGGAGCGTGCTGCTCTGGGAAGCTCAGATCCCACTGCTCTCCCTTCCTCTTCAGTGAAAAGAGCACGTGCCCCTTCCTCTGTCCTAAAGAAAGAGACCACACTCTTCGCAGCCCCCGTCCGCTGTAGCAGTTCTCCTGGCACTGGTTTTGTCCACTTGGCTGAAGCTTGTTGGGCCGGCCACTTTGCTGGGTGCCGCCTAGGTTTAGGCACTGCCCTAAAGTCTAAGACACGCAACATCATACCTGACCCAGCTTAAGATGGGAGAAAGGATCTAGCTTTGTAGATGCATTCATATTGATATTTTACTAAGCTTAGTGTTTTATATTTATTTATATTGTGTTCACCATCAGTGATTGAGAGTTTACACGAGGAAAAATATCCCTGTGGGTTTAGTTCTCAGTTAGTTGTATTTGAGTTTTCTGTATTTACTTCATAGTAGATTCCTGTAAGAACTGGAGTGGTGTTGAACGTGCCCGCCTTTTTAGGCTGTTAAATCTCATTGTAGTGATTATGCATAATTTAGCAAGTGGGTAAAGGAATTCTTCCGTTTAAAAGGTAGAGTTCTGACCTTATTTCATTTTTTAAACTGTAAGAGAAATCATGAAACTAACACTTTCCCCCTAAATAATCATCAAGTGCTAATACCTGTTTGGTATTCTTCAGACTCATAGAAAGCTTATATTCATTATAGTAATCCGACTTTATTTTCCTTAGTCGTCTGATTCCAAGATGAGGTGCTGGAGGTAGATTTGAGGTAGAACTTACCACTGAGATCTCACTTTTCTACCTGTTTCTTAGGGTACTGCCTTGATAATATTTTCAGCTTCTTTCTTGGGGGTAATGACACATACTCATGCAGTTTTTCTTTTTTCCTTTTTTCTTTTCCTTTTTATAATTCCTCAGGTAGATTGCTAACCTCAACAGTTGGTTCCTGATTTTCCAGCATTTTAGACCTACAGTAGTGGTGAATTACCAGTGATTTCCTTGTTCCCTAGGGTGTATTTGTTCAGCTAGTCCAGGCCAATTCTCCATCCTCATTGGTGGGTCTGCGATTTGGGGACCAGGTGCTGCAGATCAATGGGGAGAACTGTGCCGGCTGGAGCTCGGACCGGGCACACAAGGTGCTCAAACAGGCTTTTGGAGAGAAGATTACCATGACCATCCGTGACAGGTGAGCTGACCAGGCAATTCATGTGGAAACTCAAGACTAGTGTTGTTTTCTTGGGCTTTTAAGATTCTTTGAAGGTAGTATTTTGTTCCAGAAAATGATCAAAATAATCAACATTAGTCTTATACTCTTGCAATTGTGTGGTGCATATTTTTCTTACATAGTTTGACTTTTTTAAAAACAGCATTTTGGTTTTGCATACACCTTATTTCAGAGCTTATAGAAATTTGTCCTCTAAGAAGTTACTTTCCTGTCTTAATCCATTTTTCTAGAAAATAGAAGAGGTTAGAAAGGTCGCCAAGCAGGGATCTCAGCCTCGCTTTCCAGTTTCCTGCTCAGGGTAGACACGCGGTGCAGCCCCTGCAGAACTCCACGGGGCCTATGGGTTCAGAAAACTCAGTCTGGCTGCCTAGGTGGATGAGGCTCTAGTTGACACGGTGGGAGGATGGAACTTTTTCTTTAGCTCGTTTATAAAGGGAAACATTCAGCATGTGTACCAGGGGCCTCCTTTCCAGCCACGGCTGTTGAGGGAGGATCTGGGTCACATTGGTAGTTAGCTCTGGGGCTTTGTATTTATCTCAGTTAAACTTGTTTTATCTACTTCTGTGTTTCTGCTTCTCACACAAGGTAGGTATTGAGTAAACGTTTTGTAGATGAATGCCACTTGTTTATATCTAAGGAAAATTTCAAAAAGTAACTTGGACCAACAGGAAGACATGACTGTTGGGAACTTTATAATGTGAAAGTCGTGTTTTGTCATGAAACCCACGCAGTAACGTGGCAGCAGAGTTGTGGAGAGTGAGCGGGTGCAGCTGGTGGACAGGGTGCCCGAGCAGACGGCCATCTTTCGGAAGCTCTTTTTTTTCCTAAGGGGCTGGGGAGCTTCTGACTTGCTGCTTCTGTGGTTCTTTTAAAATAGAACAAAATATCTTCTATAAAGTTTTCAGAATCAAGATATGAGAAATATTGTAAAGGTTCTAAATATTTCCTAAGAAAAATTAAGCTGAAAAGTTAAAGATAATTCATTTTTAAGACTGATTTTTGTTCAAACCTTATTCTTTTTTTTTTCCTGTCTTATTCTTAATGTTAAATTACAGTGAGTACTTTAAAGGAAAAAGCATATTGATAAACTGCATGAAGCAGTGTGTTAAATCTTTGATGCTTACAAATAAGAAGGAAATCTTAAGTTAGGCCAACCATAACGGAGAGAGCTTTTAAAAAAAATAATCTTTCACACTAAGATGTGTAAAATCAGCGCCATACATACTGAGTCGCTCTTATTTGAAACTCTGAATTTATTGTAAGAAAGTATCCAGTATGTCAGAGTGGAAATCCATTAAAATGTTTACCTTGCAATTGAAATTTTAATTGAACCATTACATTTACAGGCCCTTTGAACGGACAATTACCATGCATAAGGACAGCACTGGACACGTTGGCTTTGTCTTTAAAAACGGGAAAATCACATCCATAGTGAAAGACAGTTCTGCAGCTAGAAACGGTCTTCTCACAGAACACAACATCTGTGAGGTCAACGGACAGAATGTCATTGGACTGAAGGTCAGGAGCAGAACTTATGTCTTATTCTGTTGCAGTTTTATTTTAGCAAGTGTCGTTTTCAGTAGTGCTGTTATTGACCAAAATGTAGAAACTCAGTGGGGACCTGGGCTCTGGCCGTGCTCTTGGGCCGGGGCTGTGTCCTGGAACTGTGGCTTCTGTACCCCTGGGGCTGGGCTAGATCTCTGAAGTTCCTTGAACTAGGATTCTGTGGAGACCTGAGCATAGACAATTTTGATGACATTCTGGATGAATGATTGCTTTTTTCAGTGCAGGAGTTGCAGGAAATGAGTAATAGTTGATGTTCAAATTAGTTCATTTTTATGGTTTATTCCCTCCACGTATTCCTAAACAGAACTATTTTGAGTTCTAAAGGTTGTCATTAAAACCTGCTCACTTCATTAACTCAGGTTAAGAATACCCAGTTGGCCGAGGGGATAAGATCATATTGTGTACAGGGCCAGTGATTTAATTGTAAATAATGAAAGACTGAGTTGTTGGCTAATGTATTCAACTCGGTTTACTTAACAGTTTTGTTACCACCTAGGAAATTGTGATTCTATTGAATTAAAACTAGTAAAGAAACTAGAAAAGTTATAAATACCAAGGGTCACATTAGCAAAACCTCACAGGACATGTATAAATATATTTCTTTAGCAAGAATAACTTAGCTTTTATATGTATTTAGTAAAACCTTAGTAAAATGAGTTTTCATTGTGTGTTTTCAACAGGACTCTCAAATCGCAGACATACTGTCCACAGCTGGGAATGTAGTTACTATCACAATCATGCCTGCTTTTATCTTTGAACATATTATTAAACGGTAAGTAGACAGTTCTTCAACTTCACGTGACTTCGGAGAAGCACTGTGCTTCTTGTAATTCTCAAACCTTTGGGCTTTTTTTTAACGTAATGGATGACACTGGCATTATCTAGAAATTTGAAGTAAATTATTTAAATCAGAGGAGTTGGGAATGTGTGGGGGGTCATCCTCACTAACCAAGTATGGAATAAAATCCACTTCCTAAATTTTGATGTTTCCTAGTAGAAAAAAGGTACGCAGCAGAGGTGGACAGGCTCGCTCATTCGCACTCTGCCTGCAGCTCCTCTGCTCAGGAGAAATCTACTTGTGGTTCACTAAGGAGAGTTCTTGGAGGTGGGGTGTTGGAGGAACGGTGATTCTCCAGAGCATCTCAGGAGGCAGGCAGACATGTGAGGTGTGCTGTCCGTCCTCAGGAAGGAGGTCTGGGAAACTGAGGCGGGGGGAGAGAGGGGGGTGGCCAGGGCTGTCTGCCTTGGAGCCTCTACCCTCTGGCCTAAGCCAGTAGAGAATTCTTTCAGAATCTACCTTACATGTGGAACTACTATTTAAAATATTAAAAAACATACCTGTAATGAAAGTTTTGTTTCAGCCTCTGGGTAGAATGTAGCTAGCTCCTCTTGGGGGTTTTGGTGGGGAGAGTTGTCCAGGACTAATCCTTCAAGAGCTCACTTCTCTTAAACCAGTGATAGCTCCCCCTTCCCCCATTTCCCTCCCGTTAATAGCAGCGTTGTCATTTTTTCTTTTTTTAAAGGTCTGGCCTTAAGATACAAAGATACAAGGGCTTGCTTGTATCTTATCTAACTTCACAAGGATACAGACAGCTTTTCACACTGGGTATTTTGCAAACAACTAGATTACCTGAGACCCTTAGATCTGAACTCTCTGAACTCATTAAAAAAAAAAAACCCTTCCCCCAGCATTCCAATCCTTGGTGCCATCAGTACTGAGTTTAAATTGGAGTTTTCTTGGGTCAGTGTAGTATTTTTGAAAAAAGCCAAACCTCAGTGTTTCATGGAAGTGACTCTCTCGTAGGATGGCCCCAAGCATTATGAAGAGCTTGATGGACCATGCCATTCCTGAGGTTTAGAAGTCACAGCACCGTGGAAACTTCGTTGAAGTTCTTCCGTTTACGTCTTCTGCAACTTACCTTTCTCTTATGCACATGGAGCTTCCTAGGAGCCAGCGAGCATATGCTGCAGGAGGACCTTCCTGTCTTACAGTCAGGCTGGAAATCTTACTGTTTGATCTGATGTCTTGTTCAGACTTCAAGATAGTTGTAGCCTTATCCTGGTTTTACAGTTGAAAAGACTTACCTTCATAGACGAGTTTCTTTACTGGAAACCTGATGCTTTTACAAGCTGTGTGATGAGGATGACTGATACAGACTCAGCTTTCTGTTAGAACCAGTCAACCTTCATCTTGAGTATCAAGTAGTGCTGTTCATATCACTTTACTTCTATGGTATATTTGCATTTTTACTGTGTTACCATAGTACATTTAGAATTACTTTTTTTTTCTCTTTCAGTTGTGTGTGTGTAAAACACCAATTAAGTAACACTGGTTTCATTCCATGTGAGCATTATTATACAGTGTATGTAGGCTGCAAGGGACTGTATTGATTATCATTACATTTTTAACTGCCTTCACTTAATATGCTTGAACTGTCGCCTTAACTATGTTAAGCATCTAGAATAAAAGCCAAAATATAACTATTGCTGCCTTTCTAAAAGCCCGAATGCAGTTCTATATTAAACTGAAATGTACCAGAGCAGCGTAGTGGCACACACTTGCATTGAGATTTTCTAGTCCTTGTGTAATGGAAACTTCTTTCTTCTAAAAGTTACTGGTATCACTTTCTCAGAAATGAATCACATATATTTAATTAAAAATTCTTGTACTAAATAGGATAAACCTTGACTCCTTTTTCATGTGTAGATTAAGTGGGATGATACCTGATTTTGGCATTTACCTGTAACCTGTAACCTAGCTGCTTTGGGATGGTCTTAGAATGCTGTCCTGGTAATTTGTTCCATTTCCTGACTCCTCCCTGCAAACAAAATGACAGAGACATGTCATCCTGATTTTTTTCCCCTTCTCTTTGGTTTATGCCTATTCTATTTTAATTAAAAATGTATAAATAAAGTTAAATTTTAGTCTGTCTGTTATTGCATCATTGGAAACATTGGGCCTGTGGGAGAGAGTCATCTCCCAGAGAGGCCGACACCTGGAGCCTGAGAAGAGCCCTCCATGCTGAGGGCCTGAGTGTCGGGAGAAGTGCTTCCAGCCAGGAAGCCCAGGCACACTTGAGGCTGGGCAGCAGGACCTCAATGAGCCTATTGATTCTCCCTAGAGGCACCTGGGCTGAGTTATGTTTCACAGTCAAGATACACCAGGGTTTTTAAACAGTAGCGAAAAATCTTAAATCACATACTTTCTGTGGTTCAGAGGTTGAATATAAAAGAAAATCAATGCTACTGCTTCACGGCTTACCTTGTGTGAAATTCAGAAAAACCAACCAATGCACATTTCTCAGTTTGACTCTCCACCTTGTTATCTGGACTTGGGTCTGAAGATAGTTCCAAAAGTGTAGGATGACGTTCACGATACTAAGTATGGTTTTCTAGAAGGATCAACACTTGAAGTACAGAGTACTTTGTAATATATCACTTAAATAAGAAAGTGAAAACTGCTTTCATTACAGAAAAATATTTTTAATGTAGAAAAGATGAACATTTAATAGCTATAGTGAAATAAACCGTTCCTATACACAGTAAACTGTTATAAGAACTGCTAATCCTTCCCCAGGTTCTTAGAATCTGGGGCCAGTAGGTTACAGAAAGTAACCACTCCGTGAAAACACACACCCCCAAATCCAGCGGGCAGCCATCCTGTCACGAGGAGGACATGATCGAGAGACTCGGCAGTAGCAGAGAATACTCACACTTTCTTGGAAAATCCTTACGTTGTTCAGTGCTTTTGGGAAGTTTCCCCAGCCTCTTCGCTACGCTCTTTGCCACCCAACCTGTCTCCTGCCCACTGTCACCCTGGGATGACCACCTGCCTTACAAACGTAATATTTTCTCCCCTATACTGCCACGTCTTCATCTGCCTTAGAGGATGACAACTGGTGGCTTTCAGTGAAGTCACCATGATTTATAAAGTTTAAAACCACAAATTTCTCATGTGGTAAAACTTCTAATTACTGTAATTGCACATTCACCAGTTCATTTAAAAGTTTGGTTTAAAAATGCATTAAATAGAGTTCAGTAATATTCGAGGAAAAGGCACTTAATACTGCAATTTCCAGAACGTGATTTGTCTGTCTTCCCCTCCTGTGATGACACTGCTACACTGTTCATTCATCCACATACACGTCACAGCACCTGCGAGAAGAGAGGTGTGGTTAGCTTAGGGGGCGAGCAGACCAGGAGGCTCCACGTGGTTGCATCCTATAATACAATTTTGGCGTCAACTGAGAATAACTACTCAGTACAAGGAACGTGGGAAGAATGAGAAACTATTTAAATGTAAAGTTAAAGCTAAAACCACTGGGAATTAGGATGCAGAACAGAATACAAATATTACGTACACCTACGACGAAAGTCAGGAAGCAGATGAGAGAAGTAGGGAAATGGTGTGAGTTTGCCGATTTACTTCCATTTCTATCAGAGGGAGTCAAAGTGTTATTGAAAGCTAGTGAGCTGAGGAAGAAAGGCACAGACACATCACTTTAACGTTTCACGTTAAGAAGAAATAACCACACACAACCGTGACAGAAGGGACGGGAATGAAGGTGGGCAGTCGATAGATACTTATAATAGTAGAACACAGGAATTAACCATAAATCCTCCAGGTTTTCAAGAGGAAGACATGCAAGTGTAAGCAGAGTGAAAAACCAACAGGCAGAACAATGACATACACAACAACATCGTTCAATAATAAGAGACACACGTCCAGGACACCAACTGGAGAAAGTCCTCCAAGGAGGAGATCTGGGAGGTGGGAGTTTGGGAGGAAGACTTCGTTTTCACTAACTCATTACTGCCTTTTTTTAAAAACCATGTGCATGTATTAAATGCATATACAGCTTTTACTTTGTTTTTAATTCTTCATGTGGAAGTTAATGTAAAAGCTTCTGTTGGGTTGGCCAAAAAGTTCGTTCAGATTTTTCTATAATCCAAATGGACTTTTTGGCCAATCCAATATTTTGGAGTCAAATATCTGTCAACATAAATCTAAATCCTGAAGGACCCAAGAGATGCAGATGGCTTGGCCAGCCAGGATCTGGAGGGGGACGTCCATGGGGAGTTTTCTGCCTGAGAAGAGCATGTCTGCTGGTGGGAAAAGCAGGTCTGAGTGGAGTATTTAGGGAGAAGGGTCAGGTCAGCAGCAGACAGCTTACCTGTGTGGCCCTGGATTCTCTCGCTGATCTTCCCCCCGAGGAGGTCCCAGACAAGCAGCTCACCGGACTGACTCCCAGATAAAACAGAATTTCCATCCCAGAGAAAGCACCTGCAAGAAGGATTCACAAATCCTTTCACTGTCGGTCACTGAAGGAAGGGCCAAAGCAGGCCCAACGCCCTGACTGTGAGCCTGTCTGTAAATGTCTTCACCACGAATAACTCGAGAAAGTGTACCTCTGGGGCTCGTCTGAAGTCATAGAAGAGATGAGCATTCCCGTCTGCACATCGATGACGTTTAGACAGCCGTCTCCTCCTGTGCTCAGGACATGGCGACTGTCTATAATGTGAGGCGGAATGTGGATACGGGTTACAGCTTCAGAAGTGTGTTTTAGGTGAGTCAGAAATTTTATTTCTGAATCCAGAGGCTGAATGTTCACTTGAGCTACTTGTATTTAACCAGTAATGACTATCCCCCTGAAATGCTTCTGTTTTTAAGACACTGGGCTGATGACCCTTTGGTGTAAATTCATTTACACTTTACAAATTAATTTCTCCAGTGACAAGCAATTAAAAATATCCAATACAGCTTTTCTAATAGTTACAAATGCCACATATACTGTATTCTTTTTTTTTTTTTTCATATACTGTATTCTACCAAGAAGCAGCCTTACCCATAGGTAAAACTACCTGTTTTATCAGCAGTGTTTTTCTTCTTATATTCTTATTATTTGTTTCAAAATAATAAGTCCAGTTCCCCTGGTATCATCTGTATTAAAAAGGCTAACACTACCTGGGCTGAAAGCAGTATCACATACGATCCCTGAATGACATGGAATCTGGTGCAATATGGTGGCCGTGGTGAGGTCCCAAATATTCACTGTGCCTTCTCTGGTGCCTGAAACCAACAGCGTGCTTGCAGCGTTTAAACTGATTGTATCAACCTAGAGAAGAACACAGTATTGCACTTAGAATCACGGCCATTAAGCTGTGTTTCCCTAGCCCATTTTTTCAACACCACCTACTAAGTGACAATTTAAAAGTGAAAATCTTCATATGCCAGTGAATACAATGAAGCACCTGCTGGGGTAAATGTACTGCTGTTCTAAAGAGCCTAAAATACAGAAACAGAGACACAGATGAAGAGAACAAACGTATGGACACCAAGCAGGGAAAGCCAGGGGGTGGGGGTGGGGGGATGAATTGGGAGATTGGGGTTGGTACATATATACTAACGTGTAAAATAGATAACTAATAAAAAATTTTCAAAAAAAAAAAAAGCCTAACATGGACAGTCTCAGAATGATAACTGAGTCATAAGTGGTAGCGGGCGTGCCAGACTGCCTGACCTGAAGCACCCCAGCTCCATGACGATCTGGGGGATTTGGGGGGTGGGGGATCTTTCAAGATTATACTCACATATAGTATGACCTTGAACTGCATAGTAAATAAATATTTCTCAACCAACCCCAGTTAATCTGCTGACCATGCAGATTAGGCATCCGTTCACCTCAGAGGAAAGGTGAGATGCAGCCATGACCTTGTGGAGACAGAGAGAGTGAAGAAGACGCGGTGCCAGCCTTGTTCTGCCCTGACGGAGAGCACCGGGCCATGCAGATGGGTCGGTGTCCTCACCCTAGACAGAGGGCCCCTCCCACCCTTGGTGTCAGAAAACACCTCTAGTTGCCCAAATAGTTTGAGGATACCCAGATACTCAACGTCGTCCTCAGACACTGGTCTTTTGAAAGTTTAGCTGGGTGGTAGCTAATTGTCAAAGAAACAGCAAACTGGAGGGAAAAAGACAAAGCAGACTTGGAAGCCCAAAGAGTCAACTCCAAGAAAAGAGCTGAGAGCCTCTGCTCTCCTCCGACGAGCAAGATAAACAAAGCAAAAGATCATCAACACCCATGTGGAGCCAAGAAGCCCCGCCACCCTACGCAGGGCCCCGCCCCTGGTACTCACACTGACGTCATGCTCCAGCTCGGCCAGCAGGTTGAACTTGTGTCTCCTGGAGCCTGTCATCTCCGCAGGCACCCCGGACCACACCTATGATGGGACACATTGCAGAAGGTAGTTGCAAACACTTACTATAAGAGCATTTCTAACACGTGCAGCGGAAACTCTCCTGACTGATCAACTCCTGTTCAACAGCCGCCAACAGAACGAAGAGCCGTCCCTCTGCCGCGCGCCTGAGCTTTTACTCCCGCCACCATGTACTTCCCAAGGATCCACTGTACCCGTGTCTGCTTCCATCTCTTGCACTTGCTGTTGTGACTTAAGTATTGTGTGAACTAAAGAGATCAGGGTGCGGAAGTGTTTTAGCATCTATTCAGGTTTTGAGAAAACTCAAAAAGGCAAGTCACCAAAAAAATTTACTGAAATTATGTGTAGGCAAGAAAACTTACTTACAAGAGCAGAAATGATGAAAGACTGTGGAAGGAATTCTAATGGTTTTAGGTTCTTGCTTTCTGTTTACATAGATGCAAATTGGAAACCAAAGATGATGAATCCTGCTGTGGTTTATGCAATAAAGTTGCGCAGGATTCTGAAGAAAAGGTCAAGCATGGTCTTACAGCAATAAAGGTGAAGGAATGTGCATTTCTTGTTCTAACTTTAAATAAAATGTGTTATAATTTAATGGTTCCCCACTTTAACTTACTATTTACTGATCAACTGCTAGTTCCATAGCTGCGTGAGCTAAGAGGGGCCGCTGTGTGTTTCCCTCTAAGGCTGCCATCTAATGAACCATCCAACCCCAGTGGAACACAGGACAAACTCAGGAAAATGTCTTTTTATATTAAGATGTGCACACACTAAACAAGGAACTAAACAAACATGGGCAATAGCCTTCTACATCCTTACGTGTCACTGACACTGAAAAATAGTCAAAAAGTGACTGAACACATCAACAGCAGGGAGCTGAATGGCTTGTGATATTTATATGAAGATGAGTTAAAAATTACCCGCCCCCCGGTTATATTAAAACTTCTGTTGGCCGCAGTATCTCAGTGCGGATAATTTTTGACTCACCCTCATATTATCCAAACATTTTAATTTAGAAATCGTATATAAACCTTCACAGTAGAGTCCCACGACGCAGAATACAGCCTGTTGTCATGCCAACAGATCTTACTAACAGCATCATCATGTCCCATTAATGTGTCCTGGCGTCTTCCAAACGCTATGGAATACAAATAGCTAACATAAAAGATAACGAGAACTGTTAAGACAGCATTCCAGCTTCATGGTAAGACTCTTAAATACATTTTCAAGAAACGTTAGATTGTTTAATTCTATACTTACTAAGGCCCACTGGCATTACAAATTACTTGTTCTCATGTTTTAAACCAAAATACTCAAAATGTAAATTTAAAACTAGAAATTCCCAGGTCTGGCTCATCTGTGTTTTCCCCTCAATTTAAAAACTTATAGAAAATAGAGTCCAACTGCAGAAATGATTAGATTGAAATAATTTGAAATAAATATTTAAAAAATAATAAAATAAATAATAATCACATCCAAATCCAACCATCCTCACCTGTTCCCTTTTGAAACTAACGGGAGATCCCATGTCCTCCTGTCTCAAGTCCACACAGGAGCTACCCTGCGTGTGGAATCACAAAGGGGCCCTCACAGATACGTACACATTGTTATCCCACGACGAGCTTACGACGGTGGCATCTCCTGGTAAAAGTAAACACGATGACAAAGCCTGAAATACAAATGATCTGACATTAGTAATTTACAAAAATTACTGAATCCTTAATGTGGTAAAAACTATCATACAAGTTCCCACCAAAATTAACACTCAAATTCTGTTTATGTTGGCCTTCCTCATATTTATGAACTTCCTTTTCAGCTGGCTAATTCCAGATGCCTAGTTTCCTCCCAAATGTAGAAAAGAAAGTCAATGTGTTGAGTGCACGAGGACCTAGCCTGCTGGTCCTCACTGCCCTGAGCTGAGGGACCTCCACTTATATCAGAGTGAGTCATGAGGGGTGCAGGTGGGAACTGTCTTCAAGAGTCCAAATACCTGCTCTGAGTTATAGAATCACGTGGGGAAGGAAAACTTCCAAAAGTCTTCAGGAAATTTCAAAATCTTTCAGATGCTGTACATTAACAATAAAATGTGTTTTTTCAGAACTGGTTTTCTAGTATTAGGCATCCTATCAACTCGGAAATGCATTAAGTTACGTAAGCAGCACATACACATTTAGTCTGACAGTTCCAAAAAAGGCAAGATTTATTAAGGAGAATTCTACTGGGTAGCACCTCAAGCTTTTTAGGTTACAAATAAAACCACAACAGCATGAGAAAGAGGCAACCTGAAAAAATTTTTAATTGAATTTAGAAGGAATCTATCTAAGGCATTCTGTAGCTACCGCACAGGAGTAAACCCGATTATTTGGGAAGAAACAAACTGTCACATACGTGTGTGTATAAAACAAACTGCTACATGAATTTCCACCATGACACTGATGTAAAATTAAAAAGAACTTGGACTTCCTAGGTGGCGCAGTGGTTAAGAATCCACCTGTCAATCAATGCAGGGGACAAAGGTTCAAACCCTGCTCTGGGAAGATTCCACCTGCCACGAAGTAACTAAGCCCTTGTGCCACAACTATTGAGCCTGTGCTCTACAGCCCGTGAGCCACAACTATTGAGCCTGTGTGCTGTAACTATTGAAGCACATGCGCCTAGAGCCCGTGCTCCACAACAAGAGAAGCCACTGCAATGAGGAGCCCGTGCACCACGATGAAGAGCAGCTCCCGCTCACAGCAACTAGAGAAAGCCCGTGTGCAGCAGCGAAGACCCAACACAGCCAATAAATAAGTAAAATAAATAAATTTATAAATTAAAATGAACTCAACTCACCATATTTGAAAATGATATACTTCTTTGTAGCATCTTGGATTCTTTGGAAAACATCTTCAAGGTGGAATCTAATTTAATAATGACAAAGCAAACATTTATAAGGAAGACTTCCTGACCCTTAGAGATGACCAGCATACATGGAGGTAACAGGCAAAGTGACAGAGAGCCATCTCCCCCATAAGGACTCTACAGTCTGTGAAGTTCTATGATGCACAGCAAGGAGGTCAACTTAAAGCCACAAATGAAGGCAGTTAAGCCTAATACCTGACAGAAGTTAAACAGGAGGAAAAGATCAATTTTAATATTAAAGAAAACAAAAAGATCTTGGCAATGTAAGTTTTTTTTTTTAAACAGCCCAAATTATGGTGTGATATCCTTGTACTGCATTAGCATTATAGAAGAGAAGCACTGACTTTCTAAATAATAATAAGCTAGGGATTATTGTGTCCAGGCTTGTAATTTCCTTGCCTAACAGAAGCTTTAGAAGTGCCTCAAGGTAACCTCTTAAACAACAAGACTGCAAATTACCAGGTGCTCCAAATGTCCCATATTTGAAATAGGTAACAATATGTTTCCTAATTTCAAAACACACAAGATAAATAAAAGGTCAGATGAGCTTTAAATAATTTCTTCTGTATAGTAAAATCTAATATTTTCACCTAATTTTTGTCAACACCAACATGCAGGAGCACGCTGGGGCGTCCTACAGAAAACTGTCGGCCAGCCTGGCGTGTAAAGATGCTTTTCTCAAAATCAAAGCTTCCCTCTCGCACTAGAGGTGACCACGTCAGAGGCTGCTGAGAGCTGGTCTCCCACGTGACAGGGTTGCCTGCACACCTAGACACACAATACTGCACCTCTGAGAAAGAACTGTAACTATGGGGTGACTGTCAGGGTGCACGTAAGTCAGTAATACAGGTGTAAATAAAAATGCACAGAGATCAGTAACATGAGTTATTAACAGTGAAGAAACAAACAAAAAAAAAGCTTTTGACTAAAAAGAACCCCTAAACCCCTTTATTTGCCAAGCTCACAAAGAAGCACTGGGCTTTATAAACCTCAGAGGTTTAAAGCCTTGATGCTCGTAAAACTCATGGTTTACAAGGACAGACCAGCACAGGGAACTGAGGGGTTTAACAAACCATGACAGACCAATCCAGTTAAGAACGCAGGCTTTGCTGAAAGATAAGGGCTTTGCCTTGTGTGATAATGTTGGTGGGGTCCCGGCAAAGCGCGACTGCCTCCTCCCCTCAGAGCATCATGTCTTGGCGACCCTGGCAGGCCCAGTGGGCACACTGCACGGGACCCTCGTCTGGTCCACAGTAGGATCATTTCCTGTGCTTTGTGGAAAATTCTGCTTTATAGAATCTGAGATCATATTTGAAAGAGAAGGACACACTACAGATGCAAAGCCACGACCCCAGAATCTGACAGCAATAACTCTGATTTACCCGGAAGCATGTAGTTGGACAGCACTTTTCCTCACCTTAATGGATGAAAAATAGAATTTCCTACGGTGGCGACTAAAGCACAAGTAGCCAGCCCCTTACAAGCCACAGCTACCAACTCTGTCCAAACCAGGGGTCTTAAAGCTCAAGCAGGGTGGCTAAGCTATTCCCTTCTCACCTTCACTCCCTCCAGTGCGCCCGTCACCATACTTCAAACAGGACGGGGACGAGACACGTTTTAAGTAGGTAAACATTGTGCAGTCTGCCAGGAAAAGCAACGCTGTGGCTAGCAGGAGAGGCTGGACGCTTAGCCCTTTTTCAGGATCAAAACCGTGAGGTTCTAATGTGTCACTAAGACACAGTTACAAGTCCTATCAACCAGCCACTGCAGGGCTCCTGCATGATTTTGATAACGTACAAGACATTATCAACGTATGAATTAGATTTCGAGCTAAGTTCTACAGTCAACACCCAGAAATACACACTGCGTGATGAATGTGAAAAACATCACAGCACCTCTGCCTCCCCACGTGCTGATGGGCTCCGCGCCGGCGACGCCCCGCCTGGGAAGGCATTTTTCATTATTGTTTTTGGCTAATTACAATGAACTTTTATGTAATATACCAAAACTAATTGCTCAAAATTTATTTTACATGGAGGTGGCATCAGTCCTGGACCGAGAGACACTTTATGATTCCAGGTAACTCACCTTTCAGGTAGAAAAACATACCTTGTGAGGTTGTGAAGACAGACGACCCGTTGCGAGAGACTGCTATTCCAGTGACAGCCCTGTTGGAAAACAAACTTTCATAAATCACCATCAACCAGGCGCTAGGACAACGGTCTCTTTCAAAGCCCTGATTTAATTTAACTTAGCCCACGTTTCTGGCACTGTTTTCTTCACAGTTCCTCTGCTGGCCCTGCCCCACCTTCCACCAGGCATTAGCAAGTTACAGTGTGGCAACTCCTAACTCCATCCAGCACCGCGTGTGGCTGGAGAACACCCCCACTCTCAGCTCCCACAGGCTGCCCTAAGCAAAGGCTGCCTCACGGCTGCCCGCTGGAGAACCAGCAATGCTAGCTGACCGCCACCCAGACCACTGAAACTGCCCCGTGCGGTCACTGTACTCGTGTGGCCACTTAGCATCTGTGCAATGACGATGCCCCTGTCTGGTCCTGAGACAGGCTGGGACCTGGGACCCTTTGCTGCAGGGCTTGCACTTGGACAAACGTCTCCTCGAGCAACAAAATACAAAGAAACTCTAAGGGACTAAAAATAACTGCATGTGCACTTGGGGCAAATTATGGACAGCAAGATACAAAAAGACCAAAAACCCAATTGCCACTTCTGAAGAGCTGGGAGCAGAAGGAGGGTACTGCCCGTGCCCCCTGTACACGACACCACCAAAGGGGTGGGCAGAGCCCCTAAGGCACCCCTCCCTGGACACCGCACCCCATATAAGGAACCAGCTCGCCCCTGCCTCGTGCAGCAAAAGGGAACCTGCTGTTTGTTCTCACTCCCCTCGTGCTGCAGCAGGGGCCCCGATACAGCCTTTTCTATCGATGAAAGAGGCCAAGAACCCTGAAAGGTATCAGTCCCAGCACGTCCTCTTACAGGTTCACTCACGCCTCCACTGCCTCGGGGGGCAAGGCCCCTTTCTACGTGCCGTTTAGATAAGGTGACAAAGCAAAGCTGTTGTTATAGTGAATAAGGGGGGCTACGGGCTTCTTTGAAGGAGGCTGTGCTCTGATTCGGAGCCACTGACTGGAAGGGGACCGGCCAATTCTGTTCCACCCACGACCCAGTGTATGTGACATCAAACGTCAGACGGGACGTCGGAGGCCCTGGAGCAGGACAACGGGCCTTGTATCCGGGCCTGAGCTCTGATCTGGAACAGGACGGGTCCGCAAGCTCAGTGCTTCCCCAGCCTTCCCGCCAAAGGCCCTGACCATCGCTGCAGACGGGGTCCGAGGACACTCAGGACCCCTCTGGGGCCAACAGCAAGCCCGATTTTGGGGAATTAAAGTTTTTTTTTTTGGTTGTGTGTTTTAATTCTTGTGAACTTTGCAATGTTCTGTGTGTGTGTGTGTGTGTGCGTGCGCGCGCGCATTTGTTACCATTTTTAAAAAAAGATACATTTTCCCCAACAATATCTGTAAAGGGAACAGGTGGGGAGGAGTGGGGAGGATATAGGCTGTTCCTCCCCAAGCTTCACACCATCAAGGACCCCTCTGAGAGGCACACAGCCACCTGCTCTCTGCAGACCCCAGCCCGCGCTCTAGAATGACCGATGGCAGAGAGCTTTCCCGTGTCACACTGACCCCGGGTGACTGATCACTGTGGACAGTTCAGGGGGATAAAAACCGATCAAGACAGCTTACAACACAACACCCCCCGTGACTCAGCTTACACCGGCTTCACCCCAGGCCAAGACCCCAGCGTGTGAGGCCGCGGCAGAGACGTTCTTACTCTTTGTGGATTTTGTGTTGCTCGTGGAGCTGCAGTCGGGTGATGTTACTCCAGGCCAGGGTTCGGCTTTCCTCGGTCAGATCTTCAAAAGACTCTTCGCCTGGAGAGACTACATTAAATTGCAGCTGAGTCAGTCAACTACATTTCCAACCAGCGTTGGAGACAGCAAGCATCAGTCACAAGATTTTCTATTAAAATGAAGCAATCAAGAAACAGAACTGCCTTGAAATGTGCTTGTTAGATAGCTCCGTTGTTACTCAAGGGAAAAGAATGAGGTGTATAATCTAAATAAAATAACGATCATTTGGAGAAAGATTGACATGTATCTTTGAATACTACAGTATTTGTATACTTTCATCAATGTTTACAGTTTTCACTCTGCACCTAAGTTGGGCACTTCCGGAAATATGACACTGAGTAACCATTTCCTTGTCAGCAATTTCTGCAAAAACCTGACAGTTCCCTAAGAACGCTGCAGTTTGCTTTTGGTTTCCAGAGGCAGAAAGAAGACATGAAACCAGGTACTATCGCACTCTTGGACAGGACTAGCTAAGCAATCCCTTCACTTCTGTTTTAAGAAGGGCTGGAACAAGTTCTCTTTTGAAATAATCCCTGTGGATGGGCCCGGTGACTAAGCAGAGCATGGGTTTAGGGACATCACGAGATCATCTACAGTCTTCATGACTTAACCCATGGGGCTTTATCTCCAGAGAAGCGCTTCCGGCCAGGCCTGGGTCACATGACTGCAGGGAGCCCAGCTGTGCGGCCCGAGAAGCCTGGACATGCCTGGGGCAGAGAGTAGAACTGGAGAAGAGGAGAAACCAAGGCACTCTGCTCCCGAGGTTCCTACAGTGCCAGACTCCTGGGAGCCTGGGGTCTGAGGCTGTCTCCTGTGAAGTGTAGGACGTGGGTAACTGCATGAAGGGGAGTACTCTTTCCTCCCTTTCCAAATACCAGACGTGAGAACAGGGTCAAGTTCATTTTAGCACCTGGCGCAGATACTCTGTAAATGTCTGAATAAGAAAACAGAACTGGCTTCCCTGGTGGCGCACTGGTTAAGAATCTGCCTGCCAGTGCAGGGGACACGGGTTCGATCCCTGGGCTGGGAAGATCCCACATGCCGCATAGCAACTAAGCCTGTGTGCCACAAGTGCTGAGCCTGTGCTCTAGAGCCCGTGAGACACAACTATTGAGCCCACGTGCCATAACTACTGAAGCCCGTGTGCCTAGAGCCCATGCTCTGAAGAGAGGCCCCCACTCACCACAAGAGAAAGCCCGTGTGCAGCAGTGAAGACCCAATGCACCCAATAAATAAATTAAAAAATACATTAAAAAAAAATAGAACTAGATAAAGAAAACAGCACCTTGAATTCAAGACCTGTATGTGGGGGCGGAAAAAGAGTCAGGACGTTGGAAATCATTTCTGGGAAGAGCTGGGCAACAGGACCTTTGCAGCAGCCACGGCCAGGACGGATCAACATGAAAACATGAACCACTAAGAATCAAACATCAGCTCGGAAAACCACTGAAAAGACCATAAGAATGACAACAAAAAATACTGCCAAGTCTCATTAGATTACCAGAAAGTAAAAGTGATTTGATTACCTTTAAAGTCAACAGTTAGACACAAACAAAATGACAAAAAGAGGTTTACTTGTAGGAGAAACGCAGTGAGACAGTAAAACAGAATCATCTCTAAGCTGCCCAGGGTCCACGATGCATTTCCTCTCCAGAATCTTCAGAAACGTCTTCATCAGAGAAGAGAAGGTACTCACGCTGTTTACTCTCTTTACAAAACATACCTGGGGAACCTGCTGTGGAAGCATTGTAACTGCAGGGCTGGGACGAGCTTTTGAACTTTGGGGTGATCCTTCGAGGATGCGGTGTCACAAAGAGCTGCTTTGGGGTCTGCCCAAACTCCAAGATCTGGGTGAGCATGGCTATCTTCTCATCAGGGTCCTCGATGCTTTAAGACAGAACACAAACCATGTGGTGACCGCTAGGTGCGAGCTCTCTGAATGCACGGATTTCAAGTGATGCAGCAGAGAGGTTAACCCTCAAACAGTAAGAGCCACTACACGCGAGGACTGTCTAGACCGTATCACAGAGCTTGAATTTCTGAGGCTCCGTAATTTACATAATGGTGAAAGCAAGCTGTAACGCATTGTAACATTTCCATACCTTCATATTACCAAAAAACTGCACTAATCGTTTATAAAAGGGGTCATCTGGAACAAGCAGAAACTCCTTATAGACATATAAATACCTGTTCAAATCGACACCTCCTTCGTAGGTCAGGGGATGAAACACTGAAAAAAGAGATGTAGAACACTGTTGAGAGACATACTGCTTTGTTATAATATACTCTGTTCAGAATTTTAAAAACTCAACAACGTTATTCAAAGGAACTGATTTTTATTGTGCAAAACAGTCTAATAATATGCAACTTGGGTAAATATCAAGTGTGAACTATTATCTTTTCCGAGCGGCAGTCTAACTGGTGGAGAGATGGTCTCATCTCCGTGTATTTCTGGCTCAGCATTCCTCTCCCTGGGGGAGGACAAAGCAGCCTGAGCGGCGTGCGAGGGTCAGGTCCACATCCATCCCCATCACCAACGCGGAGGAGCCTGGAGGAGGAAGAGCTGACCCTGAAGAGGAGGGACTGCTGCCGGCTTCTCTCTGCTCAGTTACAAAGACCCTCGGGGCCTCCGTGGGAACTGAGGCTGCTTTTCCCATCCTGCTCTGACTGAGCTTTACTAGAAACCATTAAACGGGATGGAGAACACATGCTAAAATTAGAAGACGTTAGCAAAAGGCCTCTCGGGATCATGGAGTAGTGGATGCTTTTAGACAAAAGCACTTCCTCCCTCTTTTACTCAGTATCTAATCCGGGGTCGCGGAGCCAGGAGGCACCTTCTGCTGAGACAGGAAGCTTCTGCTGAGGAAATAAGCTGCTCTGAGCTCATTTTGGGGGGTGTGCTTTAGTTTCCATCAAATGCAAAATGGAGTTTCAAGACCCTTACACACCGTTATGGGCTCCAACGGCATCCCTCCCCTTCTGCTTGTAGCCAAACACGAGGTCGATCCACTCGTGCAGGTGCTCTGACACATAGTCGCTCTCCAGGGCGTCTCTGCTTTTCTGGAGAAAGTCCTCGGGACCTAGGAGGTTAGACTCGATCAAAACACCCCAAGTCGCCACTTGACTTTCTCCTCTTCCTTTCATCTGTCCACGTGCAGACAGAGCTTCTGGGACTGGCAAGAGGGACCCATTTCTTAATGAGGTTCCCCACCTCCCCATCACATAAGATATAAATCTGGGGAAGGGAAAAGCAAAAATCATTTTTACAACATTTACGTCTCTCAAATACATAATGTGGGTTTACATCATAGACTCATAGAGTACTTACAGTTTGGAATAAGACTTTACCATCTCATTTAGATAGGGTATTATAGTGTTATTGTTAAAAATCTAAATAACTAAATAATTACTAATACTGACATTGCATGACCAGGTAGAGAATTCCTGTAATTCCATACTTCCAAGGTGGTACTCACTCCGTGCCCAAGGTGGGAGTTCTACGTCATCAACCATCTGCCCTCCTTGTCTCTTTCCCAAATCCAGCTTCAGACTATTGACTAAAAAGCTGACATCATCACCATAGAATTCCGGAATCAGCTGCAAGTTTCAGGGGAAGAAAAAAAAAAAAAGAACAGCAACAAACATTTTTTAAAGCAGTTAGAAACGACAAGCCCAGTGAATCATTAGCTTGGTAACTGCTTACCTCTTTAAAATCGGTGGCACCATCCAAACAGTTTTTCCAAGTTTCTGCAATACTAAACAGGAAAAAAATTCAACTCATTTTAAATCTAGGGTATGGAAACAGCAACAGCAGCGCTTTCTAGTCCCCTGGGTGCTATTCTACACGTCACCTAAATTAGATCATTTTTCTCATTAATTCATATTTCCCAACATCCACATGAGTACCCCCCACCCCCCTTCTTACAGAAGAGAAAACTCTGGACCCACACAAGGAATGAGCATGGAGTCGGGACATGGACCCGGGGGGGTGCGGGGGGGTCATTCCCAAGCCCAGGCCAGGAGCCTCCCCCACATACGGCCTCACTGAAGAGCCGCTTGGGGCAAGTGCTTAAACATGAAAAATTAGTACAACTATTTTAATAGCTCATTTCGAAAAGGGGTTATAAACAGACGTGCAGAGCTTAGAAAAGGATTGGAAAGACACAGACCGAAAGATGAACAATGCGTATTAGCTCAGTGTGGTCAGATGCCACGTGAATTTATTTTTTTCTTTATATTCTGATTTTTGTGGTAAGAAAAATATTACTTTTACAATAAAAAAATTATTTAAACACAGGGAACTGTACTCAATTCATATTTAGAAAGATTATTCTAGAATAATGAAATGCTGGAAACAGCATAAATGTCCAACAATAGAAAAACAGTTAAAATAAATAATGGCAGTTAGGATATGATATGGTAATTTTGTAAAAAAAAAATCACCTTTTGCAGATCATCTAATAATATGGGGAAAACTTTAAAATCTAATATAAGGCTAAAAAAGGCAGGACAAAAAAACTATTTAAAATATGTTCTCACATTTACACACACACACACACACACACACACACACTACACAAAGCCTGAGAGGAACAGATATAACAATTACTGCAGTGATTTTTTTTACATTTCCTTCCATTTTTGTTTATATCTAGTTTTTTGAAATAAACATACTGTGCATATGTATAATGAGAAAGTTTAAAAAGTGGTAAGTGAAGGGACTTCTCTGGTGACACAGTGGTTAAGAATCCACCTGACAATGCAGGGGACACAGGTTCGATCCCCGGTCTGGGAAGATGCCACATGCCATGGAGCAACTAAGCCCGTTCGCCACAACTATTGAGCCCATGTGCTGAAACTACTGAAGTCCATGCGCCTAGAGCCCGTGCTCCGCAACGAGAAGCTCACCACAACTAGAGAAAGCCTGTGTGCAGCAACAAAGACCCAACCCAGCCAAAAATTTAAAAAAAAAAAAAGTGGTAAGTGAGGCACTTTATGTTGAACCTGTTGAACATTCTGTCTGCATTGTCAAATCTTCCGTTCTGCAGACACAGCATATACTCTGGTGCTAGAGGGGAGAAAATCAGAGTTAGCAAGATCACAGAACCACTGAAGAGTCCACATGAACTAACATTTTCCTGGGAGTGATGACGAGGAAACTTACCAATCCTAACCAGGTAAAACAGCACGTAGCCCGGGGAGGAGTAGTGGCTGCCGTACATGAACTTGGGCTCTGGCATCTCCTGGTAGCGTGTCTACAATACAGGGAGGAAAAGTCCTGCTGAGTGTTTGCTGTGCAGAGAATAACTGACTCCAGCAGTAAAAACCTAAGGAAGTCATGGTCTGGACACATCTTAGCCCCTAATTTCTCTCCTAAATAGGGAAAGGAGAAGACAAAAAGAGGGGGTAAAATCTGAGTAAGCACAGCATCCCTGTGACAAGTATCTTGGTTTTCTGGGCGCAGTGGTGACAACGTCTGTCGGGGCGGGACTGAAGAGAAGAAATGTAATGCAACTCTTGTGCAATTCACCAGAGAGCACCTTCGTGAAGATAAATTGGTAAACCTGTGATCAGCCCAGCTTCCTACCTCCCTGAATTGTAGGCAAAAAGGCAAATGGTGAGCAGCTAAACTCAGGGGGGAAGGAAGGCAGCTGGCAGAGAGGGGAGGGAGAAGGAATATACTCAGAACCTCTGGTCTCTCCAGATACACCTACCCTATGTCTTGGAGAAACGAGTTTCAGGTGCTATAAAAACATAGGGGACGTGTGTTCAATCCCTGGTCAGGGAACTAAGAGCACCCACGCCACATGGGATGGGGGATCCCCCAGAAATAAATCAATTTATTAATTATTAATAAACAAATTTATTAATAACCAATTAACCTATTAATCAACTTATTAATAATTAATTAAACCAACAAACAAAAAACATAGGCAAGGCTCCCAGGTGGCTTAGACACCAGGAATCCCCGAGTCCACGTACCAGCAGCCTCTCCAGACGTTCCTTGTTGAGGGCCCCTACTGGCTTACTGAGATCCCGGAAGGTTCCTGGATTTGACAGATCTATAAAAGAAATAAATTTCAGAAAGTTAGTTAAAATAAATAAAGCAAGCTTACACTTAATAACATTATCCCCCTGAATGAATTCACATGCACACATTTATCTCCAAATAATAAATAGCATTTTAAAAATTGAGGCAGATCCATTAGAATTAATACTTCCAATGGTCATTTATATTGCCGTAAAGGTTAGAATTTAAAGACCTACTGATAAAAAAAAACTATACTCCAAGTAAAACAACAACGAAAAATAAACAAATTTCAAAAGCCATTATGCTACCAAAATTTACTTTTTAAGTTTGAATTACAGTGAATATTGTTATTCTGTGATAAAAGCATAATTTGAGAACTGGGGACCTGAATATTATCAGATAAATAAATGATCATATTCCTAGAAAATCTGTTACCTCTTTCAAGTACAAGGGTGCAATTAGTGAACTGTCAGAAGTAATCTAATGTTCACAATATCTCATTTTAAGATGTTACAAAATAAAATTATAATGCAATCACACTTTTGGTAAAATAATTCGAGAGACAGAAAGAACTATATATACCACAAAGTTAAAATGGTTATCTCACAGTAATGTAATTATTGATGATTCTTATTTCCTTCTTTGAGTATTTCAGTACTTTCTGAGTGTTCTGTAATGAATAGCTATTATTTTTAATAATCATATTTTTGAGTGTGAGTTGAAAAATCATATTATAACCTGAGACAAGTTTCAAAGTGAAAACTTAAGTATTTGAGAACTGTACTTATTGGTAATAATGGTAACACGGGCTGAAGACCACACGCAGGTTTTCTGGGCGTGGCTTTCAAGATGTATGTGAGTAGTTTTTTCAGGATTAAAAAAAAATTCAGAAACAGTAGAGAGAACATACAGAACACACGTAATTCATTTGACACCCATCTGGTATCGTGGCACAGAACCCGGCCGTCTTGAGTAATAACACTGAACAGGTCCTACTCTGCTCACGAGTCACGACACGGTTTTAAAAGGGAACGTGTTCTCTGCTCAAGGCCCAGCCCCGTGGCACGCACCCAGCTCAGGGCTGCCGTAGTCGCCGACGACCCAGGGGAACACGGGGTACTGGGAGAGGTCGTTGCAGCTGCGGTCGGCCAGCGTGTTGAGGTGCAGCAGGTACTGGTAGTTGGACAGAAGCCCGCGCTGCCACTGCAGCGTGTAGCCCTCGGCCGTGCGCTCCGCCACGTGGTGCTCTGGGGGGACAGGGGAGGACAGGCCTGGGTCACACCCAACTCTGCACGCAGACGGCGGTCACTCAGCATGTGAAGGCGCTACAGAGGCTTGCAGTGCAGACCCTTCAACCCATTTTTGAAAAGTACATTTTTTAAAAAAAGAAAAGTAGGGGGAAGGGGGAGAAAAAGAAAAGTAGGCTACAGTTTTTCACCAAAGAGTTGTTCCATTGAGTATGAGCATCTCCAAGATCCAGGAGGGAAAATTATTAAACATATAAGACATATTGTATCTATTAAATATATGATAGAAAACATTTCACATCTATTAAATATGATACAAAACATACCACATCTATGAAATATATGATATAAAACAAATACAAAAGTATGGAGCAAATACATAAATATTACATGGCAATATATATAATATTTACTATATTTATATATAGTCTACAATATGTACTAACAAAGAATCCTTCCAAATGTGCTTGAGTTTTAATGCCTTTAAGAAGCCATTTGTAAAAGCTCATTTCCTCCATTTATTATAAAGCCAAAACAATCTTTTACTTTTCTTTCATATCTGGAAGAGGGGTACTATCGCTAATTTGTCAATGACTACGTATTATTTATGCAAGTGAGGAATAAGGAAAATAGAAACTGCTGAAGGAGAAAACAACATCTGTCAGATTTCTCCAATGAGAAGGACCAGAGAGACTACCCCCAGCAATAACCTCAAGAAAGATGGAACCACAGGCTGTGTGGCACCAATGCTAGTAAAACGAGTCAAGTGTTCTATTTTGTTTAGATAACTCTGCTTTCAACCTTTTATTGGCTGCATCAAACTTATCTAACTCATTTGCTGATTCAGTCTTTATTCTTACATACTTTGCCAAGTTTTTTCTCTAATCAGCTACCAGGTAAGGGCTTAAAAACTCAAAACACTTATCCTCTGATTTTCCATTCTCAGGACATCTCAGAGGAAGTCTGAACCATCTCAGGAATAAACTCAGAGAGAACAGATGCTTCACAGAAGTGGACATTTTAGGCCATGGCAAGTTTTTTGACTTGGGATTTTAGGACTCACCATGAAAACTGAGTTTTTGTTGTTATCTTGTTATAGTTAGAAAAATTAAATGAAAAAAATTAAATCAGGAGGCAGGAGATAACTGTAAACTTATACCAAAGCTATCCTCAGGCATTAAGTTACACTGACTAGCTTGGTGTGAAAAGAAAAAAACATGAACTCTAAATCTACTGCAAAATATGTTCTTTATTGATATTGATAATAAACTATTCCTCCTTGAGGGAAAATTTCTTTTCTAAGGGAGTAACTCACTATATATCTCATAAATGGTTTCACTGCACCCTGGAACAGCAAACAAAGATGGTATTAATAAAAATCCCAACATCGATTTTTACAAATCATTCCATTCTAGTCATCTGGCAATTTTGAAAACAAGAACAATTTAATTCAACCATACAACTTAATATGTTTATGCTTGAAAAGGAAAACACAGGTGTTCTCTCTGATAAAAGTGGGAAAATTCACATTTCCCATAGAAGATTGAGAAAACAGTAGTTGCAAGCAAACTGAGTCCCACAATACCATATTGAGCATAGAAGGTTCATATGTTCCTTCTGTACCGTTTTCCAGCTTTGTGATTAAGACCACAATTAATGGTCACAAACACATGACTGGATAACTGACTGTCTCACAGGAAGAAACCGAGTCCTGGTTTTCATAAACTAACACAAGACAGGACTGGACACAAAAATAATTAGGTGGATTCTTCATAATCCATTCAACCTGGGGGCTGTTAAGATACAAAAAACATTTAAATATATTTATCAGAAGTTTTTAAAACATAGAACTGGAGTGAACTATTATCAAATTTCATTTACATTTCCCTCATTTGCTAAAATGCCATTCTGCTAACTATAGTTACTGATGAGAAGAAATAAGCAGAACCACAGAGAGGTGATTCTAGATACAGCGCTGTTCTCGGGAGCTGAGCTACCTTCACGTGAACACATACAACGGAGGGGGAGTGGCAAACCTAGATACGTAGCAATGTAAAAATAGAGGTCATCTCGGTCCTGACGTTCGTAGAACTTTAGGTAGATGTCGGAACACAGATCGTCTTCCGTGCAAAATACTTCCAAGCCCTACAAATCCAGAAAGAAGAGAATAAAACAAACAGCATCTCAATGTAAGTAACATAAGTACAAAAGCCTTTCAATTAAACACCTGCATTTTTTATTTGCAGATCGACTGCGCAGCTGGTGGGATCTTAGATCCCTGACCAGGGACTGAACCCGGGCC
Source organism: Hippopotamus amphibius kiboko (assembly GCF_030028045.1). Classification (NCBI taxonomy): domain Eukaryota; kingdom Metazoa; phylum Chordata; class Mammalia; order Artiodactyla; family Hippopotamidae; genus Hippopotamus; species Hippopotamus amphibius. The sequence goes on along the minus strand of NC_080190.1, from coordinate 124,203,729 downwards.
CTCGGCAGTGAAAACGCAGAGTCCTAACCACTGGACCACTAGGGAACTCCCTGTACCTGTAGGTCCTGTATGCATATTCCCCAGCTACAAATGTGATTTCTATAAGAACAAGACATGTATCTCAGCTAAACTTTATAAAATACCTTTTGATGTTGAATATTTTTTATTGATGATAGCAGTTGTGAATTTATGACGCTGAAATTCAACATTGGCTAACCTGTGTCTTGACATATCTTTTTCAGACACAAATGTTTAGCTTTCTTTTATAAATTAAATCATAATTATGTCAACTTAAACTGTAAGTGAATAACTCATTTAATTAGTAGTTGCAATTATTCTTTTTTGTTTGTTTTTGGCCGCACTGCACAGCTTGTGGGATGGAACCCAGGCCCACAGCAGTGAAAGCACCAAGTCCTAACCACTGGACCACCAGGGAATTCCCAGTTGCAATTATTCTTAAGAAAACTATGAGCTATGTGAATGTTGTGTTGGTGAGGCCAAGACAGGACAGGAATACACAGAGAAAGGAAGAAAGCCCAGCGCTGTGCTCGGTCCAATACAGGCTTCCCCCATTACTAGTGAGGGAACTGAGGAGTTAACTCCTGGTGTCTCAATTTCTTTGTAAAATAGGGTATCACCTACCTTAAAGGGATTGCACTGAAAAACACATATTGTACATAAATTGCCCAGTAGACATAAGGTACTTCATCAACGCCAGTGTCTTCTCTTTCTCTGACTGCCTCTCTATACCCAAAGGAGGAGATTTTTAATAGGATCTGTTTCCCTAATCCTCTAATAGCACTGGAAATGGAGAATTGCCTTTTAAGTAAAATAGGCAGCAAAACGGTTAAATTTCATAAATATAAAACACCAAAATGAGATGCTTAAACATCCACAATGATTTTGAAATGCTATCAACTTATTCATCTTCAAAGAAGAACAAACAGATTTATATTGATGTCAAGCTAAAACCCCTTGGAGTCACACCTTCCGTGGGGACTGGTCTCTCCAGTGAGTGTGTGAGCTCACAGAAGCGTGGACACGGGCTTATTCAGGGGCGTGGTGGGGAGGACCGCCCAGGTGACTGAAATGGTTATTTTATCCATGTCTCCCTCTCACCAGGCCTGAAGGCTGAATCAATACAAGTTAACAGTGAATATACTACAGCTGCACTGAGAGTTGATGTTGCAATAGCTTCCAAATTTTGCTTGGAGACCTTGCTGCTATGACTGGGTGGTGGAAGGATCACGGGACTGGTTCCGCATACATGATCCCCACAAAAACCCAGAACCCGAGAACTGGGGAGGGAGAAGCTCAAGGGCACTCAAGCCCTCTTGCTCTCAGAGCCAAAAACATTTTCCCAACAGCCCTCCCACCTACAGAAAGAGCTGCTCCTTTATAAACTCCTAGCTCATTCCAAAAGAAGGAGCAGGAGACGCAGAGCCCATCTGCTTACAACACAAACACCTACAGTTTTCAGACGAGCCTGAGCTATCTGCAGGTCGATAAACCACTGGCCAAACGGAAGACAGGACAGTCATCCTGTCGAGGGGACGGTCCCCTTGGACTCACCAGCGGCATGAGGCCGTGCCTCCTCTTGTAAATGCGGCGGATGTCTTGGAGTGTTATCTGGACCACGGGTTTCTTTAAAAGTAGAAAGATCGTCTCAAACATCAAGATTCTGACACAATTAGAAGCTGCCCTCCAGTATCAGAAAGAGGAAAGATGACCTCATCACAACTTCCCGACTGGTCACGTGAACAACGGGAACGGGAGCTCTTCGAACAGGGCACGCCTCACTTTACCCGCCAGGCTGCGCTTTGTGACCGTTGACAAGTCCCCCTACCTCACCTCGGTAGCCCCCAACATGATAACGGAGGCATCTTCCAGGTTTTGGCAAAGTTGCTGAGTGATAAGAATATTAAAGGATTGGTGTAGACAACCTGTCTGGAATTTTGCTATTTTTATAGACCCACGGTTTGCTCAGAACTGACATACATCTTTTTTTTTTTTTTTTTTTACATCTTTCTTTAGAATCCTGTCTTTTATCTCCTTCAACTATAGTAAAATAAGCTCATAAGCAGTTATAGTGTAAGGCAGGGCCTCTAAACTTTCTTTATAAGGAGGAAACTTTTTTTGCTTCTCTGGAGCCTTAAAAGGCTACTGAGAGAGGAACAAGGTCAGAAAAGGCACTGAGATTGGCCAACAGGCCGCATGGCCACCCTCCTCCGCCCAAGTGAGAGTCAGGAAGAGCCTGCAAAGGCGGGTGTGTAGCTGCTGCCTGAAGACGGCCGAGGCCCCCAGCCCAGAGACCTGGGTCCCTGAAGCTATGGCTCACACTCAGATGTTTTTGCCAAAGTACGGACCCAAGCCACAGCGACAGTGGTGGTCCAGCCAATCTATGCCACCACACAGAATGCCACCAGCCACAGGTACTGTGTCCACTAGAGGGCCTGGCGCGCGTGCCCCATCTGGACGGAACTGTGATAGCACCGCCTTTCACTTAGGAAAGCATTTGCATTTCAGGACATATAATGCCTGACCAGCCTGAAGGATTTCTTCCACAGCGGAAAAACTCCTGTTCTTGAAGCTGCCGGCCAAACGGTCCAACTGCACTATCAGAGTATTAGGATTTCTGGTCTTTCAATGAACCACTCTGAAAAGGGGCCAGATCCAGATAAAGCCGCCAAGCTTTACAAGTTTCAGTGTGGAAATCTGAGTTTATCTTTACTGTCTGGCCTGGTGAGTCTAAAGTCATCTTGAAAGAGAGGATGTTTCCAGCATCACAGCAGTAGCACCGCAGCTGCCCCATGATAGCATCTCCATGTGCGCCTCTGCACTGGCTGGAGAGGCCACTTCACGCTGCTTCTCTGGGAAAGACGCAGATCTACTGATTTTGTTTGTAATTAACAAAAAAGTGAGAAATACCAACACAGGTGTACGTATAAGAAGATACACAGAAAACATCCATTTCTTCTTAACCTTCATATATTTCATTGCTCTCTTGCAAAAGTGCTTCCAAGCAGAAAGGTATACACCTCCAACGGCCCTTTACTACAAGTGGAAGGGGCAGGGTTTCTTTTCATCCGAAAAACAGTAAGTCAGAAGAGTTCAAACTCGGGTGGGTGTGCAACAGGATGACATGGGAAGCCTGTTAACTACCAGGAGCTGGACAGGGAGGGAAGGTAATTCTGACTCCCACCAAAGTGTGAGAACTCTAACTGTGAAGTCCAGTTCACAGGAAAGAGCCTGAAGACGAGAATGGGAATACCAAAGGAGCCCCCCGCCCTGGCCTGCAGTCTGCTTACCGGGTACCCGTTGAGAGGCTGGAAATACAGGCTGCTGTCGGTGATGCACACGTGGCCAGGATTCGTCACCAGAGGTGTTACCATTTCTGCTTTGCATTCCATGTGCAGCTTTTCAGAAACACTTTGGAATCTGAGAATATGTTTTCCAGCAAAAGCAAGAAAAATCAGAAATCAGCCTACTTTCTAGGCTTAACTTTATCTGAGTGAGCTACAGGGTGACTCTGCAGAACAGGTGTCTAAACACTGCATTTTACAAGAAAAATGGTGACAGAAATTAGTTGCCTAAATAAAACTGCCTTTATTTTGAATGGTATAATGAACACTTGATTTCTAAAAGCAGATGAGGTTGTGTATCACAGAAGACAGAGAAGTTAAAAAACACCAATTAAGCCTTCAGCTGAACTCTTCATTTCTCCCCAAATAAATCTGCCTTGAAACTATTCTTACATTAACGTAATTTTCTGTTTTTGTGTCATTAAGACATATTTTATTGTCACAGAAACCGTTTTGGCATCGGTAGCATTTATTTCACACTACACTCTATAAGGCTGTGAGTACGTAATTACAATTACTTGAATGTCAGTTCTAAAGTATAGTCCTTTGTGGATTTACTGTAGTAAAACCAGTCAAAGGTGATTACTACTCCCTCCTAAATTATTAACTAGTCAAAAAAGTCCATTTTCTTTTTCCTTTACTAATTAAAAAAAAAAATAGAAGGGAAACAACCAAATCATCAATATTTTAAGGCAATTACTTAGTTAAAATAAGTCTCCCCTATAAGTAACAGAACAAAAGCACACAGGAGCAGGCTTCCTCTTCCAGTTCAGATGTGAAGCAGACCTCACAGCTCTCACCTCAACCACAGAAACCTGCCAGAGGAGGTACACAACCCTCATTAGGGAGTCAGGCCTGCAGGGCAGAGACGCAGAAAGGCTGCAAGGGGGTGGGGGGTGGGCAGATGGTGCCTCAGGGCAGAGAGCTGGCGCTCCGCTGTAAAGCACAGGGATTCTTCAAGTGCCCTGATCCCAGGTCCCGCTGAGGACAGTCCGGCCCGCTCCCTCAGCGGACCTGCAGGCAGTGGGGACCTGGATTTAACCCAGCTCCATCACTCATGACATGGACGGGGCCCCCAGGGCAAGCAGCGGGCACAACGGGGGTGGGCACGACCACCTCTGGAGGCAAACAGTCCTTAGTTCAGTCTCTACAGATCCTTTAAAACAAACCACCCAGCATACAAGACAAAATTAGAAGAATCACGAAGAAGAGAGAAAATAGGAGCCACGCTCAGGAGAGAGGAGAGTCCACGGAAGAGGACCTGGATGTTGCACCTATCAGGGGGAGACTTTCAGATAACTGTAATAAATGCACTAAAAGACCTAGAAGAGAAGATGCACGACACTTGTGAAAGGAAGGGGAATTGCATCAGAGAAACAGAAACTATGAGAAAGAACTGAATGGAAATGCTAGAAATGAAAATCAGGACAAGAGAAATGAAGGGTGACTTAAATAAGCTTGACAGACCAGGCACCACAGAGGAAAAGTCCAGTATACCTGAAATCAGGCCAATGAAAAACATCCTAACTGAAACAAGACAAAAGGAGAAAAAAAAAATAATAAAAACCCCCACAGAACAGAGTGTCTGAGATCTAAGGGAAATTAAAAAACATACTAACATGGGACTTCCGGATTTCCCTGGTGGTCCAGTGGCTAAGACTGCGTGCTCTCAATGAAGGGGGCCTGGGTTCCACTCCTGGTCAGGGACCTAGATCCCACATGGTGCAACTAAAGATTCTGTGTGCTGCAACTAAGACCTGGCACAGCCAAATAAATAAATATTAAAAAAAACAAACAAACCCCAAAACAAACATACTAACATGAGTGTAACTCAAGTCACAGGGGAAGAGACAGGAGATGGGGCAGAAGAAACACTGAGGGGAGAGTGGTGAGAAGCGTCTCATCTAAGACATCAGTTCACAGACTCCGTAACCTAGAAACCCTGACACCCCCAGTAGGATGGGCACAGAGAGACTACACCTTATTTACAGTAACAGCAAGACAAAGGACATGACTTTTTACAGGAAACAATGGACACCAACGTACAAGCAACGAAAATCCTTCAAGTAGTGAAAGAAAACCCTGTCAACCTAGAACTCTGACTCCAACAAAAACATGCTTCAAAGATGAGGGTGAGATGAAGGTGTTTTCAGACAAAGCTGGGAGACTCCATCCTGACCAGATCTGCACCGCAAGAAATGCTACAGGAAGTTCCCTGGGCTGAAGAGAAAGGACGCCAGATGCAACAACGGGTCTGCAGCAAGGAAAGATGAGCACCAGGAAACGTGAATATTAAAATATCCGAGTAAACAGAAAAGAACTGCTTCTCAGTATTTCAATCTATGTACCTACAAGTGCATGTATCTCAATGCTTGGGATTGGAAGTTTGGGAATGACATGTACACACTGTTATATTTAAAATAGATAACCAAAAGGGCCTATTGTATAAAAATTTTAAAAAATTAAAAAAAAAATTCTTTAAAAAGCTAAAATAAGAACACCATATTATGTATTTTATGGTACATGTAGAAATTTCATACAAGAGCACAGATCACAAAGGGTGGCAGAGGTTATGTGGGAACACTGCTGTAACGTTCCTGAACGGCTGTGGGGGGGGGGGGGGGGGGTAACACACTTACCTGAATACGCACTAGGTGCAAGGTGCACAGTGTGAGCTCCAGAGTGACCATTAAGAATGACACCAAGTGCTACAGCTAAAAGCAGAATACTTAAAAGTATCAGATTTACCCAAAAGAAGGCAAGAAAGGAAGATCAGAGGAAACAAAGAACAAATGAAACACTAGGAAACAACTAAGACAGTGGGTTTAAAACCAACTATATCCAGAATCACATAATTATGAATGAATTAAACAATTCAATTAACAAGCAGAGACTGTCAGACTGTATAAAAAGACTCAACTATATAAAGTGTGTGTTTTGCGGAAACAGAATAAGACACAGGTTAAAAGTAAAAAGGGTAGAAAAAGATACAGCATGCAAACACCACATGAACGAAAACTGGTGTCTTATAAATGTATGTAAACCTAATAACAGAACCTGACAATATACAAGGCATAAATTGACAGAAATACAGGGGAAAATAAACAATTCTACAACCATCATTGGTAATTTTAACCCCCTTCTCTCAGTAATTGACAGAGCAAGTCCACAAAAAGTCAATAAAGTACAGATGATCTAAACACCATCAACAGACTGGCCTAAATGACGTCTACAGAGCACCACACTCCACACCCCAGAGCACACATGCCTCTCACGGGCCTGTGAAACCTTTGCCAAGACAGACCGTGTGCAGAGCCTTACAACAAACCTCAACAAATATCAAAAGACTGAACCATATATTCTCTGAACCAAGACAGTACTAAAATAGAAATCAAGGACAATAAAACAATAAAGTCCCCATAAATAGAAGATAAACAACATATTTCTAAATAACCCAAAGAATAAATAACCCAAGGAAAAAACCCAGTGGGTCAAAGAAGAAATGACAAAGGAAATTATGAAATATTTCACATGAATGACAAAACATACCAAAATCTGCAGGATGTAGCTGAGCAGTGCTTAGAGGTAAATTTTTGTTTTAGTCCTATGTATGTTATAAAAGAAGGTCTAAAATCAGTGATCTAAACTTTGCAGGAAGCTGGAAAAAGAACAAGTTAAATCCAATCTAAGCCGAAGGAAGGAAATCCTAAGAGTGGAAATCAATTTTATACAAAATGGAAAAACAGAGAAAAATCAGTAAAGTCAAAAGTTGGATCTTTAAGAAGGTAAATAAAATTGGTACACCTCTGGCGATACTGATGAGGAGAAAACACAAAGCATCAGTGTAAGGAATGAAAGAGGGGCCGTAACTGCAGACCCTACTGACGTTAAGAGGACACTGACAACTCGATGCCAACACCTGACAGCTTACATGACCTGGACGAAGCTTTTGAAAAATGCAACTTGCCGAAACAGGTGCAAGAAGAAACAGACAATCTAAATAGTCCCCTGTTGAGTAAATAATCTGAATAAGTAAGAACACTTCAGGCCTCCATGGCTTCACCAATAAATTCTACTAAAAATTTAAGAAAGACACATAGTCCTACACAAACTCTTTCGGGAAACAGAGGATAAAGGGACATTTCTAAACTCAGGTTATCAGCATAACCCTGATACCAAAACCTCACAAATACACTCAGGTTTACAGAGCAACAGCCATAAAGAGAGATGCAAAAATCCTTTACAAAATACTAGCAAAGCAAACCCATCAATATGTAAAAAGAATGAAACACCGTAAGCAAGTTGGATTTATCCCATGAATACAAGGTTGTTTTAACACTGAAAAAAAAAAATCAACATAATTCACAATATTAACAGAATTAAAGAAAAAATTATCACCTCAATAAATGCACAAAAAGTACTTAACAAAATTCTAAACCTACTTTTGAAAATACTCCGGGCAAAGCAGGAATAAAAAGAAACTTTCTCATTCTGGTAAAGGGCACCTATGAAAACCTACGGCTGGCATCATCATTTCATGGTGAAACTCTTTTCCTATAAGATCAAGAACAAGGCAAGGACGTCTGTTCCCACTGCATCTATTAATCAAACTGTGCAATGAGGCAAGAAGCAGAAATAAAAGCCATAAGAATTTCTGTGAAACTGTCATTATTCACAGAGTAAATGATTATGGATATAGAAAACTCTATAAGAAAACCTGCTAGGACTAACGAGTAAATTTGGAAAAGTCACAGGATACAAGGTCATTGTTAAAAAACAAGCAAAAAACTATTTCTGTGTACCAGTAAAAATAGTTGGAAAATAAAATTTCAACAGCATCAAAAAAAAATATGCAGACTATAGAAAAATGGTACAAATCAACCCGTTTGTAAGGCAGAAATACAGACACAGATGTAGAGAACAAACATATGGACACCAAGTGGGGAAAGCAGGGAGGGTTGGGGAGTGATGAATTGGGAGATGGGGATACGAAATTGTACACTCTAAATATATGCAGTTTATTATCTGTTAAAAAAAAAATCAAAAACCTAGGATTACACCCAACAAAAGACAGTGGCAGCCACACACTAAACTTGTAACAATGGGGGAACTGGATGAGGGGAAAAGAACTCTTTTTACTGTCTTTACATCTTTTCTTTAAATCTAAAATTAGTCCAAAGTATTTTAAAGAGGCCTTTTTGGGGTTCAAATGCAGAAACCTGAATATGGAGCTATAAACTACCCGGCACACAGAATACTGCTACTTGAGTATTATAATAGTACAGAGCAATGTCAGAGAACTTCCTGGTGAGAGATACATGTTGAAGTAGTTACAGGTGAAGTGTCAGGAAGTCTTGCAGTGTCCTTTCAAATGGTTCAGGAAAAAGTTATACTCGTATATTTCATATATATCATACAAACACACATATGCATACCAGCTATACATGTATGCACATATATATAACATACAGACAGACATGTTTATACATGTGCACACACAGCAAGCAAGGGCATGAGTACGCAAGAACCAAAGCAAATTTAGCAAAATGTTGACAAATTAACACCTGGTGACTCACAGAGTATCTGTGTTCACTATATTAACCTTTCAACTTGTGAGGATTTGGCATTTTTCAGAATGAACAGTAAGGAAAAAAAATAGTTTCAATAAAAAAGTATTTCCTTGGAAGCATGACGAAAGCTTATTTTAGCAAAAGTTTACCTTCTTTTTTTTAGCAGAATGACACAATCCTGCAGTATCTCACTTCATGCTGCAAAAATTTCTCCCCCAAATTCTTCAGCCTAACAGTTTGGAGACTGGATAGATTAAAACTTTCAGAGTGAACCATTTTAAAAATTAATGTCACGCTGAAGCCCAGGATTAAAGTCTAAATTGCTACTTAGAAAAATTATCCATTCTAAGTACATCAAAAGAAGCTAATTCTTCTTCTTATTTCTCTCCCTAAAATGGGACCTACTCTTTCCCCTCAGCAATCCATTTAACTAATACATCCTACAAGTTCAAAAGTGAAAATTAATGCTATGCAGATGAAGCAGAAAAAGAAGCAAACAAACATAACCACAGAAAACACATTATTGGCCAGATGGCTTTACTGGCAAATTCTCTAACATTTTAAAATATAGTGTAAGGGTCACAAATCTCACAAAGGTAGCAATAAAACAGAACATTACAAACTAATCTCATTTATACACATAAGCTTCTAGCAAAAGCCAACACATAGTAAACCACAAGTGAATCTATTCAACCAATATGTTCTACTTTGTCCTAAGCTGGAAGGATTCCAAATGCAAACATCTAAAATAAAAATGATATCTAGTGACTAGAGTGCAATAATCCACACATCAGGTTTTGTACATATTACAGAATCTGTATACAAGGTGAATGGAACTGACCACAATGTGTGGCAGCGCCGCTGAAAACAAAATGAATACACAAAAACACACTGCATGCTATCCACCACCAACACAGAGAAAATGAAGTATTTTAGGATATCATTTACACCACCATCAAAAATACAAAGCACTTGGAATAAACCCAGCACAAGACAAGAAAGACCTTTATAAAGAAAATCATAAAGAAACATTAAAGAAGACTTAAACAGAGAGATCACTGCAATCACAGTCAAAATCCAGCAGGCTTTTCCTCTACGGAACTTGCAGAAGCACATAAGACCAAGAACAGGGAAGACGTAAGTTAGAAAGGGAAATACCATGTGGGACCCTGCACTACCAGATACCAAGAGTTATCCTAAAGCTACAGTGATGAACATAGTGGTACTGCAGATGCAGATATAGACAAATAGCCCAAATCTACTTAATAGAAGGAAATCTACTTAAAATAAGAAGCAAATAAGAGAACAGGTTAATATAAAAGTATAGTTTACTTGCAGAAAATATATTACATACTTAGAAAAGTTAAGACTTTACCCCGAAGGCAATGGGAAGTCTGGAAGAGTTTCAAACAGACAAGTGATATAAATAAATTCTTTAGAAAGAATGTATTTTAAAAGTGCATTTGGAAGTGTAGGGAAAAGAGGATAGAGCAGGGAAGGCTGGAATCGGGGGATGAGTTAACTAAATGCTGTCACCATGATCTGAGCCGCAGGGGCTGGTGGCCTGAACTGAAGGAATAACGTGTGAAAAGACAGAAGCTCGCAGACTGGGAAGATCTTGGGGAGCGCCCATCACCAGGCCTTTCTGATGGACATATATCAGCTGGGAGAAGCGGCACTCAGGCTGGGGCCGTTCCCACAAATAAGCAGTTTGGGTTGAGGCGAGGCGGACGGTAACACCCACCATGGTTTTTGGACACATCGAATGAGGCACGAGGTGACGATGCCACTGCTTTCATAATCAGGAAACAAAATCAATGGAAACGTACCTGTTTTTGTCAAATGACGTCCTAGCCAAACGGGACTGCAAAATAGCTGTTATCTATTAAAAAAGAACCATTTTAAAAGTATGGATGTAAGTATTTATAAGTGACATATCAATATAAGTTCATTCGCAATAAAGATACAAATCTTTAGAAACTTACCATAGCAGTTTGGTCCCCCAGGTTGTCCAGACAGGATGCTCTGTGAAGCTACGATTATATAAATACACATGAATTCATTTTTTCTCTCGGATGATATGAAGCTATTTCCTTAGAAGCAATGAAACACAACCACCATTCTGTTACTTAGTAACAGGTAAGAGAGATCCTGATATATCTACGGCTTCTTCCTAACGTATAGTTTTCAAGTTCAACATATTCAAGGAAATCTGTTTCAGATTTACGAAAAAGGTTATGGTTTTGCTAAGAGATATGAGTATAAAATTCTTTAAAAAAATTTTTCTGCCTAAGTTTGCCAGTGAATGTCTGAGAAAAGCCCCAGCTTACCTGAAGCACTGTCTCCACGACATCTTCCACTTTCCCTGAGACATCCAACTCAAAGACATATTCCATCGTACCCTAAAGAAAGAGGGAAAAGCAACATGTTAGGACCTATCACTTTAAGAACACTTGCAACCCCCTGCTGACCTGTGCACATACCTGCCTGGCTTGTCCTCGCTCAGCCCACCTGGAATGAGGGCCCTAGGGGGAGCAGAGTCTAGCGGATTTACTGCTATATTTACTATTTCCTTCTTTCTGCTAACTTTGGGCTTAGTTTGCTCCTCTTTTTCTAGTTTCTTGAGGTGTATAGTTAGGTTTTTTAATGAGGTCTTTCTCTTTTTTTAAGGTAAGCGTTTAACTCTCTAAACTTCCCTCTTAGGACTGCTTTTGCTGCATCCTGTAAGTTTATGTATGTTGTTGTTGTTCTCATCATCTTGAGGTATTTTTTAATTTCCTTTTTTATTTCTTCTTTGACCCATTGGTTGTGCAAGAGTGTTGCTTCATTTCCACAGATGTGTGGATTTTCCCGCTGCTATGGATTTCTAGTTTCATTCCACGGAGGCTGTTAAAGATACCTGGAATGACTTCAGTCTTCTCAGTGTTGTTGGTTGTTTTGTGACCTGACACATGACCTGTCCTGGAGAAGGTCCCATGTGTGTGTGAGAAGAGAGTGTGCCCTGCTGCTGTTGGGCGGGATGCTCTGTGTCTGAGGACCATCTGGTGACAGTGCTGGTTGAGCCCTGTTTTCTGAGTGATCTTCTGTCTGGATGATCCTTCCACTATTGAAGGTGGGGCACAGAAGTCTGTCCTGTGCTGCCGTCAGCCTCTCTCTTCAGTCCTGTCAGTGCTGGCTTCATACCCTTGGGTGCTCTGAGGCTGGGTACACATGTGTTGTGACAGTTAATTTTCTGTGTCACAAGCTGCACTCTTCTGTTTCGCCCAAGGATGGGTCTGCTGTGCAAGGTCCCCTGGAGGAGCTGCACGATGCCCAGCTCTTTCCCGTTTTCAGGGGTCCCCAGCATTACAGGTCTTGTCAGAGCTGCAGGACAGGTGAGACAGAAGCCCGTCCCTCAGGCAGCTGCCCCCAAAAGCCAGAACATTGGACCTACGGTTCTGTCTTGTCTTTCCCTCCCCAGGGAGAAGACGGAAGCTGGGAGTTCCCTCCAATCGCATGTCACGGTGCCGGGGGAGGGGCTACGGTGAAAGGAGGCTACAATGTTCCCAGCTCCAGTGTGGCTCATTTCATGCTCAACCGGGGCGCAGGGCCCTCTGAGCTGGCTTCTGGATTTCTCACAAAGGGAAGTGCGTCAGTCTCTCCCTAAGAGGCACGAGGGTCTGGGGCTTCCTAGTCTATCACCTCTCATCACCGCCATCACGGACGTCACCATCCCCCCACTTGAAACCTGAGACTCCTTTAATTTCCTAATTCACATTGGAACAAAAGAGCTTTTCTTTGCTTCAGAAAACCTTCCTCATTTCTCTTCACGTATTTCTTCAGCAGCTTCGCACTTCGGGTGGGTGTCAGGAGCGCCTCTGCAGGGCGAGCACACCAGGCAGTGGTTCTCAACTTGGCGTGGAGGGGGAGGGTGTCAGGGTGTGGAGGTGCCACACCATGGGGGACAGTGCAGAGGGGGCCTTCACTGGGTGGGAACAGCCTGCGGTATCAGCAACAGCCCCTCACAAGGAAGAGCCATCCTTCCCAAAATGTCAACGGCACCGCCTGTGAGCAGCGAGATCCCAGCATCCGCCGATTCTCAGTGACCCGCGCACGCAGAGTCGGCTGCAGGTGGCCGGCGCGTCCCCCGGCTGCTGCTGAGAACCCACAGGCCGGGCTGTGACCACAACTGCCATCCAGCCTGCGGGACGTCTGCTCGGGGCGGGGGGTTTCCTCATTCAGAGGTGTAGCTATAGGAGCACTAGGCCCGTCTTTAGGTCCCATAAAAACTCTTCTGCTAGGAGTTACCCCTTTACTGCACACTAGGCTGCAGCCTAAAGCACTGAGTAAGGCACAGAATGGCTGAAGGTAACCTCTAGTTACAAATCCTGTGTTCACAGCCCCTCAGAGCTTCTACCCAATCAGGAGAATTTATAAATTATCACTGAGCTCTTAAATAAGGGTATTTTATAATCTATAAATATTTCCCATTTAAAAGAAGTTCTCAGTGACACCCAGTAAATAATCTTACAAAAGATGCACATTCTGCTTTCAACTTTTAACCTAATATATTTAAGCTTTATTTTTCCCCTAACAGATACACTTATTTTTAAGTTAAAAAGTTAATTGAAATCTCTTGGACTAAAGTCTGTGGCTCCCTTGGGTAATTCTGTTATAACTGCTAGTGACAAGCTTTTAAATACCCAGTATTTTACCGCATTAAAGAAATTAACAAAGGCACAGAATCTTACTGCTCAAAATCACCATATAAATTGCTAGGGATAAATGAAAAGCTTTACTCACCCTTTCTATTTTATATGGTGCAACAATGTTGTGTTCTTTAATAAAATATACCTGAGAAAGACAAATCAATACTTGTAAAATAAGCGCCGTCATAGTAATGGGTTATTATTAACTAGGATGTTATGAATCGGATTTAAATCATTGTTACATAATCTCTATTTCCAAAAGCACTTGCATTAATATTAGTATGGCTTTGAAGTTGTGATGTTAAAACAACGAACATTAAATTAAAAAAGAGATTCATCAAGGCAACAAGGTAGCAACCACTGCTGGGTAAACACAGCGTCTAAGATGTCTTGTGAATGTCATCACTGGTACCCAGTAACCAGACGGGCAAAGGAAGCTAATCTAAGTGCTGATTTTCTAAGAAATGAGTAAAATGAAGTCACTGTGGTATGAAATTCATTAACATAAACAAATCTCTCTTCTCTAGAGGAGAAGGGCACACTGTTTTCACATGCACAAGGCCACCTGTCCTCACGCGGGACACTAATAACCATGTCAAACACGCACCACCATCCACCAGGGCCATCAACCTCCTGGTACCCGCACCCTAATCCCGCCTTCCTGTCTGTTATGATGGAGGGTCTGCCTGGCCTCCCCAAACCAGTCACTCTACTGGTGCGAGAACATGGACCTGCCCACACCTGTCAGCTGTCCAAAAACCTAGTTCCTGTGATCACACACTGCGCTTTCTCCCATTTAAAACAAACCATAGATAAAAACGCTCCTGCAGTCTCACATCCTCCTTCTGCCATTTCTGTTCCTTTTTGTGGCAAAACTCTCTGCAAGAGCTGCTTGTACTTCCTCGGCCCAGGACAGGTTTTCCTCCAACCCGTGTTACTGTAGCCACTGCCGACAAGGTCAGAAAGGATGTACAAGATCATCGTGTCACCAAATCCAACCACCCATTCTTAGGACATCCTGATTCTGTTTCTCAGATGTGACAGAGTTGGTGGCTTTTCCTGGAGCAGGTTTCCAGCTGGCTTCCCACCACCTGCTCTGGCTTCTCCCAACCTCACCAGCTGCTTCCTCCATCTTCCCGGGGCCCCTGCTCTCCTCCCAACTTCGCATGTTCAAGGGCAGCAGGGCCTTGCAAACAAAGCCTGCTTCCCCCGGGCCACTCTATTACAACAAAAGGCACTGCTGCCACCTCGCTGGAGCTGTCCCTGGCTGTTTGCCTTCGGACCCCACGACTTACCCAGCAGCACCCCTGTTAGGTTTTCTTCAGGACACACCGGGACACCGACCCCCTCCCCCTCCCCCTGCTGCCAGCCTGGGCCACAAGCCTGCGTTCCCAACGCCCCCAGACACTCGCCCCGAGTCTCCACCCAGCCACTGGAGAGAGAGACACACACAGACAAATCAGACCGTGGCCCTTCTCAGCAAGGCAGCCCCGACCCTGTATCTAAAGTAGCACGTGCATTCCTTCCCATGTTCTGTCCTTGGTCCTTCTCTTCGTGGCATCTCTCACTACCTGACATCACAGAAGACATCTGCTTGCTTCTGTTCTCCCACTGAAAGGTAAAATCTGTGTGGAGAGGAGCTCTGGACATTTTGTTCTTCCCTCTGTTTCCAAAGCCTTGACTGTAACACTTACAGGATGCATGAGTACTATTATTTACACACACACACACACACACACAAAATCTCTCCTCTTTGTTCTACCAGCAAAAGAAAATTTGGAAGCAAAACTCTCCAAAGCCTAAAGAATCATTATAACATATTTCTGAAAGACTGCGACCTGCTAAGTAATTTTAAAAACACAAAAGGTGCGGGTTTTTTTTTGGTTGTGTGCTTAATCCAGGGAAGCTTAAAAGAATACTTGAAAGAGCAGCTTATGTCTAGTCACCCCTTGATGTAAAGCTGAGTTTGAGTTTGATACGAGACCTCTTATATAAATTATTGAAAGGAGGTGGAAGGATTTTGGGGCTTTATTTCTAAGTTTATTAAAATTATACTAAAATGTATATTTTTATAATGGAAACCACACTTCCAACTGAAAAAGTACATACTCCTTTCAAGATATGAACTTTCTAGAATAAAGCCACAGTGTAGAATGATACTATAGAAATAATGAGAACACAGGTATGGACCAGAATTATCAATAATGGTGTTCCTTCCCCAAATTAACAGATGGCTATAACTGCTTTAGTAAATACACGCCAGTCAAAACAATATGAAGTCAAAGATAGCCTTTGAAATGTTTTCTTCCCTAAAATTATTAGAATCATGGGGAAGGCAGACCTAGAAAATCACCTCATCTGATATCACCCAGCTTTCATAATAATTTTCAGTATACATTAAGAAGAGCCATGAAGAAGAGGTTAAGTAATCCAAAAACCACCGAGGCGCTCTGCTCCCGACCCTCCACCCCTTGATCCTCTCGATGCTCTGAGTCAAGTCCTAAGTGAAGAAATCTCTGTATCTCTGTTTCCCACAGCTTTTCCTACACTTACTTGGTCACAGAATGATACTTTTTTTTTCTTTAACAGAATGATAGAATCTTTATTTTTTAAGAATGTTTAAATACAAAGTTGGAAGGAAAATCCTAACAGTAAGGATAACAACCTATAATATGGTGAAATTTGTTGTTTTTATATTTTTAATAATCTTTGTATATGTGGTATTCCAACAGAAAAATTATTTCACCAACCCTGCAACAAATCTATGAAAAGTTTGTCAATGACGGGAACAATTATCCTTCACGTCATGGGAGGCCTGTAAGCCAGGTGTCAAACTAAGATTTATGGTTTTAGTGGTTGAAAGACATGTTTTCTTCCAATCCCGGAGGTATACCCTCTTCATATAAACTGGTATTATTTGAATGAATGCATGCTCTAATTCTCTCAAGTTGCATTGTATTTCTGAGCTAGTGTTTGAATTATGGATTACTTTTACTTAAAAATATTAACATACAAGGATAAAAGTAACTTTTATGTATGCCAGCCTTTGACAGAATGATACTTTTCTTTGAACACTTCAAACAGCTGGGGCTCTGCAGAGAGTGGGGGCAACGCTGACCTCCTCTGCCCTTTCATTTTCAAGGTGAAGGAGGTGAGATTCACAGCAAAAAGACAGCAGTAACCAGCTCTACTCTTTTCTTATTTATAATTTTTTAAAGATCTACAGATGAGTTAAGTACTGCTAACCCTTGAACAACATGGGCTTGAACTGCATGGGTCCACTTATATGTGGATTGTTTTCAATAAATATATTGGACCTAGAGGAAAACATAGGAAGAACACTCTTCGACGTAAATAACAGCAAGATCTTTTTTGATCCACCCTCTAGAATAATGGAAATAAAAACAAAAATAAATAAGTGGGACCTAATGAAACTTCAAAGCTTCTGCACAGCAAAGGAAACCATAAGCAAGACGAAAAGACAACCCTCAGAATGGGAAAAAATATTTGCAAACGAAACAACAAAGGATTAATCTCCAAAATATATAAACAGTTTATCCAGCTCAATATGAAAAAAACAAACAACCCAATCAAAAAATGGACAGAAGACCTGAATAGGCATTTCTCCAAAGAAGACATACGGATGGCCAAGGGGCACATGAAAAGCTGCTCAACATCACTCATTATTAGAGAAATGCAAATCAAAACGACAATGAGGTATCACCTCACACCAGTTAGAATGGGCATCATCAGAAAATCTACAAACAGTAAATGCTGGAGAGGGTGTGGAGAAAAAGGAACGCTCTTGCATTGCTGGTGGGAATGTAAATTGATACAGCCACTATGGAGAACAGTATGGAGGTTCCTTGCAAAACTACAAACAGAACTACCATATGACCCAGCAATCCCACTGCTGGGCATATACCCAGAGAACACAGTAATTCAAAAAGACACATGCACTCCAATGTTCACTGCAGCACTATTTACAATAGCCAGGACATGGAAGCAACCTAAACGCCCATCGACAGATGAATGGATAAAGAAGATGTGGTACATACATACAATGGAATATTACTCAGCTGTAAAAAGCAATGAAACTGGGACATTTGTAGAGACATGGACGGACCTAGAGACTGTCATACAGAGTGAAGTGCGTCAGAAAGAGAAAAACAGATATTGTACATTAACACATATACGTGGACCATAGAAAAATGGTACAAATGAACCGGTTTGCAAGGCAGAAATAGAGACACAGATGTAGAGAACAAACATATGGACACCAAGTGAGGAAAGCGGGGAGGGTTGCGGGGGGGGAACGAATTGGGAGACTGGGATACCAAATTGTACACTCTAAATATATGCAGTTTATTGTAAAAAATAAAAAAAATAAGAAGTTAAAAAAAAAGTTTGTGGGGATTTGGGACAATTTTAAAAATGAACTGCTTAGCCTAGAAGTATCAGAAAAATTAAGAAATATGTATGTCATAAGTGCATGAAATGTGTAGATAGTCTATCATATCGTTTACAACCATAAAATATACACAAACCTATAATAAAAAGTTAAAGTTTATCAAAACAGATGCACACACTTCCAGACCGTACACGGCACCAGTTGTAGTCGAGAGAAATGTAAACAACTATAAAGATGCAGTATGCGACCACAGCTGCAAACCTTCGCTGTGGCTCACACCGTACCACAGTCACAGCTTGGTAGCCGCCTCCTGTGCGACTGCAGTGAGGTCAAGCGTTAAGAGTGAACTCAAAAGGCTGCGGGGCACCATTCATCTCCGTGTGAGCAGCTGTCTCTACAGTAAACTGTGCACCGCAGTAAAACGCGATCCCTCCTGGTTCTTGTGCATTTTTCATCATGTTTAGTGTGAAATCTCACTAAATGTTGAATGACACCACGGGACCCATGCGAAGGGCCACTAGTGATGCTCCCAAGAAGCAGGGAAAAGTCCCGACGTTACAAGAAAAAGCTGGATTACTTGATAGGTGCCATTGATTGAGGTGAGGTCTGTGGTTGCCACCATTTCAAGATAAATCAATCCACTGTAAAAACCATTGCAAAACGGAAAAGGAAAGTCACGAAGCCATCACGTGGCTACCCAGCAGGTGGGAGAACCGGGCACTTTTTGTGGAATACCTTTTTCTCCTGTGTTGAAAATGCAGCTTTTATGTGGGTGCAGGATTGCAGTAAGAAAGCCACCCGTACAGACTAACATGAAGTCATCCCATGACAACTTAAAGCAAAAGGAAGGTGAAGGATCTAAAGCTGGAGAATTTAATGCCAGCAAAGGAGAGTTTGATCATTTTAGAAAGAGATTTGGCTTTAAAAATGTCAAGATAGGACTTCCCTGGTGGTCCAGTGGTTAAGACTCTCTGCTTCCACTGCAGGGGGTGCAGGTTCGATCCCTGGTTGGGGAAGTTCCACATGCTGCATAGTTCAGGAAAAAAAAAGAAAAAGTGCACACACACAAAAGAGTAAATTTTTTAAAATGTCAAGATAACAAGAGAAGCAGCTTCTGCCAACCAAGAAGCAGCAGATGAGCTCCCAGACGCCATTAAGAAAATCACGGAGGAGAAAGGACATCTTCCTGAACAGTTTTTAATGCAGATGAAAGTGCCCTCTTCTGGGAAAAAAAGTAAAATTCCACAAAGGACATTTATTAATAAGGAAGAGACACAAGGACCAGGATTTAAGGCAGATGGGATAGACTAACTCTGCTGTTTTGTTCACATGCAGTGGGGTCGATGACCAGGACTGTCCTGATCTAAAAAGCTTCTGACCCCCGGCCTTGAAGGAAGAGAGAATCCCAGCTGCCAGTCTGCTGATTGGACAAGATGGTCTTTTTCTGGATTGGTTCCACTGATGCTTTGTCCCTGAAGTCAGGAAGTATTTTGCCAGTAAGGGACTGCCCTTTAATGTTCTTTCAATTGGACAAAACCCCTGGCCGCCTAGAACCCCATGAGTTCAACACCAAAGGTGTCAACGTGGTCTACTTGCCCCCAAACCCAGCATCTCTAATTCAGCCTCTAGATCAGGGGTCATAAAAACCTTTAAGGGTTATTACACATGGTTCCCTATGCAAAGGACTGTCAACGTTGTGGAAGAACATCATGAGAGTCTGGAAGGATTACACCACTGACGATGCCATGCTTGTTACAGAAAAAGCCATGAAAGCCATCAAGCCCAAAACAACACATTCCTGCTGCGGAAAACTGTGTCCCAGATGCTGTGTGTGACTTCACAGGATTTACGACAGAGCCGATTATAGACATGGCCAAAAAGATAGGGGGTGGAAAGTTTCAACACACGGATCCTGGAGAAATTCAGGAAGTAACAGACACCACACCAGAAGAATTAACAGAAGACAACTTGATGGAGATGAGCACTTCCAAACCAGCGCCGGACAATGAGGAAGAAGCTGTAGAAGAAGCAGTGCCAGGAAATAAACTGACATTAGACAGTTGAGCAGAAGGCTCATTTATGAGAACTCTTTTGGACTTCTTTTACGACACGGACCCTCCTATCACACAGGCACTGAAACTACAGCAAATGGTGGAAGGATTGGTACTGTATAACAACATTGTTAGAGACATGAAAAAGCAAAAAAGTCAGAGAGAAATTAGGATGTACTTCTGTAAAGTTAAAATGAAGGTGTCTGCCTCTCCTGCCCCCACCACCTCCTCTGCCTCTGCCACCCGAGACAGCAAGACAACACCCCCCGTTCCTCCCCTCGCTCAACATGAAGGCAGACGACAGGATGAAGGCCTGTGATGGTCCACTTCCACCTACTCACTAGTAAGCAGTCACCCTGCTGCGCAGTCCATAAACTCATCTGCTGTGTCTGCGTGTGTCTTCGCGGGAACATCTAATGAGCATACGGCAAGACGTGGAGGAGACGTTTCTGTGGCTACACTGTCATCCCCACCTCAGCATTCATCGTGCAGAACGTCGTGTGCAAGGCTTGGAGGGCCTATCCTCGCACAGGCAGGAGGGGCGTGACATTTAATGTAAGGTTAATCATGTGTTAGTTTTCCTGTTCTATAACTTTGCTTTCAAAGAATTACATTACTGTTCAGGATGCCGCTCTCTCTCCTCTAGGAATTGAACGTCAGCCTCTCATCACAGATGACATTAACAACTTCTTAACTGCAAGAGAGGAGATGTATACACCTTGCCTGGCTCTTGACAGGAGATGAAAAATGTTGATGAACCACCACCTTTCACATGTGGGGAGAACGTAAGGTCAGGTGGCAGTAAGATGTTCAAAAGTCAAGAGAAAGCTGCCTCTCCTTTCTTTCTTCCCTCTCTTTTAATTTTATATTTTTAAGTAAACCCAAAAACTTCATACTCAGTCCTGAGTGAAAGAAAGGAAAGTATTAAGGACTTCAGATGGAGTAGCAATGTTGTGAAACTTGACAGAAGGTTGCATTTTTATAGTTAACCATTTCAGTAAAATTTTCCAGCAACTAAAAATTGTCAAAACACATCTAAGGCTGCTGCTGGCCCAGAAGGACATTTTGATGCCCCTCCTGTTTTCTGCTTTTAAAAAATAAGGGATGTGGGTTTGTAAAAAAGAAAAAAAAAAATCTATATATATATATATGTATATGTAGAGGGAGAAATATCCCCTGTTGATCATTTTTAAAAGACTCCAGATTGGGTATTGTGTTTTAACCAAATTTTAAGACTAATGAGGGAATTGTGGGAGGGAAAAACATTCACTACAACCATACAGATTTCATAAATGTGCAATAAAAGTATTTGTTAAAAAAAAAAATAACCATGTTTCCCATCTTGAATCGTGCCATAACCCTCATATAACAACTTGCTCAACAGTGCCCAGGCTGGGCTACTGGGAAGCAATGGTACTGATGACATGAGGCAATGATTAGCAGTCATGCCGCTGCTTCTTTGTTATCCGTTCATGAATCGGTATACCTGTAAATAACACGTTCCTTTTTCATGTTATCTTTTCATCTTTGATGTCTAGTGTTAGTAATATATCAACATCTACAGTGTTTTGTATCATATATGTATAATCATATGTGTATAAATGCAGCTGATTGACTGGTGTACCTCAAAAACTGGTACAAGAGTGTAAAGCAATTATATTCCAACAAAGAGCTTAAAAAAGAAAAATAAATAAATAAAATATACATACTACTATATACAAAATAGAAAACCAACAAGGATCTACTGTATAGCACAGGGAACTATACTCAGTATCTTGTAATAACCTATAATGGAACAGACTGTAAAAAGAATATATATATATATTTATACATATATTTATAATTGAATCGCTTTGCTGTACATCTGAAACTACCACATTATAAATCAATCATATTTCAATAAAAAAAAAAAAAGACGATGTTGATGTGGGTACTGATAGGCAATTCATCTTGTAAACAGATGACATGAACTTACAGTATTGATAAACACAGGACATACTGCAAACGCATTTCCTCTTCCTTGTGATTTTCTTAACTTTTCTCTAACTTACTGTATTGTAAGAATACAGTATGTAATACATATAACATACAAAATATGTGTTCATCAACTGTTTATGTCATTGGTAAGGCAACAGTAGGCTATTCATAGTTAAGTTTTGGGGGAGTCAAAAGTTTTTCATGAATTTTCAACTGTGTAGGGGGGTCAGTGCCCCGAACTCCCGCTTTGTTCAAGGGTCAATTGTGTATGACAGCAGAAAAAACATGTTGTAATTTCTCTCTGTATTGCCAATACTAAGCATGGTCCTGGATGCACAAATCTATACTGAGTAAACCTGAAATGAATAAAAGGTCACGACCCCAAGTATTATAATTAGATAAGGCTACACACCCTGAGCCGTGCCTTGGTTGTCACCACGAGTCAATTTGAGCTCAGTGAAGTGGTGGGCGCTGGCCTCCCACCTTCCAAATGGCGAGGAGGCTGCAGGAGAAACTGCGGTCCTTTTATGTCAACCGGCACACGCTGAGGGCTCCTGAGGATGGACCCACAGCTGCAGGTACCACACGCTTAAGGAACAGTAAGGATCTCATCAGGGGTCACAGCTTTCAAAACATATTTCTCAATGACTAAATTTTAAGAGCATTTAAACATCTTTTCCAATGGTTTTCATCTGAGATTTCTACAAATAATTTCATGGTGCTAAAAAAAAAAAAGTGCATATATATATATATATGCATGCATGTTATGTAAGTATGTATTTATTCATTTAAATATTCATTTAAAAGTATGTATTTATTCATTTAGAAAAAATATTTACCAGGTGCTTCTTACCTGACTGAAAATGAGTGAGATTCCCCCGGATATTGCCCTAAAACGCAGATAAAAGTTATAAATATATATAATTTTTTGGTAGAAGTAAAATTAAACAGTTGTGACAATGACATACTTTGAAAAGTGTCTATTGGCTCCATTTTCTTCATGTTTTCCTATTTTTATACAATCTCTCAAAGGAATCTAGATAAAAAATAGAAAATATTATAAAAATAAGCCAAAATATATACAAAAGCACAGTACATATGTATATTATCTATACAAAAAGGTAACATATATACAAAAAGTAGGACTGTTTCTGTTCACATTTATAATGCACTTACCTTAATGATGGGCTGGGATATTGCATCTGGTTCAAAAATAACCGATTTTGAACATATTTTTAAGGAGCCTCTGATTTTCCTAGAGATGAAAGTACAAAGGGTTATTATTAATGAACATAACAAAAGTCACAAAAGAATCAAAATACATTTTAACTAGAATGTAGATGACTAAAGCATCAACTAATAAAAGATCAACAAAGAAGGGTATGAAAGGTTGGAAAATACAGCAAATAATTTTCCTCCTCCCGTCCTCCCTAAAGGTTAGAGAATCTGCACGTGTTGTAACACGGTCTCACTGGTTGAGCACCGTCCCATGTATTCTATTCGTATTACTTCATCTGGTCCTCACAACTACCGTGAAAGGGAAACAGTTTTCTGGTCCTTAAGAAACGCTGATTCCATCCTGTCTGCTATAAATTCTTCTGACTTTTAATTTCCTATATCTTAACTATTCAGAAGGAGATACTAAATATCTAACATGGATTAGGCAAGAAATTTTTTTTTCTTATTTAAAATCATGGAAAAATAACAGTTTGCATTTAGCACATAAAATGCTTTTCCTGGTGATTCTGGGTTAAGGAGGAATTCAGGGAAAACTGGTCCTATGGTAATAAGCAATTTTAGAAACTCTGTGCTACCACTACAATATCGAAGAAATCTGTTACTGACGTCACTATGTTCCTCCTTTCTTGGGACATTTATAAGGTTCCAATGAGTCTTGGGGGGAAGCCTGCCTGAGCATGTTAGAGGCCAATGTGTCTCACCTGCCTGAAGCCAATAAAAATCTACACACTAGATTGTCTTTTACCGACTGGATGACTTATCAACGATCAAACCAAGGCAATATCTTATTATGTAATTAGAACACAGATTAAGAAATGCTGGAACATTACCTTATAAAAAAAGTCACCTTAAGAGTAGTTTCTAAGAGTACGTGTTTGTCTACAAGGATCTTATGTTTTTTAAAATCACTTGTATGACATTTGGACTTTTTCTCCAGCCGCTCCTTAATGTCCTAGTGAACTCTTACTCTGCCCATCCCAAGGTTCTCCTAACTGAAGCAATTATTTTACTTAAACTCCAGAAAGACCCACCTGCTTCTGTGTCATCCCTCGCCCACCAACTCCCACATCAATTCTTCTTCCACCAAAGAAATCTCACATCCTTCCTGGCTTACAAATGGCTTTCTAGAGCCCAGGATAAAGTCCCATCACAACTTGAGAAAGGCCTACCTCTGCGTACACGTATATGTGTACCAAGTGGACGAGAAGGCTGGTCGTGCTGAAGGTCATGAGTTAGTCTGCAATTCTTCTTCCTCAAGGGGTCTTTTAAACGTTGATTTGATATCATTTTTTTCTATGCTGTTAACTGCATTTACTTTTCTAATACCCCAAGTTACCTAATAGTAACTTAAGCACTTATGGCAATTGCTAAACAAATACAAACAGAATAAAAACCTCCCACGTATCAATCAGCTGGTTTCTGCAGTTGTTAACAATCATTCCTATTTTGTTCACAACACCTCAGAACCCTGCTGGATTTTAAACAAATTCCCAGACATCCTATACTTCATCTATACATACTTTAACATGAATCTCTAAAGATAAACTCTTTCAATGAATGACCTATCACTAGCACACCTAAAAAAATTAATAATTCCTTAATGTCATCGAGGATACAGCCAGGGTTCAAATTTTTCTGTTTCATATGTGTTTTTATAGTCGGTTTATTCAAATTGGAACCCAAAGTCCACATCACATTTAGCTGATATGTCTCTTTCTCTTAATCTAAGACAATTTTCATTTCCCACCTTATGAACTGTGTTAAATGCATCTCAGTGGTTTTCCTCTATCCCATTTCCTCTATATAATCGGTAAAAGACGACCAGCGTCTGGTTTGATTTTCTGGTGAGGATATATCAGAGAGAGTGCACATGTACTTCCCTCGTATCAGGAGGCCCCATTGGGTTTGGGTCATGTCAGTCTTGACACGTGCATTAAAAGGCTTCTCAGCAGCTTTCACCTGCTGGTTTAGCAGCCACTGAAGATTCTGTCTAGAGAAGAAGTTTGCCAACCCCTGATCTAAAGAATCAGATAGTAAATATATTTTCAACTTTGTGGGTCATTTGGTCTCTGCCACAACTATTCAGCTCTACTTCTAGAGGAAGGAAAGCAACCACACACAATATGTAAACAAAGTGGGTGTGGCTGCATTCCAATAAAACTTTGTTTACAAAAACAAGCGGCAGGCCAGATTTGACCATCGTCTGTCGACCCCTGATATAGATCCATCATTCACTAGGGATTGAAATTTTTAACATTCCCTGTGTTTATTATCTAGAATTCATCAACAAGGAGCAGCTTCAATGATCTGTGATTTGGTTACCCTGAAGTACAATTTGTACAAGGAAAGCAGGAAAAATACTTGATTCTTTACCTTTATTTATCAAGTTTTAGAAAAATGAGTTGGTGTCCTAATATCCTTCAAAGGCAACTAATATATGAAATGATATATATATATATATCGTTATTAACTCATGGATTTGAGCCCTACTGATACATTTCAACCCACTGCAGTCATTCTCTTCTGATGCTCAATCTGTTCCATTTTTTGCCCAGCTCTTCAGGCTGGTCCCGTGCCCTTTTAGTTCATGTGCAGTCGTTTCTGATACCTTCCTTACTTGCCAGTATGACAAGATGTTCCAGGCTCACCTCACCCATCTTCTCCCCTGACTTAAACGCAGACACTTCTCTTAAGAGTCCTCCTTCCTTCTAGTGGAGAGTAGCGTTTAGAGTAGCTCATTGCTACTGAGTTGTAACTAGGCCTTTTCAGAGGGCAGAGCTAGAAAATACTTTCTTTTAAAAGAAAAGCATGTGAATTTATATAAGCTTTTCCAATTCAAGTGTAAGATTCCAAGGTTCTTACTTAACTCCTTTAATACTAGATCTGTATCTCTTTTATACCGAAATTATTAACAGATACATTTTTGCTAGAATAACTTGCTTTTAGTTCAAAGTTGGCATTTTAAACCAAAAAACCTTCATTATATACTTTTGCACACAGCTTTCAAAATGTATGGCCATAAGACAAACAAACAAACAAACAAAAAACCAAAAAAAAAGTATGGCCAAAGAAACAATCTGTTTTTATAGTAAGAACAGTTACTAAGATATAGAGAAAACTGCCTTTCCTTCTAGTTCAAATCAAATTATCCATGGGAAAGTACTGGTTTTTATACCACACACACTGGTGTTTTATGATCATTACTCTGGAACACCATAATCCAAATAATTGAGGGCATAAGTAAAAAAAGGGATTCAAGAAAAAAGTGATGGAATGAATCAGAGCCCTACCCAGCTGATTTAAGAGACCAGGTACCGGGACTTCCTAGCTGGCACAGTGTTTAAGAATCTGCCTGCCAATGCAGGGGACACAGGTTCGAGCCCTGCCCCAGGAAGATCCCACATGCCGTGGAGCAACTAAGCCCGTGCGCCACAACTATTGAGCCTGTGCTCTAGAGCCCATGAGCCACACTATTGAGCCCATGTGCTGCAACTACTGAAGCCCATGCACCTAGAGCCCGTGCTCCGCAACAAGAGAAGCCCACGCACCACAATGAAGAGTAGCCCACGCTCTCAGCAACTAGAGAGAGCCCGTGTGCAGCAACGAAGACCCAACACAGCCAATAAAAAAACAATAAATCTAATAAATAAAATAAATAAATTAAAAAAAGATACCAGGTACCTACAACCTTAGAGGAATTAGTATACACTTAGAAACAATTTGAAGTTATGGCAGCAATGTACACGTAGGATTTATCAATCCCTTTCGTCTCACTACTTTCCCAATATAACAGGGGAAAACTATATGATTATACACGTAATTTTTAAAACATCAGACAACAGGAAAGTCTGTAAGTCCACAGAGATCCGAACACCTCCCTTACCTTTCACTCTGACAGCCCTGGTGCTGAATATGATTAGCTGTATGCTGTTCAAAGTAGTACTCCTCCAAGTTAAGCAGGAGCAAGGAAAACCTAAATTTGGAAAAAAACAAAACAAAACCTCATGTTTGTTTTCTTTTTTTAAAGTATAAGAAAGCAGAATACTTCAAGCATGTGTTCCCAAAATGCTTTTCCATCCATTACATCAATACTTATTAAGTGTATAGTATATGCCAGGCATGCCTCTCTATCCAGACAGGCCTGCCCAGCTATGCCAAAAATAAAATAAAGAAATAAAATTGTTTACCAGGTGGATTTATTGTTCCTTTACAGAAACTCCAAATTTCACGAGACAAAACTTACTCTTCCCTGAACCAAGCTCGGAGCTTTCCCACCTACGGAATGTTCATCCTTTGCTTCCCATGACTACACACTAGGCTTCCCCGCCTCATACCCACTCCAGTGTCACGGCTCGTGCGTGGCTGAGTTTCTCTTGCTACTCTCACAAGACTACATGGCTACAAGAGGTAGATCTTTAGATAGTCCCCTGTTATAAACCAATTTAATGCTTTGTATACAATGGGTATTTGATAAAATAAGCTGAACTGAGATTGAAAAATAGTTCTTTTTAAAGTTTTAAGTGCTTTAAACTGTTAAAAACAAAAGAAAAAGAAAAAGTATTAACTTAGTTGTATGGCCGCAGAAACCAATACATGGCAGAGAAGTGAAAATAACTGTTTTGTGTGCTCTGTGCTAAGGACCAGGAATGTCCATGGCACCCAGGCTTACAGGGAGAAGTTTGCGTGGCACTTGAGATGCGTCTGGAAGTTCCAGTGTATTAGAGAAAGACATCTAGATTCAATACGGCACAATAAGCAAATGTTGATTTCTGCTCCTCTGGAAACACTAAAATGTGAACAAAAATAGTTTTTAAGAGTAAAACCCACAGATTAAAAAAAATTGGACAGACATAAAAGCAGATGAGAAATAAACCAATAAATTTTGTGAGAAATGGAAAGCAGATGGGAGGAATCAGTACACATCAAAAACTAGAAGAGCAGATGCCTCCAGAAAAGGTACCAGTCAGCAGAAAACCAAAAATTCCACAACTGCCGGTATCAGGTACCAAGGAGGCAGGGATGAAGCCCAGGGGGACGGCTGAAAGTCCAAATGAGGCCCGTGGCCCAGATTCCTCCCCTGATGGTTCTCCCTACACATGGTTTTTCAAAACCAAAATTAAACAAGAGGCTCCAAACTAGACATCAAGTACAGTGGAGAGCAGGGCTATGGCATGAAAAGACGGTGATTAGCAAAAAGCAGGAAGACATATAACACTCCAAGAAGCAGTCCAGTAGATTATTAAAAAAAAAAAAAAACTAGCCCTAGAGAAAAGACCTATGGATACTAGCATTTGAAAAAAAAACCTTCCACATCATCATTCCAGTGAGGCCCAATAGAGTAGCCTCTAACGTGAAAGAACTAGACCAAACAAACAGAACACACCTGAAGGACTAGAGACAATGCACAGAAGAAAAGGTCAAAAGACTATAATTAGTACCCTTACAAAGAAGAAATTATCCATGAAATATACATGCAACAAGATACTGCTAAAAAAAAATTGAACCAACAGAAAAATAACTCATAAATTAAAAATGACAGCGGGAATTAGCTTCACCATCACAACAGGCAATTTTTATTGGCCTGTTCTACATTTTAAACCTCATGGACAAGAATTAATCATAGGCTAAGCTGCCAGAGGTCAATATGAAATGTTCTCTATTAATACTTACTCTAAATTTCAATACAATCACAAAAGTTAAAATTGCTAGCAATGTCCTTTGATGCACCAGATAATTTCCAAGAAGGTATAAATCAGAGGGACACTAAGTACCTTGCCCCTTACTTATAGCTTGTGTCTTAAGTCAAAACCTTTTGCTTGGGCTGGAGCTATGCAACCCTTCCTCCTCTTCCTTCCTATCCCCACTCCTCCTCTTACAGAGGGTAACATAAAATAAGTATTTGTCAATAGGACACTGGCATAATCTTGTTGCTATGAAGAATAAGTAGCCTTCACAGACAACAACCTGCTCTTCCTTATAATTAAGATGTAATCCTACCTTTAATACTGTTAAAATGTCCATACCAGCCAAAGTGATCTACAGATTCAATGTAATTCCTACCAAAATCTCAATGGCTTTACTACAGAAATTGAAAAAAAAAAAAAATCCTAAAATTCATACAGAATCAGAAAGCCAAAACAATTGAGAACAAAAAAGCTGGAAGCCTCACAGTTCCTAAATCAAAAGATATTACAAAGCTACAGTATTAAAACAATGTGGTACTGGCATTAAGACAGATGTATAGACCAAAGGAACAGAATGGAGAACTCAGAAATAAACTCTCATAACTACAGATCTTTCTGACAAGGGATCTAAAGCCAGAGTCTCTTCAGCAAATGGTGTTAGGAAATCTGGATATTCACATGCAAAAGAATGATGTTGAACCTTTCATACTATATATAAAAATTAACTCAAAATGGACTAAAGATCTAATTTTAAGACCTGAAACTATAAAACTCCCAGAAGAAAACATAAGGGGAAAGCTTCATGACACTGGATTCGGCAATGATTTCTTGGATATGATACCAAAAGCACAGGCAACAAAAGCAAAAATAGATAAATGTGACTATGTCAGATTTAAAAACCTCTAGGCAGCAAAGAAAACAATCAACAAAGTGAGAGGGCAACCTACAAAGCTGGAGAAAATATTTGCAAACCATATATCTGATAAGGAGTTAATGTCTAGAATACATAAAGAACTCCTACAACTCAACATCGACAAAAATTAACCCAATTAAAAAACAGGCAAAGGACCTGAATAGACACTACTCCAGAGAAGATATGCAAATGGCCAGAAAACGTATGAAAAAGATACCAAACATCACTAATCCTCAGGAAAATGCAAATCAAAACCTCATACACTGTTTAAAAAAAAAAAAAAAAAAGTTGGGGAGGATGTGGAGAAATTGCTGGTGGAACTGTAAAATAATGCAGCTGCTATGGAAAACAGTATAGAGGTGCCTCAAAAAATTAAAAATAGAACTACCATATGCAGGTAGGCAGATGACTCTGGTAGGCAGATGACTTCTATCCTCCCTCATGGCCTCATGGATTCAAGTCTCTCTCATTACCTGCTTCTTTAGCTCTTCTTCCTAGTCATCTAATTGCTCCAGCAACCAGGACATTTTAATTGACTCCTGTTCATTAAAAGCCTTGGCTTCCAATGCTCCATGCCTAGAGCCAGAATCAAAATTACCGTGAGGTATCACCTCACACCGGTCAGCGTGACCATCGTCAAACAGTAACTGCTGGAGAGAGTGTGGGGAACAGGGACCCTCCTGCACTGCTGGCGGGAATGTAAACTGGTTCAGCCATGATGGAGAACAGTATGGAGGTTCCTTAAAAAACTAAAAATAGAACTATTATGTGACCCAGCAATCCCACTACTGGGCATATACCCAGAGAAAACCATAATTCAAAAAGACATGCACCCCAATGTTCACTGCAGCACTATTTACAACAGCCAAGACATGGAAGCAACCTAAATGTCCATCGACAGAGGAATGGATAAAGAATTCGTGGTACATATATACAATGGAATGTTAGCCACAAAAAAATGAAATAATGATTTGCAGCAACATGGATGGATACTGAGATTATATCATACTCAGAGAAGTAAGTCAGAGAAAGACTAATATCATATGATATCACTCATACGTGGAATCTAATTTTTAAAAATGATATAAATGAACTTAGTTACAAAACAGAAACAGACTCACAGATTTTGGAAACAAACTTAAGGTGACCAAAGGGGAAAGGCTGGGGGGACGGATAAACCAGGAGTTTGGAATTAACATACACACACTGATAAATAGAAAATAGATAACCAACAAGGAACTACTGTATAGCAGAGGGAACTCTACTCAGTATTCTGTAATAACCTATGTGGGAAAAGAATATGGAAAAGAATATATATTTATAACTGCATCACTTAGCTGTACACCTGAAACTAATACAACATTGTAAATCAACTATACTTCAGTAAAATTTAAAAAATAAAAATAGAACTACCATGTGACCCAACAGTCCCAATTACGAATATAAATCCAAAAGAACTGAAAACATACTATCCAGAGATGTTTGCATATCCACATCCACTGCAGCATTATTCACAATAGCCAAGAAGCAGAGGAACCCAAACGTCTGTTGATGGATAAAGAAAATGTGTCATCTACATACCATGGAATATTAGCCTTAAAAGAAGGAAACCTTTCACATGAACACGTCACAACACACATGAACCTTGAAGGCATGACTCTAGGTGAAATAGGTCACCCTCAAAAAAGACAAATAGCCTATCATTCCACTTCCGTGAAGTATCTAAAACAGTCAAACTCTTCCTAAGAGAAAACAGAAAGGTGGCTGCCAGGAGCTCGGGGGAGGGGGAGGGAGGGAAGGCGAGCAGCTCGGTGGGGACAGAGCTTCAGTTTTGCAAGATGAAGAAGTTCTGGAGATTTCTGTCCCACAACAATGTGAATATATGTTACATGACTTTATTGTGACTTAAAAATGGTTAAAATAGTAAATCTTGGGTAGTTTTTAAGATTATTTTTAAAAAGTTTTTTGAAATATCTCATGTTTTTTATGTCAATAAAAATATAATCACATCAGCTATTGTAGAACTAAAGTCATTATATTGGTAAATGAATTCTATCCTCTTTAATTTACCAATATGCCTATTTTGTAAAACACATAAGGGATATAACCAAGTCATATTATTCAAAGTCAAAGGATTAAGAAACTTTCCTGAGTTTTTTCCTTTTTACTGAGGTGTTCAGTTACACCTGCTTGAAAATTTTTGCATGTAAAAATCATAATAAATTTGCATGGTGTTTTGAACAATGATTTTCAAACTGTATTCCACGGAGCAAAACATTCCATGCTTTAAAAAAAAAATTAAAAACACGTTTATAATTTTATGATCTCCCTCATTGGTGTTCTATCAGACTGTAAATTATCTCTTTAGGAGACTCTGGGCCCTGCTTCTGGGTATTCCTTAGTTTAATCCATCTTTACAGAGGTGTAGTGGCATTTTCTACAGATAAATTGACTCACTCTGCAATTTAACTTTCCTGAAAAAGATGCTGTTCCATCCTCATGTCGCCTAAACTGCAAAGCGTACTGTTCAACACTTAACCAACAATGGAAAACAAGTTCACTCCAGGCAGCCCTCAGAGCTGTGAACCCTGCATTCACGGCTACCCAACAATTACTCAACACTGTTGCTAAACAGGATTTATAATGGAGCCAGAAGATTTTGCTAGTCAATCTTTTCTCTAGTTGGAGATGTAAAACAGGCTTCACTGTGTTGAGGAGGATTGTGAGATGGGAGGAAGTGCCAGGACACTTCAGTGACGTGTGCACAGCAACGGAAAGGGCCTGAGTGGCCTGTATTTGCATCTCTACTCTGAATACCCCACTATCCTTGTACTAAGCTAGACATAGGGCCCCCACTACAACTGGTTTAACTAAGCTGGGCATTTTTGGTAAGCTTCTTAAAATGGCCTTTGAAACAAAGAATGAATTAAGAAAATGTTGAAGAGACAAGAACACAGTCCAGTGACCCACTGTTAAAAACAGGCCCCCAAGGGACTTCCCTGGTGGTCCAGTGGGTAAGACACTGTGCTCCCAATGCAGGGGGCTAGCGTTTGATCCCTGGCCGGGGGCCTAAGAAGTCTGAATGCCCCAACTAAGACCCGGCGCGGCATGCATAAATAAATAATTTTTTTTAAAAAAGAAAAAAACATGCCCCCAAGAATACATTTGACAGCAACCTCTGTCAAACAAATAATAAAAAAGACAGTCAAACAAATCTTACTCCACCTAACTATATGAACATCAATTTCTCCTTTCTCAATTCTACTATTAGGACATCACAAAAACAAATCTTATTCTCTGCCAAAGTGCAATTCAACTAAATCTACTGCACTTTCCTGACCTACCAGTCAGAACTCTGTCAAAAAGATGAGATTAGCATGAGATGACTTCACAGTGAATTCATGCCGGAGATGGGTGACAACTTCCTCTTCTGGCGGTTTATAAATAATCTGTCTGATCTAGAATCAACCCTAAACCTACTTGTGCACATATGCTCTTTCTGCACCCTTCCAAGTTCCTAGACACGGAAACACGCTGTGGTTCCAAACTCAAACTCTCCCAGTAGTTTACGCCAGGAGACCTAGGCACATGGGTGCCCTCTGCATCTTCACCCATCGTCTGAGGGTCTAGCCTGTCACTTTCCATCTCATGGTATCATTAATGGAATACAAAATACGAGCCACTTTCTCTTGTCAGGAATCAATTTTACACCACTGGGCTGAGCCCTATGCAGGAGCCTAGCTCTAAACACAACGTCAGGAGACTTTAAAAAATGTTACAGATTAAAAAAAAAATGTTTAAGTCACCATTCATTTGGGGCTTTAACTTTCTTGATGCTAATTTACAGACTGTGACATCCTCTTAATCTGTCCTTAGTTATTGCCCTTCTTGCTTTATATTTTATTTTTTAATTAGAAGCTCAGAGGAACATGACATGTACCACCATTCTATGTTTTTTTGCTTGTCTGATCTTCTGTAACTCTTCACCAAGGACCATTTGGATTGGATATTCTGAATCACCTTTCTGACACTTTAACAACCTTCCTGGGTCAGCATGCTTTTCAGAACTGTCCAGCAACACTCCTGCCTTTTTCTTTTTTTCCCCCTTTCCTTGAAACTTACAATATCTGCCTTCTGAAAAATTTATATTCTATGCATGTCAGAAGCCTTCTTAATCCCCCTGGGCTTCAACAATAAAACACTTGACACAACTGCCTTTTCTGATGGTTTCTGTCATTGCTACTTGGTTAATTAACTTCTTTTTAATACTCAGAATTCTGTAAAGTTCTCAAGTTCTCTGCCTTAAGATAATTTAAAACTCCAACAAGGGAAGTGAAGGAAGGGGAATTAGATCTCTTAAGCTTTGGCCAGGTGAGGTCTCATTTTCTGTGTTGCCACTTCCCGTTTCACTCTCCATCAGGTATACATCCACCATCTTCTCACCACTTAGGTGGCCCGTAACAAATGAATTATGTTCTCTCCATTCCTCTTTGCAGTAAGTCCTCTGGGTTCTTCCATGTGGTTCGTGCATTCCCCTGAAGATGCAGATCTCGGCATTCAGAGCCCACTGCCTCACTGCCTAACAGGTCTTCCCTTCTGAACAGTCTACGGCTTCTCAGCACTAGATTCTAATCTTGAGTCCCATCCCAACAAGCTCCAGTGACACCTAAACACATATGAATCCCCTTTTGTAATAAAATTCGACTCATTTTACTATCCACGTTCTATGCATTTGCATAGTGACACCTGAGGGAGTAAATGTTATTTCTAGTCCCTGAACTAATTGTTTTCTCAGGTAAACGACTGGTCCTCCCTCCACTGGAGCAGCACTTCCTGCCCACTGTCCTCCAGTGAAACCAATTTCACTCTTTCATCGGGCCTTTGAATCCTTCCCTTGGGAGTAAGTTTCTACTCTCTATCAGACCTAGGAAATTACATTCTCCTCCGACTATGTGAGAAGCAGTTACTTCCTGGCCAAGACGGTTGGGATATTGAAACCCCTTTCACTGACAGCATCCGTAAAGCCAGTTGTTCCTGTTTTCAAGTCTCAACTGCCTATGAGAACGAATGGCTAAAGTATCACCTTTGCTCTCAAGGTCTTTCAATTTCTTCACCAAGGGTCACAGCCCCAGGGAGGATGCTTCCATGAGCCTTCTCTACACTAGCAAGACGATAAAGGTGGAAGATAGTTTGAAGAAACAAATAACAAGAAATGTAGAGGAACGCTTAACTACGGTCATCTACAACAGTGCTTCTCAAACTGTAAGCATCTGGGGATCTTGTTAAAAACGTAGATTCTGATGCGGAAGATCTGAGTGGAGCCTGAGCTTCTGCGTTTTCTAGCAAGTTCCCAGGCACAACTGATGGGATGGCCCATGGACCACACGTAGAACAACAAGGTACTAATGTCTCCATAAAGCAGGCTTGGAGCATTCCTGAATCATTCTAACTTTCAGAGATACCGTAAAAATAAGCACTGGCCTAAGGTTTAAAACAGAAGCAGCATGCTGTGGCAGAAAAGGGGCTGGACTGGCTTAGAGGACATTTGTTTGAGGTTTATTGCAGCCGTGTCTTGCCGTTTGGACTTTTAGTCAAACCACTGTGCTTACTCAGGCCTCCAACTATAAAGTGAGGGGAAGGAGTTATAGATTAGATTAACTCAGAATTCCTTTCTTAACCCCTGAGTTTATAGATTAAGTAAACCTGGGCTTAAAGAAATAAGCAGGAATTCCATTTCAGGCATCATGATAGAAGTCCAAAGAAACAATCTCGATACAGAGCCTCTAAAACTGATGGATAAATTACTAAAAACTTCAAATGCTTGGCTGAGGTGATGGAATAGTAAGGGAAAGTCTTAGAGAAACAAAAGTCAGCAAGCACTGGAGCAGTCTCTTCTCAACTCGGAGTAGCAGAGCCTGAATTCAGGAGGGGAGGGTCACGGGAGGTGGCGGAGGGAGTAGAAAAAGCTAGGATCCCTAACGTAATACACTCTGAGCGTGGAAATAAAAAAACCACCCATGCTACCTTCCCCAGGGGGACATGGTAGGGCCTTGGCGTGGGGGCAAAGTAAGTCTCCTTTACAGTCTGAAATGACAACCCTGCCTTGACATACATTTGGGGCTAGAATTCACACTACCTATTTAGCCCAATAAAACTCAAAACAAATTAGTCTGGTCTCTCCCCCAACTCCAGGCGGATACACATGCAAACACTTTCTGGAAAAATACACTTTAATCCCAGATCTTCAAGGATTCCTGAGAATAAACGCAAGGAACAAGAGGCCACAATCAAAATTATAAATCAAGTGAGCAAGTAAAACTATTGAATGACGGTGAGTACAAGCAGCAAAGTGCTCAATCAAACCTGTAAGGGCTACAGATAATCTTCTGTATCTGATAATTACAAGGTTAAGTTTAAAAAAATAGGAGGACATCAAAAGTACAACAAAGGGGGCTTCCCTGGTGGCAGAGTGGTTAAGAATCCACCTGCCAATGCAGGGGACATGGGTTCGAGCCCTGGTCCGGGAAGATCCCACATGCAGTGGAGCAACTAAGCTCGTGCGCCACAACTACTGAGCCTGTGCTCTAGAGCCCGTGAGCCACAACTATTGAATCTACTGAGCCCGCATGCCACAGCTA
The DNA here is from genome assembly GCF_030028045.1 of Hippopotamus amphibius kiboko. Classification (NCBI taxonomy): domain Eukaryota; kingdom Metazoa; phylum Chordata; class Mammalia; order Artiodactyla; family Hippopotamidae; genus Hippopotamus; species Hippopotamus amphibius. The sequence goes on along the minus strand of NC_080190.1, from coordinate 124,167,196 downwards.
CTGAAGCCCACGCGCCTAGAGCCCGTGCTCCGCAACAAGAGAAGCCACAGCAATGAGGAGCCCACGCACAAGGAAGAGTAGCCACCACTGCTCTCCGTAACTAGAGAAAGCCCGCGCACAGCACAGACCCAATGCAGCCAAAAATAAACCTTTCACATGAACAAAAATCTTTAAAAAAAAAGTACAACAAAGGAACACACTTTTATCAAAAATGACCAGGTAATTGTAAGCAACCCAAACAAAACTAGAAATTTAAAAATATAATAATTGAAATTAAAACTTTAGAGAGACAGCAAACTAGGCAACTAGAAGAAAAAATTAGGAAATTGTAAGATGGATTTAAATAACCCACAATGCAGCACGGAAAAATCAAGATAAACACTAAACAGTCGTTATGAGATATTAAAGAATGGGGAGAAGCAGTATTCCAAAAGCTAACGGCTTGGCTACAAATTTTCCAAAACTATTCCAGCTTGAGGAACCTCAACCAGAAGAGATGAATAGAAGGAAATGTCTATAGAGCAAACAGCAAACACTACAAAGAAGCGATCTTAAAAGCAGCCAGAGAAAGGCAGCTTCCTTGCAAATAACAATGAGACTTGAATGACAAGGCTTTGTTGCAGGCTGGTTTCCCAGAATAGAAGGTGGGCGGCCACAAAGCTCCTTGGAGACCTGCCCTGCCCTGTGTTAAAGGCAACCATCTAGATCAACAAGGTTGGACCTCAGTGCCTTCATCATGCCAGAGGAAGTGCAGGCAGCTCCCTAACCATGAACACAGATACACAAATCTACCCCACTGTGTCATGCAGACCTAAGTGCAAGGCTTAGACAGCCCCCCAACAAGCCAGGGAAGGGGCCCAGCCAATCCACAGCCACAAAGGTTGCACTGGGCCTGGCGAACAAGGTTCCATCACAGAGTAACTCTGCTGGATCCTGGCCCTGGGTCACCCCATGGGATCCAGGCTTCTCCTGGAGTCTGAAGCCTGCCCCTGCCAGGGGGCTAAGAGCCACACCAGCAGGGCACGCACTCCTGTTACTGACCTCTCTCTCCTCTGTTGAGTCTCCCCCACCGAATGCAGCTCCAACAAGCCTGATGCATATTCCTGGCCATCTGCCTTCAGTTCCAGAATCTTCAAAAGGCTGAGAGAAGTATACCTCCAACAAAACTTACTTGCAAAACAACGGCAATGGACTTCCCTGATGGCACAATGGTTAAGAATCCACCTGCCAACGCAGGGGACACAGGTTCAAGCCCTGGTCTGGGAAGATCCCACATGCCGTGCAGCAACTAAGCCTGCGCACCACAACTACTGAGCCTGTGCTCTAGAGCCCGCGAACCACAAAGACTGGGCCTGCACGCCACAACTACTGAAGTCCAGGCACTCTGGAGCCCACATGCCACAACTACTGAAGCCTACATATCTAGAGCCTGTGCTCCGTGACAAGAGAAGCCACCACCCTGAGAAGCCCACGCACTGCAACAAAGAGTAGACCCCGCTCGCCACAACTAGAGAAACCCCACGTTCAAAGACCCAATGCAACTGAAGAAAAGCAAAAACAAACAAAAAAACAATGGCAATATAGGGATATGTTCAGGCAGACAAAAACATGGTTTATATCATCAGACCCTCACCAGGGGAACTTCTGAAGGACATTCTTCAGAAAAGAGAAAATTCTGTCAGGAAGATATTATACGCAAGAAAGAACACCAAGACAACGTAAATATGCATGTAAACTATACAAGCATTAACTAGACAATTATAATGTCTAATCTGTAGGTTTAAAATATAGATGGAAAATATTGGACCATAACAGGCTATAATTTAAGATGGGCCAACAGGACTTAAGTATTCCAAGATTCTTATACTGTTAGGAAGGAGGGCAAAGAGAATGATTAGCCTCAGACCTTACATTAAATATAAATGTTAAAATTTCGAAGGTAAGCACTAGAAAAACAGAAACAATATATAACTTCCAAACTCTTCAAGAAAAATGAAAGGGGACAAGGGGATCTTAGTTAATTCAAACAAAGGAAAAAAATAAGAAAATTAAAGAACAAAATGAAAAAGTAAAAATGATTCCAAATATATCTGTAATATTAATAGATGTAAATGGACCAATCTGTCAAGACAAGAAATATCAGAATGAATTAATAAAAAGTCCAACTACAAGCTATTTATAAAAAATAAGCCTAAAATTTAAGGACAAGAAAAGTTGGAAGTAAAAGCATGAAAAATTATATATAATGCAAAAACCAAAAGAAAACTAATATAGTAATATTAATATCAGACAACATAGAAAACAATCATTACTAGGAGTAAAGAGGTCATTACACATTAATGAAAGATTCAATTTGCTAAGACGTCAATTCTAAGCTTATATAGTTATAGCAGAAATGGACAGAAATACAAGATGAAGTTAGCATCATGAACCCTCTCCCAATCAGAAAAAATTCATTAAGGAAATAAAAGACCTAAACAATAAACAAGCTTAATGTAATAGATACATATATACAATACTATACCAATATTAATATACATCTATTTTCAACTTCACATTGAACATTTATGAAAACTGACTACATACCCAGTCATAATACAAAGTTTCAAAATATTAGTATTACTCAAACCCCATTTACTGAACACACTTTCAAAAATTAAGAAAAACAAGAAGATAATTTTCAAAGTCTATTAGCTAGAACTGTTAAATATCTGGTGAGTAACAGATGAAAGATGAAATCACAATGGTATTCAGGAAAAAAACCAAGCGATGAGTTCATTAAATGCCCACTCCCACTTTATATCACATTTGAAAAATCATACAGCAAACACACTCAAAATCCACGTATGGGTAGATTCTGGTGTCTTCTTAAATAGTAGCCATTTTGGAAGAAGTTAATTTGAGACAGTAGAAGGGAATAAGGTAACAGGCGAGTAACGCATTTTGGGTACAGCCAGTGTAAATTCTAAGTTAATCAAAAATTAGCAGCATTTATTTCCACTTTCACTTTTTTGTTACATAAGAAAAATAAATCCTATTTATTTATATCATAGTTTCATCAATTTCTCTCAGCCCATCAGCGCTCCTGACTTACTGAGCACTGATGCTGCAGTTTATTTGCATTTTCAAAACCCAGCAAATCCCACAGAGGTATTTAAAGAATAGGATGACCAGTCTTAAAAACAAAAGATTAAATCAAATCAGAGTATAATAAATCACTTTGCCCTCTCGGCAATTATTTTCAATCTAACAAATACAGAATTGACAAAATAAACATATTAAGTAAAAGATACTTAATATCAGCCAAGAAATTCAATATCAGCATAAGCAAGTGAATTATCCACACATGGAATGTTTGAAGCAAAGCTGAGGTCTAAGGATGCCTGTAATACGACTGATGTAATAGATGAGCCCAGTACAGAACTCATGATCATTATATTTTGTTCTGGAATGATGGCTTACAAGCCACGGCCAAGTAGTTTGTTCTGTGACACTATAGAGAGAAAACTGACTCGCTCCCAGTATAGACATGCCTCAACTATCTCAATTTCTGTACCACCCAAAAAGAAAACAGCTGTAATCCCACCACACCACTCCCAGATGTGAAGATAAATGTTTAGCAATCAGCTGACTCCTAAATCTTGAAATAAAAATACTGTAAATAGCAGCAGTTTGTAGAATATACTCCTATGCTAACCGACGGTACACAACTGCCATTCCCAACAATTCCAACATATGTGAATTGTCTTTTTAGATTGTTTTGCATTTATCATCATTAACACTTGCAAGGGACATTTTAGAACACCAGTAAGATCAATATGGCTCCTTCCATCTAAGTCTTAACCAGGATAACAGTGTACTTCACTTGAGTAGCCAAGTATCTCTTTGTTTTCTAATACTAGAAACTACTGCAAACCTTTCTTTACAGCATCACCGATAAATGATGCCACTGTACAGTTGTTCAAATCAGAAACCTGAGAGTAGGACTGGTATGTTCAGCAAATAAAAATACAGCACACCTAGTTAAATTGGAATTTCAGATAAATTGTAAAGAATTTTTAGTATAAGTATGTACCAAATATCACACGGGACATACTTATACTAAAAGATTATTCACTGTTCATCAGAAATTCAAGTTTAACTGGGTGTCCTGTATTTTATCTAACAACTCTAAGCTGGGATTCCTCCTCTGTTACCTCCTACAGGCAGTCCACCCCACCGAGACCTACCAATTCTACCTCCTAAAAACATGTAAAATTCATCCAATTTTCTGCATTTCTTTTGCCACTACCTTGGTCTAAGCCACCAATCTAAGAATCACCCAACAGTCCCTCTGCTTCTACTTTTGTAGAAACATCACTTATTCTAAACGTATCAGCATCAACTCCGTACTAGGAGAAATAAATGCTAATTTCAACTCTCTCTTTCCCGGGTCATTACTAGGTAGCAGCAGAAATCGAAAATGTCTAAAGCAGCATGAGAGGGACCAATGAACCTGCAACTCTGAAGAGGTGAGGCCTTTCATGGGTAACCTCTGAAACAGTTCAGAGGAAAGTAACAGTTCTCTTGGGTGTGCTGGAGTCTACACCTCTGTCAATCATTTTGCTAAATGGTGTTTATTGCCACAAAGAGATAAGCTAGGGGAAAAAAAAAGTCTGTGCAGCCACCGTCAATTTGGCACTCAATAACGTTGTTTTAAGATACTGTCTTTCAGAAAGAACTCGAAGATGTAGAAAGAGACTGCTTTGACTGTGAGGCATATCCCTGTTATTTACACTGCTATTCTAAGGACACCATCCCAGGAAGTATGCCCAACAACCCAAGCCACCGGGCAGGGGATTTGAGAATCTGGGCAGTCAGCAAGGATGGATTTAAATGAAGATAAAATACGTGGCACTGACTTTTTCAGATTACCGATGCGCAAGAACAGTTGCTGCCTCCTGACTGATGAATCAATATTTTGGTTGTGCACGCTACAGTCATCCCCGCGGGCTGCTGACAGCTTGCCGCGCTGCCCGATCAAGGGATACCAACAAAGCAGCTTACACACAGAAATGCCAGTGCACACTTTAAGAGGTGTGTGACACTGCAGAGCTCTACAGCTAACCAAATTAAACGCAAATTACTGCCATGGAAATAACCTGGCAGATCTAAAGAAGACAAGTTTCCCTGTATATCAAAGAGGCTATAGAATTGTTGCAATTGACTCTGAGATCATAGAACATGATGGCAATTCAAGCGTTTCAAAGCTCTTACAATGTGAATTTGAACATTCCTCTAATACAAAATAGCAAGTCTTAATGTTGTTGGCTCTGAACAAAGAAACGATTCAAGCTCTTTCCACATGAAACAAGCATTACAAAGAAGTCAGAACAGCCTCTTAGAAGAGTGAGTTACTTTCAGTAACAAGAACTCAGTATGATGATTTGACCTTGACACTAATAAACTGTGCATTTCGGGCATGTCTTTTACCCCCCCCCAAAAAAAAGTGAGTACTTTATTTAGGGTCCAGTTATTATTCATCAATAAACAAGGCTTTTTGTGGATAAAACCTAATCATGATACCAAAATCACTCTTGGAAGCCCTATCCAAGATACGTTTTTTGGTCTGTCTTCTTCTCTACAGCGGGAAATGAAATTTCAGATAATGGATATCCTAGCGGAGGCCAACATTAAGATCAGGAAGGGGTAGAAACGTCTGCATCCGGGTCCAGTCAATCCCTATAAAAAGAAGTGTGCATGCTGTAGGATCACACGAGCCTTAGGTCTGCACTGGTATTTCACGTACAATCTGCTTTGCTGGTCTCCACTCATCACACAACGTGACAGGCCAGCAGCACTCCGAGGTAACTGATTCCACAACCAAAATACTATATGTAAAATGATTCATTCCCAGTTCCTTCTGGCACCTGCGACCACAGACCCGAGGACCAGCAAGCTGCTTCTGTCAGTAGAAATGCACTGGAAGTTCTACGTACAGCAGGAGTGAGCTTTCTTCTAAGGGACTTCCCTTGGAGACCGAGGATCAGAAACTCTGAACCTTAACTGCTTTGAGGCCGTTTCAGCCTCTGCTCGGGGCCCCCAAATCCTCACCGGGACCCCCAAATCCTCAGCGGGATGCGGGTGGTAATGACTGTCCTGCCCCAGCGCTAAGGAGTGCGCAGCCTTCACAGGCACTTACAATAACGTCCCCTGTTCGGCAGAGAACGTTTGGGGGTTGGACCTCGGCTTTCCTCAGAATAAGGCCTCCCTTAGAGGCTCCCTCCCGGCGCAGGAGGGCAGGGGGCGCCCAGACACTCGCTTTAGGGCTGCAGCTGGCGGGAGCGAGGCGCCGGTGACCGGGGGCACCTGCGCCTACCCCGCAGGCGGGAGGTCGCCGGCCCGCGCGGTGCCGCCCGCGCACACAACCCGGCGGCAGGGGGCCGAGGGCTGGGACCCGACGCCGGGGACCCGGGGGTGGGTGGGGGTCCGCCGAGCCCGCTCACACCCCACTCCCACCCCGGGCCCCGGCTCCCAGCCCCGCGCGGCCCCTTCCGGGTGAGCCGGGACGCGGCGGCGGGACCCGCGTGGCCCGCCGGGCTCCGCCTGCGCTCGGCTCCGCCGCGGGATGGGCCCCGGCCCGGCCCGGCCCGGCCCGGCCCGGCTCCAGCTCCTGCCCCCGCGGTCTCGGGCCCACCGGCTCGACCCTCCCCGGGGCCGGACGCTCACCTCTCCTTGGAGTAGAGCTGCAGCTGCTGCTCGCGCTGCTTCTTCCGGATAAACGCCATGGAGGGCGGGCGGGGCGCGCGGCTGCGGCTCGGGCTCGGGCTCGGGCTCGGCTGCGCCGCCGCGCCGCCGGCCCAGCAGGTCGCGGAGCCGCGGAGGCGGGCCCGGCAGCCGGCCCCCGAGGCCCGGCCGGGAGAGCGCGCCTGCGGCCTGGCGGCCCCGAGCCCACGCTGCGCCCGCGTCCCGCCGCGCTCAGCGCCGCATCCTGTCCGCGTGGGGACTCGACGCCGGAGCCGGGGGGGGGGGGGGGGGGCGGCGCGGCCACCCGAGACCGGCCTGGGGTCGCTCCGTACTCCTCGAGCCCCCGCCGCTTCACCAGCCGCCCCGCGGCTCCATTTCAATGCTTTACGCCTGGAGACGGCAGCCTGCGCGGAACTAAGCCAATCTGTTGGCCACAGGGGTCCCGAATAACATTTGGGTCTTTAATCTCTTGGTAATTGAAATAATTAGTCACATGACTTTCTCTTTTTCTTAACAGCTTTATGTAACTCACATGCCAAACAATTCAGCCATTTAAAGTGTCCCATTCAGTGGGTTTTAGTATATACACAGATGTACCCAATTATCATTACAGTTGAAACTGGGCAGGACCCTGCGGGGGGGAGGGGGGGACTCCTGGGTACAAAAGCCTTTCCGCCTCCCCCGTTTTTTGTTTGAAGAAAAAGGCTTTGGTCCCCTAGGCCTTCCCTGAGTTCCAAAGGGGAGATTTAAACAGTTACTAATCAGGGAAGTGAGGGAAGGCAGAAACAAAGGAAAAGCAGTGACCAATAGTGCAACTACAAAAGCAAAGTCCTAGCCCCTCCTCAAAGGAAATAATACATCATGTATCTCTGAGCTCTTCTATAGCAGCTAAGGCTCCCAGCCCGGTGGAGGATGGTAATTTCAGGCTGAGCACGATTCTTGGGGGAGTTCAGGTCTTTTGGGCAGGAGCCACCAGTTCTTCCTGACCCCTGTGATAAGCATTTCTCAGCTCCAAACTGTGACACTTTCAGTTTGTTTGGCCTTACTGTGTGTCAGGCACTCAAACTTGGGTTTGTCAGCACAGTTTTGGAACATTTTCACCACCTGAAGAAACCCATACCTTTTAGAGATCACCCGCCGCCCCCACTGACCAATACCCTTTAGTTATCCCTGCAAGTCTCCCATTTCCAGCAAACACTAATCAACTTTGTCTCTAGGAATTTGCCTATTCTGGACTTTTCATAAAATGCAGTCTAGATTATGTAGCCTTTTATGTCTGGCTTCTTTCATTTAGCATAATGTTTTCAAGGTTCATATGTGTCTCAATACTGTAAGCAGACAGTGTAGTGAAACAGGAGGGAAGAGGGCAGGGCACAACCTTTGAAAGAATGACATAGCCCTAGGACATAACACAAACTGATTAGACCCAAATGGGTCCAAGATGGTGGACAAGTCAACTTCCAGGTGCCATGACAGTTCCAAGGCTGACCTTGAGGATCCAAAAGTGGGTGGTGGCCCAATCTGGAATACTCCGCCCACTCATTAGCCTAGAAAATTACCCACCCTTACAAACACTGACAACCCCCATACCCTGGTGCCTTTCTCACCTTCTGAGATGGCCCACACTCTGTCTGCAGAGTGTTTCTCTCTAAATAAGTCTCTAAATAAACTTCTTACCTACCACTTTGTCTCTCACTGAATTCCTTCTGTTATGAGACATCAAGAACCTGAGCTTCATTAAGTCCTGAAACCAGGTGTGTGACCTCAGTTGGAAGATCTTGGGCTTCGGCCGGCTTTGAGTCCTGGCCACGTGGGTTCAAGTCCCAATCTGAGTTCAGCTGGGTTTAATTTATTTTGTTGAAGTATAGTTTTGTTTGTTTTATAAATTTATTTATTTATTGGCTGTGTTGTGTCTTCGTTGCTGCACACAGGCTTTCTCTAGTTGCGGCGAGCGGGGGCTACTCTTTGTTGTGGTGCATGGGCTTCTCATTGTGGTGGCCTCTCTTGTTGTAGAGCACGGGCTCTAGGCGTGTGGGCTTCAGTAGTTGCGGCACATGGCATGGCTTTCTTGACATAAATCTAAGCCGTTTTGTGCTTAGGTTTTGTGCTTCGCACTGCCTTGAGCTGTTTTGCAGAATTTAAATCCTGCCTTAGGACCTCAACCGCCAGATGAAGTGGAATCTAAGGATGATGATGATGACCTTTTCTGACCCTCAACTTCAATCAACTAAAGCTTGGACTCTGCCTACTGCCCAAGCCCCTTCATGAATATGCATGTACCTATAGCATAAGATTTCCCTAATTTTGTTGTTCAGAGAGACACTGCTTTGGGAAACATCTCCATGTTCTCCTTATTCACTGCAAGTAATAATAAACCCTTCCTCTTCCAACTTTGGCTTGGTTGTGTCTTTTGCCTTGACACCCACCACGAGGTGAACTTAGTTTTCAGGTAACATGATGTCATTCCTTTTTATGGCTGAATAGTATTCCATGGTGTGGATTTATGACATCTTGTTTATCCATTCAGCAGTTGATGAACATTTCAGTTGTTTACACCATTTGGCTGTTATGAATAATACTATGAACATTCATATACAAGTTTTTGTATAGATGTATGTTATCATTTCTGTTGACTATAAACCTAGGAGTAGGATTGCTGAGTCACGTAGTAACTGTTTAAACATTTGAGAAACTGCCAAAATGTTTTCCAAAGTGGCTGCACCATTTTCCATTTCCAGTGTATAAGGATTCCAATTTCTTCATGTCCTCAGCAACACTTGTCATGTTATCTGACTTTTTTTGATTATAGCTATCCTAAGTGGATGTGAGTTACGACTCCTTAACATATTCTAAGAAAGAGCCTGTGGTTGTTTACCTTTGAGGGATTCTTCAACAACAAACTTTAAATTACATATATGCTGACATACCCAATATTGTCTTCTAGACCAGGTTATGCAAGGTTAAATTTTTAAACCTTCAAGGTCAATGTGTATTTCAGCTCTCTAGTATGTGGAAAAATGATGCATAAGGTGGCCACTGTTACAATTTTTTGAAATGAATAAAGGTGCATGGGTACCCTGTGACCTGGATTGAGTCTAACTGAAACCGTGGACCTCATGTTGGGACTCAAATCCACATGCCAGACTCGAACCCAGCTTCAACCCAGATTGCAACTTGAACCCACGGTCTTTTAATAGAGATCACACACCTGGTCAGAGGAGTTAATGAAGCTCAGGTTCTTTATGTCTCATCACAGAAAAAATTCAGTGAGAGACAAAGTGATAGGTAGAAAGTGGACTTATTTAGAGAGAAACACACGCCACAGACAGAGTGTGGGCCATCTCAGGTGAGAGGCCCCAAAATATCGGGTGGTTAGTTTTTATGGGGTGGGTAATTTCATAGGCCAATGAGTGGGAAGATTATTCCAACTATTTTGGGAAACGGGTGGGGATTTCCAGGAATTGGGCCACCACCCACTTTTTAACCTTTAGTGATTAGCCTCAGAACTGTCATGGCGCTGGTGGGTGTGTCATTTAGCTAACGTATTACAATAAGTGTATGAGGCTCAAAGTCCACTGGAAGTGGAATCTTCCGCCATCTTGGACCTGGTTGGTTCTAACCAGTTTTTGTCATGTCCTATGGCTATGTCATTCTTTTAAAGGTTGTGCCCTGCCCCCTTCCCTCCTGTTTCATAATAACCAAGCGCTACACAGAATCTATAACTATAAAAAGTTGTCAGTGACATTAGCCCAATGTTCCTATAGGAAATTGTGATGTTGTTGGGTAGCCAAGACAAGCATGAGCAGGTACGTGATGAAATAAGTTAATTTGTCAAGAGATACATGATAACTCTCTATATGAGAAATACTACAACAGATGCTGTGAGTTCAGAAGAGAGAATTCACTTTGGCTGGAATAAGGCCAGAAAAGAGCATCCAAGTTTTCTTCTTTTAGGTAAACATTAAAGGATGATGAGAACCTGGTGGGTGGAGAGTGACAAAGATTCTCACCCTGACTGAACTCTAGCCATGCCCCTTTGGGCCTTCTTCTCAACTAGGCTTCAGCCTCGGCCTAGAAAAACTACACTCAGCACAAGTGATTTTGCCCACCACCCTCCCCGCCACATTAAAAGACTCAGACAAACACTAACCCAGTTTCTGACAGCTCAAGGCCTCCTCCTTAGGGGGACCCCAGCCCCCCTTAAGTGCCTGCCTGAGAAAGCTCAAGGCTGCCCAAAGAATTTGCTGTTTGGTATAGCTGACACCTGACATGGGCCCTGATTGCTGTTTCTTAGGGCATTTACTAAAAAGGGCTTACAGCTGTGAAGTCTTTCTCTGAACCCTTGAGATGTATTTGTATCTCCTACAACCCAGGAGTGCCTTTCTCAAGGACTTGAAAGCCATTCCTTTGAAATGAAATCATCAGGAAGGACAAGGCTTCTGTCTCCTGCGCTCGGTGGGAAGAAAACTACCAGCCAGCAGATAGAGACACAGCACTTACAGTGACCCTCTTCTTGTGATGTTTCGCTTCCCAGCCTTATCTTTGAGAAGAGAAGAGGAAGAAACGCGCCAAAAGGGTTTTCTTAAACAGCGCGGAAGCACACGCCTCTGCTGTCACAGGGTTTGTGTTTGCGGAGCAGTAAGGGAGAAAGGAGGTGGGAGCCCCGCACCCTCCTGCCCCCCAGCATCTGCTCCCTTCTCGTCATTCCTGCTGTTTTGAAGTATGTTTGCTCCCATCAAAGGCCAACTTCCCCTTCCCACTCAACAACTTAGCCTTTGTAGGGACCTCCTAGGTGGCGCAGTGGTTAAGAATCCACCTGCCAATGCAGGGGACACAGGTTTGATCCCTGGGCCGGGAAGATCCCACATGCCGAGGAGCAACTAAGCCTGTGCACCACAGCTACTAAACCTGTGCTCTAGAGCCTGTGAGCCACAACTCCTGAATCCCCTGAGCCTAGAGCCCATGTTCCACAAGACAAGCCACCGCAATGAGGAGCCTGTGCATCACAATGGAGACGAGCCCCCGCTGTCCGCAACTAGAGAAAGCCCACGCGCAGCAATGAAGACCCAGTACAGCCAATAAATAAGTAAATAAATAATTTATAAAACAAACAAAAAAACCCAGCTTAGCCTTTGTAATTATCCTTTCTCGCGTCCCTCTTTCTCTCTCTCGCTTTGTCTATTTCTCCCTATCGCGCCATTCCCATCCAAATATGTAGTTTTCAAAACGTGTTCCCTTTATTCCATGTCTCTCTCCATCTTCCTGTTCTTAGCGAATCTTCTTGAAACATCTGCCTCCCCTGCTGTCTCCGTTTTCTCACCTGCCTTGTCTTCAATCCATGCCACTTGGACGTCTGTTTCCACTCTAATGCTTCTTGTCAATTGGCCTCATTCATTGGTCACTTTTCCAGCCTCGACTCTTCTGAACTCTCTGCAGAATTCAGCGCTGTTGAACATGGCCTTCAACACAGCTCCTCATTGGAGCTCTTCCCCTTTCACCTCTGAGACCTCACAGTTTCCTTGCTTTCCTCTTTCCTTGCTTCTTCCTCTCTCTCAGTCTCCTTGGTTGGTGTCTCTCCGGCCTGACTTCTTAATGTTGAGTCTCTGTATTCACTGTGCATTCCAACCAGTGCCGTGATTGGGTATGTATGTTGGGGGGGGTGGGGCGAGGAGAGGATAACGTCTTCCCTCCGTGTGTGTGTGAATTAAATTCAGTAGCAAATTTCCATGGTTCTCTCACGTGGATATCTACCAGGGAAGACATGGAGGAGAAAAACTCAGGATATACAGCCAAGTAAAAGTTTTCAGTGGAGGCTGAGTGAGAGGTCACTTTGAAATGGACATCCCTCAGGAAATACAAGTTTTAGAGTATTGAACCTCCACTAAAGCTGAGGAAAGCCTTGAGCCCGTCTTACCTTGACCTTGAGTTGCTGACAACTATAGTTTGAGGTAATAATACCTACCTCAAATGAAGGGAATTGTGAAACTGCACAACTCAGACTGGGACTTGAACCCACTGTCTTTTAATTGAGATCACATACCCGGTCTCGGGACTTAATGAGGTCCAGGTTCTTGATGTCTCATCACAGAAAGAATTCAGTAAGAGGCAAAGTGGTAGGTAAGAAATGGATTTATTGAGAGAGAAACACGCTCCACAGACAGAGTGTGGGCCCTCTCAGAAGGTGAGAGGCCCTGAAACACGAAACACGTGCTGGGTAGTTGCGTAAGCTGATGAATGGGAGGATTATTCCAACTATTTTGGAGAAGGGGCAGAGATTTCCATGAACTGGGCCACTGTCCACTTTTTGGCCTTTTTTTTTTTTTTTCTTGAAGGGTAGTCCAGCATTGTTCTTTTTTTTTTGTTTGTTTATAAATTTATTTATTTATTATTTTATTGGCTGTGTTGGGTCTTTTTTGCTGTGCGCGGGCTTTCTTTTTAGTTGCGGTGAGTGGGGGCTACTCTTCGTTGCAGTGCGCAGGCTCCTCATTGCCGTGGCTTCTCTTGTTGCAGAGCACGGGCTCTAGGTGCGTGGGCTTCAGTAGTTGCAGCACATGGGCTCAATAGTTGTGGCTCACAGGCTCTAGAGCGCAGGCTCAATAGTTGTGGCGCAAGGGCTTAGTTGCTCCGTGGCATGTGGGATCTTCCTGGAGCAGGGATAGAACCCGTGTCCCCTGCATTGGCAGGCGGATTCTCAACCACTGCGCCACCTAGGAAGCCCCTTTTTGGCCTTTTGTAGTCAGACTCAGAACTGTCACGGTGCCTGTGGGTGTGTCATCTAGCTGATGTATTACAATGAGCGTATAATGAGGCTCAAGAGCCACTGGAAGTTGAACCTTCCACCCTCTTGGGCCTGGTTGGTTCTAACCAGTTCTGTCATGTCCTCAACGGCTCTGTCATCCTTTTAAACATTGTGCCCTGCCCCCATCCCTCCTGCTTCAATTGCACGTCTCAGGAGATACAGTAAGCTCTGGGAGAGACCTCAGCCCTTCTCCAACCACCCCCCCCCCGCACCCCCCGCCCCAATTCTCATCCCCATAAAACTCAGAGCTTTGTTCTCTTGAAAGAATTTCCATTTAGAGTCTTTTGCATACACAAAACACATCTTCGAGCTCTTGGTAATGTTTTTATTTTCACCTCACAGACTAAGCTCTCAAAACTTCAAAGACCTTTGTACTTCTCAGTCTTTAAAAAGTGCATTTGGTTGTAGATGAGGATATGCAAATTTATGTACCTCCCACTTGCAAGGTATCACTTAGAGTAAATGAGAACACTGTCTTTACTATATTCTGTTTGTAAAATAAATATTTTTCAGTAGTGCGTATCTCTGCCTAAGCTATTTTTAAAAATCTTATGAAGGCATAAATATTTACCTGTCACCCTTTCTTTAGTTAGAAGCAGTAGCATACACTTTTTTACCTAGAAAAAAATGCCCATTTAATCTCCCTTCTCTTATGTATGTTTACGGCTTCCATTAGGCTTTTGAGCTTCTGTTCTCTCTGCCTAAGATGTCCGTCTACCTTTCTCCCACCACTTCTCCTGTTGAAATCCTACCAATACTTTAAGTTGCCACTCAAGACTTTGAAGTCTTCCCCGATGCACCCAAGGGGAGTTCCTCTCACATCCATTCACTCAGTACGTTTATTTCACACCTGTATTATACGTCAGACGTGGTGGCAGGCACTGGGTAGTGACTTCACGAATCTCACAGTCAGGTGGGGACTTTACCAGTGATCCCACTCCACCTTATATTTTTAGCGTCCGTCTCCCCACTAGGTTGGAATCTTTGGGGGACCAGGAACAGTGACTTGTTGGTCTTTGTGCCCACACCGCCACTCACCACAGTGCTGTGCGCCTGTGATGCTCGATAAAAATTTAACGTTGCACTCTTTTCAGCCATCATTCTGTTATGACTTGTTGCACTTTAAGTATAGAAAACTCGGTCAACAGCCGGAGTTCCTTTCCTCATTATCAGCACTGTTTGAATAGCTCAGTCATCTGATGTCTTGTCTCTTAGTCCTGTAGTCTTTTGGTCACAAGATCACTACTTAAGGTTAATCACCGTGATCAACCCGGCTTCAGAACCGAAATAAGGAGGAAAGACAGTCAGCTTGTTTGTTCCTTTTGCCAGGCAACCAAAAGCACTCCCAGAAACACACTCCAGACTCTCACTTACATCTCATCAGCAGAAATGCTATGTAGGCAAGCGCATAGCAGCAGCGGAGGCTAAGAAAACAAGTATTTGAAATATGCAGGCAGGGACTTCCCTGGTGGCGCAGTGGTTAAGAATCTGCCTGCCAATGCAGGGGGCATGGGTTCGAGCCCTTGTCTGGGAAGATTCCACATGCCGCAGGGCAACTAAGCCCATGACCCACAACTACTGAGCCTGGGTGCTGCAACTACTGAAGGCCACACACCTAGAGCCTGTGCTCTGAGAAGCCACTGCAACGAGAAGCCTGTGCACCGCATCGAAGATTCAACTCAGCAAGAAAAAAAAAATTTGCAGGCAGCATAGTGGGAAGAAGCGGGTAGAGAATGTTCTTGGGTCGCCCGACAAGCAGTGTGCACCCCATGACTAAGATAAAAATAGCCGACGACCGGACACGGAGAGCCCTTCTTAAGGGCGATCACTCTTTGAGACTTGTATTTTCTTCTTTATTTTCTCTTCAGTAAATATTTATTGACTACTTACTGTATGCCAGGAAATGTTCTAGGTATTGGAGACAAAGTTGTGAGTAAAGTCTTACATTTATGGAACTTACATTCCGGTGAGACTGACAGATTTAAAGAGGGAATTACATACATTCAGGCAGGGCTAAGTACCAAGAAGAAAAATAGAGCAGAGCAAGGGATAGAGTGTGAAGGCACTAGGAACTGCTTTGGATAAGGGGGTCATCGAAGCCCCTTCTGCTGTTTGATAGTTAAGCTGGTACATGAATGAAGTCGGAGACTTACTTGTGAAGACCTTGAGCAAAGGCATTCCAGACAGAGGGACGGTAAGGGCAGTAGCCCTGAGACAAGACCTGTAGCACCAGGAGCCCCTGCAGGAGGGACTGAGGCTACAAGGGGCCGGGAGGCCTGGGGCCAGGGAGGGTGCTGGACGGTTCCCTATTATTATTATTGTCACTGTCACACATAGTAATGTGTGACAGAAGCCACTGAAGGATTAAGAGCAGGGAAGTGACAATATCTGATTTAAATTTTAAAATCTGACAACAGTGTAACTAGCCTGATAGAAGCTCAGAACCTAGACTGACAGCTTTGAAAGTAGGTGGGAACAGTTACCAGCTCTTTTCCTTTTCACTTCTTGCCGAAATAACAGAGTGTTCAGCTCAGGTACCTGGAAATCATAGGTATAACGGGCTTCAGGGTGCATTGAGCCAATGGCTTATCAGTGTCATCAAAGACAGTTTCCTTCCATCTGTGTTAGATCTTCAGCATCATTTAACTGGATTGGAAGTCTAGTTCCCCTCCCTGCCGGGCTCATGGTACCTGCTGGTAGCAAACCAGCTGCGCGTTTTCTCCCTCCGTGAGAGGTCACATGTAGTCCAATGTGCACAGTGAGAGTCCAGGGTTCCCCTTGATCAGACCTCATAGGTCATGGCTACCCTCTGTATGTCAAAGACTCTGGCGAAGGGAATGGAATCGTCTCTGGGATTGAGACAGAGGCCATCTCTAAAGTTGAAGGTGGGAGCCAGCTTTCCCCAAAGCATGTGGGCTAAGTGAAGAAAGGGAGGAAAAACAAGTGAAAATGTGCATGTGAGAAGGACCAGGTCATGGGGCAGCAACGAGACTAGGTGGACACTACAGGTAACCACTTGTGTTTCCTCATCTTAGCAATGTGGGGCGCACGTCTTCTCCCTTTCGTGCCTGTCCAGGCTTTTGATTTAGTGCTGAGGTTTCTGGAGGGAGAAGACCTCATGTTTTTTCAGACAATTCTTACAAACTAGATTAAAAAATTTTTTATTGATTTCCCCACGTAGTTAATATTGTTTCTGAAATGCTGATTTTTATGTCCAGTTGCTAAATCACTGGGTGCCTCAGGAACTACACCTCCCCACGTTTGCATCAGTGTCCCCTTCCCGGGTAATGACAGCAGTCAGAGGGTACCTGTCGACTGTCCCCTGTACACTTTACCTTCCCTGTGTGAGTAAACATGACTGTAATTACTAGAGCCACCCCTCATTTAGGACCTTCTCTCTTGTACCTTGTAGATCCAGGAACTTTTTCCCATGCACACTACCCATCGGAGTTTAATGCAGATTAGATTAGAAGTCAAGCAGGAAATGATAAATAAAACCGTGATTAAAGATACACATTATCTCCTCTAGAATAGAGAAATGCCAACTTCATTAATAAATACATGAAAATTGAAACAAAATGCGATGCCACTTTTGGGTATCAAGTTAGCAAATAATCAGTGCTGTTTACAGTAACATCCAGTGCTCATGTGAGGCACTATTATACACCAGGGACAGAAGTAAAATTTGGGATATTTTCCCAGTGTGGCTGGTAAAGGGTTAGCAACCAGCAAGCTGGGAGAAAACAGGCTGATTTGGAGTGCTGATTTCTGCAGTATAAATACTCCTGTCATGGTCAATCTCAAGGTAACAGCATGACATCACTGAATGCAGAGCTGGGAGGAGATGTGCCCCTGTGAGCTAGCTCTTTCGGAGGGCAGTTTAAATAGATGGCTAGACCCATGAAATTCATGTCTAGGAATTTATTCCTAAGGAAATATTCAGCTGCACAAAGATTTATGTATAAGAATATTCATTGTAGTTTTATTTTTAATTGGTGAAAAATGAACAATAATCTAAATGTCTACTAAGAGGTCAATGGTTAAAGTAAATTGTTGAGTTTCTATTCAATACAATATTACGTGGCCACTTAAAATTGTTTGTTAGAAAGATTTAATTGTAAATGACTACATGTCAAAATCAGAAAATAATATATTCTCTATATTCTCAGTATATTTTAAGTGCACTAGAAAAAGATATAGCAAGTGTTCCCAGTAGTTATATCTGAGTAGAGAGATTATGGATTTTTTTCCCTTATACTTCTATATGTTTTTCAAAGAATATAAATCATTTTTGTAAAGGGAAATTAAATAGTATTTATTACTCATCTTTTAAGAGTACGTAAACAGCATTTTCAGGGTACATCCTAATAAATCCTCTTTTTCCATTTTTTTACAATTTCTGGACTAGGAAAACACTGTTTCTTTAAATTTTCTACTTCTCTTTAATATTCCAGGTGAACCACTGTCAAAGAGCCACTACTGACCTGGGATCACTTCTCCAGCCTGGGTCTCCAGATCCTCTTTTGCTGCGGTCTTGGGGATTCAGGTTGGTTTCCTTTCTTTCATGACTCCCAGAACACATTTTATTGCTTGAGGTTTGTTTTTACTTAGGCCGGCTGCACCAGAAAACAAAGCTTTCAGTTTTCTTTGTTACTTATCTCCTCCAAACACATTGACATATGTCTTTTGTTCTTTCAAGGGCTGTTTTCTTACAGTACTGGTCCTGGGACACTACTGCTAATGCCACCAGCACCTCTGAACGTCACCCATTAAGTGCTGTTTTAAGTTCTTTGTGTGTCTTGACTCACTTAGTCCTCATGACAATTACACGAGGCAGCTGCCGTCATCCACACCTGACAGGTGAGGAGACTGAATGAAGCACAAGATCACATCCAATAAACAGAGGGATTGGGACTGAATCTGCACAGTTTGGACCCAAAGCTCACTCGCTGAACTAGATTATCCTAAAAACAGCCAATGAAGCCGAGTGGGCTTTCACTTTCTGCTTTCCTCTTCTTGGGGGTCAGAATGATAAAATCCTTTTCCCATCCATCTTCCAATTCCACCTTTAGTACAAGCCATATGGACACTTCCATTCCTTGTAGTCCTTACTCAAGACATAAGGACAACAATAAGCTGAACAAATGAGAACAAGTGGAATATTTATGTCTCTGAGAACCTTTTTTTTTTCTGGCCACGCCATGTGGCTTGTGGGATCTTAGTTCTGCCACCAGAGATCAAATCCTCGCCTTCCGTAGTGAAAGTGCCGAGTCCTAACCACTGGACCGCCAGGGAATTCCCTATCTGCGAACTTTTAAACAGGGTGATACCACATTCATTAGACTTCAGTCTTATTCTTAAGGAAGAATAATCCTTATGTATCTTTCTTAAGGAAGAACAATTCTTATCGTTCCATGGTGTTTCCTTAAAACCAGTCAAGACCTCTGCTGGAGCCATCTCACCACCATGATGTTATTATTACGGCCCACGTGTGGGCTGGTTCTCTCTGCTCCAGCCCATTGACTTGTAGATAAAATTGGCTCTAAGCTCACGGAACTCAAAACCCTTTCCAAGACGTCCCTCCTTCTCTGAGGGCTTCCATCCTCCTGGCTTCCTCTGCCTCCTGAGATCCTGCTTCTGTACACGTGTCTTTGTTTTCACCATGGGGGGCCCTTTACCTGCCCTCCTCCCCACTGTGTTACCGTCCTTACCGGAGAGCCATGAGTCCTGGGGGGAGTAACATCAGTGCAACTGTTACAAAATCCACATTAACGGGACTTCCCTGGTGGTCCAGGGGTTAAGACTCCGCCCTTCCACTGCATGGAGCACAGATTCCATCCCTGGTCAGGGAACTGAGATCCCACATGCCTCACGGCCAAAAAAAATTGTTATTAATATTTTCTGGGTCATTTTAAGTCTTCCACTGAGGATTTTTCATGTTGTTCTACCACAGAGTCCAGGCTCACAAATTCCCACCCCCTCCCATCTAGCCTCTCTACGGCTAAGTGGTTCTGCCTCGGGACCATCTGGGGGGGCTTGTTAGAAACACAGATTGCTGGGCCCCACTTCATCCAGTAGATCTGAGGTGGGGACTGAGAATATGCATTTCTATTAAACTCTTTGAGAAACACTGCTTTAGAACAGATTCCTTCCCAGTCTTAAAGAGAGCAGTTCCACCCCCTTCTCTTGTGTATCAGCAAATACACTAAACCCTGGGGGGCTCACATTTTACTGCAAGCACTTAATCAGCTCATTTTCCCCAACAAAGACATCTCCCTTCCTAAAAGGAAGGATGGGCCAGATTTAAACAAAATAAGCCATTTTCCCCTCACTGTGTCGCCTCATCACTGTAACTGTCAATATGATTGGTATCTGAATTTATGATGATTACTTTGTAGAAAATACTTCGCTTAGTAGTTTGCATTCATTTTCTTCCTCAGTCCTGTTGGGAGCTAATTCCCCGTGAATCTCTTGCACTTCCCCATGTTAGGCATCATCAGTCAATTTGCTCAGATTTATTTCCACTCCAGGAGAGTAAAGACCAAGAGCATCCTCTCCCTGGAGACATCCCAGCATAGTAAGGATGAAGACCTCAGCCTCCCTGCCCCAGGGAAGACTTGCTAGCATCTCGGGATAATTAATGTCATAGTTCTCTCCAGAGGACAGGGTGGGCAGGTTTACCAGCAGCCTCCGGATAAGGTTGGGGGTTTCCTGAGCTCCATGTTCCCGAGCTGTGACGCAGGACCACTGTGCATCCACACCCACTGGGCCTCTTCATCACTCCCGTGGGACTTGAGGGGCAAGGGGACTGATGCTGATGCGAAGCTCATGCTACCGGCTCCGCCGTACATAACACACTATCCAAATCCACATGGGCTCATTGTCCCCATAACAGCCAAATCTAGGGACATGTGCCAAGTCGACGCAGCTGCTGTCAATGGCCACTCCTGAGGAGCTGCTTATCTCTAAGATTGTTCTATTATTTCCGTTCTTTGGAAAAGAACAACTGAAGCTTTATGCAGTTTAATAACATGACCAATAGTAAGTGACAGTGACAAGATGTGATCCCATGTCTGCCTGACTCAGAGTCTACTTTCTTTGCAATTATACATTTCTAGTGGCAATTCTGAGGGCTTTAAAAACAACTAAGAATCGCAATCCTCATTATTGTAGTAAAGCTCTAAGTAACCTCGGGAAGAAAACAAAATCTCCCGCTCCTGTCAGTGTACCCAAGGGGAGCCCCAACCGGCCCACGAGTAAGCGCTGCTCCTGGACAAGCTTCCCTGAAAGCAGTGGCGTCACGGCGAAGAGGGTAGGGGGCGGCAGGGCAAGCTCAACGTCCCCGACGTCATCGGAAAGTCTGCTTTCTCTCGGCTTCTCTTAGTAACTTACATTTGTGAATCTGTATGTCCATTTTCAATCAGGTTTTTTGAGGTATCATTTACATACAGTGACATTCATCGATTTTAAGTGTGCCGTGGCATGTGTGGATAAGTGTGTAGTCACGTGCCCCCATCATGCTTGTGAAACAGGTGTTTCCATCACCCTCAAATATGTCCTTGTGCCCTGCTGTAAGGAATCCCCGCGTCCTTTCCTGTTTCCTGGCAACCATTGACCTGCTTTCTGGCTATTGATTTCCTTTTTCTACACTTTCATATAAATGGAATTATGAAGTATGAAGCAATTCCTGTCTGACTTCCTTCCCGCAGCACAGGGCTCTTGAGATTCATCTATGTGGTTACCTGGGCCATTAGTTCATTCTTTTTTTTTCTTTTTTCTTTCCCCGAACAGTAATCTTTGTACGAATGCACCACAATTTGTTTCTCTCTTCAACAGTTGATGGAAACCTGGGACGTGTTCAGTGTTTTTGACTATTATGAATAACGCTGCTATTAATATTTGAATACAAGTCTTCCTTGGAATATATATCTTCTCCCATGTCCTGGGGGCCATCTCCTGGAAGCTCCCATATGTTCCCAGGGTAAAACCCAGCTCCTAGCATGGCACCTGATACTTTTTAAGAGCCTCTCTCTGTCTATCTTCCCCACTGTATCTCTGAATATTTTCCGACACAAAGTGTGTAGTCCATTCATTCATTAATCCAACATCTGAGCACCTAAACAGTGCTGAGGGCTGAAGGTAAATATGAACAAAGCAGAGACGATCCCTGTCCTTGTAGAGCATCTAGTGGGTAAAATGGACTATAAACAAACAAAGATATAAAATGATTGCAGGGAATTCCCTGGTGGTCCAGAGGTTGGGATTCCACACTTTCACTGTGGAGGCCCCAGGTTCAATCCTTGGTTGGGGAACTGATATCCCACAAGCCACGTGGAGCCGCCGAAAAAAAAAAAAATCAAAAAGATTGCAGATCATGAGTGCTAGGGAAAAAAAGCATGAGATGAGATGACACTAGCTACCTGTCATAAGGCAGAGCGAAACATGGTTGGAGGAGAGAGGATCATAGAACAACAGACTGGGAGGTTGGCTGGGTCAGCCGTGTGGGTGCAGATGTCATCAAGAGTAATGATGGGGTAGGAAAGAGGAACTGGGTGAGCCCAGAGCCAAAGCCTTTCACAGAGCTGGTGGATTCCCAAGATGTCATTAGATGATAAAGCCTGATGTCATTAACTTCTAAGGAATTCTAGTTTTTGAACAATTTCAAAGAAATCATTTGAATGCAGCAAAATGGAGCACGGAAGATATGAGCTCTTGGTCCTAACGTACTTGGGTATAAGAACCCAGGACTGCACAGGATAAAGGACTAAGAATCTGGAGAAAAGGGAGAATGGAGATGAGATCGGATTCAGAGTAAGTGTCCTGTGTCAATGGCTTGAGAAGTTTGGGCTACTAATGACGACAGGAGTAAATAGATGAGAACCTGGAGGATGGGCAGGAGAACTGCAGTGTTTGGTCCTGAACATACGATTCCATGGCTTCTGCTACTGCCCACTTCTGATTCTCCGAGATTCAGAAGCCTGGAAGGGGAGCTTTGACTAGGAGTACGAACATGCTCGTCCACACGCTCAGGTCTTTGCAAAGCTGTTTCGACTCGGTGATTTCCCTGTCCTCCGACTTCCCGTTCGTGATTTGAGTCAAATTTCACTTCCTCCTTGAGCTCCCCAATCACCACTGTTACCCGCTCACACCCTCAGTGAAACAGAGCGTTCTCATAGCTTCCTGTTCAGAGTCTCATTTTAGATCACACTGTAATGTAACCATTTGTTTACAGTCCTGTTTACCTTCCTCTCATAACAGCCCCTCCAGGACAGAGATTATGTTACTCATTTCTGATTCGTAGCAATCACAGCAACTCATGGAGTGTCTGTCCCATGCATCTCTTATCAAGGAAAGTTGGTTGAGAGAATAAGAAATTAGGACTTCCCTGGTGGCGCAGTGGTTAAGAGTCCACCTGCCATCCCAGGGGACACGGGCTCCATCCCTGGTCCGGGAGGATCCCACATGCTGCGCAGCAACTAAGCCCGTGAGCCACAACTACTGAGCCTGTGCTCTAGAGCCCGTGAGCCACAACTGAGCCCGCATACCTAGAGCCCGTGTTCCGCAATAAGAGAAGCCCCCTCGCTCACCACAACTAGAGAAAACCTGTGCGCAGCAACGAAGACCCAACGCAGCCAAAAAAAGAAAAAGAAAGAAAAGAAAAGAATAAGAAATTCAACTCCACTGGTCTATTACCTGCTTTGTGGGATTGTATTTTCTCTTATTTATTTTACTGATCTTGTTCAAGTTTCAGAGTGTGCTCCTTCCATTAGTGCTTTGAGCTTAGCTAACAAATCCATTTTATCTTACTTACGTGGTTTAGCACAGTGTGCGCTGTGTGTGTGAGTCTATATCCTGACACACTGAGGTGTCCACACTTTGCAGCTCGTTCTTTCAATGAACCTTCTCTCTTTCATTGGTTCAATCACTTGCTCTCCTCCACCCAAGGAAGTATAGACTCCCTTTGTTTCATTATTCAAAAAGCACTACTTGTTTCACCCTACTTTTTTTCTTAATCTCTTCACTAGGGCTTAAGGTTAACTTGGAAAGCTCATTGAAAACAGGCCTGGTTGTCACGGAGTGGATGAGTGGAAAATATCACTCTACACATGGCCTTAACATTCAAGAAATTTTAATTGCAAAGTAGACTAGATTTCTGTTTCTTACCACATTTAATATAATCATTTATTTAAAGGGTATTGACAAGGACTTCCCTGGTGACACAGTGGTTAAGAATCTGCCTACCAATGCGGGGACATGGGTTCGACCCCTTGTCTGGGAAGATACCACATGCCACAGAGCAACTAAGCTCGTGCACCACAACTACTGAGCCCACGCACCGCAATTACTGAAGCCCGTGCGTCTAGAGCCCATGTTCCACAACAAGAGAAGCCACTGAAACGAGAAGCCCACACACTGCAATGAAGACCCAACGCAGCCAATAAATACCAACACAGCAAGTAAATTAATTAATTAATTAGTTAAAAAATAACGGGTATTGACAAATGAGAGGTGTGAATGGGTTACCTGTTTTCTGGATACATAAAGAATGTGGAAATTAGAACACAGTCGTGGTTAGGACAACACAAAACATCCAAATCTACTTTAGCACAGATTAATGAATAAGGTATCTGGTAAAGACTACGCAGATATAGCATATTGCTTTTTAAATGGTATGAATTGCTTTTGAAAGTAATAAAGCCTCCTCAGAATGCTGCTAATAATTGTGGAAGGCAAAAGAATAGCTCCCCAAAGATGGCCACACCTTAATCCTCAACATCTGTGAATCTTTACCTCACTTGGAAAAAGATTTTGAAGATGTGATTAAATGAAGGACCTTGCAATGGCAGGATTATACTTGATTACCTGGATGTGCCCATCTAATCACACCAGTCCTTTCCCCGCTGTGGCCAGAGGGAGATGTGACCACAAAAGAAAGAGCCTAAGAGATGGCAGTGGGAGAAGCACTTAAACCATGCTTGGTGGCCTTGAAGACAGAGGCCATGAACCAGGGGATGCAGGTGGCCTCTATGAATTGGAAAAAGTAGAGAAACATTAGTCTCCCCCAGAACTTCCAGACAGGAACACAGCCTTGCTGACGCCTTGGTTTTGGCT
Organism: Hippopotamus amphibius kiboko; assembly: GCF_030028045.1. Lineage (NCBI taxonomy): Eukaryota > Metazoa > Chordata > Mammalia > Artiodactyla > Hippopotamidae > Hippopotamus > Hippopotamus amphibius. The sequence goes on along the minus strand of NC_080190.1, from coordinate 124,142,559 downwards.
CAGTGAGACCCTACATGATAGTAAGATAATAAACTGTGTTGTTGGAAGCCACTACATTTAGGGTAATTTGACAGCAGCCATAGGAAACTAAAACATGACAGTGTTGTAAAAGTGATGGAACTGCTTTCCAGAAAGAAAAATACAGTGAAAGCCTGGCTGAGAGTGGTATCTAGTTTAGATGGAAATGGGGAAAGTAACTTTGGAGCATGAATAACCTTTGATTATTTTTTTCTAGACAGGTCTAATGACGACTGAAAACAAAGTAGAGAAAAGGACAATGTGATTCGCACCAAATGCTCTCGGTGCTGTCTCTGTTAGTGCGGTTGTGGGTCCTGCAAACAGTACAACACAGCACCGAGCTTGGCACTGAGCTCAGCACCAAGCACGGCACAAGAAGCTACTCTGAGAGACATCATAGGCACACGACGCTTATCACAGTATATTGTTCTAATTGTTCCATTTTCCTACGAGTTACTGTTGTCAGTCTCTTACCATGGCTAATTTATACACTGAACTTCATCATAGGTATGTATGTACAGGGAAGAACAGTATATATGGAGTTTGGTCCTACATGTGGTTTCAGGCACCTATTGACAGTCTTGGAACATAGTCCCCACACATGAGGAGGGGACACTGTATGTATGTATATATATTATATCCCTACTTGTTTATCTATATACTTGCTTCATTTTTTAAATTTTTCTACAACAAGTATATATCACTTTGTATATTAACAAAATATTTGGCCAAAGAAGAAAAATGGAAGAAGTGATTTACTGCAAAAAGGTCTGGTTCAAAGGTCACTCATACCAAAAATCATGACCCAAGAGCAAGCTTTCCAGTATTTCTAAATACTGTGAAAAAAATAAAGTACGCCAAGATAGCAACACACACACACACACACCTGTGAATCAAAAGTCATAGTTTTTTTAAAACTTCATATACCACCATGAACTTGATAGTCTCCTAATATTCAAAAGAAGGTGGATATTAGCAGTGTGGATATTAGCAATCGTGATTTTCTTTAACATAGTAATAATGAAATTTGTCAACATTTGGACGTTTTAAAATCACACGTGGGTGAAAGATCCACTCAGAGTGGGAGACAGAGCGAAGGGTTTCATGTAACAGAGGAAGAAAGTTCACTGATACTGTGTTGGTTTCCCCATTCAACCAACCTTTAAGAAGTTACCTCCTGTTGAGTTCAGTGTTGTATTAAAGAAGAAAACCCAGTTATCAATATGTGAGAAGGCTATTACATACTCCTTCCTTTTCTAACTACATATCCCTGTGAGATCAGCTTTTCTTCATATGCTTCAGTCAAAACGATATATCACAACAGATTAAATGCACAAGTGTATTCTGGTAATCCAATAAGCCAGACATTAAAGAAATATGAAAATTTATATTCAAAATATGAAACAATGCTATTCTTCTAATTGATTTTACTCCAAAAACATGTTTTTATGCAAATATTCATTTTAACATGCAATGGGTTTATTATTGTCATCTTAAAATATTTTTAAAGCATCTTGCTATTAATTTCTAATATGGTAAATATCAGTAGATATAACCTCACAGAAACAAAAGTTCTCAATAATTTTTAAGAGTGTAATGGGTTTGGGAGAAGAAGTTTAAGAATGGCCAAATAAACAATGCCAACAGGAAGTTCTAGAATCTGACAACTGACAGAGAGATTGCAAAAAATTGTTAACCAGGAATGTCTTGTTTATTTGATACACCTGTCGTTTTAGGAAGTGTTAAAAATATCAAGGTTCTAAGAATAGTTTCAGTTATCCACAAAACTGCTAAGATTTCTGGTTGTTGTGATAAATTGAATTGTAAATGACTTTCTTTAATATAAAAGATATTTTCCTATCCTGTAAGTAATAAAAAGTGCAAAAGTATGAGAGACATTTTCATCCTTTGCTACAGGAGAAAATGGTACTTTAGTAAAAGAAAGGAGGAAAAAAATGGATGGAAATTCACACCAGAAGGTAAGAGTTTTGGAGCCATTCTAGAGAAAATAGCCACTAAGAAACTTTGTGATAAATAGAATTATAGACCGTGAAAAGACTGGAATTTCTGACTTGGCTGAAGGGAAATTTGAAACGAGTAATATGGAAGCTAAAATAAAACGTCATGTTTAAGAAACATTCTTTATTCCTGTAGTTTTATAAAGTATACCATCAATGTAAATAACCAGAGAAAACATATTTTTTATCCATACAATTTCTCAGCTGCCACGTCGCCGACTAGCTGTGTCTCGGTCATGGCCATGGTGACGAATAAGAGCCCTTGATCTGACAGTCTGTAATGTGGATAGTTCACATATGGAGAAATGGGAATTCATTTCAGGTAATTTAATTTTCCCTCTCTACGCAGCAGGGAAAACGTCTCAGATACCTTCCAGAGTAAATGATCATGTTCCCCCGATTATGATTCTAGGGGTACAGTATTTTAATGCTAGTTAATTGAGCCAATGATTCCCTCAACACTCAGGCTCCATCGCTGCACGCAGGAGCCAAATGGACTGTAACACAGCCCTGGCCCAAAAGGGCTGCTGAAGGACCCCATCGCTCCACATGGTTGAGCCACAAGGATAACGACTTGATGGTGATCCAGATGGATGCTGATGGCTAGAACTCACCGATGTCTTTGGACCACTGGCCACTCTTTCACTGCTCATTCACTTAAGTCCTGTCACAGCACATCCACTGTCTTATAAGTTAGCAGTTTAGAAAAAATATTAAAGCTTTTTTTTTTTTCAAACTGGATGAAGGGTTTACTCCCTCTGAGTGAGAAGCTATAGATGAAAAATCATGCAATTTAATCATAACTGCATTGTAACAATCGTTATGGTGTTAGGTTACAGCTAATTTTAGGACACAAATGCAGAAGGTGTTTGTGTTTTTTTGGGCAAACGGCATCCCCTGCCTCTTTCCCACAGAATACCCATTTCCTTGTGAGGACTATCTTATCTCCCATTGCATTTATTTACTTATTTATTTATAATGAATCTACTATTGTAGTTGGAGTCTATTTATTTATGTATTGGCTGCATTGGGTCTTTGTTGCTGTGCATGGGCTTTCTCTAGTTGCTGTGAGTGGGGGCTACTCTTCATTGAGGTGGTTTCTCTTGTGGAGCATGGGCTCTAGGTGCACGGGATTCAGTAGTTGTGGCTCACGGGGTCTAGAGCACAGGCTCAGTAGTTGCGGGGCATGGGCTTAGTTACACCGCGGCATGTGGGATTTTCCCGGACCAGGGATCGAACCTGTGTCCCCTGCATTGGCAGGCGGATTCTTAACTCCTGTGTCACCAGGAAAGCCCCTCTCCCATTGAATTTAATCTGGGGGAACTTCTTGTTAGGCAGATGTTCCTGCCTCCCCACGCTAATGACTGGGCACATAACCCAAACTTGATGCCCCTTCCATGCACTTTAAGCCTTGAGTAGAGTGACAGAAATTAGGCTGGCTTAAGTGACTTATTCCAGAGGCACAAGCTAGGACAAGCTGTTCCTGCTGCCACTTCATTCCTGCCTCTCCTGTTCTCTCGTCCCTGGAGCTACCTGCGTTCCTGCCCATAAAACCCTGCTTCTTCAGCCACTGAGTCTCTGAACTCCAGATATCTGTCCAGAAAACTTCCCTTTTGCTTGAGTTAACCAGAGCTTAAACATCCAGTTTTGGGCTTGCAACCAAAGAACCCCCATGTAAACAAGTGCCCATACTTAGCTATACATTTAAACCTGCTTTTAAAAGAAGCTGTAGTTTCATGCTACCTAAAGAGCATTAGCTGTGTGCCAGAGAGTGCTGGCATAAATACCCCCTCCCCAATTTCTGTCAATTCAAACACCTCAAGTATCCATTAGGACTGCACTCAAGAATCACTGCAGGGAATTCCCTGGTGGCGCAGTGGTTTAAGAATCCACCTGCCTGAATTGGGAGATTGGGATTGTCATATATATATATTACTAATAAGAAAAAAAAATTCAACTTGTACACTTTAAATATATGCAGTTCATTGTATGTCAATTATATCTCAATAAAAGTTCTTAAAAAAAAAAAGAATCCGTTTGCCAATGCAGGGGACACGGGTTCGATCCCTGGTCAGGGAAGATCCCACATGCCACAGAACAACTAAGCCCATGAGCCACAACTACTGAGCCCAAGTGCCACAACTACTGAAGCTTGTGCTCTGCAACAAGAGAAGCCACTGCAATGAGAAGCCTGCGCACCACAACGAAGAGTAGCCCCAGCTGGTGGCAACTAGAGAAAGCCCACATGCAGCAATGAAGACCTGACACAGCCAATAAATAAAGTAATTAATTAATTAAAAAAATCACTACAGAATATGTACTCTGCACCAGGCATTATGCATAACGCCAGGGCAGACATTGGAAATATGGAGATAAGAATAAAATGACTGCTTGTCTTCAAAGAACCTGTAATCTAGCCGAGGCAGTAGACACGTACACAATTAACTAGAACCCACGCGATAAATGCGACCACAGAGGTGTGAATAAAGGACTTGTGGGCGGGTGCAGAAATAGCAGCAATTTCCTTCTGCCAAGCAGCTCAAGAAGGCATTAGGCCTTAAAACGAATTGGACTTCTCCAGCCAGAGAGGGCGAGGCAGTTATCTCAGGGAGATTAAAAAGACAGATCATGAAAGACCCTGGCTTGATTGGGGAACAGCGAGACACTCCTGATGGTTAGAAGGCAGCGGTGCCAGCTGGTGGGCGTCAAGGCAGGAGGGAGGATGGGTCCAGGTTTCTCCATGAGTGGCTGGGGAGAGCCTGGACACAGTTTGGGACTGGAAAGGAGAGCCCGCCTTCCAGCAGGAGAGATTAAACATCCAAGAACGTAGTGAGTTATCTCATTGCAACTGCGGTCACTGCTGAAAAGATTAAGCACGCAGCCCTCTGAGATCTTGGGGTCTGATTGAAACCATCTGTGTGCACGTGACACGTTCCCACACTCACAGGGGAAGCAGTTGGGGGTGGGGCATCCTTCCCTAAGGAAATGCCGTCGGAGTTTCAACCTGGAAGAGTGACTGTCCTGCTGTCCTGCGTGGCCAGGGAAGAGCCGGGGCCGCGGGGAGCTGGATGCAGCGAAGGAAGCTGGAGTCGCAGGAGCACAGACTCTGGGAGGGAATCTGTGGCCAAAGGCTGTGGCCTCAAGTTCATATGAGCCTCAAAATTAGACTCTAATGTTATCTCCAACTGAGGCTGTATATACACTCACAGCATATGAGAGTGTCTAAAGCATTGGTTTTTTTTTTACATAAACATTTTAAAACATACCATGGTTTTTCACTCCCTGTTCTATCTTTTCGGGGGCTTTCTTTTCTGTCAGAGCATCTAGAATTTTACATGGCTGGGGCCCCTGTCACCTCAGGCTCTGCTGGTGCGACCACGTCAGGTCACACTGGCCTTGTTGGCTGTAGAAGGGCTGGACTCATCTCCCCAGGGCAGTGGAGGCCTCAGAGGGCTTCAGTCCACACCTGAGTAACGCTGTGCCCACTTTCCCACGTTTATCATCTCCTTCTGCTTGTCACTGCTGCCTGACAAGGAGGGTAGTTTTAGCCTTATTTTACAAATGGGGAAACCATGGCTAAGAAGAGGCCGAATAATTGCCCCATGTCACACTGCGAGGAAATGGTTAAGCTGGCAGTTTAATACAGACCTGACTGCCTCACTCAAGCCCTCTCCACCACCTCATGGCTGCCCGCTGCCCTGCAGAATTGCAGGAACTATCGTGCAAGGCTGCAAAGCGAGGGAGTGTTATGGGCTGAACTACATCCCCCTCAAATTCATATGTTGAGGATCTAACCCTCAGTATCTCAGAATGTGATCATATTTGGAGATGCCGTCTTTAGTTAAAGTGAGGTCTATAGGGTGGGACCTCATCCAATTTGACCAGTGTCCTGATAAAGAGAGGGAATCTGGGCACAAGTACATGTGAAGACACAGGTAGAAAGCAGCCATCAGAAGCACAGGAGAGAGGACTTAGAAGAAAACAAACCTGCCACCACCTTGGTCTTGGACTTGTGGCCTCCAGAACTGTGAGAAAATCTATCTGGCAGTGAAGCTATCTGTCTGTGGTGCTTTGTTTTGACAGCCTGGAGCCAGCAAACCAGCACAGGGAGTTTGTTACCTTCTTTGTACTTCTTTGATGTTTCTTCATGGTTGATACTGTTCTCTTTCCAGAGCTGCCCACACTCCTGGCAGCTTTCCTGATGCAATATTCCACTGGCTACAGACAGAGCTTTGTACACCTGGCCTCCTCCCCGTAATTAAAAATCATCGTCAGGTTAATCTTCAAAGGCTTGCCTTCCTAACATATGATGATGCACAGCAAAAGATGAAGCCGTTTAAGCTAAATCCTGGCCATAATCAATATTAGCCCTCTGAGTTGAGGGAAAGCCTTTACTTAAAGACTTTAAGAATAAGACATAATTAAAGTTCTTAAGGTGGGATATAAGTCTTAAGAATTTCAGGTACCAGGAGTCAATTAGAAGAGAGATTTCCAAGTAAAGGAAACTTTCAGCATCTTTTGAATCATCCTCCAAAGCTTATGGAAAAGGCTGACTCCACTAAAAGGAATTTTTTGGCAGATAGAGGGGTTGAGAAGCTCTGTGTAAATTTACTCTCATGTGCAATCTCATGGCTTGTTTGGCTTCACTAATTGGATCAATATTTCTTGTGTATTTTTTTCACTTAAAAAATAAAACCCAAATACAGTACTAATCTAATGCCTTCAGGCACCTGTATTTTGTCTTCTGGAGATTTTTTAGTGTTATAATTCCCTCAGCCACTCTGTACTTCTTTATTAAGTTTTAATGTGGTTTAAACTCTCCATCTGTACACAATATATTATCTCCTCCTCTTTGCCAGCAGGTCTAATATTTCCCAGTAGTCTGTTTAGAGCTCCTTCTGGTGGTTTAAAGCTATTATGACACATCCGTCCGTACATCTGCATCCATTCCATCTCACAGTGCTTGCAAAGACCTGCTCACCAAGACAATAACAGAAGTTATGTGTGCAATAGATTGAACCAGAATGATGCTCAGCTTTACGAATTAAGAATAATTACTCAACTTGTGACTGTCAGGAAAAGAACAGGGGAGTTTGGGGGAGGCAGGTTACAATCAGTCTAGCAAATGGCTCTTCTTCCGCCTGGAACTATAAAATATATTCTGATGCATTTTATATTTCTATTGTTTGTTGAATTTGGCTAATTTTCAGTCTGGGGTGAAGGTGGAGAAAGTGCTTTGGCTTTGTGTTATGTCTTTGCTCATATTAATGTCATGTTTAAGAACAAGTCTCATTAGAATGGCGAAATGTAGCTAATCATTAGCTCCTTTCAAGACTTTAAAAAAGCATTTACTTATTTATTGGCTGCGTTGGGTCTTCATTGATGCACACAGGCTTTTCTCTAGTTGTGGAGAGCAGGGGCTACTCAGTTGTGGTGCGTGAGTTTCTCGTTGCAGTGGCTTCTCTTGTTGCAGAGCACGGGCTCTAGGTGCGTGGGCTCAATAGTTGTGGCTTGTGGGCTCTAGATCTCAGGCTCAGTAGTTGTGGTGCATGGGCTTTGTGCTCCGCAGCATGTGGGATCTTCCCGGAACAGAGATCGAACCTGTGTGCCCTGTATTGGCAAGCGGGTTCTTAACCACTGCACCACCTAGGAAGTCCCAAGACTTTTTATTACTTGGTGATGAATCATTAGAAGAAAGAGCTCAGTGACTTGTGTTCACAGTTGCTCTTTTGCCTTATGATCTACGTTTCTGTGCCTTTTTATTTACTGCTTGTCTTTTATTATTGTGGTAAAAACTTTCAATTTACCATCTGAGGCATTTTAAAGTGTGCAGTTTCTGTGCCTTTCCGATTTTGTGTGTTTTTTTTTCCCCTTTCTGTCTGATTGTGCCCTTTTCCTTATTACTTATAAAACTAAAGGACTGACATAGAAATGAAATAAAACGTACAAGGATCACCATGATAAATTGGCCTACATTGCAATGTGACCAGAAAACCTTGTGAAAAACTTTTAAAAAAAGAAAAAAACCCAAGCCTATATGTATAAGAGTGAGTCAAAAATTATCCACAATCTGGTTATATTAAAACTTCTGTTGGCCACACTGTTTTATCAGTGCTTTCCGTTCAAGGCTACTGTCTCCCCAGTCACTGCTGTGCAGGTGTGAATACGTAACATCAGTTCATTTGTAACTGTGGTGCGAGCAAAAATGGATGCCCCACTTGTGATTTGCATGAAAGAAGAGCAGTGTGCAGTGACTCGTTTTTTGTGGTCTGAGGGTGTGGCACTGTTATTTATCAAAGACTTTGTGCACAGTATGGAGAAAGTGTTTTGTCTCGAAGAGGTGTGTTTGAATAGACAGAGAAGTTCAAGGAAGGTCACACAAGTGTTAGCCATCAAGAAGGAGCTGGACGTCTGTCCACATCCACGGCTGATGACAACACTGAGCATACACGTGAAATGATTCTGTCGAATGGATGAGTGACAGTGGATTATGTGGCAAATCATTTGCAAATCAGCCATGGCTCTGCCTATGAAATAATCCACAACAGGCTTAGGTTTTGAAAAGTTTGTGCTGAAGCCTAAATTTCAGATTAAATTCAGAGGACTGCTATCCAAGGGCGTTGTGATCTTACATGACAATGCACATCTGTACACTTCTGCCCACACTGTCCACACTCTGAAAAAACTTTGTTTTGAGGTGTTAAAGCATCCTCCCTATAGCCCTGCTCTTGCTCCATTGGACTTTCACCTGTTTGGTCCCCTGAAAGGAGCCCTACGAGGACGAAGATTCACTTCTGATGAAGATATGAGGACAGTGGTGCATTTGTGGATTGCAGCTCAGCCTAAAACATTTTTTAATGAGGGAATATGAAAGCTTGTTGACAGATGGACAAAGTGTATTGAAAAGCAAGGGGATTATGTCAAAAAGTGATGTAGTTATCTTTTCTAAAAGTTAATTAAAATAAATTCTACAGCCAGAGTGCAGATAATTTTTGACTCACCATCATATATCAAAATGAGTATTCTCCTTTTCAGAGTCACAACCTTAGGAAATTTTTTTTTTTTTATTATTATTTTTTTTGGGGGGTACACCAGGTTCAATCAACTGTTTCTATACACATATCCCCATATTCCCTCCCTTCCTTGACACCCCCCCTCGAGTCCCCCCCACCCTCCCTGCCCCAGTCCTCTAAGGCATCTTCCATCCTCGAGTTGGACTCCCTTTGTTATACAACAACTTCCCACTGACTATTTTACAGTTGGTAGTATATATATGTCTGTGCTACTCTCTCGCTTCGTCTCAGTTTCCCCTTCACCCCCCGCCCCCTCCCATACCTCGAGTTCTCCAGTCCATTCTCTGTATCTGCTTCCTTGTTCTTGTCACTGAGTTCATCAGTACCATTTTTAGATTCCGTATATGTGAGTTAGCATACAATATTTGTCCTTCTCTTTCTGACTTACTTCACTATGTATGACAGATTGTAGTTCTATCCGCCTCATTACATATAGCTCCATCTCATCCCTTTTTATAGCTGAGTAATATTCCATTGTATATATATGCCACATCTTCTGTATCCATTCATTTGTTGATGGGCATTTAGGTTGCTTCCATGTCCTGGCTATTGTAAAGAGTGCTGCAATAAACATTATGGTACAAGTTTCTTTTGGGATTATGGTTTTCTTTGGGTATATGCCCAGGAGTGGGATTACTGGATCAGATGGTAGTTCTATTTGTAGGTTTTTAAGGAACCTCCAAATTGTTTTCCATAGTGGCTGTACCAACTTACAGTCCCACCAACAGTGCAGGAGAGTTCCCTTTTCTCCACACCCTCTCCAACATTTGTTGTTTCCAGACTTTGTGATGATGGCCATTCTGATTGGTGTGAGGTGATACCTCATTGTGGCTTTGACTTGCATTTCTCTGATGATGAGTGATGTTGAGCATCTTTCCATGTGTTTGTTGGCCATCTGTATGTCTTCTTTGGAGAAATGTCTATTTAGGTCTTCTGCCCATTTGTGGATTGGGTTATTTGCTTTTTTGGTATGAAGCTGCATGAGCTGCTTGTATATTTTGGAGGTTAATCCTTTGTCCGTTGTTTCATAGGCAATTATTTTTTCCCATTCTGAGGGTTGCCTTTTAGTCTTGTTTATGGTTTCTTTTGCTGTGCAAAAGCTTTTAAGTTTCATGAGGTCCCATACAACCTTAGGAAATTAAACACGTATTAGGAAGACTTTATCTAAAATTCTGGCTTTTACTTCAGAGAATATTGAATGTGAATTATGTCTTCCTTATTGCAAAATAATCCATCTTCAGAAGTAGGTTTGGTTTTCAGAAACTGACAGAAGAGATATGGTTAATAAAATAGATGACCAAGTTGAGTCATATTTAGCTGGGTCAAAAATAAACCTGAACTTAATTAAGGAGATGTCTTTTACTATATAACTTGTAAATGGATTTTCCCAGGCAATTCCAAAAGAGGAAATTTTAAAATGTCTTGGGAAATACATTGATACAGCCACTACGGAGAACAGTATGGAGGTTCCTTAAAAAACTACAAATAGAACTACCATATGACCCAGTAATTCCATTCCTGGGCATGTACCCTAAGAAAACCATAATTCAAAAAGAGACATGTACCACAATGTTCATTGCAGCACTATTTACAATATCCAGGACATGGATACAACCTAAATGTCCATCAACAGATGAATGGATAAAGAAGATGTGGCACATATATACAATGGACTATTACTTAGCCATAAAAAGGAAAAAAACTGAGTAATTTGTAGTGAGGTGAATGGACCTAGAGTCTGTCATACAGAGTGAAGTAAGTCAGAAAGACAAAAACAAATACCGTATGCTAACATGTATACATGGAAAGTAAAAAAATGGTACTGATGAACCCAGTGGCAGGGCAAAAATAAAGATGCAGACATAGAGAATGGGCTTGAGGACACAGGGGTGGGGAGGGGAAGCTGGGACAAGGTGAGAGAGTAGCATTGACATATATACACTACCAAATGTAAAATAAATAGCCAGTGGGAAGCTACTGCGTAACACAGGGAGATCAACTCAATAATGGGTGATGACCTAGAGGGGTGGGATAGGGTGGGTGGGAGGGAGGCTCAAGAGGGAGGGGATATGGGGATATATGCATAAATACAGCTGATTCACTTTGTTGTACAGCGGAAACTGGCACAACATTGTAAAGCAATTATACTCCAATAAAGATCTGAAGAAAAAAATATAAAATAAAAAAATTACAAAACCATTTGCAAGTATAAATGAGAAGAAAATAAATTGACATTTGTCATTAAAAAAAAAGACTACCTGATGAATGGGAGGAAAGTCTGGAAGAATATTTTCCAACTTATTAACAGTTGAATGGTAACATGATATTATTTTCTTCTTGAAACAGCACGTATGTATGCATTGATAATCAGAAAAAAGGTGTTATTTATAAAATCAATTTTAAAAGAATTGCAGAGTTCACAATTCATAGTTTCTTTTTTTTTTAAATTGATTTTATCTTGGGACTTCCCTGGTGGCTCAGTGGATAAGACTCTGCCCTCCCACTGCAGGGGGCTGGGGTTCAGTCCCTGGTCAGGGAATTAGATCCCACATGCATGCCACAACTAAGAGTTCACAACTAAGGAGGCCACCCGCTGCAACTAAAGACACAGGGTGACCAAATAAATAAAAAATAAATATTTAAAAAATATTTTATTTTTTTAGAGCAGTTTAAGTTCACAGCAAAATTAAGGGGAGGTTCAAAGATTTCCCATGTAGCCCCTGTCCCTACACATCTATAGCCTCCCCCATTATTAACATTCGGCACCATAATGGTGTATTTACTACAGTTGATGAGCCTACCTTGATACATCATAATTACGCAAAGTCCATAGTTCAAATTACAGTTTACTCTTGGTGTTGTACATTCTAAGGGTTTGGACAAGTGTATAACGACATATACCCATCATATATGTAAAATAATGATATCGTACAGAGTATTTTCACTGCCCTAAAAATCCCCTGTGTTCTGCCCACCTCTAGAAATCACTGATCTTTTTACTGTTTCCACACTTTTGCCTTTTCCAGAATGTCATATAGTTGGAATCACATAGTATGTAGCCTTTTCAGACTGGCTTCTTTCACTTAATGATATACATTTAAGTTTCCTCCATGTCTTTTCATGGCTTGATAGATCATTTCTTTTTAGTGCTGAATAATATTCCATTGTCTGAATATATCACAGTGTATCCATCTATGTACTGAAGGATATCTGGGTTGCTTCCTAGTTTTGACAATTACAAACAAAGCTGTTATAAATAACCATGTACAGATTCCTGCTGCTCTACATCCTCACCAGCACTGAGTGCTCAGTGTTCCAAATTTTGGTCATGCTAATACGTGTGTAGTAGTACTGTTCTTTCAATTTACATTTCCTTGAATTTGTAGTTCCTTTAAAAAAATTCTTAGAAGAGGAGGAGGTTTTTTTTTTTTAATGGATAAATTCTTGAAAATGCATAAAGGAAGATATTATTCTAAAATCCTAACTGAATAAGAATATATATGGTGGGGTTGGACATTTTTAGTGATCTTTGATCTATATGTTTAAAAATCTCTTTGAAATTCTAATGAAAATTGTGAACTTTTTCATCAGGAATATGTACATAATTTCAGAATTTTGCCTTTAGTTTCAGAGAATTTGTGGGTGATCTAAATGCTATCCATAGGCCATACATTACCTATTCCTGTTTTTTCCCCTGAGAATTTTCTTTACAACTATCAAAGTTTACTTTTTTATGTATTAGAATTATAACAACATCTTAATTGGTGAAATTAAATTAATAAGTCTCTATAAATAGATAAAATATTTCTGTATTAGCATAAAGGGATTATTTTTTACTGTCTCTCCGTGAATAAGTACCTGAATGTGTTAAGGTCTTAAGTACCTTATTCAGTCTGTGGACTAAATTTCCTGCCTTTTCCCTTGCCTGACTCCCTTCCCTCCATCTCTTTCCAGAAAGGATTTAAGGCAGTTTACAGACATGCACTAGATAAAACAAGGCAAAAATAAAGATAATTAAGTGAATAAATTTGGGTAAAGAGAGACTCAGGTAGGTAAGATGAATTGAAATAATGTCTGCTTGGAGGATCTAGAAGTGGACCACCTCTTGGACTCTGAGATGATAACACTGAGAAGGAAATGCAATGTGTCAGCTTAGTCTGTGATCATAAGAGAAGATTTAATCAGGGCTTAGGAGAAGCACATTTATTTTTGGCACTAAGTCCAGAGAAAATGTTTTTCTGGTGGTTCTTATCAGGAGGACAGGAGCAGTGGACTGAATGACGTCTTTAAAAATATCCATACTATAAACAGAATAATGAATTCCTCTGGGCTGCATCTTATATAGAAGATCTCAGTAGAGACACATCACAGGTCCCCTGTAAGCAGCACTAGGACACTCTGACTTTAGTCCAACCGTATGAGCAGAGGAAGGGTTAGACTGTCTGTCCTTCAGCAATCTTCCACGATACCTTTTCTCAAAGACTTTTGATACATATTTTTAAAAGGTCTATCAGAATAACACATGCATATGGTAAAGTACTGTGAAATAAAATTCATATTTTATGGCAAGACAGAAAAATTTAAACATAAAAAATTTTCTCTGCCCTTTGGCCTCCTCTCTGTGCCTTATGTATCTGCATTATACATCGACCAAACCTCCCCCATTGGCAGAAATACCTGTTCAGCTGTAAAAAGCAACATTCTCCTAGCATTAGCAGGACAGCTCCTTAAAAGATAACATATCTTCTTGATCATGTAAGGGGTCAGATCTGGATTGTGTAAACTGTCAGTAATGTGTCATTTAGGGCTTCCCTGGTGGCGCAGTGGTTAAGAATCCGCCTGCCAATTCAGGGGACATGGGTTCCAGCCCTGGTTCGGGAGGATCCCACGTGCTGTGGAGCTGCTGGGCCTGTGCGCCACAACTACTGAGACTGTACTCTAGAGCCCGTGAGCCACAACTACTGAGCCCATATGCACAACTACTAAAGCCCGCGCGCCTAGAGCCCGTCCTCCACAACGAGAAGCCACCACATCAAGAAGCCAAAGCACTGTAATGAAGAGTAGCCCTCCCACTCCTCAACTAGAGAAGGCCTGTTCAGCAACAAAGACCCAACACAGCCAATAAATAAATAAATAAATAAATAAATAAATGTCATTTAATGAACAGCCCTGTCTCAAAAAACTAACGTAACTGTGCCTTGACTTCTAACGGGTGCAACAGTTCTTGGAGCTTTCTGAGATTCTGTTCCTGGGTTATAATCCTCAGTTTGGCTCCAATAAAATGTTCCATTTCTTTCTTAGATGGACTGATTAATCCTTCGTGGACAGTATCAAATAGTAGATAACAGCTTTGACACAAGCAACGATCTTCCCTGGTTCTCCCCACCCTCTAGACTCATTCCTCAGAGGCACTTATTATATATATATACTATGCTCATTTATTCTAGTGGTTACTTTCAGAATGCTAAGTAAAATTTCTTGATTTATAAATTTCAGATAAAATCTAAATTTTAATTTTAGATTGAGCTGAGCTATACTACTCATCTCTGGTTGATAACTATTTTCACTTCTTCTAAAATCTTATACTAATAAAACTCTATCTCATATTTCATCTGCATGCGATTCCCCCATGTAAGATGAAGATATTGTCATGTCCAAAACTCCTCCCCCTTACCTCCCTTCCTTTGTAAATTATACTTTTATTTTCACATTGTAAATATTGCTAAAGGTTGCTACCATTGTATTATATTCCATAACCTTGCTTTTTTCTCATGCCACACTACTTCTGATAAGCAGTTACCTTCTTATGCTTCCTAAATTATTATTCACTTTCAGACCAAGTGGTACGCTAGGATCACATTCCCTTTTTGCTGGGTCCATGAGTCACTTGAAGGAAAATGTTCTTAACATCACGAGCAACAGGATTTCATTCTTCCAAGCACTTAAAATCATACTATATTTGAATTTGCTAAAATGGACCATAATTTTCTTTTATAGCACTTAGTTTTGCCTAGAGCCTCTAAGAAACTTTTATTTCTTGTTCATAAAATAGTAGTGTTGATATCCTCATATTTTCACATCCTTGTAGTTGTGCTACCTGTTGTGTGGGGTCCTTTTGCTAGGGTCCCCTTTCTCAGTGGGGAGTCCTCCCCGTGCCTTAACCTCTGCCCCCTTCTGGCCCGTGTGTTCTCCAGAGCTGCTGAACTGGGTCACCTTGGGTTTGTCTTCACTGCTCAACCTCTCAATAGTTAACCAAATCTTACATCTTTCTCTTTCCTCTATTTTCTTCGATCTTCCAAGTAACTTCCTGAGAAAGGGTATGAAGGAGTTAAATTCTCTCAGTCCTTGAATGTCTCAGTATGTCTTTATTCTGCCCTTACATGTGATTGATCATTTGTCTGGGAACAGCATTTTAGGTTAAAGCTCATTTTATGTCAAAATGTTGAAGGCCTTGCTTCATTGTCCTCTCGTGTCCATTGTTCTAGACAAGAAGCCTGGCATCAGTTTGATCCTTGGGTTTTTGTAGGTAACCTGTTTATTCTCTTTGGCAGCTTTTAGGAAATTCTCTTTATCCTGCATGATCTAAACTTCATAGCAATGTGTGTAGACGTTGTCCCCACTCATTCCACGGTCCTGTTCAATTGGTAGATCCTGTCCTTCTAGACTTATTATTCAGATGTTGAGCCTAAAGAAATGATCCTTTAATTTGCTTATATTTTCTCTCCTATTTTTCAGTCTTCTTTGTTCTACTTCCTGGGATATTTTCTCAACTTTATCTAGCAATCTGCCACATTCGATTACTCCTTTGTGCCTCTTGTCTCTCCTCTGTTTTTGAGGGGATATCTTTATCCATTTATTACGCTTTACAAACTCTACTTTTACTGCTAACATTAAAGATTTTTTTCCCAAGAGCTCTTACTTTGCTTCCTGATTATTCTCTTTCATGGCATACTGTTCTGTTTTTCTGTGGTTTTGACATCTCAGTTCTTCCTGAGTATACTAAAAATACATTTAAAATAATCTTCCTATTTTCTGAATTTTCTAATTTCTCTTTCTTTATATTTGACTTTTATGCTGCTGGGTTTTCTCCTTATTCTTAGTGATTCATGATTAACGTTCCTATTTAAGAGAAAGCTTAGGGAGCCCCAAATGCCACAACGAGATCAGGTATTTACTCCAGGCAGCCAAAACCCACACTGGAAGCTTCAAAACTCTCCAGAGAACATTCATATCTTTAGTAAATAGTCCTATGGATTTTTTTCCCCAGAGTTAAATGCTAGGTTTCCTGAATACTTTGAGTGGTTAGGCAGGCTGGGAACTGAAGGGTATATCCTTTGTGTACCCAGACCTTTAACAGATTCCCTGCTCTCAGCCCCACCTCTTACCCCTGCCCTCTGTCAGATCGTCTGCCTCTGAGCCTGGAGAGGCCTCCACGTTCCCGAAGGCGGACGGTTCCCACCTCTCTTGCAGGAGCGTATTCCTGACGGTGGCCCCGTCTGCTGTGTTTCACCTGACAAAACACTCCACCCACTTTATTTTTTAATATTTATTTATTTATTTGGCTGCGCTGGGTCTTTGTTGCGTCACGTGGGATCTTTGTTGCCGCTTGCGAGATATTTAGTTGCAGGCATGTGGGGTATTTTAGTTGTGGCGTGCAGACTCTTAGTTGCGGCATGCATGCGGGATCTATCTAGTTCCCTGACCAGGGCCTGAACCCAGGCCCCCTGCATTGGGAGCACAGAGGCTTAGCCACTGGACCACCAGGGAAGTCCCTGTACTTTACATGGGTCACCAATTTGTCGAAATCTCTCATATGTTGTTGATACTTCTCATGCGCATTGCTGCTATAAAATACTCTTTTAATGCATTTCTATAATTTTACTTCACTAGGAGGAATAGAAAAGGTATGGGCTTGTGTCTTTCCAGAAGGACTCAATGGCAGTCAGCTTCACATTATGCTTTATTATGGACTCAACTGTGTCACCTCCAAATTCACAGGTTGAAACCTTAGTCCCTAATGTGACTATGTTTGGAGATAGAACCTTTAAGGAAGTAATTAAGGTTAACTAAAGTCATAAGTGTGGGACCCTAACTCAATAGGACTGGTGCCTTTGTAAGAGGAAGAGAAACCAGGAATTCACATGCAGAGGAAAGACAATGTGAGAACAAATGAGAAGCTGACCATCTGCAGGCCAAGGAGAGAGGCCTTGGGAGAAACTAAACCTGACAATACCTTTTTCTTGGATTTATCGCCTCCAGGACTGTGAGCAGTAACTGTCCGTTGAGTCCACCCAGTCAGTGGTATTTTGTTACCGCAGCCTGAGCTGACTAACACTTGCTCTAAGAATAGTACCCAGAGAGTCTATATTAGCACGTAAGTGCTGGGCTTACTATTTCACTGACACAATCGCATGAAAATGAAGAGTCTAAGAAAGATATTTTACAGAAAAGAAGGCCATTCTAAGGCTACGTAGCAGTGGCCTGAGGGAATTCTCAATCAAGGCTGGCTCCAGACATTTCTTAAGAAATGGTTTGTGCTGTAGGTGATTTTACACACACACACACACACGTATTAGTCATGGCAAGACTTTTCTAAAAATACTAAGGACTCATAATGGAGAAAAGTGCTCAACATGACCACATAAAAGGGTAAAAGTAAAAAAAAATTAAAAAAAAAAGGGTAAAAGTACTATACAGAAAAAGATTGCCTTGATAAACAGCAAGTTCCTACTGTATAGCACGGGGAACTATATTCAATATCCTATGACTAAACCATAATAGAAGAGAATATGAAAAAGAATTTATGTATAACTGAATCACTTCGCTGTACAATAGAAATTAACACAGCATTGTAAATCAACTATACTTTAATACAATAAATTTTTTTTAAAAATTGCCTTAGGCAAACTTAAGTATTGAAAATCTGGGAAAAATATCTGGGCAATACATTTAAGAGACATGGGCTCAATGTTGACTAGTTAAATAATTTTTTTTAAATGAAGAAGGTAAATATAATAGAAAACAATAGAAATCAAAAGATAACAACAAGCAAAAGAAGAAGTAAAAATGTACAAAAATAGACTTAGAAAGTATCGCTGGTTTAGTCTACCTGTACCCAATAACACCACCTGGAGTGAACCGATCATAATGCTACTTGTCTTGGAATTATTCCCCACTTGCTATTTGTGTACACGAAAGAGCTAATAAAAGCTAGAAGCAGAGCGAATTGTGCTCTCTGTGCCGTGAGCCTGGGCGTGCTGTGTGGCACTCTAAACGAGTGAGTACTTTGCCTAATTAAATATATTCTGCTAAATGTGATCTTTACTGCTTGGCCTCTGAGATATTTATTTTATGTTTGAAAATAATTTTCATTTATAATAACTGAAAAACATATGCACGTTGTAGTGTTGAATTACGCAAACAAAGATAGAGCACCACTCCGGATGCTAAGATGGAAATTTCACAGCAGTTGCTTAAAGTGTCTTTTAGAAAATGTTTGAGGATATAGAATGTGTGGGAGCCAACTTCTGAGATGGCTGTAATAGTTTCCTGAGGCTGTTATAAAAAAAAAAATACTGCAAACTTGGTGGCTTAAAACAGAAATGTATTTGTTCACAGTTCTCGAGGCCAGAAGTCTGAAATACAGCACTGGGTCAAAATCAAGGTGTTGGCAGGGCCATACTTCCTTTGGAGGCTCTCAGGGAGAATAACTCCTTGCCTCTTCCAGTTTCAATGGTTCTGGACTTTCTTTGGCTTGCGGCCACCTCTTCAAATCTGTCTCTGCTCCATATTTACATTACCTTCTTCTCCGTATGTTTGTGAAAATTCCCTCTGCCACTCTCTTATAAGGGCATCTGTAATGGCATTTTTTAGTGTTATCCACCTGGAATGTGCAGAATAATTTTCTCATCTCAGAATCCTTAACTTAATCACATCTGCAAAGACTGCCATATAAAGGTAACATGTATAGGTTCCAGGAATTAGGACTTGCTAACTTTTGATGGGGGAAGAGATTCTGACACCAATCACAATGTGTGTTTTTTTCCTGCACCACCAAGCAGTTCTAAGACACCAGCTGGGTGTCCTACAATTCAACTCAATTCTGATGCTATCGACCTAGAGAGAGCATCAGATCCCACAGGTTAAGAGCTCAGTCCGACATGATCCGCACCCCCCCCAACACCGCCATCACCCCAACTTCAGACACCATTTGCAAGTCCAGGTTGTTACCTGTGCTTCTACCAGCTAGTTATAGATTGAGGGTTCCAACAAATCCCTCTTTGGATTCAATTAATTTGCTACAGTGCTACACAGAACTCAGAGAAACATTTTGCTTACTAGATCACCAGTTTATTATAAAAGGATTTAACTCATGAACAGCCAGATGTAAGAGATGCACAGGGCGAGATATGGAGAAAGGAACGTGAAGCTTCTTCTTCTCTGAGCAGGCTCTCTCCCCACAAATCCCTGTGCTCACTGCCTGGAAGCTCTCTGAAGCCTGTCCTTTGGGGTTTTTACAGGGGCTTCGTTACGTAGGTGTGATTGATTAAATCGTTGGCCACTGTAATTGAGCTCCATCTTCTGCTCCTGTCCCCTCATTGGAGAGGGGGTGGGGGTGAGACTGTAAATTCCAATCTTCTAATCACATAGTTGGTTCCTCTGGTGACCAGCCTTCATCCTTAGGTTACCTGCAGCTTTCCAAAAGTCACTGCATGAACATAACAAAAAATGCCTTTATGGCTCTTGTTAGGAAATTCCAAGGGTTTTAGGAGCTCTGGGCCAGGAATAGGGATGAAGGCCAAATATATGTTCTGATTATAAATCACAATTCATGGGGCGGGGGCATGATTCTTTCTGCCACAATGGCCCCCAGTAATCCCTAATCCCTCTCTCCTAGTGCTCACAGCCTTGTTTAGTTCTTTCATATATTGACTGGGGTTGGGCTGTGTGAGTAACACAGCAGAAGTGACGATGTCGCTTCTGAGATTAGGTTATAAAAGTCCTCTCTCTCTCTCTCTCCCCCCATCTCTTTCTCTCTCTCCCCCCGCTCCCTTCCTCCCCCCCCCCCCATTACTCATTCTGGAGGAATTCGCTTGCCAGGTCTTGAAGACTCAGACAGCCTGAGGGAGAGACCCACGTGGTGAGGAAATACGACTTCCTGCCAACAGTCAGGGAGGAACAGCGGATTCCAGCTTTAACACATGAGTGAGCCTTCTTGGGAACGGACCTTCCAGCCCCAGTTATGGCTTCAGACCACTGCATCCCAAGCTGACAGCTGGACTGCAGCTTCACAAGAGACCCTGTGCCAGAACCACCCAAACCCCCACCTTCCTGACCCTTAGAAATCATGAAATAATAGTAGCAATAGATAACCCACACAGAAAGAGTAGATTGGGTGCAGCTAGGGATTGGTGGAAATCCATCGATACTTGTGAGGGCCTCAGAAATATCACTACAGTCATAAATATCATAAATACCACTACAGTTTGCATTATTGTCCAAAACTTGTATAAAAGAGAAGAGTTACCGTAGGAAACCTCTCATGATAACATGGGGTTGTAAACAATAAAAAACAACAACTGCCTATACACAATGCTGGGGCTGTGTTGTTGGGGGACCGTGCTGTGATGACTGTTTTTCTTTTTTTTTTTTTTTTTTCTCGCTGCTCGCCTGTATTTACACACACGTGGGGCTGAAGCCTGGACTACCGCCCTCTCTCCTCCCAAGACGGGAAACGCCAGGCTTAGCGGGAAGGGAGAGGTGTGGGCCGCGGGGAGCACGTGGCGCAAACAGGACCACATCGGGTTTGGGTGGCGGCCAGGCCCGCCCGCCACAGGCTGGCTGTGCGGAGCCCCCAAAACTCACGTCCACCTGGAACCTCAGAAAAGGGCCCTATTTGGAAACAGGGTCTCTGCGGGTGCAGTTAGGATGAGGGAGGTCACACTGGAGGAGGCTGCTGACAACTGAGGCAGAGATCAGAGGGACGTGTCCCCAGCCCAAGGGACGGCGCGGCCCCAGGAGCTGGCAGAGGTGTGGAGGACCCGCCCCTGAAGCCTCTGGAGGGAGGTGGCCCGGCCACGCCCTGACCTCGGACGTCTGGCCTCTGCGACTAAAAGAAAACACACGTGTGTGGCTTTAGGCCTCTGAGTTTGTGCTCACTGTTCAACGTGCTGCCGCAACAGGACCCTCTGCCGGGGGACACGGCAGGCCAGCAACCCTGGAAGGCAGCCTAACCCCTGGAACTAAGCATGCCTCCTGCAAAGACAAGCAGGTAGAAACCCGCCCCCCCCCGACTGTCGCCATGGAGACCGTGGGCGCCTCCCAGCGCTACCAGGCTGCTCTGGGACGCATCCTGGGCGTAAGTCAGCACAGCGCAGTCCCTGCCGCAAACCTGCCTTCACGAGTCGCACCTGTGTCTTCACACGGCTGTTTCTCTCGTTTGCCTGGCACTAAAGCTTTCTCTGCTGCTCCTCAGATGAGGCTGCAGACCCACAGGAGGGACAGTGTTAGGGACGTTTTCCCCACAAGGGCACTTAAGCAACTCTCCAAAGCAGCCATGGGTCAGAGGAGAAATCGCAGATGAAGAGAGAAAACATGGGAGAGGGAAGCAGCTAAGGCTGCGCCCACAGGGAAACGCACAGCTGTGAAAGGCCGCATCCGAGAGAAGGATCCCACCGCAGGAAACTCGAAGACAGGAGCAAGCTAGATGGAAAGCGCTGAGGTCGCTGCCCTGAGACGGGCCTGCAGCACCCCTCGCACCAGAGCCCCGGTCAAAAACCAGAAGCCAACGCTCTGAACCGCGACAGGGCATCTTCCCCCCTTCCGGTCATTTTCACACTTTCCTCTGAAGGCCACTGTGACTCATCCTCCACAGGCCTAAAGAACTGTTAAACCATAAAAGAACAAAGGCCTGAGCCCTGGGGCTAGAAGACAAGGGCTGGACTCTACGTGCCCCCGAGTCGGCCCGGCCTCTGGCGCCGACGCCGGGCGCGCGCTCCCGGGGCGCAGCCACTCACCCGACGGGCCCAGCCGCGCATGACGGTGTTGTACGCGGGGAGCGTGAGCACGTGAGCAGCCGCTGGTGCTGGGACTTGCTGTGCCGCGTGACCAGCACGTGGTGCGCCAGGGGCAGGTGGCCCGTGAGCAGGCAGCACTCAAAGAAGGACAGGAGCCTCTGCCGCGGGCCCTCCAGCCGCGAGGCGGGGCCCCTGCCCGCGGGGGCGGCCGGCGCCTCGCGGCCCAGCCTGGGCGGGGCCTCCTTGCAGCAGCCAGAGCAGCTGCTCCTCCCAGGGGCTCCGGGGCGCCCCCTGCTGCCAGCGCTGCAGCTGCCCCGCCAGTCTCCTGCTCAGCAGGCGGGGCTCCACGCGCAGCTGCCTCTGCCAGGCCAGCTTCTCCACGTGCTTCTGCAGCTTCCCCCGCAGCCGCTGCTTGCGCTTCTCCATCAGCCGCTGCTCCTCGTCCAGCTTCTGAGCCCAGCGGCTGCTAGGCACGGGGGCAGCCCCCTCGGCCCCCGCCTGGGCCCGCCCGAGCGGCTGCACGCCGCCGCCGCCGGGGCTTGAGCCACAGGCACCCTCTTCACGGTCACCTCCGCCACGCCCTCGGCCTGCAGCTGCCGCACCCGCGCCTCGAGCACCTCCAGCAGCTCCGCGTGGCCCCAGTCTTTGCGGCGGTCCTGCTCACAGGGGCTGGCGGACGAGCGGCTCCTGCGGCCCCAGACGCCGGCGAGGGCCCCTGCGGGAGAGACGGGGCGCGCGGGCTGGGACGAGGCCGGCAGCACAGCCGCGAAGGGGGCCCCCCGCGCTGAGGAGGAGAGGAAGCCGGGGCGCGGGGGGGCAGCGCGGAAGGTTCCTCGAACGAAGGCACAGACAGGTCAGGGGTTCAAAGCCCCGCACCGCAGACGGCGGGTCACGGGGCTCCAAGAGAAACCCAGAGTCAGAGGCCAAAGCGCGCCGCCGAGCCCTGTCCGGGCAGCGGGCCGAGGGCGAGGGCCAGCGGGCTCGAGCCACGGGGTTCTCCAGAACCCCTGAGGGCAAAGGTCAGAGGCAGCTGGATCCCGGGGGCCGGGAAGCCAAAGGTCACGGCCGCGGGTCGGCGGGCAGGGCAGCGGTCCCGGCGTCGCCCCCGGGGACGCCCCCCCTCGTTACCTTCCTCGGCCAGGAGGCCGGGGTGGCCCGCCGGCCACAGGGCCCGCCCGAGCCCCGCCGCCTGTGATGACTGTTTTTCTGATTTCATTTGTGCTCCTGTTTTCTGGAAGGCATCCCTTGAATCAGTATACATGTAATCTAAAAAACGCAAGGTTAAACAAAAATGACATACTATGTTTTACCTTTTTAATTTGTAAAGAAGAAAAATTAATAGTGGATGTTAATTGAATGCATTTCTGATGAGAGTACAAACTAGTGTGCTATTTCTCCAGGGCAATTTGGTTAATGTATGGAAAGCTTAAAAACATGCTTTATTGTACTTTAATTTTTCTTAATAATCTTTTCTTGTTTAAATTTTATTTATTTATTTATTTATTTATCTTTTGGCTGCATTGGGTCTTTTGTCACTGCAAATGGGCTTTCTCTAGTTGAGACAAGTGGGGGCTACTCTTTATTGTGGTGCGCGGGCTTCCCTTGTTGCTGAGCATGGGCTCTAGGCCCTTGGGCTTCAGTAGTTGCAGCACATGGGCTCAGTAGTTGTGGCTCAGGGGCTCTAGAGCACAGGCTCAGTAATTGTGGCACAAAGGCTTAGCTGCTCCATGGCATGTGGGATCGTCCCAGACCAGGGATTGAACCTGTGTCCCCTGCATTGGCAGATGGATTCTTAACCACTGTACCAGCAGGGAAATCCCTTTTTAAAATAATCTTAATAATTAATTGAGACTCAGCTTATTTAATATTGCATTGTTTGTATGCTTTGAAACAAAAACAAGCATAATCTAAATATCCAAATATGAGGGCTCGAATAAATACACTGTGACGTATTACATTTAATGTTATAAATTTCCCTCTAAGCACTGCTTTCACTGCATTCCTCAAATTTTGATGCCATATTTTTATTTTCATTTAGTTCAAAATATTTTAAAATTTCTTTTGAGACTTCTTTGACTCATAGGTTATTCAGAAGTGTGCTGCTTATTGGGGGATTTTTTTAAAGCTGTCTTTTTGTTATTTATATCTAGCTTAACTCTAGTGTGGTCTAAGAATATATTTTATATGATTTTTAAACTTTAAATTTATTGAGGTATGTTTTATGACCAAAATGTGGTCTATATTGCTGAATGTCCCAAGTGAGCTTGAGAAAAAAGTGTATTTTGTTTAATGGCTGACCCTATAAATGTCAATTAGAGCAATTTGATTATATTGCTGTTTAGATTATCTGTATTGTTAATGATTTCTGCTTCCTTCATCTACGGATTACTGACTGAGTGGCATTGAAATCTCCAAGAATAACAGTGGCTTTGGCTATTTCTCCTTTTTAAAAAAAAATCAGTCTTTACCTTATGTATTTGATACTCTTGTTAGGTGCATACATGTTTAGGATTATTATATCTTCTTGGATAATTATATAACCTCTGTAGCATTATGTAATACTTCTTGATATTTAAGATAATTTTCCTTGTTCTGAAGTTTTGCATTTGTTCTTTGTATTTTTCCTCTCTTTTTCTGTCATCTCAATTCTTAATGAATATTTTTATATGATCCCATTCTATCTTCTTAGTATATCAATTATACTTCTTTTTAACATTTTCTTAATGATTATCCTAGAGTTTGAAATATACATTTTAAATCAATCTGAGTTCACTTTCAAATAACACTATTCTGCTTCCTGTGTGGTACAGGTATCTTATGACAGAATTCTCAGTTCCCCTCTTTGACATTTCTATCATGCATTTCACTTACTGATATGGTAGAATCACCCAATATTGTTCCTATCATTACTTTAAACAAATGGTTATATTTTAGATCAATTAAGAATAAGGAAAATACTTTATTTTACTTTACTTATTCCTTCTCCAGGACCCTTCCTTTCTTTGTGTGTATACAAGTTTCTGACGTATATTGTTTTCCTTCTGTCTGAAGAATTTGGTTTAACATTTCTTGAAAGGAAGGTCAGCAAGCAATGAATTCCTGCAGTTTTGTTTGTCTGAGAAAGTCTTTATTTCTCCCCCTCACTTTTGAAGGATAATTTCTCCAAATATAAAATTCTGGGTTGGTGGTTCATTTTTCTCTTTTAATACTTAAAATATTTCACTCCACTCTCTTCTTGTTTTTATGGTTTCTGACAAGAAGTCTGATGTAATTCTTATCCTTGCTCCATCATAGGTAAGATGCTTTGTTTTCTTTCTGGCTTCTTTCAAGATTTTCTTTATTTTAAAGTTTATTCTATCATTTAAATATAATGTGCTGAGGTGTTTTTGGTTTTTGTTCTGACATAAATCCTGCTTGGTGTTTTCTGAGCTTCCTGGATTTGTGGTTCAGTCTTGGCCAATAATTTTGGAAAAAAATTTCAGCCATTTTTGCTTTAAATGTTTCTCCTCCTTTCTCATGCCTTCTCCTAGTATTCCCATGTGTGTATGTTACAACTTTTGACATTTCCTACAGTTTTTGGCTGTTTTGTTCTGTTTTTTCTTTATTTCTTTTTGAATTTCAGTTTAGGAAGCTTCTAGTGACCTGTCTTCAAGCTCAATGATTCTCTCTTCAGCCACGTTATGTCTACTGATGCTGAGTCCACCAAAAGCATTTTTCATTTCTGCTGCAGCATTTTTGCTTTCTAGCCTATCCTTTTGTTTCTTTCTTGAAGTTTCCATGTCTCTGCGCTTATATTACTCATCTCTTCTTGCATGTTGTCCACTTTTCCCATTAGAACTCTTAGCATATCATCATAGTTATTTAAAATTCTCAGTCTGATAATTCCAAAATTTCTACCATATCTAAATCTGGGTCTGACATTTATCCTCTGTCTTTAGACTGTGCTTTCGCCTTTTAGCATGGCTTGTAATTTTTGTGAAAAGCTAGACATGATGTATTGCACTTAAAAAATTGAGGTAATGATGCCTTTAATGTGAGGATTTATGTTAATCTGGTTAGGAGTTGTGCTGTGTTTGCTGTCTATTGTAGGTATAGGTGCCAGAGGTTTAAAATTGCTCTAGCGTCCTAATTTTTGTCTTCTTTATTGACTTTTGGCTTTCCTATGCACTCCTTCATGGAGACTTTGTGTCTTTCAGCTCTTTTATCTGTAACTCACTGTTATTATACTGAAGCCATGTCAGTGTGATGGTAAGGTGTGGGGGAAGAGGTAGCATTCTATAGACTCAGTTTATAATAGGCCCATATTTAGGGGATATGGCCTTCACAGTGTTTCTTCCGTGGTGTATTTTGTCCCCTGCCTTCTATTTCCTTTCCTGGCTACACAGTCCCATCTATTTCCTCTAAGCCCTGGTTCCTGCTGATTATTCTTTACCTTTATGTGACCAGGAAGGCTAGAGGGGACTGGAAAGTCAAGTAAAAGTACCTCTGGCAGCACCCCCCTCCCCAGTGCTGCCCACTTAGTGCTCAGTTCCTATAGAGAATGTGTCTCTCAGAGAGAAGCTTACTGGTGTCCCCACACTCAGCTCCAGCGCCCTGACTCAGAGATTTTGTCTGAAATGGAGAAGCTGGCTGTAAAACAGACAGCTTCTAATCTTGTCTTAAAGGAATTGACTCCATATAGAATAGAGTATGGAGAAAATCAAATCTAGGGGTGGCCTCAAAAAGAGTAGAGATTGTGATGAAAGACAACTGGAGGAGATTCAAGGTACAGATACAGGCTGAACTGTAGACTGGTTAGTCTGCAGAAAAAAAATCAGGGAATAAGTCAGCTGGGAGAAGCCCTCGTATTACGAACTAAATGTTTGTGTTCCCCCAAGGTTCATTCAAAGTGACTGTGGACATAATCAAGTCTGTGCCTCCCTGAGGAGAAATATCAGAAGCTTATACTGTGGGAGGGGAATAGACTTCTCTAAAATAAGCCAGCCAGTCACTAAACAAACAAACAAGCAAACATCAACAATAGACCTCAGAGAGGGGTGGCCAGCATGCAGAGCTGCTATAATATGTTATATAAAATATCCAAAAATTTACAAGGTATAAAAAGACACAGGAAATCAAGACCCAAAAAGCGGGCAACAGAGACTTCCTGTGAGAGTAACCAGATGTTGGATTCATCAGAAAATATTTTAAAATAGCCCTTCTAAACGTGTTTATAGAATCAAAGGACATTATGATTAAAGAAGTAAAGGAAGATACAATGACACTGTCACATCAAATAGAGAACAGCAATAAAGAAAAGGAAAGTATAAAAGGAACCAAGTGAAGCTGGTAAACGAAATAACAGAAATAAAAAATTCACTAAAGGTCTTATGCTCCAGATGTTGTGCTCCTTAGTATTTATCCAAATGAGCTGAAACTTTGTATCCAGCAGCCTTATTCATAATTATTCATACTTGTGTTCACAATTCAAAACTTGGATGCAACCAAGATGTCCTTCAGTAGGTGAATGGTGAGCGATATTCATTGCATGAAGTATTATTTAGCAATAAAAAGAAATGGGCTATCAAGCCACATAAAGACATGGAAGACCTTAAATGAACATTGCAAAGAGAAAGAAGACTATTTGAAAAGACCACATACTGTATGATTACAAATACGTGATATTCTGCAAAAGACAAAACTCTGGAGATGATGATAAAAGATGAGTGATTGCTAAAGGATAAAGAAAAGGATAAATGGGTGGAGCACAGGGGATTTTTAGGACAGTGAAGCTATTCTGTATGAGACTATAATGATGGATGCATGACTTTATACATTTGTAAAAAACCATAGAAGGTACAACACAGAGTGAAAATTAGTGTATCCTATAAAATGTAGTTAATAATAATGTATCACCAAATTGTATGCTCTAAATATATGCAGTTTATTGTATGTTAACTGTATCTCAATAAACGTTCTAAAAAATAATAATAATGTATCAGTATTGATTCATCAATTATAATCAACTCATCAATAATTGAGAAAATTATAGAAAACAAGATGGAAACAAATCTCAGAGTACCTCTCCTAAAATAAAATATTTTAAATTAAAAAAATAATAAAGTTGTGCTAAGGGAGAAAGCATACATGTGAACTCACTGTACTTTCTGTTCAATTTTTCTGTAACTCTAAAAATATTTTTCAAAAAAGTCTATTTGTTCAAAAGCGTTCACTAGAGGGGCTCGTGAGTATATCTAAACTGGCAGAAGAAAGAATTAAATTAACCTGAAGATAAAGATTATTCAAGCTGAAGAACAGAGAGAATAAAGAATGAAGAAAAATAAAGGCAGTATCAGAGAAATGAGAAACACCTGCAAGAGCACCAATTTATGCAAAATTGGAGAGGAGAGGAGAAAGAGAAACGAAAATATTCAGAGAAATAATGGCTAAAAATTTCTCAAATTTAATTGAAAGTCAAAAAACCTCCATAATCAGCTCAAAAACTCTAAGTAGGATTAAATGCAAAGTGATCCACTACGAGATAATTAGAGTAAAAAATGCTGAAAGTCAAAGATAAGGCAGAATCTTGAAAGCAGCAAGAGAAAAATAACTCATTACTTGCAAAGGATCCCAATAAGATTAACAACTGACTTAGCAGCAGAAACAATGGGGGCAGAAAACAAAGGAATAAGATATTTAAAGTGCTGAAAGAAAATAAAACAACTGTCAACCAGGAGTTCTATATATATGGCAAAGCTATATTTCAAAAATGAAGATGAAATAAAGACTTTACAAGTGAAAAAAAAAAAAAAGAGATTTGTCGTTAGTAGACTTGCCTTACAAAAAGTACAAAGGGAAATTCTTCAGGCTGAAAGCAAGTTACATCTGATGGTAATTTAAATCCACCCCCCAAAATAAAAAGCACTGGTAAAGGTAATTATGTTACTATAAAAGATAGTAAAAATGAATATTTTCCTCCTTTCTTCTGTTAATTGATTCAAAAAGCAATTATATGAAGTAATACGTTTATAATATATTGTTGGGCCTGTAACATAATATAAATGCAACACTTGTGTAATATATTTGCCACTAACAGCACAAAGGAGGTGAGTGGGACAAGCTGTGGTGGGCTAAGGAAATAACTACAGATGTTAAAGTAATTAACAATGTATTATTCATTTGAAACATTAATAGGTATAACACATAACAGTAATATCACAAAAAAGTGGAAAAGGGAAAGGAGCAATATTTCTATATATTACAGGAATTAAGCATATATAAACCAAAGCTGCATTCTACCAAAAGTTTAAAGAATTAATGCCAATGATTAATATTATGCCCATATTCAAAAGAGATAGCAGTCTTTTACATATATAGAAAAATATAGATAAGGCTAAGTGTTAAAAGCAGTTATCCTTGCTGGTGGGATTATAAATATTAAAATTTTTCTATTTCTATACAGCCGTACTCTTTACAGGGAATATCTATCTATCTATCTACCTATCAACTTTGTATTGGGAAAGATATTTAAAAATTAGTTTGTTTCTGCTATAACACAATCAAAATCCCAGAGAATGTGGCTGCAGCATTTTGTCTTGAAAAATTCTCAAAGAAATTTTTAAACAACAATCTAAACTTTCATAAAGAAACAATCTCAGGGATTTTCCTGGTGATCCAGTGGTTAAGACTCTGCCTTCCAATGCAGGGGGTACAAGTTCAATCCCTGGTTGGGGAACTAGGATCCCACATGCTTCGGGGTGAGGCCAAAAAATTAAAAAGAAAAAAAAAGAAAAAATCTCAGTAAAAGATTCACAGAATATGTGATTTTGAATGATATAACCTAGTGTGCCCTTCAAAATTAACTGGCTGGAAAATCCTGGTAAAAAGACAGGGTACTTTATTGAATAGGGCAGTAAGCTTTAAGCTCATTAAATGTTAAACAATATTTTTGAAGACACAGCTTTCACTTTGAAATAGTTTATCTGAATACTTTCTTTTTAATAGCAATTAGACTGCTTAAATCCACTCCTAGACTGGGACAATAAGACCTTGCTCTCTGTATTTGGGTGCTTATCTTTTTTCTAAGTGAAATGTTAGGTGAAGAGTGACGGGAGTAATGTATCTAGCTCATCCAAAAATGTCATTAAATCTTTTAAAACTTTTTAATTGAAATAGTTGATTTACAATGTTGTGTTAGTTTCAGGTGTACAGCAAAGTGATTCAGTTACACATATATGTATGTGTGCGTGTATATTCTTTTTTAGATTCTTTTCCGTTATAGGTTACTACAACAAAAATGTCATTAAATCTGTAAAGGATATTCAAAAGAGCAAAGAAAACATTGTGCATTCTTCTACTATAAATAGAAATGCAAGGTAGCTGTGGTGAGTATGTGGGAGAAGTATAGAAATAGACTCATTTACAAATCTCTCGAACGTTGTTTCATTCACACATATTTTAGGTATATTATGCCAGAGTGAGGATATAGGTACCTAAAATCACCTCCCAAATGTCATCAATTTTTTTCCTTTCTGTTGCCACTTCAAACACAGGAAAATATTTGTAGCCTGTAACTGAAAGTGTTTTTTATCATATCAGTGTAGTAGTGCTTCCTCTTGCTCTTAGGTGCCTCAGTTTACACAATAATTTTAAGATCACCTGACCTACAAGAATATGATTTAGTGTCACCATTTGAAATATCATATTTTTATGGATTGAAAATTATTTTGCACATTTCTCTGTAAGTATATTAAATGTGAACTGTTCAAATGGGTAGAAATGCAGATGGGTCCAGTGAGAACAGAAATTGGGAAGTAATTCAGTTATAACATTATGGTTAGCATTTATTCAGTATCTACTATGGACCCAGCACTATTAGGTACTTTGCATGTACCTTCTCTTTTAACCCACACAGTAAGCTAATGAAGTAGGAAGCTTAGGCTCAGAGAGTTTATATACCTTGTTTAACATAACCACACAGTCAGTAAGTTACAGTTAGGCTTGAACCAGGTGTGTCCATCTCCAAAATCTAGGGGTTTTCCCTAACACCCCAGGGGAATGAAATGATACCTTTTTGATCATCTCATAGGCCTGGCTAATTTACGGGTACAGCCCTTGTACTAATGTTGGACAGCAAGTTAGGCTTTAGCATCAAATATGGGTTTATGCTATTTCATGTGTATAATTTTGGGCAAGTCAATTAAGTGTACCCATTTCCTCATCTGAGAGTAGGGTAGAATACTATTGACTTCACTAGGTTGTTGTGACGAGTAAATGCAATTACTATATGTAAAGTCTTGGCACTGCTAAGTAATTGTTGGCTCTTTATAATAATGAGAAAACTGTCCTATTGAATCCACAAATTAAGATCCCACCCCTGTTGTCATACTGGGTATCCCTTGAAGAGAAATGAAATTCCAATTGTGAGCCATCTTTGGAATTAGAACATCCCAGCCAGGACGTGAGGCCTTGTAGGTTGACTCTAAACTGGGGTAAGTTGCATTCACTTCTTCAAGAACCTTTTTCAGGGAGCTTCCCTGGTGGCGCAGTGGTTAAGAATCCACCTGCCAATGCAGAGGACATGGGTTCCATCCCTGGTCTGGGAAGATCCCACATGCCGTGGAGCAACTAAGCCTGTGTGCCACAACCACTGAGCCTGTGCTCTAGAGCCCATGAGCCACAACTACTGAGCCTACATGCCACAACTACTGAAGCCTGCGTGCCTAAAGCCCATGCTCCCCAACAAGAAAAGCTGCTGCAATAAGAAGCCCGCGCACCACAACAAAGAGTGGACCCCAATCTCTGCAACTACAGAAAGCCTGCGCACAGAAATGAAGACCCAATGCGCCAATAAAAATAAATAAATAAATAAATAAATAAATAAATAAATAAATAAATAAATAAATTTATATATATATATAAAGAACTCTTTCTTGGACTCTGGGGCATCTATATGTCATTGAGGACACTCTTGTTTGGTGTAAAACAATGGCTTCTTCCTCATGGAGGAAGCCGTGTTCTAAGCAAGGAGGCACATGTACAGCAGCAAGAAGGCAGTCATGCTGGAGACCTCAAGTACCCAAGGTCTTGTGCCTGCAGGTTCACAGAGCAGAGTGACCACATGCAAAAGGTCATTGTGAATCTCACTGTGAGCTGTAATTTCCTCAGGACTGTAACAGAAACTGACCGCACCTTTCAGTCTGGTCTCAGCTCTGCTGCGGGAAGGTAGCAGGAGGTGCTGCATTCATGCTCTGGCTGGAGTGGGAAAGGCTAAGAGAAAGGCCATGGTTCAACAGTTTCCATCGTTATATGGCACAAAATTCTATTCCATTTATTTGTGCTTTATTGAAACGGGTAGTCAAATGTGTTACGCTGGTTTTCAACTCAAAATTTGCTCCTGATACGGACGCAGGTAACGCTGAAGCGAACCTACGCTTTCTGTTTCCTTCCATTCATTCACTCACTCACTCATTCATTCATTTGTTTATTTAACACAAGTATACGTACCACCAATTATAAACCAGGGCTTTTCCCAGGTGTTGGGGACATACAAGCTGATCCCTGCCCCATGGAAGACAGACACATGACAAGGAAGATGGATATCTGAATAAGTTACAACTGTTTTAAAATGGGGCAAGAAAAAAATTCTTTGAGACTCTAGTAGCAATAGTTCTCTAGGATAAATACAGAACTACAAAAGAATAGGATTCCTTTCAGTAGGAGTAGGTTAGATACTGGACATACCCCAAAAGACAAATGTCCAGTGTAATGACCCTAGAGGAAGATCCTAATAATATTCCCATTTGACTTATGAAAAACTGAGGTAGAGAGAAGTTAACTAATTTGTACCTGACCACACAACTAGTGAGTGGCAGAACATGGACTTTGATCCACTTACATCTGACTCTTAATTCCTGTGCTAGACTAAAAATGACTGCTATTACCAACTTACTTGTGCATTGTTTGGTTATTATTTGGAAAAAAATTTATATGGTGCCTCAATTATAAAAAAAAGATCCCTAATTGTAGGGCTGTACCAAGCATTAACTAATATAGGTATTTTTAAAATTATCATTTCAGATGGCATTGAGTATAATATTAAAGGTAAAATAAGATGGATACCTTATTTAGGAATATCCGGCATGTTTGGTGACTTTGAGATGGTCCTGTTGACCCTACCTCTTGGTATTTATGCCATTGTGTAATCGTCTCCTCTTGAGGGCTGGTTCTGGTAACTCACTTCTGACAAACAGAATACAGCAAACATGATCCTTGATTTAAATAAAGAATTGAGTCAATCAATCAATCATCAATCAATCAAGGAGAAGAGACAGCTCTTCCTCACAGTAGAATTCCAACCAAAAAGTTTTAAAGAAAAGTGGGAAATAGAGAACCACATTAGGCAAACACCATAGTAACAAATGTTACAGACAAGACCATTGCTGGATGCTGAATTGATGGGCACAAGTTTGAGGAGAAGTAGGCCTAGTTTCAGATTATCTCCACCAAAGACATTATCCATTTCAGTGAGAAAGAGAGTAACCAGAGTGGAAAACCCAGCAGACATCCACCTAGCCAAGTGCTCAGGGCAAACATAACTGGTGATAAGACACTACTTTGGAATTTTAAAAACAAAATATGAAACACAAATCATTAAAAAGACTGTAATAAAATTAAGACTGTTTACTTATCAAGGCAATTTCGAAGGAGAGTGAAAAGACAAGTCAAAGTAGAAGGTATCTACTCATACATAAATGACAAAGATTATGCCCAGAATATGTAAAGCACTTCAAAAACCAGCATGAAAAAGACACCCCATTGAAAAAGAGGAAAAAGACTTGAACAGGCTCTTCCAAAAAGAGAAATCACAATGGCCGTGAAGAGTATGAAAGTATTCTTAACTACATTGATATTCAGGGAAACACCAACTAAAACCAAAATGAAACACCACGGCCTTACAACAGATTGTTTAAAGTAAATGAAAAAGAGACCTAATAATAACTTTGGTCAGGATATGGTCCACCAGGAGGTTTCATATTGCTGGTGGAAGTGTGCATTTATACAGTGTCTCTAGAAAACCTATTGGCATTTAGTTAGTAAAACTGAAGATACTCATCCCTCAAGACAGAGCAATTCTACTCTTATGTTTACACCCTTCTCGTACAACTTCAGAACTGTATGCTGAGAGGCACCAAAACAGATGTATGAACATGTTCAAAGCAGAATTATTCATAATACCCTCAAACTGGAAGCACCCAGATGTCCACTGACAGCAGAAAGGGTAAATAATTCATGCAATGGAATATTATATAGCAACAAAAACGAGCTCATTACATACCCTTCAATGTAGATGAATCTTAAAAATCCATGGTTAAGGGGAAGCAGCCAGTCACTTACACACACACACACACACACACACACACACACACACGTAGTGATTTTATTTAGGTGAAAACTAAAATATTTTATTTAGGGATACTCATTTTGAAGCTAAATTATAAATGAAAGGGAAGGGGCAACCAGGGGCCTTTTGGGGTCCAGAGAATGTTTTATTTCATAATGTAGGCAGTGGTTACATAAGTATTTTAAAATAACTTGTTAAATTATACATTGATTTATTTAAAAAAGAAAGAATATGATACCCAGGCAGCCTTTTTCTGGGCAAATAACAATTTCCTAGTGCCACAAAAATATTTAATAAATGATGCAGTGTGCTTAAGTACTTAATGTTTAGAATCATGAATATTTAGATTTTTCTGAACTTTTAATAGTCATATTTTTTTACCATAAGTGCTGTAGACAGAAAGATTCCTCACAAAATTTGTTGACAATGACAATCTGTTTTGGCAAATTTTGCAGAAAATGTGGGCCAATTTCTTTTATTATAACCATATGTAATATGAAAATGAAAGTCAAGATTTTCCTTAATTTCCTCCATTTTCAGTAAATGCCTCCAGGCGTAAGAGGGGGCTGACGTGTCTACAAGTCAAATTGTAATGAAAACATTCAGAAGTGATACTTCTTCAACTAGTCCACTTGATGGCACTAAACTAACATAGAATGTGGGCTGATTCTCCGTAGATGTTGATGCCTTAATGTGTTTTCAATGTGTTTTCATAAACTTAGACCCTGTGAATTCTAAAGGTCTTTTTTGGCTGAGAACTTTGGCGATATGCAGTAGGGAAAAAAAGGATTAAAAATTCTTAAAGAATTAAAGCTGGTTTTGAGCATTAAAGAAAGATGTATTAAAAGTCTCAGGATGAACAGAGCTTTTCATGTCTTCTTGCCTCTGGCTTCTGCCACTTCTCCAAATTATGTACCCTAGGAAAAGAGAGAGTTTGGGGCGCTAAGATTTTAGAAGATCAGTCTTGATAGATATATACGCATTGCAAGACTTCAAACTGACTTCTTTTGTGAGGAGAATGAAATGGAGAAGATTCTGTCCCTGTTGTCAGCTCAGGCTGAGTACCATAGACTGGGGTAGTTTAAATGACAGACATGGATTTCTCACAGTTCTGTAGGCTGCAAAGTCTGAGATCAAGATGCTGGAAGACCACGTGTCTGATGAGGGCCCACTTCCTGGTTTGCGGGTGGGTGCCGTCTTCTTGTATCCTCACATGGCAGAGAGAAGAGAGGGGAAGAAACTCTCCTGACTCTTCTTATAATGGCACTAATCCCATTCGTGAGGGCTCCATTCACATGACCTATTTACCTCCCAAAACTCCCCCACCTTACCATCTCATAGAGGATTAGGACTTCAACACATGAATCTGGAGTACATAAACATTGTTTATGAAGCCACGGTCCACACACTGCATAGCAGATAGAGGAAGGGGCAGAGCCTTTGCAGGCTGGCAGCCAGGATGTAGTTTCACATGCTTGGGTTCTGCAGTTTAAGGAGAGAGGCTGCTTTCCTTCTTGGAGGAGCCTCTTCGCTGGGATCTGAAAGCAGAATAAGGCTTCTTTGCTATGACTCCTCATCTATAAGCAGTGGGAAGTGGTTCTTGGCTGGTGAAGAGAACTGGGAGACTGAAGATATGGGAGAGGCTTTCTTTTTGGGTGCATTTACTGAAAATGGAATAAATTAAGTGGTCTTGACTTCTGGTTTCACAATACATACGGCTGCAAAGAAAGAAATTGTCCCACATTTTTCTGAGTGAAACAATTTTGCTCTGCGTGCATCAGATTTTGGCCTCGCAAAGCAGTCGACAAATGTGTTAGTGCTACACAGAGTACCAGTGATGATCCCAAAAGAGAACTCAAGGATCTCTGTTCTTAGAAGAACCATAACAGGTCCTTTTCCTGACTTGTAATAAAGTAAAATAATTCATCTAAATTCTTTTTAAAAATCCCGCAAGGACTCCCCCTTCTGTGTGAAGACTTCAGAGTGCTGTTTGCCTGTCAACAGCCTCTGAGGTGGTAGGCTCTGTTTCCCAGGGAGACAAGAAGCTTCTTGAGAGCAGAAACTGTGCCTTATTTTCATCTCTATTCCTTACAGCAGAAAACCCAGTGACTTAGAGAGATGGATGCTCAAGAAACATGAATATGACCACTGAACTGTCATCATGTTCAATCTAAGATCTGATCTTGTATTTCCTTCCTTCCTGTGAAGGTTTGGTCGTCTAGCATGTCCATATATGAATTAAGGTCATAGCAGCTTAAAGGCAAAAAATTTGATAGCAAATGAAATACTTTGTGTGCATAAATCTAAATTCTGTACTTTTTAAAATAAAGCACCACTCTGTGCTTTCCTTACCACTTCCTTCCCCTTTTGCTGCAAAGGACCAGCAGTTTGGTCCATAATACTTCAGGTAACGTTTATTTCCCTCAAGACTTGAAAAAGTTTGTGAGCACTCCTTCAGCATTATTTGACAATATGAAGCAAT
Organism: Hippopotamus amphibius kiboko; assembly: GCF_030028045.1. Classification (NCBI taxonomy): domain Eukaryota; kingdom Metazoa; phylum Chordata; class Mammalia; order Artiodactyla; family Hippopotamidae; genus Hippopotamus; species Hippopotamus amphibius. The sequence goes on along the minus strand of NC_080190.1, from coordinate 124,105,570 downwards.
TTTAGTTGCCTATTAAGTTTTAAAATGTTACCTATAAGAAACAAAAAAAAGTATTAGAACAATAAGAATTTAAAAATAAGTAGACCTTCTGGACTTTAAAAAAATATAAAAAACAAAAACCCAACAAAGGTTAAAAAAACACACATAAAATCTGATCCTTTTTTACAATGTAGGACTCACCTTTGTTTCTTGAATCATCAGCCATTTGTCAAAATGCCAAAAGCAATATTACACACAGGAGTGATATTAATTTTAACCTTAATTCGGCCAGGAAGAGCTCTGGGAGCCAAGTTTGTGTTCATGGATCCTCCACAAATTCTCTGAAATAGTAGAACAATAGGAAAGGATCACAGTGCATATTTCCTAAAACTTAACAACATACAGTTTAAAAGCTATGAATAAAAAACCTCCCATCTTTATCTAAAATTAGAGTCTAGTTGATTTACAATATCATGTTAGTTTCATGTGTACAGCAAATATATATGTATATGTATATAATTCCTTGTGCTATACAGTAGGTCTTTGTTGTTTATCTATTTTATACGTTTAGTAGTGTGTATCTGTTAATCCCAAACTCCTAATTCATCCCTCCCCACACCCTTTCCCCTTTGATAACTGGAAGTTTGTTTTCTATGTCTTCGAGTCTGTTTCAGTTTTGTAAATAAGTTCATTTGTATCAAAAAAAAAAAAAAACCCACCAAAAACTCCGAGCTTTAATGACAGTCTCTCTTGATAGAGAAAAAAAATCTTCACAGACAATATCAAATATTGCTATCACATGCTTTTATGAATAAAAATGTACAATAATTTTATCATATGAAAAAAAATTGCTAGGACAGTGGTTCATATGGGTCTTTTTGACTGGGTTTAAAAATGTTTTCATATTTTGACTGCAAATGCTGCTTCTTTCTATGTTTTTTAAAAAAATTAACACAGAGGAGAAAAGTTACTCATTGGCTGAGTCTATAAACAAACTAATATTTGTTGCAGACAAATGTCTCTTGTTTTGGACATGTGTCCTTACTGCCTTGGCATAGTGCCTGAAGAATAGTAGGTGCTCAATGAGTATTTATTGAAAGAAGGGACCACTGAACACTGTGGATGCTACTTTCTCTTGAGCCCTTCTGTTTACCTCCAAACCAGTGTCAGTTTCCTAGTTCTGGTTCTCTTCGTCTCTGGGCTATGTACTGTATCATCCTCCTAAACTGTCTCTGGTTACTGCCCATGTTTTCTCTTATTCATTCTCTACAATGTAACTTCGATTTTTTCCCCAAAGCAAATTAGATCATAATAATAGCTAATATTTATTGATTGCTAATATGAGCCAAACACTTTACATGCATCGTGTAATTAAATTCTTTCAGCAACAATGGTAAGAAGGCATTATTGTTCCTGATACTAGAAATGAGTAAATTAAGGCACAGAGAGGTCAAGTGGATAGATCAAAGTCAGTCTGACTCTGGCAGTCTACCTTTCTGTGACATTATGCCTCCTGATGTCAGGGGGTGATTAACGATCTGTTTTCCTGGAACTGTTCTAGTGTAGCACTGAAAGTCTGGTGTCATAGGAAACTCCTCTGTCCCAGGTAAACTGAAACAGTTGGTTACCCTACATACAGCATAAGAACTTTACAGCAGTGTACTTCATTTCTCCCCTCCCAGCTTTTGTGCTATTTTATCATACATTCTACTTTTCTATATGTTATAAACCCCGTACTCCATTTCTAATATTTTTGTTTAAATAGTCAATTATTTAAATCTCTGAAAAGAGATTTAAATAATAGAAAAATCTTGTTTGTTTTCTATGCTTATCAATCCTTTGTGTAGATCCAGATTTCCATCTGGTGTTCTTTTCATTCTGCCTAAAGGATTTCCTTTCATATTTCTTAGTGTGAGTCTGCTGGTGATGCTTATTTCAGCTTTTGTATATCTGAAATGTCTTTATTTTTATTTCATTTTTGAAAGAAAATTGAATTGAAAGAACTGGAATTATAGAGTTACAATCTTTCCTTTCAGTATTTTAAAGCATTTGATCTACAGAATTCTTGCTTGCACCCTTTCTTTTGTTTTTCTCCAGTTTTACTGAGATATAATGATGTATAATATTGTATTAGTCCAAGGTGTACATGATTTGATACAGGTACATATTGCAAAATGATGACTGCAACACGTTTAGTTACTATCTATCACCTCACGTAACTACAATTTTTATTTCTTGTGATGAGAACTTTTAAGATCTATTCTCTTAGCAACTTTCAAATATTCAGTACAGCATTGGTAACTACAGTCACCATGCTGTACATTACATCCCCAAACTTACTTACAACTGGAAGTTTGTACCTTTTGACCGACTCCACCCATTACAATTCAACCCCCTGCGCCTCTCTCCTCTGGCTACTATCAGTTTTTTTATTTTTTAGATGCCACATATAAATGAGATCATACAGTATTTGTCTTTCTCTGACTTTTTCACTTAGCATGATGCTTTTGAGGTCCATCCATATTGTCAAAAATGGCAGGAATTCCTTCTTTTTTTTATGCCTGAAAAATATTTCACTGTATATACACACCACGTTTTCTTTATCCACTCATCTGCTGATGAACACTCAGGCTATTTTTACATCTTGGCTATTGTAAATAACGCTGCAACAAACACAGGGGTGCATGTATCTTTTTGAGATAATGTTTTGTTTTCTTCAGATAAACATCCAGAAGTGGAATTACTGGGTCATATGGGAGTTCTATTTTTAATTTTTCGAAGGAACTCTGTACTGCTTTCCATACCTCTTTCACCAGTTGACATTCCCATCAATGGCGCACAAGGGTTCCCTTATTCTCCAAATCCTTGCCAACACTTGTTATTTGTTGTCTCTTTGATAATAGCTATTCTGGCAGGTGTGAGGTGATATCTTATTGTGGTTTTAATTTTCATTCCTCCGATGATTACTGATGTTGAGCATCTTTTCATGTGTCTGTCAGCCATCTGTATGTCTTCTTTGGAAAAATGTCTCTTCAAGTCCTCTGCCCATTTTTTACTTAGATTATTTTTTTCTAATGCATTGTATGAGTTCTGTATATATTTTGGATATTAACACTTTATTAAGTGTATGACTTGCAAATATTTTCTCCCACTCTTTAGGCTATCTTTTCATTGTGTTGATGATTTCCTTTGCTGGCCAGAAGCTTTTTACTTTGATGTGGTATCATTTTATTTTTAGTTTTGTTGCCTTTGCTTTTGATGTCAAATCCAAAAAACTGTTGCCAAAACAGATGTCTAGGAGCTTAGTCTCTATGTTTTCTTCTAAGAGTTTTATGGTTTCAGGTCTTTTGTTCAAGTTTTAATCCACTTTGAGTTGATTTTGTGTCTAGTGTAAGATAGGAGGTCCAGTTTCCTCAACACCATTTATTGGAGAATTTCCCCATGTATATTCTTGGCTCCTCTGTTGTAAATTAATTGACCATATATGCATGGGTTTATTTCTAGGCTCTCTATTCTGTTCCATGAGTTGGTGTGTCTATTTTTATGCCAATACCATACTGTTCTATTACTAGAGCTTTATAATATAGCTTGACATCAGAGAGTGTGATGCCTCCAGATTTGTTCTTTATCTCAAGGTTGCTTTATTGGGGTCTTTTCTGGTTCCATACACATTTTAGGATTGTTTGTTCTATTTCTGTGAAAAAAAACATGCCATTGGAATTTTGATAGGCATTGCCTTGAATCTGTAGGTAATTTTCGATTAGATGGAAGACAATGCAATTTTACCTTTTAGGGGCTGGTTTTCTTCTATGCTTGTAAATATTCTTGAGGTTTTTTTCCTGGAACACAGTGAAATTACTTGAAAACAGTTGGATCCTTTCAGGTCTTGATTTTAATGTTTGTCAGGCAGAATTCGAGCTGTGCTCAGCCTAGAAATAATTTTCCCCCACTACTGAGGTGAGACCCTTCTGGGTACTCTACTCAAAGTCTAATGGATTATGAGGTTGTCCAGTCTGGCTGGCAGGAACAGGAGCTACTCCTGGCCCACTGCAAGTGCTGGACATCATTACCTCTGATCTTTTGGATAGTTCTTTTCTCAGCCTGAGGGTTTCCTTTTTCAAATGTTCTGATCTGGACTCAGCTGAGTATTTAAGTGAGACCCTCTAATGATCTCTCAGAGCGCAGCATTCTTTTCTCCAGTACTGTTCTACAAACGCTAGCTACCTTGGTCTCCCTGGAGTCTCAGCCTCATCTCAGTCCAGCAAGTCCTCTGGGTTCCCCCTCAGCCCCCATCCTGTGCCACTGGCTGGAAAGTCTCCCATGGCAGTAAGCTGTGACAATTGTAGGGCTGACCTCATTTGTCTGTTTCTCAGGGATCACAGTTCTCTGTTGTTAGTTCCTGCCTAGTGTGTTATGAGCCATTATTTCATATATATATTTGTTTATTGGCTGTTTCAGGTGGAGGAGAAGTCTAGTCCTTGCTTCTTCATTTTGGCTGTGTGAGACCAAAATGTGTTGAATATATGACCATAAAATGTTTCTTCTCCCTTTCATGCTGCTTCACATATTAGCACACAAATACAGTGTGACTGTTTACATGTTTTTGAACTTCATTCAAAACTGTTTACATGTAGTCAAATTACCAAACTTACATTTTTGTTTATGTAGACATGATAAAAATGAAAGGACTGAATATGAAATGAGTAACTACAAAGATTAGCTACTTAACAGGAACAAGATAATAAGCAAGATAGTTCTCGGTTTGCTTATTTATGTCTGTCTTACCAGTTGCTTTACTGGCATTTTGAAATAACTACATTTAATTGTGCAAAAATATTTTAGATGATCTGCCTAAATGTGATCTAGTTAGGTAATGAAATAATAATTCTTTTGAATGGCTAATATCCATTTACATGGATAGAATTATGACCTATGTAATCTGACGTATCTGAGTTCGACGTTTACTGGATACATTCTATGTGCTAGACACCGAGCTAAGTCTGGAGGCAAAGATGAATAATAAAGAGCCTCTGCACTGGAGGAGCTCAGAGGCAGGACTGATAAGTAAGTTGACAATGTGATAAGTGCTGCAATTACACTAATTAAGGGTTGCCATGTGAGCACTGAGGTGGGGCGCCTCCCACGGCTCAGGATGGGGTGATGGTTGTGGGTGGAGAGGTGCAGCTGATGCTGGGGTGACCTGCTTATCTCTCCTTCTTCCTTGCTGGAAGAGCCCTGATTTGAGGATTCCCTCTCCTCCACTCCAGTGGGGCCAGGAAGTGAATGTTCACAAGTCTAACTCAGTCACTGTCAGTCACTGCACTCCTATGCTCATTTTCAATGATTGGTCTAGGGGAGGGCATGTGACACACCCTTGGGGAGGAAGATGTAAAAGTAATTCTACAGATGGGACTCGGGACAGGTTTTCTCCTAATAGAAGGAGTCACGCAAAAAAAACGTCTTTTCTGGCTGTGATCATAGTTGTGTGACAACGTGATCTCTGAGCTGTGTCTCTCACGTTATGGTCATGAAAGGACAGCCTGCGAATGAGCTGAGGATGGAAGAGCAGCAACAAGGAATGCTGTCGGGTCCTTGTTGACATCATCGTGTCGCTAATTTACAAACTTGGAATCTTCTGTCTCTATCTATCTTTTCTTGTTGTTACAATGAGATAATAAATCCTTATTATTTAAACCACTTTCAGTTATTCCATTACATGCAGTCAAAATATCCTGACTAACATAGAAGGTTTCCCAAAGAAGCGAAGCTTGGTTAATGCCTTAAAGGACCAAAGATATTTACCCCCAGAGCTAGCTGGAAGGAGGGGAAGGAGAGGTCACCCCAGGCAGACGGAAGAACTTATTCAAAAGCTTAGCAACACAAAGCAATAAGGAGGGCTTGAGAAAGTACAAGTGGTTGTGTACTGGACTGTTGTTCTGATAATTCAGACTTTCTCACTTGGGTAGAATGTCTTTTGTACATATCCGATTACTATTTGTTGCCTGATTGCTTTTATAATGTTTTCTTTAATTATGTTGAATTCAGTCCAAGAATGTCTATTGATGTGCCAGGAATTTTATAGGCACCTATGGTAGAATCTGACTCTTGTCTGTGGCAATACCCATCCCAATTCTCTTCTAAAATGCTAAAAACTAAAAACTACATTTTCCAGACTTTCCTGAGAGGGTTGTGATTTCCATCAATTAGATACAACCACTCAGGACTTTGACTTGTAAAGCATCCCAGTGAGGAGAGAAGCAGAACATGAGGCATGGGTGTCGCGGGTGTGAGCGTGGTGGAGGTGACGGGTGCTCAGCTGTGCTCCAGTGTCTCCGGGTGGCAGGAGAGGTGGCAGTCCCCTCAGTGACCCATGTGGGTCGTGCTGTAATGGTAGTTGTTCCCTGAACCTCAGCCTGGAGCCTGTCTCTTCAGCCCTCCTGACAGCTCCATGAGTCACGTATGCTCCGTACTCAGTTCTCTTTGTACAAGCGACAGTGGGGCCGGCGCCTGCATTTGGGAACCCTGGCTGATGCAATGTGTGACGCGGCTCTGGAGCTCAAAGACCTCAGGGACTAGTGGTGTAGGCCAGAGTCACCTTGCACTGGGATTGCACGATTACAGTCTGTATAGCAATTAATGCTTTCCACAGCACTTTGAAAGCACCTCACTTTTGTGAAGTTAACAGAGCTTCTGTGACACTCATAGGACTTTAATATATGTTCTTCTGACAGATGCAGAAATTAAGGCCCCGGGAATTTAAGAGAGACAGAAATAAAGTAGTGATTGCTGAAAGCAGAATCCAGGTTTTTTTAAAATTTTTTTAATTTTTATTTTTTTGGCTGTGCTGTGGCTTGTGGGATCTTAGTTCGGCGACCAGGGATTGAACCCATGCCCTGTGCAGTGGAAGTGTGGAGTCCTAACCACTGGACCACCAGGGAAGTCCCCAGAATTCAGGTTTTATAACTCCTAATCTAGTGCTCTTTCCTCTAAGTGCCATTTGGAGAATGGGCTCTTCTACAGGGAACTCTACTGGAATTATATCTTTGCGTTACTGAAAACCTGTTACTGAAAACCTGCCATACGGTCGGTCAGACCTTTCTAACACAGATGCTGGACCCACTGGCATGTAGGTGAAAGACTCTGCAGCCCATTTCTGGTCCTTTGAACCACCCCTTCTCACTTGAATTGCATGTTCAATGGAAACCCTTCAGCTACATGAGAAGTAGCAAGCGTTACTGTCACATCCTCCACCACCTTGTTCCAGATCATTACGTGGCTGTGCAAGTGTCATGGTAACATTTATATTGACAAAGGAAAATGAAAAGTTGCTCTAAAAGTTCAAACACATTCTTAATGTATGTTTGATGAGAATATACAAAAACGGTGGTAATAAAGTTTCTAACTGCACACAATCCTAATGCAAATTTTCAAGAAGAAAGTGGCTTAATTTTTCATATTGTGCTTTACTTCTTCGACAAAGAAGTATTAAATGCTTTTCCTGGAATTGCCAGAGGTGCTAAAGATAGCTATAAGAAATGTTGACAACGGGTAAAAAATTTGAGCAAAATAAAAGAGAACATGCCAGCCTGTGCAATCTGGATTCAGTGGACCAGTCTGGAGCTCTGCCTGCTGCCCACAGTGACCCGTTCTGACAGTGGGAATTGCAGAGAGTGGACGTTTAGCTGGAAGGTAAACACAGTATTTGTTTGGCTGCACCTTTCTATGAAAAGGCAGATTAAGAAGACTGGCAACTGCGTTTCTCCGTCCCTTCTATGCTATCAGCTTCTCCACTTTCTACTCCCTCCTACCACTCTTTTTTATCTCCCCTCTCACCATGTATGAGGTTCATGAACAATGAACGAAGTACAACTCTTGCTCAGGGCAGGTTAGGAATTCTGCTGACACTCTGATAGTCACGTGTGTGAGAAAATATGAGAAGTTGAGGCAATTTCATCATGGGTGCAAATGTTAACTACTTGTCTCTGCATCCTCTGGCCTCTGCTACAAGGAGCGTTTTCAGTGGTGGCAGGATTGTGAAGGAAAGGGTAGAAAGAGTGAACATGTGTTGAGACTTACCATAGTTCCGTCGCTGTACTAAGTTTGCATTTTCTCATTAAATTTTCACATTAGCTTCTGAGGCAGCTGCTATTATTATCACTATTATTTGACGTACAAAGAACCTATGAGTTCCAGGATTTTGTAACTTGACAGATCAAGGGGGCTTCAGACTCGTGGACTTTCCGCATTTGTGCTCTTTTGCCACAAAACTAAACTTACTAGAATGAGGCTTACGAACAAACTGGCTCTGAATACATTCAGCAGTTTCGGGTCACAGAACCAACATACAAAACCCAGTTGCACTTCTATATGCTAATAAGAAACTATCTGAAAGAGACATAGAAAAAGCAAGTCCATTTATAATAGCATCAAAAGGAGTTAAAATGCCTACAAACAAACTTAGCTAAGGAGGTGAAAGACCTGTACACTGAGAGCTATAACACGCTGATGAAAGATATTGAAGAAGACACAAATAAATGGGAAGATATCCCATCTTCTTGGACTGGAAGAATTAATATTGTGAAAATGTTCATAGTATCCAAAGCCATTTACGAGTTCAATGCAATTCCTAGCAAAATCCCAATGGCATTTTTTACAGAAGTAGAAAAAAACAAAGCTAAAATTTAAATGGAACCACAGAAGACCGCAAATAGGCAAAGAAATTCTGAGAAAGAACAAAGCAGGAGGCATCACACTTCCTGATTTCAAGCTATACTGTACAGCTATAGTAATCAAAACAGTGTAGCAATAGCATAAAAGCAGACAAACAGATCGATGGAACAGAATAGAGAGCCCAGGAATAAATCCACATGTATACGGGCAATTAATTCCCTTCCCCCCCCACCCCCACACACGCTGGGCTGCATGCAGGATCTTAGTTCCCTGACCAGGGATGAAACCCACTGTGCCCCCTGCATTGGGAGCTCAGATCCTAACCACTGGACTGCCAGGGAGGTTCCACAGGTCAACTAATTTTTGGCAAGGGAACCAAAAACACACAATAGGGAAAGGATGGTCTCTTCAATAAATGGTTTTGGGAAAACTGGACAGCCACATGAAAAGGAATAAAACTGGACCGCTATCTTATACTTTTAGTAAAATAACTTGAAATGGATTAAAGACTTAAATATAAGACCTGAAACCACAAAACTCCTAGAAGAAAACATAGAGAAAAGCCCTTTAACATTGATCTTGGCAATTACTTCTTGAGTAAGACACAAAAACACAGGCAACAAAAGCTAAAATAAGAGAGACTATATCAAACCAAAGAGCTTGGGCATAGCAAAGGAAAAAAAATCAATAAATTGAAAAGGCAACCTACTAAATGGAGAAAGATATTTGCAAAACATATATCTAATAAAGGATTAACATCCCAAATATATAAAGAACTCATACAGCTGAACAGAAGAAAGCAAATAATCCATTTCAAAGATGGGTAAAGGACCTAAATAGACATTTTTCCAAAGAAGACACACAAATGGTCAAAAGTGCTCAACATCACTAATCATCAGAAAAATGCAAATCAAAACCTCAAGGAGATATATCACCTTACACCTGTTAGGATGGCTATTACCAAAAAGACAAGAGATAACACATGTTGGTGAATATGTACAGAAAAGGGAATGCTTTTACATTGTTTACAGGGATATAAATTGGTATAGCCATTACAGAAAACAGTATGGCAGTTCTTCACAAAATTAAACATAGAGTTACCATGTGATCCAGCAATTTCACATCTGGGTATATTCCCTAAAGAACTGAAAGAAGGATTTTGAAGAGGTGTTTTTACACCCATGTTCATAGCAGCATTATTCACGATAGCCAAGATATGAAAACAACCTTCAGGTGCGCTTCAGTGGATGAATGGATAAAGAAAATGTGATATATTTATATATTCCCTTTTCTGTATATCTTCACCAACATTTGTTATCTCTTGTCTTTTTGAAAATAGCCATCTCATCAGGTGTGAGGTGAGAGCTCCTGGTCATTTTGATGTGCATTTCTTTGATGATTAGTGATGTTGAGCACCTTTTCATATAACTTTGGTCATTTGAATGTCTTCTTTTGAAAAAGATGATACACACACACACACACACAGTGGACTATTACTCAGCCTTAAAAAAGAAAATCCTCCCATTAGAAACAATATGGATGGACCATGAGGGCATTATTCTAAGTGGAAGGAGAAAAAAAGACATATGGTATCTCATATGTGGAATCTAAAAAAAAGCTAATTTCATAGACACAGAGAATAAGATGGTGATTGCCAGGGGACTGGGGGGAGGAAGTATATGGGGAGATGTAGGTCAAAGGGTACAAACTTCCAGTTATAAGAAGAATAAATTCTGAGGATCTAGCGTACTGCATGGTGACTATCATTAATAATACAGCATTGTATACCTGAAAGTTGCTGAGAGCAGATCCTAAGGGTTCTTAACCACACACACAAAGAGTTAACTATGTGAGGTAATGGATGTGCTAATTATCTTGATCCTGGTAATCATTTCACAATGGATGTGAATATAAAATCATCACAGGGTACACAGTGTACAACACAGAGTATATATACACTTTATATGTGATTATATTTGTCAATTATTCCTCAGTAAAGTTAGGGGGAAAATCCCCTAATTGGCTCCAGTTAACTCATTATTTAGTAATAAGTGCCACCCCTGGGGAGGAGTAACTGACACACAGGGTGCCAATGTGACTGGAAGATTGTAAAGCACGTGTTCATTTATTTGTTTCTCAAGTATATTTACTGAGTGCCCATGTCACAGATTCACAGAAGACCTAGCTCCTGCAGGTGAGGAATAAATTAGCCTTAGGAGGAGATGGACAGCAGCTACAATAAGAGCAGTGTCTGGGAGAAGTGAATGTAAGGGGAGATTACAGGTGCCTGCAGAAGACAGGACGGGCGTTACAGAGACGGTAGCACCTGAGCAAGACTTGGAAGGAAAATAGAATGTCGTCAGCATCATGATGGGAGAGAGAACATGGCTCTCGTGTTTGGGGAACCGCAATTACATTAGCATCGCTAGAGGTCAGATGGTAGCTGGGCAGGCCTGGGGTGAAATAAGCCTGGTTAGGTATGGAGGGGCCAGATCCCAAAAGACCTTGTAAGATATACAAAGGAATACACATTTTTTAAAACAATTTTGTTGTGGTGGTGGTAAAATACACTTAACAAAAGATTTAACATCTTAACCATTTTCAGTGTATAGTTCAGTGGTGTTAAGTGTACTCACAATGTTGTGTGACCACCACCATCTCCAGAACTCTTCATCCTGTAAAACGGAAACTCTAGACCCACTAAACAACAACTCCACGTTTGCCCTGCCTCCAACCCCTGGCAATCACCATCCCACTTTTCAGAATGGTGATTTAGACTACTCTAAATACTTCCTGTAAGTGGAATCATAAATTATCTGTCCCTTTTGTGACTGGCTTACTTCACTTAGCATAGTGTCCTCAAGGTTCATCTGTGCTGTAGCGTTGTCAGAATTTCCTTCATGAGAAGGCTGGGGAACATTCCATTACGTGTTTGTACCACACTTGCTTACCCGTTCACCTGCCGACGGACACCTGCTTCTATAGCTTAGTTGTTGTGAATAACGCTGCTGTAAACATGGGTATAAAAATATCTCAAGCTCCTCCTTTCAGTTCTTATGGGTATACACCCAGATGTGGACTTGCTGGATCATATGGTAATTCTATTTTAAATTTTTTGAGGAATTTCTATACTGTTTTCCACAGCGGATGTACCACTTTACATTCCCAGCAACACGCACAAGGGTAAGAGGTATATATTTTAGCCTCATCTGTGACTGGGGTCAAATCAAAAACTAGAGTAAAATTATGAAATTTACATGTTGTCAGGGACTGACAGTGGCAGAGTGAAGGATGAGGAGAGAGGGGAGGAGTGGAGACAGGGAGAGGAATGCTGTGGAGATCTGAACAAGGGGAGGAGCACTGAGGATGAGGAGCTCTCTGGACTGAAGTTTCCGAGACTGGATATTTCATTGGTGAGTGAAAGAGAATGAGAGGATTCTAGGATGACTCCAAGGGTTCTAACTCTGATAAGCGGTTCAGTGGTGCACTGTGTGTTGATGCCGTTGCCAAGGAGAGGCAAAGTGGGATGGGAAGTGGGCTTTGAGGAGGTGAGCTCAGACTTAGTTGGGTGTGAAGACCCAGTGGGCTATCCAGGAAGACATACCCGGCACACAGTTAGATGGAAGGTACCACTTACTGACCATTTTTAACGACCTCTTTCCTTATGCATATTCTTTTTTTTTTCATTCACACCCCTTTATTTTGTTAATAACTTTTATTGAGATACAATTAACAGACAATAAACTCCTTATGCATATTCTGAACGAGACTGTAAGCTCTTCGGGGCACTGTCTTGCTAACTGTTGTACATTTCAAACCTACTAAAACATCTAACAAATAATAAGTGTTCAGTGATTCCTTGTTGGATAAATATATGGGCCTGAACACAAGAAAAGGGCCTAAGGTGGGTATGAAGCTTTGAAAGTCAGCAAGTAGGTGGCAAATGAAGCTTTTTGTATCAGTTGGGGTCATAGCAAGAAGCACATGGATTTAGCTGAAGATAATTTAATCCTTTACAAAGGGGTCGGCATGGTTAAAGGAGCCTGAAGGGGGCAAGGGATGAATTAGCTTTACCGGAGCCTGTAAGGGCTGACGCCATGGAGGAGGGAGGTCTGGCGGAAGATATAGTTATACAAGGAAAGCGCTGGGGCACCAAACAGAGAGGGAGAAGGAGAGAAAGATTCTGACCTCTTTCTCCTCCTGCTGATGCCTCCTACTGGCGGAATCCATTGGAGGGCAGGGAGCTCCAGTGATACGGACCACAGGGGTCACTTCCCCACGAAATGTGCTCTATAGTTAGAAGCATGCAGTGGTAGAGGCTGCTTGTCCGTGGGGAGGCCGCTGCATAGCTCCCAAAGAAGAGACTGGCTGGGTTGGTTTCTGAATGCCTGTTTAGGATAATCAGCCTCGGATCTCCATAACCAGACAGCTTCTGCAAATACACTTCCATCCTGGAAAGGTCTCCTTCTGATCACAGGAAACACTCCTTCCTGGGCACAGGGGTGGACTTGCCTCTTTCATGTCATCACATCTCTGACCACGTCAGATGTAAGACAAGACAAGCGTATCCCTTTGATGCTTGACCACCGGGGAGATAAGGACCACATTTCTCCTCTCAGACAAAGTTCTTTTTTAGGACCAACTCTCCCTCCCAGAGGTAAATTCTGATTTCAAACACTCTTTTCCCCTGTGCTAGATACACCTGGGGCCAAACTGCTGGGACTTACCTAGCACATGGGCAGGGCAATGCACAGGGTCAGACCCAGCTCTGTTCTCTAAATCTCTCCACTCATGAATGCGTGCAAAGCTCTTTACAGCACTTTTCCTGTCCCCTCATCCTTTCGGATCGTCTCCCCATAGAGCTGATAAGTAACAAGAATTTGGAACCAGGACATCAGCACACGTCCAGTTTTGTATGATTACTGAGTTGTTCTCAGCACTCAGAGCAGCTTCCCACATCTTAGGGCTAAAAAATGCCAGTCGCCACCCTCCTCTTCTACAGCTCGTGAACAATCTCAGGAGAAAGGCTTCTCTCCTATCTCACGCCTTCCCTGGTAAGCTGTTCACTGTTTCAGATGTTTCCCTGAGCACAATAACAAAGCCTCCCTGTAATAAGACAGAGCTCTTAGGGGGGTTATTGCACCAGATTAGATGGCCACCTCTCACACTGTTTAATTGTGTAGTTACTCAACACCGAAGAGAAATTTCCTGACCCACTTTCATATTGGTTAAGCATAGCATAATTAAGGGGGAATGAAAGATAGCGGACTCATCCAATTTATATGTTTAATTTTATCTAATCTACACATTCACAATGGTAAGAGAAAACAGAAGATGAAAGATATGTACGTGTATACAGATATATATATAAAGAAAGTGAAGAAAAAGAACAATACTTTGGAGTACCAGGCTTCAGGCTTAACTTATTCTTTCCTCAAGAACCTGTGTAATGAAATAGGATGACCCATAGATTCAATCACCCCGTGTGAGTTTCGAGTGTGTCTCTGGGCTCCTGTCCACCCTGGGTTTAGATACTTTTTGATTGACTGCCTGCCCTGGGGAGGGAAGATGCCATTAGATTTCACTCCTCTAAAGACATGCTCCTTCTTTATCACAGATTCTAAGATTCACTTTTTACCATGACTCCCGGAGCAATGGTAGCATGTCACTTTCAACTCCGATGGCTTCTCTTTGTGTGTGTAATATAGCAAAGAGGATAAACCAGATCTTGCCCTGTGTCCTCAGTTGGCTTAGTTTATCATGGACAGCAAAATTAAATAGCAGTGGGAGAAACATCACTGAGTTGTTGCCTAAAAAGTCCTCCGGGGCCAAGGAAAGAAGAGTTGCTGGCACGTTACGTCTTATTTCCTGTTTGTACTTGGCCTTCTCTAGGACCACGACTTTGCTCTCATTCCTCTGCCGCACGCCCAGTGGTGGCGGTAAATATGTGTGGGGCATTTTAACATGGCCTGAACACAGTCCCCTCGTGCAGTACTGGGCAATAATAGAAAAACGGGAGCAGAGTGACATTCAGCCCTAAGGCATTTTTCTAAGTCAGTTCACTAAGCAGGGAACTGGTTCCATTGCTTTAGTCAGAAACGTTTTCTAGGAAATATGTTTAATTGCTTTTACTGCTGAAAGTTGGGAATCTGGAGCAAAAAGACAGCTGTGTCATTCAGAACCTTGGAGTTGACCAGCTACCACTCAGGAATGCTCTTGATCCCTGAGTGTGATTTGCAGGAGGAGAGAGTACACGTCTATACAGCTTCTGAGATCACTTTCATGGTAACTGTAGCACAGTTGTTCCCATCAACACACAACTCACCCAATTCCAGTTATTACAATAATTGGGCCACAATATGGTTAGCCCAGATAATTTGAGCATTCATATCAAATTGACCTTTAACTGGTGATTTGAGGACTCTGTGATCAGCCTCTATGGCAACCAAGAAAAATACAACCAAACTGTGACAGTCTCAGTTGAGCTCGCAAGCATGGTGGTGAAGCACTGGGTGAAACGCCCATTTGCAGAAAGGCACACTTGTTGGCAGTTGGCCATATGAGCTCTGCTCAAGTGCAGAGAATTACACAGTTTCCTTCAAAATCATTAGGACTGCTAGCTTTCTTAATTAAAATAAACCCTAACTCAAGTCGCATTCACTTTGGCAGTCTTTGTTTTTTGGTCAATTAAGTCAGGTTTCTAACATCTAAATTTTCCACAAATACCCTCTAATGAGTTTCATTTTTATTCTGCTTTTCAAAATTCAGATAGAAAAGGCATTCGCATTATTATTAATATCCTTTTCAAAAAAATGCACGTGTTCATTTCAAATGGCCATACAGTCCCCCCAGGTTTGGGTGGAATATTTCTGCATTTGGATTGTCACACAGCCCCAATAAAATCAGTGTGTGACTCCACTTCCACAGCTGTTCCAAACATCATCACCACCATCACCACCATCAAACTCCTCACCATGCACCATACACGAGTAAATGATTTCTGAGTAAAATGAACTTATTTTTAACACATAGAAGCACACCCAAAACCTAAATTTTGTATGCTATTTAAAAACCTGATATACCAGCAGAATGATTTTATATTAAAGTTCTTCTTTTCTGTAAGACGAGCGATAGCTGGTCTTACCGATGCGGTATGCATGAGAATATGGTAGTCCTTTTCGTGGATAATATTGTTTGGCTGTATTTTGATTGTGTTATTATTATTTTTTTGGAGGAAGAGGGAGAGGATATGAAATTTATTTTCAGATTATATCATTTGTTCAGGGTTTTCTATTTCTATTTCTACACTTTCCATATGAAGTATAACATTGTGAAACCAAATCCCCTGATTCTGTCTCCACACTGATAATATTTCACCTAAGATATAGGACAGCCTTTTCTGTCTCTTGGGGCCAATGTGAGTCATGAACAATAAACTACCTGGTGGTTCTGGAAGGATGAGCGCTTCTTTCTAGGTCTGCTGCACAACACGGGTTCTCCCCGTGTGGAGAGGGGAAGCAGGGCCAGGAAGGAAAAGTCCTAATGCAGAGACGTGGAAATTCTCAGCATTCTCTTCTTTAGTCTCCCACAAGCTCAACAACTCTCAGTAACTTAGCCTCTGTCAGCCATTTGACAACTGAGAACATATTCACATCCAAGCCTTTGATGTTTCAATAATCCTCTCACCAGTTCTCCACTCACCCCCTCTCAAAATAAGCCAACCACCCTCCACAAACACACCAACCCAGATACCGACTCAAGTGGAGCCTGTCCTTTCTAGCATCGTAACATTAATGTCATTTTGATAAATGCACAACCCGTAACACAAAACCCCACCAATGCAGAGGCAGAACAGGCTCTATTTCTTAATGAGGTCAAATCACAGAATTTCCTGTTCACAGTCAGAGACTGCCAGACAGTCACGTGTTTGTGCCACCCCCGATCTGGGTCTGCACAGGTAAGATGGGCTTTAGAACTCGCACCTGCAAAGTAGTCTGGCCTTGAGGATAAGAAAAGATCCACTAAGAATTGTCTAGAAGCAGCACAATGCATCCGCTCTGAGTGGGTGCATTTTCTAATTTATAAATTGTCTTTGCAAGTGTAATTCTGCAATTCTCAAGGCAACAAAAGTAACGATGGCTTCACTGGAGCTGACTGGCCTCACTGTACATGGGGTGACAGCCACCTTGGGTATGTGGGGAAGCATCTGGATCTGAGGACTGCAGTGCTGGAGTCAGGGCTCACAGCAGCTCCCCTGAGGCAGCACGTGCTGCTGGGACAGCAAAGGCAAAGGGCAGACGGCGAGGGGAGGGGCAGCCCCATGCGTGTTTAAGTCACTGATTTTTCACATGACAAACCAGGCCAACTTAGTAAAGCTATTTGAGTATATCAGCAGCGGTTTCCAGAAAGTATTGTTACCACAGATGTCACTGCAAGATAATGAAAAGAACACATCTAATTTGGGGATGTAGAGTACTTATTTCTGTTGCTGATTCTATCATTTGAAGCTTTCAAAGCTGAAGCTTTTCATGATCAAGCACATATTATTCTCCTGGAAGATATTTTTTTTTTGGCAGATAAGATAATGGAACAGATCCACTGTTTGTCAAGAGGAGTTACTATGTCATTAAAAAGCGTTTAACACAATGTTTTTCTCTTTTCCAGGCTGGTTGAAAAGATTTGAATGCAAAAGCACAGATATAACAATAACAGTACAGAACCTAAATTGTCCATGGAAAAGCTTAAACCAACTTAAAAATTTTCCATTTGCCAAATGCTCTTCAGGCAATTTAAATGTAATTCAAAACAGGCACTCAGTAGCCACAGATGTGTGTTGCCTCAAAATGTTCTTTGTCTTGGCTGCATACATCCAATTTCTTTCTAAAAGCTGTCTCCATTACAGCAGGAGAAAAAAAAAAAACAACCAAATTCAATTATGAAATTGATATGATTAAAATCTTTTTTTTTGCTTATTAGTCCTTGGATAAGTATTATCTTTTATCTCCCCTTCCCAAAAAAAATCCTTAGTTATAGTGTTCTTTAAAACTTAAGAACAATGCCAGAAGGGCTTTTTGCAGTGTAATGAGTTCATCCAATATCTAGAGTTCCGAATTCAAGGAAATGCTCTGAAACACCACTAGCAGTGGGAATAGAACAGAGGGACTGCTATTTCTGCTTACATACAGCCGAGGCCATCACGACATTGGGTCTCCGCCAGAGGACAAAGATGCCCCTTGAACATCTTTCAGGAGATACTCAGTACTGCTAGCTAGCACGCCGGGATGTCTGTTCCCTCAAACACTGACGTCTTTTGATGAATTTACAGTTTAGAAGAGGCCTGAATAGGAAAAGTTATGAGTGATTTCTGGGGACTTTCTGGAGGTGAGTCAAGGTTCCTAATTGGCGTGGCCCAAAATATGCTTCTCTGAGACCTTTCTTTGCCATCTTCCCCCTGGGCTCACACAGGCACTGCACTCTACAGAACTCTTTAGCCTGAGTTCTCCCTAGAAAGATGGAATGGTTGCTATGTGGGTACCACCCCCTCAGAGAAAGGTCTAGAAAGGGAGCTGGCTCTTTGGGGAGGATTCTCTCCTGCAGCTTCTGGGTCCTCAGGAGAGTAAAGGACCCCTGAAGCGTCTGAGCCACCTCCTCCTGTGTCTCCCACCCTGACTTGGGGACGGTGGTCATTCAGAACCTGACCTTGACCTGGATGGGATCTGGCTGTGAGGGATGCTGGCCGCCTGGGGGAGCCAGCGTGTGACTCTCTGAGCCTTGGGTGCTCAGAAGTACTGAGAGTATCCACCCTCAGGGCTCAGGAATTAAACGAGCTCCTACCTGCAAACGCTCAGCCCCAGGCCTGCCCTGCAGGGGCACTCAGTGCACCAGGGCAGGTAGCTGCGGCCGTGGAAGCAGGGTCCGTCCTGAGATGTGGAGCGGAACGCAGGGCACTGGGGACTCTGGCTGCGGAAAATGTTTCACAAAATCCCCATGAAATGTCACAGTGCGCGGTTTCTCCTCTCTCCATGCCCATGCAAGTCACACTACGGTTCAGCTTGATTTGTGGAGGCCAGTGCTGGAGAGACGTCATCAACTCTACCCCATAGCTGTCCCAGCCTCACCGCAAGGCCCATTAACAACTCCCACGGGATAAAGATAGAATCTGGAAAATAAAATAAAATCTAACCTTTCGTTTTCCTTTGTGGTTCCTTTACCGCCACTTGCTCACCGGGTGCTGCGTGCAGAGGCCTCGCCCCCGGGCCTTCCGGCCAGACGGCCTGGAGCGAGAGGGCAGCTCTGACGCCTCCATTCAAGATGACGGGCTGAGTGCGGGGCGCTGCACACGGCACCGAGAGCTGGGGCAGGGGGCGGCTGTGCCCTTCCCCCAGCCCCGCCCCTCCCCGCTGACCTATAAAGCAGCCCCGCCCACAAGCCTGTCCGGGACCCTGTGCTCCAGCCAGAGAGCTCCCACCTGTCCATTCTTTGATCAAAGAGTAAAGCTTTCTTTTGCTTCTGAACCCAATTTGGTCTTGTTCTATTGGTGCCAATGACACCCGGCAGCAGGACCCTTATTTTTGGCCTGAGTGGAAAGGGCGGGTCGCACAGTCTCCCTTTTGGAGCCAGTCATACATTGGGTAATGGGAAGTTGATAGATGAAGCAGTAGGTTTGCAATTCATTCTCTTCCTATGGGACCTCTTTGTAATCTTTGTGTAAACACATTAATGGCATCCCTGACAAACAAGCTACATTGTTTTTTAGGACGTATCACTTGTGCAGGACTGCTTGTGGTAAACAAATCTGGGATCTGTGGATACATGGGGCACGGCATCCCTGGAACCCCTCATGGAAGCTGTGCAGCTCTCCAAACATAGGATGGGAAAACTTCCTGCCAGAGACGGCGCTCCTCAGTGTCAGTGATGCAAGCCCCTTAGGTTTCTTAGAGACTTCTGATGTTAATTTCAGAGGATGTCCTCTATGGCCGGGAAGACCCCAGATTGCTGTGTGAGGCTGACACATGTCTCTCTGCTTTGCCTGTGACTCACAATGACCTGTATCCTTGAAATTATTACCAAAGCTTGACGCTGGGTGAGATCTCTGGTTCCCCATACATCTGCACTGACAATCTCTGTGTTGTCTACGAGCTCTGTGAACACATCGATTCTTTTTTTTTCTCTTTTTTAAGTGAAGTATAGTTGATTTACAATGTTGAGTTAGTTTCAGGTGTACAGCACAGTAATTCATATATATACTCTTTTTCAGATTCTTTTCCATTATAGGTTGTTACAACACATTGATTCTTAAGTCACTCTGACCACTACAAAGGAAGTACAGTGCCTCATATATAAAGATGTTCCCTCCAACATTTGTTGAATAAATGAAAAATGAATGAATGGGGATCTCATTCTCCCTATAGTCATAGGAAACTCACCTGAAGACATTAAAAGAAATGAAACACTGAAGAGTGACTTTTTTTTAAGTATTTTTTTTATAAATTAATTTTTATTAGCTGCATTGG
The DNA here is from genome assembly GCF_030028045.1 of Hippopotamus amphibius kiboko. NCBI lineage: Eukaryota > Metazoa > Chordata > Mammalia > Artiodactyla > Hippopotamidae > Hippopotamus > Hippopotamus amphibius. The sequence continues at coordinate 124,085,408 of NC_080190.1, read as the reverse complement.
GTCTTCATTGCTGCGTGCAGGCTTTCTCTAGTTGCGGAGAGCTGGGGATACTCTTCGTAGTGGTGCACAGGCTTCTCATTGTGGTGGCTTCTCTTGTTAGAGGGAACAGGCTCTAGGTGCTTGGGCTTCAGTAGTTGCAGCACATGGGCTTAGTAGTTGTGACGCACAGGCTTAGTTGCTCCGTGGCATGCGGGATCTTCCTGGACCAGGGATCGAACCCATGTCCCCTGCATTGGCAGGCGGATTCTTAACCACTGAGCCACTAGTGACCTTTAATAGTGGATTTCCAGGCATCATGATTGGCTGAAAGGGAGACCAGCAGATCGGGAAGCTTCTGGAACTTTTCAGACCTAGAACCCTGTCTGTTTGTGAGTTGGTCTTGTACGGATTTATTGGAGGACTAGGGTGGGGATGGGAAGGGAGGTTGTTAGTTTTTTTTAGAGGGTATACCAAAATGAACTTTTCTGGATTAAAGTTAAGGAATAATTTGCCTGATTATACCTTAGCCTGAGCCTGTAAGACATTTGCTGATTGCTCTGAGTGCAAATGACCTTTAAAAGGACATTTTGTGGAAGAAAACAACTTATTGCAGTGATAGAGAGAGCTCTTTGAAGAAATTTTAGGACTTAAAAAAAAGCGTGAATCAGTCAAGACCTACTGAACGTATTTTGGAATTACAGATTCCTGGCAGTGTATAGTAAGCCAAAGCTTTGTACCAAGATTCTGTCTTAGCCTAGAATAGATTCTCCATTCTATGCAGATCAAGGTTGGCATCAGTGAATGGGGTATTGTTGGTCTTATTGGAGTAGACTTGGGGGAAATTACAACTGTCACATTTGTTCTTTTCTAAAGCCCAATGTACTGTCTACCTGACAGAGGAGAACATGCATGATACTTTCAAGCTTTTAGGCTGCAAGATAGAGGTCCACCAGAGACCTCACAGAAGATTAATTAAAGGTTTATGATGTTATATTTGGCATTGCAAGGAAACCAAAGCTAAGCTGATAAATTTCTTTATAAATTAGACTTAAGCAAAGCAATTGAAAATCCCCAAAGAGGAAAACCCCATTACTGTAAGTTATGTTCACTGTCTGCCTTGTTCACCTTTGTCTTGTAGCTTTACTGTCTGGCAGAGTACTCGATATATAATCAAGACTTGGTAAATATTTGTTGAATTAATATACAGAATTAATTTCCTCTATTGTCTTAAACTTCAACGTGCTTATGATCATCACAAACTTGCTACATGCAGTTATTCTTTCTGTCCTTGAGTCCTATTATGTGAGAGCAAAAATGAGAAGGCACATTTGTTTGCTATTAGTACTGTATTTGTGAAAATTTCCACAAGAGCATAGAGAATTCTGGGCTATGCTGTGGAAGCTACAGGCTAGCTAACTTCAGAGTAAGATATTTAAGGCAAGCAATCTTATAATTACGTTAGCAACGATTTGTAATAGAAAAGAGCTACAGCCTGCCAAAGTATTTTAAGAAGAGACACATTGTCGATTTGTTCCACATTTAACAACTAATATAAACAAGAAAATTCCTGCCTTTTGTCATGTGTCAGACATTCTGGCCTCTAGAATAACAGCAACTTCTTTGGAAAACACATCTGGTTTCTGAGCCCAGCCCTGTCCATCAATAAAGCAGATGGTTTTGAGAGAGACCAGAAGGCAGGACCATGGATTAAGCTCAGGCATTTTTCTAAGTAGAATTTCCTTCTTGGTAATTGAAAGCTTGAGATCTTCCTTGAATATTTTTTTTTTTTTTTTTCTTAGTTTTTATTTATTTATTTATTTATTTTTTTTTATTATTATTTTATTTTATTTTATTTTTTGGGGGTACACCAGGTTCAATCAACTGTTTTTATACACATATCCCCATATTCCCTCCCTTCCTTGACGCCCCCCCTCGATTCCCCCCCACCCTCCCTGCCCCAGTCCTCTAAGGCATCTTCCATCCTCGAGTTGGACTCCCTTTGTTATACAACAACTTCCCACTGACTATTTTACAGTTGGTAGTATATATATGTCTGTACTACTCTCCCGCTTCTTCTCAGTTTCCCCTTCACCCCCCGCCCCCTCCCATACCTCGAGTTCTCCAGTCCATTCCCTGTATCTGCTTCCCTGTTCTTGTCACTTAGTTCATCAGTACCATTTTTAGATTCCGTATATGTGAGTTAGCATACAATATTTGTCTTTCTCTTTCTGACTTACTTCACTCTGTATGACAGATTGTAGTTCTATCCACCTCATTACATATAGCTCCATCTCATCCCTTTTTATAGCTGAGTAATATTCCATTGTATATATATGCCACATCTTCTGTATCCATTCATTTGTTGATGGGCATTTAGGTTGCTTCCATGTCCTGGCTATTGTAAAGAGTGCTGCAATAAACATTATGGTACAAGTTTCTTTTGGGATTATGGTTTTCTTTGGGTATATGCCCAGGAGTGGGATTACTGGATCATATGGTAGTTCTATTTGTAGTTTTTTAAGGAACCTCCAAATTGTTTTCCATAGTGGCTGTACCAACTTACAGTCCCACCAACAGTGCAGGAGAGTTCCCTTTTCTCCACACCCTCTCCAACATTTGTTGTTTCCAGACTTTGTGATGATGGCCATTCTGATTGGTGTGAGGTGATACCTCATTGTGGCTTTGACTTGCATTTCTCTGATGATGAGTGATGTTGAGCATCTTTTCATGTGTTTGTTGGCCATCTGTATGTCTTCTTTGGAGAAATGTCTATTTAGGTCTTCTGCCCATTTGTGGATTGGGTTATTTGCTTTTTTGGTATGAAGCTGCATGAGCTGCTTGTATATTTTGGAGGTTAATCCTTTGTCCGTTGTTTCATAGGCAATTATTTTTTCCCATTCTGAGGGTTGCCTTTTAGTCTTGTTTATGGTTTCTTTTGCTGTGCAAAAGCTTTTAAGTTTCATGAGGTCCCATTCGTTTATTCTTGATTTTATTTCCATGATTCTAGGAGGTGGGTCAAAAAGGATGTTGCTTTGATGGATGTCAAAGAGTGTTCTGCCTATGTTTTCCTCTAGGAGTTTGATAGTGTCTGGCCTTACATGTAGGTCTTTAATCCATTTGGAGTTTATTTTTGTGTATGGTGTTAGGAAGTGTTCTAATTTCATTCTTTTACATGTTGCTGTCCAATTTTCCCAGCACCACTTATTGAAGAGGCTGTCTTTTTTCCATTGTATACTCGTGCCTCCTTTGTCAAAGATAAGGTGCCCATATGTGTTTGGGCTTACTTCTGAGTTCTCTGTTCTGTTCCATTAATCTTCCTTTCTATTTTTGTGCCAGTACCATACTGTCTTGATCACTATGGCCTTGTAGTATAGTTTGAAGTCAGGAAGCCTGATTCCACCAACTCCATTTTTCCTTCTCAAGATTGCTTTGGCTATTCGGGGTCTTTTGCGTTTCCATACAAATCGTAAGATTTCTTGCTCTAGTTCTGTGAAAAATGCCATTGGTAATCTGATGGGGATTGCATTAAATCTGTAAATTGCTTTGGGTAGTACAGTCATTTTCACGATGTTGATTCTTCCAATCCAGGAACATGGTATATCCCTCCATCTGTTTATGTCATCTTTGATTTCTTTCATCAATGTCTTAAAGTTTTCTGCATACAGATCTTTTGCCTCCTTAGGCAGGTTTATTCCTAGGTATTTTATTCTTTTGGTTGCAATGGTGAATGGGAGAGTTTCCTTAATTTCTCTTTCTGCTCTTCCGTTGTTAGTGTATAGGAATGCAAGAGATTTCTGTGCATTAATTTTGTATCCTGCTACTTTACTAAACTCATCAATGAGTGCTAGCAGTTTTCTGGTAGAGTCTTTAGGGTTTTCTATATATAGTATCATGTCATCTGCAAAGAGTGATAATTTTACTTCTTCTTTTCCAATTTGGATTCCTTTAATTTCTTTTTCTTCTCTGATTGCTGTGGCTAACACTTCCAAAACTATGTTGAATAACAGTGGTGAGAGTGGACACCCTTGTCTTGTTCCTGTTCTTAGAGGGAATTCTTCCAGTTTTTCTCCATTGAGAACAATGTTGGCTTTTGGTTTGTCATATATGGCTTTTATGATGTTCAGGTAATTTCCTTCTATGCCCATTTTCTGGAGAGCTTTTATCATAAATGGATGTTGAACTTTGTCAAAAGCTTTTTCTGCATCTATTGAAATGATCATATGGTTTTTATCCTTCAATTTGTTGATATGATGTATCACGTTGATTGATTTGCGTATATTGAAGAATCCTTGCATCCCAGGGATAAACCCCACTTGATCGTGGTGTATGATTTTTTTAATGTGCTGTTGCAGTCTGTTAGCTAGTATTTTGTTGAGGATTTTTGCATCTATATTCATCAGTGATATTGGTCTGTAGTTTTCTTTTTTTGTGACATCTTTGCCTGGTTTTGGTATCAGGGTGATGGTAGCCTCATAGAATGAGTTTGGGAGTGTTCCGCCTTCTGCAATATTTTGGAAGAGTTTGAGAAGGATAGGTGTTAACTCTTCTCGAAATGTTTGATAGAATTCGCCTGTGAATCCATCTGGTCCTGGGCTTTTGTGTGTTGGGAGATTTTTAATCACTGCCTCAATTTCTGTACTTGTGATTGGTCTGTTCATGGTTTCTATTTCTTCCTGGTTCAGTCTTGGAAGATTGTATTTTTCTAAGAATGTATCCATTTCTTCCAGGTTATCCAATTGATTGGCATATAGTTGCTTGTAGTAGTCTCTCATGATGTTTTGTATTTCTGAGGTGTCCGTTGTGACTTCTCCTTTTTCATTTCTAATTCTGTTGATTTGCACCTTCTCCCTTTTTTTCTTGATGAGTCTGGCTAATGGTTTATCAATTTTGTTAATCTTCTCAAAGAACCAGCTTTTAGTTTTATTTATTTTTCTTATGGTTTCTTTCCTTTCTTTTTCATTTATTTCTGCTCTGATCTTTACGATTTCTTTCCTTCTGCTCACTTTGGGGTTTCTTTGTTCTTCTTTCTCTAGTTGTTTGAGGTGTAAGGCTAGGTTGTTTATTCGATCATTTTCTTGTTTCTTAAGGTAGGACTGTATTGCTATAAACTTCCCTCTTAGAACTGCTTTTGCTGCGTCCCATAGGTTTTGGGTTGTTGTGTTTTCGTTGTCATTTGTTTCTAGATACTTTTTGATTTCCTCTTTGATTTCTGTAGTGATTCCTTGGTTGTTTAATAGTGAATTGTTTAGCCTCCATGTGTTTGTATTTTTTGCAGTTTTTTTCCTGTAATTGATATCTAGTCTCATGGCGTTGTGGTCTGAGAAGATGCTTGATATGATTTCAATTTTCTTGAATTTGCTGAGGTTTGATTTGTGACCCAAGATGTGATCTATCCTGGAAAATGTTCCGTGTGCACTTGAGAAGAACGTGTAGTCTGTCGTTTTTGGATGGAATGTCCTATAAATATCAATTAAGTCGAGATGGTCTAATGTGTCATTTAAAGCTTGTGTGTCTTTATTGATTTTCTGTTTGGATGATCTGTCCATTGATGTAAGTGGGGTGTTCAAGTCTCCCACTATAATTGTGTTACTGTCGATGTCCCCTTTTATAGCTGTTAGCATTTGCCTTATGTATTGAGGTGCTCCTATATTTGGGGCATAGATATTTACCATTGTGATATGTTCTTCTTGGATGGATCCCTTGATCATTATGTAGTGCCCTTCCTTGTCTCTTTTAATAGTCTTTACTTTCAAGTCTAATTTGTCTGATATGAGTATTGCTACTCCAGCTTTCTTTTGACTTCCATTTGCATGGAATATCTTTTTCCATCCCTTCACTTTCAGTCTATATGTATCCCTTGGTCTGAAGTGGGTTTCTTGTAGGCAGCATATAGAAGGGTCTTGTTTTTGTATCCATTCAGCCAGTCTGTGTCTTTTGGTTGGAGCATTTAATCCATTTACATTTAAAGTGATTATTGACATGTGTGTTCCAATTACCATTTTCTTAATTGTTTTGGGTTTGTATTTGTAGGTGTTTTCCTTTTCTTGTGTTTCCTACTTAGAGAAGTTCCTTTAGCACTTGTTGTAAGGCTGGTTTGGTGGTGCTGAATTCTCTTAACTTTTGCTTGTCTGGAAAGCTTTTGATTTCTCCCTCAAATCTGAATGAGATTCTTGCTGGGTAAAGTATTCTTGGCTGTAGGTTTCTCTCTTTCAGGACTTTCAGGATATCCTGCCATTCCCTTCTGGCCTGCAGAGTTTCTGTAGAAAGGTCAGCTGTTATCCTGATGGGTTTTCCCTTATATGTTATTTGTTGCTTTTCTCTTGCTGCTTTTAATATTTTTTCTTTGTGTTGAATTGTCGTTAGTTTGATTAATATGTGTCTTGGTGTATTTCTCCTTGGGTTTATTCTGTATGGGACTCTCTGTGCTTCTTGGACTTGGTTCATTATTTCCTTTCCCATGTTGGGGAAGTTTTCCACTAGAACCTCTTCAAATATTTTCTCAGACCCTTTCTTGTTTTCTTCTTCTTCTGGGATGCCTATAATTCGAATGTTGGTACGTTTAAGGTTATCACTGAGGTCTCTGAGGCTGTCTTCTAGTCTTTTTATTTTTTTATCTTTTTCCTGCTCTGTGGCGTTTATTTCTTCCATTCTATCTTCCAACTCACTTATTCGTTCTTCTGCCTCAGTCATTCTGCTGGTTAGAGCATCTAGAGTATTTTTAATTTCAGTTATTTTGTTATCCATTGCTGTTTGTTTTTCTGAGTTCTTATGAACTGTTTCTTGTACTTTCTCTAATTTGTTATTGAGATTTTGTATCATTTTTACTATCATTACTCTAAATTCTTTTTCAGGCATTTTTCCTATTTCCTCCTCATTTATTTGGTCTTGTGGGTTTTTTTCCTGCTCCTTTGCCTGCATGGTGTTTCTTTGTTTCCTCATGGTTGTCCAAGCTTTTGGGGTTGCTTGTCCTGGTGATAGAGGTGTTTATAGAAGACTGTCCAAGCCTCAGACTAATGTCCAAGTATTGGATTAGACGAATATTCAGTCTAGGAAACACATACATGTATAAGACACACAATTATTGAATCCGTTAGGACATAAGGCTCTAGAAAGACCTGACAGAACCCCAGTGTGCTGTCAGATATTCAGAGAGAAACCCAGCAGAAATTGACAACTGAAACAGAACAAATCAGAGACAAAAGCAAAAGCAAACAAACAACAAATAACACCCTACACATACAAACATCAATCCAGGGAGATTTTGTAAGCTAGGATCAAATATAGAAATGAGCTGGAGTACCACCAGAGAGAATGGAGATTCTCAGAATGTAATTAGACAACTGTACTAAGAACTAAGATAAAGACAAAAGCCTAATATTAATACCAAGGCAGTGCATCATCTGGAGAATAGAGCAAGGAGTCTGAGCAGACCGATAGTGTTGCTTATAAGTATGTTAAGATAAAATACACTTAAAATGGCTGGAAGAAAGGGGAACAGAAGAGCGTAATGTGGTTGGAAATATGCCAAGAAAAAGAAAGGAATAGAAGTGTATAAAAGAAAGGGATGAAAGGAAAGTATGAAAGATATTTTGTCCGTACTACCAAAAACTTAGCTAGATATAGAAGTATTTTAAAAGGCAAAAAAAAAAAAAAAAAAAAAAAAAAAGAGTAAAAAATATCCTTATAAAATTATGTTGTAAAACTTGTAGATCCCTTAGGGCTAAGATCGTATTTAATAAATCAAAAAAAAAAAAAAAAAAAAAAAAAAAAAGAGAAAGGAAAAAAAAAAAAAAAAAATCCAGAACTGATCCCCGAATGGACCAGTTCAATAGGTATTGATACTACTATTTCTGTTTCCTTAGCGTCTCAGCTGTAAGTGTCCTTTTCCTTGCCTTGGGGTTTTTTTTTTGCGTTATTCTGTGACCAGCAGAGGTTCCTTTATTGTTCGTCTGTAAGCCTCGGTGTGTGGGGAGGGAGAGGGTGCAATAGTGGCTCCTTCTCCTGGGAGGGAGTGAGCAGTGGCACACTGTTGCTTCAGTCAGGCTTGGAGGTGCCTGTTGTAGAGGGCGCTGGTGGCTCAGGCGTACACAGAAAGTCTTAGAGTTGGGCCTCTCTCGGGGTTTTTTCTTTTTGATGCTGGTTTTTTTTTTTTTTTTCTCTCAGCAGCCTCCCTGCTGCTGGCGTTGCAAGGAGTTTTAATCTAGCCCCGCCCGAGCGCCTGAGGGTGCTTGTTATCCCTGAGCGCCTTATGTGGCCCCGCAGGGCGTCTCTCCGCTGCCTGTTGCAGAGGCGCAGAAAGAGAGAGAGAGGCTATGCGCGCGGCTCCTCCCCCCCGCCCGGGAGCCTGCAGCCTCCAGCCGCCATCATGGCCGGGCAGCTCTCAGGGATCGGCACTCCTCTCCGCGGACCTCCTCCCTCCTGTCCTCTCGGTCCGTCACCCTACCGGCAACAATGTTTCTCCCCCTGAACCAGCTCTCCGGTTCCCACGCTCCCGCTCCTGGACCCTCCGTTCAGCCGCGGATCGATGTCTCGGTCCGGGAACGCTGAACTGCGCTGCGGACCCTCCGTATGTTTCTCACTCCCTCCCGTCTGCCACAGCTCCGCCGCTTCACCCTCTTTGAGCCCTCGTAGATGCCTTCCTACCGGCTATGTCAGGTTCTCCGCAGCCCTTTCCGGTGTCCGAGGCCGTCTGCTGGTGTTCAGCTGGTTCTCTGTGGGAATGACTGTGTCCTTCCGTGCATTCCCAATGCATCTGTGGAGAGGGATGCACTCCACGTCTCTCTACTTCGCCGCCATCTTTTTCCTTTTCCCTTCCTTGAATATTGAAACTCCATTTCATGAGTTTAAAATGCGGTGTGGAATATTAAAAAAAAATTTAGAAATAGGAGTGATGGTGAAAACAGAGAATTTGTTGTCCATATTTAAATCCTTAAATTCACAATTCTGATTGCTTAATCCATAATGATAGCAGTGTGCATAGGTCAGAAATTACACTCTGACTCCCATCCTCAGGTAAATGACTTACCATTTGTGGTTGTAGCATCCCCACCTTCCAAGTAAAAGGTTAGGCAGGTGATTCCCAAGGCTCTTGCTAGTCTTAGAGTTCTGTGACTCATACGTGCTCTGATGGAATTCTGAACTGGTACAACCTTTCTGAAAGACTGTACCTATCAAATATATCAAAAGCCCTAAAAACGATAATATATTCTCACTCCACAATTCCACTTTCATAAATATACCCTAAGGAAATAAGTGGACAAGTGCAAATTTGTATGTAAAAGGCTGTTTATTGCAGAGTAGTTTACGAATAAAAATTTTTTGGAAGCAATAAAAATATTCATCCAGAGATAGTGTATAAATGTATTATGGTATGTGTATCCATAAGCTTGAAAAAAATTTTTCTATATCATTCTCAGCAATATTTCCTTCTTACTAAATGGCATGACCAAAAAAAAAAAAAAAATCAAGCTATCGTGGACAGTAAGTATTTGGGAAATGACATTCCTGGTGAGCAGCCAGATGTTCTCCACACCTGGGACTCCAGCAAAGAGGCCATCAGGGTAGGACCCTGCTCTAGTTGTTACATCTTGGGATTCATGTTGAGGCAGGAATACAGGGAAGGAACTATGGCATCTCATGAGATTCGCTCACTGGGGCAGTGGCCTGGATGAAAGTGGAGATTCAGGCAGGCATAGCACGGTCTCTAAAAACCTCAGCGTTAGGTAGCAGTTTCTTCAATAGCCAGCACTGAAGGATTGAGATGTGTCTTCTTAGGTGGGCAGAGCAAAGACAGTGATGGAGTCTGTTCAGGGGTTCAGGAAAGTGGTACAGCCAGAGAGGTCTGTCGATCGGCAGCAGGGGTCAAGGATGGGCGGAATTCAGGAATAAGAACTTGCCAGGGTGGGGGAGGAGATCAGAGGAAGATGGGTCACTGTATTATTTCCTGAGACTGGGGCACACGGCGTAGAGAGGTGTGTGGGAAGCTGACTTCAGAAATCAAGCCTAAAGCCATCTTCCCAGGACAGATCAGGGGGAAGTGAATGACAACTCAGGCTCCACTCAGAAACCTCAGTCCTCAGCCCGAGCTTGTTTAACAGTGGGGGGGGGGGGGGGGGCCTCCAAGCTGGGGCCCAATTAGAGGGTCTCACGGATGGGGAAGCCCAGTAGGCCGGGGTGGGGCGATGAGAAGGTGGTGACGCTGTGACCCTGTAGTGTGGTCCCTGTGACCTCTGCCTCTGCCATCATGATGCTCCCGGCTTGCTAAGTTCACTCCAGTCAGTCTGGGCAGAAACCAATCCAAGGACACAAATGGAGCCAAGCAAGAGCTGGTGAGATGGTAAATTTGATGGCCCGTTTTCAGATACCATCATGTTTCCAGTCCAATGAGGTTTCTCATTTTACAATTTTTCTTGAGCATCCCATGGAAGCAGTGTGTCTTTGTGGGTATCTACAGAATAGCCTTCCTTCTGTAGTCCACTGATTGCTTAATTCAAAAGGCATCTGCTGAATACCCACCATGCACTGTGGACTGGACCATGAGAAACAGAGAGGAGTCTCACGTAGCTCTTATCCATGAGGTACTCTCTCTACCACATAAACGACCATCTTTCCTCTGTGTTCCCACACGGTCTGTGCAGAATCATCTATTCGTCCCACACTTCATGGTCACTGATGCAGAGACCTAAGAGACTTAAATATGTGGCCCAGCACAGTAACAAATGCTAACAATTACACAGCACTTGTGATAGGCTGGGCCCTTTCCTAAAACTTCATATTATTAAACCACAACAACCCCACGAGGCAAAGTACTTTTATTATTACTGCAATTTGCTCAAGGTCACGGTTACCAAGTGGGAAGCTTGGTATTTCCCATTTCAGAGTACAAGCACTTTACAATTAAGCTATGTCTTGTGGATGGCAGGTAAAAGAAGGACATAGTCTCTACCACTGAGGAATTTATAATCTACTTGGGGATGACAAAGCTGAATTGCTGAGATCAACAGTGGCTAACAGAGCACTGAATGTGTGCTCAGGCTGTAAAAGCTGTAGAAGTTGAAGAAGGAGAGTTCATTAGCAGGGAAAGGATTATTGGAGAGTATCTCGGAAAGTGAATAGGTTTGGGGAGATAAAAATGCAAAGGAAGGGTGCTTGGCGGAAGGGCAGTCAGGTGTGTATGGGGTACACTGCCCAGTGCCCTCTACAGGCCAGTACTAGGTACCAGGCACTGGGTCCCCAAGGAGGATGCAGGGAAAGTTAGGATGTGGTTTCTCTTTTTTCTGCCCTCGAGGACAAAAATATTTCAGATGAACATCTTTTATTCATGCAGTCCTATTTCTGAAAAGCTAAAAGTAACCTACATGGTCTTATCAATTTTAAAGAAGAAAATCTTTTCTGCAGAGTTTTCAAAAACTAGTAGGATTATTAAAATTTTTTAATATTTGGGTTTAAAAAATAGAATTGCTGTCCAAAATATGCTCTCTCCCTCTCTCCACATATATATCTATATATATACTCATATATATACCTATATATATATTTTTAAAATTATTGTATTTATTTATTTAATTGGCTGTGTGGGTCTTTTTTGCTGTGCACGGGCTTTCTTTAGTTGTGGTGAGTGGGGGCTACTCTTTGTTGTGGTGTGCAGGCTCCCCATTGCTGTGGCTTCTCTTGTTGCGGAGCATGGGCTCTAGGTGCGTGGGCTTCAGTAGTTGCAGCACATGGGCTCAATAGTTGTGGCACACGGGCTTAGTTGCTCCGTGGCATGTGGGATCTTCCTGGAGCAGGGATCGAACCTGTGTCCCCTGCATTGGCAGGCAGATTCTTAACCACTGCACCACCTAGGAAGCCCTATACATATATATTTTAAAATTTTTATTGGAGTATATTTTATTGGAGTATATATTTTATTGATTTACAATGTTGTGTTAGTTTCAGGTGTACAGCAAAGTGAATCAGTTATACATATACATATATCCACTCTTTTTTAGATTCTTTTACCATACAGGTCATTACAGAGTATTGAGTAGAGTTCCCTGTGCTGTACAGCAGGTCCTTATTAGTTGGTTAGCTATTTTGTATATAGTAGTGTGTATACGTCAATCCCAATCTTCCAATTTATCCCCCGCCCTTACCTCCTGGTAACCATAAGCTTATTTTCTACAACTGTGACTCTATTACTGTTTTGTAGATAAGTTCATTTGTACCTTTTTTTTTCCACCGTTGAATAATTTCGTACAGATAAAAAAAATTTGCTCAATACATTTTTTTATCTGCACAACGTTATTCAACAGTCAGGACCAAAGTAATTACTACCACTGGGGCTTACTTATTTAAAACATATTGAAGCTTGATCTCTCCTTTATTTTAAACATAAATAAGAGACACTAAACAGTTGTGTGAAAGGAAGATAAAGTCTGTGTTGAGAAGATGACGCCAAAGCGTTCAGTCAGTGTGATTCACTGAGGAGAAAATAGGCCAATGTAAAACAAAAGGAAAAAAAAGTAACATTGATAAAGCATGTCCCACATGCCAGGATTTCTGTTAATTTTTCACGCATTACTTTCATAGTCACGAAAGTTCTGTGAGAAGGGGATTCCTGTCCCTATTGTGCAGATGAGAAAAGTGAGGTTTCGAAGGTGATTTTCTCCATATCACGTGTGTCATAATGAGAACGCAGACCGGAAGTCAGCCTTCGGCTTCAGTGCCCCCACGCTCTTGAAAACCACAGTTGGCTTAGTCTCACGTGCAGTCTGCTGTGACTCCCGGGGGCACGACGGCTGCCCTCCGGCTCAGCACGGAGGCGCTGGGGCTCCCTCCAGGCCCTCCTTCCGCTGTGCAGATGGAGTGTCTCCGGGCAGCGGGTGAAGCCTGTGGTTGGGGATGAATACCTGGCAGATTCCGGTCATTTGCAGTATTCTCCTTGTGCTCTTGTTGTCACTCCTGCACGTTTAACAGCTTACACAAGGTAACAGGGAGGAAACCCAGGACGTCTTCTTCAGCCAGACCTCTGCCTTCTCCTCTGATGGACTTTTCCGCTGGATCTAAGTCGAGCTCATTTCAAGATGTGTGAGAAACAGACCTAACTGGAAGGACATCTCCAATTCCTCTAATTCCCCTAGTAAGACAGACGATGCCTGTATGTATTTCAGAGTTGGAAGTGAGGAGAGGTAGCCCGTCTGTTTGGCTAAGGACTGTGCCCGCGGCCTGGCAAGTCTGCACTCAACCACAGGGCTCTGCAAATTCAGAGCTCCTGGAAATTTTGTTGTGTTTGCTTTGGCCACATGTGTTTTGATACCTTGGAAAAAGAGGACATCTTGGACGTGAGCAGTTGGAGTGATTGATGGTAAAAGGAAAGAATAAGTTGGGATATTCATTAGGCTTCAAACCGAAAAGCTCACCCAGATTAACTCGAGATGCTCTAACAGATCTTTCTAAAGGGAACTTCTACTCAGGACGAGACACTGCAGGGGGAAAAAAGTATATATTTATTTATTAAAAATATTTATTTCAGGGCTTCCTAGGTGGCGCAGTGGTTGAGAATCCGCCTGCCAATGCAGGGGACATGGGTTCGATTCCTGCTCCAGGAAGATCCCACATGCCACGGAGCAGCTAAGTCCACGTGCCACAATTATTGAGCCTGCGCTTTAGAGCCCGTGAGCCACAACTATTGAGCCCATGTGCTGCAACTACTGAAGCCCACGCGCCTAGAGCCTGTGCTCCGCAACAAGAGAAGCTACGGCAATGAGGACCCCCTGCACCACAACAAAGAGTAGCCCCCACTCACCGCAACTAGGAAAGCCCACATGCAGCAACGAAGACCCAACACAGACAATAAAAATTAAAAAAAAAAAATTTATTTCAGGGAATTCCCTGGTTGTCTAGTGGTTAGGACTTGGTGCTTTCACACCTTCGCTGCTGTGGCCCTGGGTTTCATCCCTGGTCAGGGAACTTAGATACCGCAAGCTGCATGGTGTGGCCAAAAATATTATACATATGTATAATATATATTTCAGTGTACACAGACTTCTATTCCTAGGGGGTATTTTGAAACTTGGGGCTCTAATAGTCTGTCAGGGTTTAGAACCTGGTGACTCTTTTCTAGTTACAACGTAGAAATTTAAATAGATCAAACAAATAATAAAATTTACCTCCTAGGTATGCTTTCTAAGTATCAGTTTCTTCATCTGTCAAATGGAAACAGTAACAGTACCTACCTCATATTTTTTTTAAGTTAAAATGAAAAAAAAAATCCATGTGTACAAGTGCTTAGCACAGTGCCTTATTGATCAGCACCTAGTAAAAAGTACATAATAAATGGAGTCATCATTAACGATGTTATATTGTGACCATTAAAAAATGGATATAAGATATCTTGATCCTTTAGTAAATGAGATCCGATCTCTAAACCCAGGGTGACTGTCCCTAGTGTGTCCTTGCCTTTATGATCTAGGCCTGGGAACTCTGAGGGTCTAGGCTGTGTCCATTGTGATTTTTCTGGTTGTTAACATGCCTTGGCCAGGGCCCAAAGCACACAAGGTAGCTAAATTTTATATGACAAGTCTAAGGCACACTCTTTGGGATTCATACACCAATGCTTTCAGGCTAGTTTTAAAATCTTTTATTTTGATTTTACTTTTTTTCTTTTTAAATAAGTTTATCCACTGTTATAGAACAGATAGAAATGATTTGATCATAAAATCATCATTGCTAAATAGCCTACCTTTTAATGCACGATATGATCACCTTTGAGGAACTGAACTGATCTCAGATTTTGGGCTTACATCTGCTTTTCCCACACTGTGTCAACTTAATCATGAAAAAACCCACAAAACCTCCCTTATCTCAGGGAAGTGGCCGATGTTAATTGTAAAGGGTTATCTTCTTTAACCATGGTCTTGGAGAGTAGTTTCGCTACTTTATCATAGCTCTTATATTACAAGAAATGGAAAACTCATGACTGCAAATATTGTTTATGAATATGGGGCAGGTCTAGATGCATCGTTTATGAAGATGGAACATTTGGCTTTGCATCTGGTAGCATGGAGAATAACACATCCAGCCCCGCACCATGGGAGACGTCCAGGTTATTATTACAATGGTTTCAGTAACTCTAGGCACTTCTCAGGCACCTGGAGCTTCATAAACGGTTCAAACCCCCACGGATAGCATTTTATTCCCATGACTTTTAGAAGTTAGAGATAATTTGAGCTAGTTGGGTTTCTAAAAGCATATGGAAAATAAATGCAAGTGAAGCCTTAGAAACCAAATTTGTTAGTGCTTTATTTCACTGTTGCTACTCTTCTAAGAGACGAGTCAGATCTCAAGAGCCTGTGAAGACTGCCATCAAGTCCAAGGCTTCCCTTCGGAACATATCACTGGCTCACGCTCTGTTGGTCTCAAGTTACCTTTTGGTTTCTGGTGGGATACATGTAACTCTTCTGTAAAACTTAATGTATAAACGGATTAATCCACATCAGTCTTTCGTATTTTTACAAGGAGCACATACTTGTATCTAACATTTATGTTCTCCAAGTATCTCTTCCAAATCTCCTATCTACTTTCAATCTTGCCCAGGCTACTCTATTGCTTGAAAGGAATTGGATGGGGAAAGATGACTTGGCTTTTAGTACAAAAGCCATCAGAGAGCCTTTGGGAGGTTCATTTGTGCACTTGTGTCTTTTGACACTCGCTCAGTAGGTGAGCTTATGCAGAAGAGAGCCATGTCTAATGGGACTGTCTGATTCTATTTATTTTTTGTTATCTTGCAGGGCTGTTTTTGGCATGCAGTCATCTAAGTTGCCAGTCTCCAAAAAACTGGGTAAATCTCATGCAGATAATTTCAAGTTTGTCAGTATTCATGTGTTTAGGGCATTTTCTATGTGCCAATTTGGGTTTTTGCCTTTGAGAACAACTAGAAATGTAAGGAGAAGTGCCTCTTTTCTAATCAGTAATTTAAATGTCTTTAGGTTTTATTTAGTTTTATTCTTTAACTTTAATTTATTACATATTTGGGTTTTATTTTATTTTATTACTATTTATGCAATTTTTACTTCTTTGCCAAAAGAATGAGTTTTGCACATTTTAATTTAGGTCTTAATGTGTGTGCGTTTTGTAGAAGCCAAATAATAACAATTTTATGTGTGTTTTTAGCTGAGAACCAGGAAACAGGCATTTGTCTCAGGATCCTAGACTCTGTTTTCTGGAACCCCAAAGAACTCCCCTTAAAACAATTGTCTAGAAGCTTTTTGATCTTATAATGTTATTGATTAAATATTTAATCACCACCCCAATATATTTTTACATACTTGTCATCTAACAGTTTCCAAATTGGCTTCGAGATGCTGGAACGCCCTTCCCAGGGCCAGCAAGGCTGTATGTGCTCTGGTCCCTGCTTCTGCTCAGGCCTCCTTGTTGAGTGAGTGAATTCATGCACCTGCCGCTGTAGTCCTAGAGCACTTAGATTACAACCACAGACAAAGCTAGAAAGATGAAGCAACCACAATGAGATATCACCTTGTAGCCATTAGGATGGCTGCTGTCAAAAAAGCAGAAAATCACAAGTGTTAGCGAGGATGTGGATAAACTGGAACCTCCATGCCCTGCTGGTGGGAATGTACATGGTACAGCTGACATGGAGAACAGCCTGCAGATTCCTCCAAAAATTACAAGTAGCATTACCATACGATCCAGCAATTCCACTTCTGGGTATATATTCAAAAGGATCGAAAGCAAGGACTCAGACATTTGTAAATGCATATTCACAGCAGCATTATTCCTAATAGCCAAGAGGTGAAAGCAACCCAAGCGTCCATTGATGGCTGAATGGATAAACAAAATGTGCTAGATGCATGCGATGGAATACTACTCAGCCTTTAAAAGGAAGACAGCTCTGACACATGCCACAGCATGGATGAGCCTGGAGGACAATATGTTAAGTGAAACAAGCCAGTCACAAAAAGATAAATGCCATTATGATTCCACTTATATCAGGTGCCTAGAACCTCAAGTTTATAGAAATGGACAGTAAAAGGTTGGTTGTTGGGAGCTGGGGGAAGGGGAGAATGGGGAGGGAGGTGTTTAATAGATATGGAGTTTCAGTTTTCTAAGATGAAAAACTTCTGGAGATTGGCTGTACAACAATGTAAATATATGTAACACTGCTGAACTGTACACTTAAAAATGGTTAAAATGGTAAATTTTATGTGCATTTTATCATAATGACAAAAGATAAAGTAAAAGATACATTCGAGTTCCTAATATTTTTTCCTGCCTCCAATGGGTCAGTTTTACTTACCTCAGTCTGGAGGCTACTGGTTTTACAGTGTGTCCAGAGGCAGATGGTGACAGACACACCGCTGCACCCCAGCTCCCTGCAAGGAAGCACATGCTTCCCAGCTGCGGGGAGTGTGCTCAGTGGACAGTCTGCTCTCAGCACCCTGGGACCTACCTCCTGCGGACCATCACCTCACTAGGGTCACGTCCTTCCTGAGGTGTCGGTGACTGAGTGTGACAGGTGGGGAAAGCCTGGCCCTTTCAGCTGGATGTGGGTCACTGGCGGTCAGCCCCCATTCCAGACTTTCCTGCCCTGTGGCCGAGGCTTCATTCGCCCTGCATTGTGGTTTTACTTCTTTCTCTGCCCAAATCTGCTTCCACTTCCTTCCTTCCACAGGTGTGGATTCCTAATACAAAATTTGCACCCAGACTCCCTCTCAGCATCTGATTCTGGAAAACTGAACTTGCAACACACATTAAGATACTATTGAGGATAGGAAGGGGAATGGGGAAGGGAAGGATGGGGATCTTGGGGTTAGCAGTTACAAACTATTATGCACATCAATAGGAAGGATAAACAACGAGGTCGTACCATACAGCACAGGGAACAATATTCAATATCCTGTGATAAACCATAACGGAAAAGAATATAAAAAAGAACGTATATTGGATGGACCTAGAGACTGTAATACAGAGTGAAGTAAGTCAGAAAGACAAAAACAAATATCGTATATTAATGCATATATGTGGAATCTAGCAAAATGGTACAGATCAACCGGTTTGCAAGGCAGAAATAGAGACAGATATAGAGAACAAACATATGGACACCAAGTGGGGAAAGCTGGGGGTGGGGTGGGAAGGGGGGAATTGGGGCATGATGAATTGGGAGATTGGGATTGCCATATATATATTACTAACAAGAAAAAAAATCAAATTGTACACGTTAAATATATGCAGTTTATTCTATGTCAATTATATCTCAATAAAAGTTCATAAAAAAGAGCAAAAAAAAAGAATGTATATATAACTGAATCACTTTGCTGTACTGCAGAAATTAACACATTGTAAATCAACTATACGTCAATTAAAAAAGGAAAAAAGATACTATTAAGGTTAATATAACGTGATTCTTTAATTTATAAACATGAGTGAACAAATTTAAGTTACTTAGTGAAATGATGAAGCCCATTACATCTGAAGAATAACAAAAGTTGGAGTTCTGAATGGGCAAATTAAGGCCTTTTCTGATTAAGAAACACACACACACACACACATCCTGAATATTAAAAATAATGCCTCTTTGCTCTGTGAAAGTTGCAGTGTTTGTACTTCGGGTAAACATATTTTATACAAAGCAGATATGATCAGACATTAACATTTGTGTACTTCTCCCAGGAGCATCCTCCCACATTGTAAATGTAGACAGTGACCAATGGGTTTGAAAGAAGAAGAGTTACACATAAATATCCTAAGACAATAAACAGGTTGGTCCATCATCAGTCCAGTTCATGGCTATGAGGAAAGTAAGTAGAACATGCAGGAAGGCCAGGGTGGGGGCTGCCAGGTAATTGAATAGTTACCTCTCAATACAGTTATTCCCTTTTGAGTAATTAGAACCAAACCTCTGATCCTTCTGCCTCTGTGAAAGCCTCTGGAATCTCAGAATTTCTGAGAAATTCCACACATCTGAGGAATGTTTTCAAACATTACGCTCTTTGCAAATGCGTTTTGTGCTCAAATATAATTTAATTTCTACCTCACTTTGGCTTTACTCACCTGGATCTTACAGGACCTTCCACATGTAGAACATTCTTAAACATAAATGTATATAAAAACCTTCAGAAACAACAGTCAATTGTTTGTGATCGCAGAAGAAAGAAGAGATGTGAAATGATTTGTAACAACCAAATTAATTCTATTTCCATTTGGCTATTGAAGGAGCTAAAAACTCAGCCTCCCAGGTTTTTCTAAACTATGATAATGATATTTTCTCATGCGACATGCCACGTTGCTTTGCTAGGATTATCTCAGTATTTCTTCAAGACGATGTGCAAAGAAGGAATTATAATACTCATTTCTACAATAAGGAATACACATCTCAGAGAATGTAAACAACTTCCTTAAAGTTATAGGGGAAGAAAGTGAAAGACACAGGAGGAAAC
The DNA here is from genome assembly GCF_030028045.1 of Hippopotamus amphibius kiboko. NCBI lineage: Eukaryota > Metazoa > Chordata > Mammalia > Artiodactyla > Hippopotamidae > Hippopotamus > Hippopotamus amphibius. Next base: position 124,065,993 of record NC_080190.1, on the reverse strand, counting down.
CTAAGTGACTGGCTGGAGAACTGGCGCTCATAATGGCCCTGCTTGCTACGTGTGAATGTAAACAGCCAGTTCAACAATTCACTATTTAAGTGATGGTTTACATTGTATGACCTGGTGTTTTAATTAAATGTTCTGAATTGTGGAATTGTATTACTTTGGACTGATAGACTTTTAGTTGAAAAACTACAAGACATTTCAATCAATTTAAGATCTTTTTCCATTAAAAATAAATGCTGCAGCCTTACTTAAGGAAGAAAATATCCAGGCCACTTACAGCAAATGAGTTGTTTTTCGGATGACTCACCTAAAGAAGAGAGGGGTGAGGCATTAAATGATCCATCTGATCATCTAACCTCATCTATGAGGGAGATAATGGTTCTCATATCCTGAACTTTGAAGTTTACCCAACTTGTTGCCAGAAACATCATTGTGGAGCCCAGAAATGGCAAATACATGCCATCTGTCCTGCCTGGCCTCCCTGCTATGCCTGCAGCAGACAGTACTAATAGATCACAGCACCCACAGAGCCCAGATGTGGTCAGGAATCTGTTTCAGCAGCGTCCACAGAAACCAACTGACTGGATAAACTTTCGGTGAGAGTGAAACTTTTTGCAGTCCTCTAGCACTTTGGGGGGACTGGAAAAAGGGGATTCAAGGTGCAGCTCTGGGTCTGTGAGGCATTTATAATTAGTGATTTTTTTCAACATCCCTGAACAGTCCCAGCTTTCTCTTAAATTTTCTAATCAGGGTTGGCATTTAAGGAAGGGAGGTTTTAGGACAAGGGCTATTCTTTCCCCTTCCCTTGAGCCCTTAGACAACTGGACAGTTAAATGATGATACAACCTCACTTTGGTTGATAAGACCTTAATATGTTGGTCTTCTGGCTAATACGTGTACAATATTAAAGGATCTTTTATCTGCCATTCAGATTTTATGAACACTTATGTGCCAGAGATGTTAGGTGATTTCAGAATCACTGGCTCTTGGAAACACACAATTGCAATGTTGGTTTCTTCATAGAACTCTACCAGCTAAACAGGGACAGTTATATTGAAACAAACTTTTTGGCAAACCTCAGATAACAACTCACTGAGGTCCCTATGCTTGTGAGTAGGAATGGACTGTGGCTTACAACTAAATAGAAATAAATGTGCTCAGCAGGGAAGAGTCATTATGAGCTTAATGAACCAGAGTTCTGTTTATAGCTCTGTGAAGGATCATAATGTGTAAATTTAAATAAAACACCATGGCTTTGATTTTAAGTGTTACTACGTGAAATATTACTCTCTCCCTAACTTTAAAAGTAAAATGTATAAAATTTGAATGTGTCTATCAAGTTTACTGACAGGCAATACACAATGAGAGACCCCAAGAGAAATGTAAACAGGGCTCTAAACAGTGACATTGAGGATCTGGGATCCACATGGGCCAGTTACGTTCTGTCTGTTATAGGGTTAATGGCTTTAATTAGCAAATTACATTTAAAGATACATTTATATACACTTGAATATGACGCATCTTTTAAGCTATAAACCAAAGCAATGAAAATGTCTTTTGAGATTGACTGGAAGGTCTCAGAGTTCCTTCTGTAGGATTCTGTATCAACGCCTCTTATTTGTGGCATTTTCCATTGACTGTAAACTCCCACACATGGGGACACTCCAGCCCTGTCCACTGCTGTCCTTTCAGAGCCTAGTTCCATGCCTGGTCCATACTTGGTACTCAAGAAATATTTGTTGGATAAATGAATGAATGACTTTTTGAAAAGTCTAGCAATTGAACAAAAGCTATTGTGTAAGGACTTCTTTTCCTATGAGTTTAAGTTCCTGAACAGCTAGTTTAATTTTTTTAAATTAGTAAATTCAATTGTCTGATCTCCGAGGAGTTCCACTTCAGGTGAACTGAGCCAGACGTCTCGGAACTGGGATCCAGGTACTTCTGGGGATGCGAAAGGTTTTCCAGGTGGTCCACAGACAAAAACACTTTAAGGGAATCAAGATTCGGATCTTCAATTTCCACATATACTCTTTCTCCTAAAATTAGTTTTCCTGAGAACACACATGCAAATCACCTTCACGGTCATTATCATGTTTCTTCCACTTTAAGAAAGAAAGGCATGTTTCTCACTCAGTGTGAATGCCACCTGGAGCAGAGAAACTGAAGTGACTGTAAAACCTATGATCCAAACCTAAGGGACATTCCTGAGAGTGAAAGTAGGCTCTACATGTAATTAACTTGGGACAATTCACATTGACAAAGGTGTCTGAAGATAACACTATTACAATTCCCTTCCCCTCACCTTTTGAGAAGGGCTAAACTGTGCCTCTTAGTGAAAGAGTAGCAGGTAAACTATAATCATTTGTGTATTGGTAAAATTTTTAAGGTATTCTTCCCATGTTTGGTAAAGTAAACAAATATAAGGAGTTAGTGTTTTCCAAAACTTTGTTAGAAAAAAGGACGATGTAATTGAGCTGTCATGAATAGATTAAGAGATGTGCAAACATGTTTATAGCAGCATTATTCATAGTAGCCTGGAGTAGCTAACCCAAAGCTCCATCAACAGTGGGATAGACACATAAATTCACAGTGTTACAATGGAATCCTACACAGCAATGAAAAAGAACAAACTACCACTGCATACGACATGGATGACTGTTGGGCTGCAACCCACAGGCCTGCGAGCTTTGCGTTGCTCAGCTTCGGGACTGAAGAAAGAGCCCAGAGACAGAGACAGACACAGGAATGGCGTGTTGGATGGGTGGTTTTACACAGAGTCCTGGAGCGACCTCCTACCATTTACAGCAGATGGAGGGCAGGCAGGCGGCAGGACATGGCAGCAGTCTTGGCTCCTTGGGCAAGAAGTAGGCCACTACTTACACAGGGAATTGACGTCAGATGCACTCAGTTACCAGGGAATAATTAAGCCTTGTAATTAAGAGGACTGGACAGTCATGTGAGTGAAGCAGGGCGTGGTCAAGCAGGGAATCTACAGGCAGCAAGAGAAGAGCCATCATATGACATTCACAGACATACTTTCAGAGGGTACACACATCACGATTCCATTTTTTATGAAGTTCATCAACAGACAAAACTGATTTACGGTGTTAGAGATTAAAATAACACTACCTTTGGGTGGATTATAGGCTAGCAGGGGGCATAAGAGAGACCTCAGGATCGATGAAAATGTTCTATGTCTTGATCTGGGCAGTGGCTACATGGGTTTATCTATATTTAAAATTTCACTGAACTGTGCACTTGAGATTTGGAAACGTTATTGAAGTTATATACTAACAAGAAAGAAAAAGAAACGGATTTATTTAATTGGTAAAGGTGTGACACAATGCTAGGTACTGCTGATACAATAACAAAGCTTACAGGCAGGATGACCATGCGCTAGCTGAGCCATTCTTTTGCCATAATTATTAGCACCTACTTGCATCCCCCCAAATGTGCTGGTTTGGGTGATAAATTACACTATTGCCCTGTGTTCCAGTTCCCTATCACAAGATAACAAACCACTCCCCAAACTTAGTGGCTTAAAAGAACAATAATTTTAATATACTTTCCGATATTGTAGGTCAAGAATTCATGTAGGGCTCAGCTGGGTGATTCTTCTCTCTCTTGTTTGCTTTGATGCAGCCACTTGTAGTACTCGACTGGCAGACTGGGTCAAGAAGGCTCTACTCACAGACCCTGGCATTTGGTAGGGAAGCTGGAAGGCTGGGGCCAGCTGGGAGGATGGACCGGAGCCCTCCAAGTGGCCTCTCCAGCGGGTGGTCTCAGGGCAGCTGGAAGCCACAAGGAATTTTATAACCAGGCCTTGGGAGTCACATAGTGTCTCTTCTGACTCACTCAGCTCACGTTCAAGAGGAGAAGACGTAGGCCCCATCTCCAGTAGGAGGAGTGATTTGCAGCCGTTTTTTAAAAAACTACAATGCCACACTTATAGACAGGATCCAAGGAGACTTTCACCAATTCTACAGTCTCAATATCTTCTGCATCCTTTCCTCTTCTCCATCTGTAGTGTGACTTCTTTAGCTTGGATTCTCAGTCTCTAATCTGTACTATTAGATGATGTCCTGAGTTGGTCTCTTGTTCCTAGTTTCTCTCCCCTTCATTTACTCTTACTGGATGTTAACTAAGGTCCCATTCCATGTCTGTCAAGCTTTTGCTAAAAAAAATTCATAACAAATCCCTCTTTACTTACTAACTAAACTCCAAGCTCCTTTGCCTGCCATCACAGCCCTTTATGGCCGAGGGCTAACCTCACACCCAAACTTACCTTCCATAGGCCCTTCCACATGCTTGAACAGTCACCAAATGTCCCTTTTCAATCTCCCCTCTCCAGGCCCCACCCTTCACCGCCTCAGTATGAACTCTCAGAGTTTCTTCTGTATGAAACTGTCTTCATTGGCCTTCCCACTCCTCCCTACTCCCCCCACCCCTGCCCCACGCGAATCTCACAGCTCTGTACGGTTCTGATGAAATGTGTCCTCCGTGATGCTTAGTCCATCCAGCAAATGCTTACGGCAGTGCTTCTCTGTCAGGTTTTGTTTTAGGCCCTGGAAACACAGGGTGGACAGGCAGACGAGGTCCCAAACCTCAGAGGGTTTACAAGTCCTTATTCGGAAGTAATCTTTTTCCTTGAGGTCTCGTGAAAACTCACTGGTTGTTTTCTTATGCTGCTTTTGGAGGTGGTGTAAATGGAGTAGGTAAACAGTAAGGTCCTGAAACTGTGCGACCTTGAGAAAGTTTCTGACCTTCTCTGGGTCTCAGTTTTCTTTTCTGTAAAGAAGGGATACTTATTGTCCCTGTCACATAGTTGCTGTAAAGTTCAAACATGATTAAATATCAAACACCTAGAACAGAGTTTGGTACAAAGAGTAAAACCTGAATAAGCTTCAGTAACTTATCATCATTATTGTTCTTAGTTACACACATATTTTTTCCTCTTCTCCTGCCCCATTAGATTGTAAACTTACTTTTTTAAAAGTGGGTAACATATCTTACGTATTTATGGTGGATGCCTAAGACTGTGAACTTTTAAGTAAGGCAGAGATGTTTGAGTCCAGGTCTGCATCTCACTAACTGTAGACCTTGGGCAAGTTGCCTTTTTCATATTTAAATTCTGAATAATAATACCAATATACAGAGTTGTCATTGGGATTTTTTTAATTAATTAATTTTCTTTATTGACTGTGTTGGGTCTTCGTTGCTGCCGGTGGACTTTCTCTAGTTGTGGTGAGGGGAGGCTACTCTTCGTTGCCATGCATGGGCTTCTCATTGCAGTGGCTTCTCTTGTCGTGGAGCACTGGCTTTAGGTGCATGGGCTTCAGTAGTTGCAGCACACAGGCTCAATAGTTGTGGCTCTCGGGCTCCAGAGCACAGGCTCAGTAGTTGTGGTGCACAGGCTTAGTTGCTCTGCAGCAGGTGGGATCTTCCCAGACTGGGGATTGAGCCTGTGTCCCCTGCAATGGCAGGCGGATTCTCAATCTCTGCGCCACCAGGGAAGCCCTATCATTGGAATTTAATGTGGTAACACTTGTAAACCGTCTAATACCGAGGCTGTGACCCCAAATGACAACGATGATGGTGACGATGGTGGACATGATGATGACACAATTATAACTCTGACAATCCTCAGACCCCCAACTTAACAGGACACATAGCTTAGTAAGGATCACTGTGGACACCCCGATGCCTTTATAGACATCATTTTCTCTAATTAGGATTATACTATGCTTAATTAATCTCCTTTTATCACTCACTGTAAATAGTAGGTATCTTTAAATTTCAACCCATATAGCTTTGCCTCATCTTTTAAAATAATTGCATACAATTTCTTTATATTTGTGTACCATAATTTAATCAACTGCTGACAAATGAATATTCAAGTGTTTCCAATTTTTCCCATTATATGCCACACTGTAATCAAATGAATCACAAACACACGTTCCTACCCTCATTTCTTTAAGGTAAATGATTAGAAGTAGGGTTGCCTGGAGGAAGGAAACGTGCTCTCAGGTTTTATATGTACCGACAGGTCGCCCTACTGGCTGAGTCTAACATTATCCCCCTCAGTGGGGGCCTACTTTAGACGTCTTTGCAACAAGAGACTTTGATCAAAATTTTACGTTTTCCTCAAGGTTTATTTTTTCACCCATCCTTTTAACCTGTCAATATATCTCTAGTAACCCAAGCTTTTAAAAAAGTGTACCTGCTTTTATTTCCTCTGGACTATGGGCTTCTTGGGGGAAAAAAACCTTCATTCATTCTGGTTATATCCATGAGTCATGGTTCACTTCATTGGAATCTAGAGTAAACACTTCTCTTTCTTCAGTGATTCTTTGCTGCTTTAAAGTTGATCCAGGCCTTAAACAAATTCACCTGTTTATTTGTTAAAGAGTGGTTGGGGAGGGAGAAGATTTCAAGTGATTAGAAATTAAATTTACATTTAGAATTTCCTTTCCTTTCAACTGTAACTCCTTTTCTTTCCTGCTGGTATTTCCCAAGTAGAACAGATTAGAGGAACTGAGCCCTGTGGCCACAGCTGCAGAGAAGGGCAGAGACGGGGTGAGGGGGGCAGTCTGAGAGTTGTTGGGTGAGCACAGAGATGACTGTCCCATCTCACCTAACCAGACAGACACAGAAACGCTGTGCCCAGTCAGTGTGTTAGAAAAGATTTTGGCAAGGGTGGCTCCAAGAAGAAAATCATCCGGGGGAAAAGTGAGGAGGTGGCCGGTGATTACTCTTGGAAGTTTTGGAGCGTCATATGAGAGAGACGTGGTGCAGGAATATTTTCTGACATGCTGCCCTTTAAATGACAGTGGTCCAGAAAATCATGTAGAAGATAATAAAGGAATTAGAGAAGCTTTCATATGAAAAGTACAAAAGGTTAAAAGAAATCCACTGCATTCTAAAGCAATCATTTGTCACTTTGAGTTCAATATCCCAAATAATATCTCAATATCCCAAAGAATTGCATCTTAGCTAATAATAATGGTGCTTGACAAAGCTGGAGGTATCACACTCCCTGATTTCAAACTATACTACATAGCTATAGTAATCAAAACTGCACTGTACTGGCACAAGAACAGATGCACAGATCAATGCAGCAGAACAGAACAGAACAGAACAGAAATAAACCCACACATGTATGGACAATTAATCTACTACAAGAGAGGCAAGAATATAAAATGGAGAAAAGACAGTCTCTTCAACAAGTCTCAACATATATATTGAGACCCTATTTTGTGCCATACATTATACCAGATTTAAAAATGAAAAAGTGACAGACACTCGGCAAAGCACGAAGACCAATTAGGAAGATTTTATAAAAACCAGGAGGAATTGTTCCTTACAACAGAACAGAGAAACAAAATGCAAGTTTTAGACAAACAAAACAACCAAAGAAACCATCCAGAGAGAGGAAGCAGCTTTAGTAAGCCATAGTATCTGAAAATTTAATTTAGACATAAAATCAAGTTTCCTACTTGAGCCTCATTGTAATTGTATGGTTACTCCAGGGAGATCTTAAAATTCCTCTAGATGATCACTCGTAAAGCCGTCCATATGCGTGGTGGGGCATAAAAGCCAGGTGAGCCACTAACCAGCCAGAAACAGGTTGGTTCTACAGATTCCCTCCTTCGGTTTTAGGAGGCCTTAGATTTGTGCCTTTAGGGGTATATCAGTCAGAGTTCTCAGAGAAAAAGAACCAATAGGATGTGTTGTGGGGTGTGTGTGTGTGTGTGTGTGTGTGTATGTAGAGGAAGAGAGAGAGAGACAGAGACACACAGAGAGAGTGAACTTACTTTAAGGCATTGGTTCATGCAATTTTAGAGACAGTCAAGTCCAAAATCTGCAATATAGCCAGGCAAACTGGAGATCTAGGGAAGAGCTGATGTTGCAGCTGAAGTCTGAAGGCCATTGGGGGAGAATTCCTCCATCCTCAGCGGACCACAGTCTTTCTCTCTTATGGCCTTCAACTGATTGGATGAGGCCCACCCAATTTATGGAGGGTGATCTGTTTTGTTGTGTCTCCTGATTTAAATCTTAATCACATCTAACATATACCTTCAAAGCAGTGTCTAGACTGGTGTTTGACCCAAAACTGGGTATCATGGCTTAGCCAGGCTGACACATGAAAGTAACCAGCATCGCAAGGGATGTAAATTTCCTTCAAGCAGAAATGTCACTGAGCAAAAGGGGAGAAGGGCTGGTGCCTTCAGAGAGATGAGCCTCTTTAGGAAAACAGCACCTACTGTGAGGCAGAGTCAGTGGCCTTGAGGAAGATTTGAGCAGAGGGACACCAAGGCTGCCCCCTGTCCTGAGCAGAGAGAATAGAGCTGGTCAAGAAGCAGCAGGGCATGGAAAGAGGACAGAAGAGGAGGGAGAGCAGGGCCGTGAGGAGGAGCACATTCCATTGTCTTTTACCTGCAGAGAAGTAAAAGGACAAGAAGCCCAACAGTTGAGAAGTCCTCTTCTCATACCTCCTGTGCTTCTGAATGCCTTAGCAGGGAGACTCCTTCCTGCAATGGGGGCCACCAGCCAACACCATCGAGGTGAAGGGTCTCTAACTGAAGGGGCTTCTGAACCAACCAGTTCCACTCTTTGCCTGGGAGAAGTGAGGTCATGGCGGGTCCACCACGCCATGACCTGCTTGGGGTCTCAGCCTCCTTGTCACACACCAGTGCTCTTTCCATCCTGTTGGGTGATTTTACCCACATGTAGAGCTGTCCTGAGGTTGGGAAAATGGACCTTGTTCCTCTTCACACCCAGCACCATCAATCAGGATGTTAAGACTGGACACTCCTTTAGTCCTCCTGTTCAGGGCTACTTCCCTTAAACCTCAGGACACAATTAGACCCATTATTATTCTGTAAATTTAAATTTTCCCTTTGCGTTAATTTCTAAACATCATAATGGCTAGTTTTAATCAAAGACATTAATAATGAATATTAAATAGATATGTATATTTCACATAAGTTTTTGTTTCTTCAAATTACCGTTGCCGAAGGTTATAACATTCATGTCTGTTGATGTCTGTTATCTTTTCAATATATCGCAAAATAAATGTCACGTCCCATGAGGCACCCAGAGAAAAACAAGGTATCTGTGTATGTGTCTTTTTATCAGTAAAGAAACCTTTCTGAAAAACCACCACTGTCCGCGGCAGATTTTCCTTGGCCAAGATTGTATCACATTTTTCAAACCCAATCACAGGTCAGGGGAGGGGAGAAGAGTGGCCATGTGGGTTTTGATGGAAAGGAGGAAGTAGGGGGATGGATGTCATGTAGGAGGGCAACGATGACTGTTACCCCTTTGATTGGACAGCTTAAGATAAACAGAGTTAGTATATGAGTGCTAGGGAGTTATTATAGGGAATTATTTCCTCCCAGCTCTGTAGAGAATGAATTATAATGTCAGGATTCAAGTATAATGCTCTGGGGGCAAAGTGGAGGACACTGGGCATTGAGGAAGAGAAGATGGGTCGCTTGAAGTGAACATTCAGGGACCTCATCATTGCACTAAATCAGCCCTGCTGAGAGCCACACGGCTAGGGCCCGGCACAATTTATGTTGAGGCAGAGAGACGACTGGTGATTTTCTTTTATCTTCAAGCTGTGTAGTTATGGGGAAAATGTTGCTTTAAAACACGTGGACACACAGACACAGACACGGACAGACACACAAGGACACACAATAAAATATCAGAACTCTTGGTAAATTGTGTTCTGTGCATCAGGTGAAATACACTGAACTGTGAAATAATCCCTATCCTTTCAGATCCTAAAATTTTCCCTGTTAAGGCCAAGGCCCAAGCACCATGCCAAAGCCAAACAAACTGCCAATGAGGAGGATGTAAACTGAGTGATGGGTGAACGTGATTCTTGCCTTCTCTAACCCCATGAGGACAAGTAGGGACGCTGGGGAAAGAGCAGCTGTAAACAATTCAACCACCAAGAGAGTGAAGCTTGTCCTTCCAGGAGAAGGAGAGTTACCACGTGCTTCTGCCTTCCCTGTAGCATGACCCCAAAGGGCAGTGTTGTACAGGCTTCATCTCTGCCAGGATTAAGCAGTTGCCTCAAATTTGGACTCTGGACTCCAGTGAAATCCCTCACACCTTATCAGATAGCTGAGGCCAAGGCAGTAGGATTTACATTTCAGAATGCAGTTATCTTTCTAACAGTTGTGTAATCACGATGATTTGCAGTGAACCGCCTCCTAAAGAGAAATGGAAAGTAAGGTGGCCTGTTTTTACTTTCTGTCTGAATTCTCTTAGGTCCACCTTGTATACGGACTTTGTTTATTTCCATGGTTATTATGGTCTTGAAATCTTTTTAGATCTTTGATTTATTGATTCCTCATGAATGACAAAAGACACTAATTTGATTCAATCTAGAATATGTATAAAAACATAGATATTCATTGTGCCATTGAAAACATACCTCATTGCTGGAGAAACACCTGAGGAAGAAACACCTGAAGGAAGCATCAGAGAAGTAGCATTTCAGGGCTGGCTGCCTTTGGCTGATGGTAATGCTGCTTACATCACAGACTATGTTCACAGGCAAAGGTCTCAATACACCACCCAGGTAAAGAATACAGGGAAGGAAAGCAAAGAACAGAAGCAGAAATCACTGAAGTGCCAACTATTACAGGAATAAGAGAAAGACTGGGAATCAACAGAGGATCTGGCTAAAAGAATGGTCCAAGGGGTATGGGGAGTTAAGAAGAGAAAACAGTGTATTGGAAAACGCATGCCTAGAAAACTCTAGAAGGACTGGCAGTCAGCGGTGCTGAACGCTGCAGCACTGGGAGGAGGATGAAGGTCTGTGTTCCCTTAGCCATTGCTTCATGAGAGTGTATTATTTGTAGGGCGTGGTGCTACATACTAGGAATACAAAGAAACTCCCCCAAAATAACTCATCTTCACATAACTTCCAATATGGTGTGGGAGTGAGATGTGAACATAGTTTAAATGCAGTGAGGCAGGGACTTCCCTGGTGGTGCAGTGGTTAAGAATCCGCCTGCCAATGCAGGGGACACAGGTTCAATCCCTAGTTCAGGAAGATCCCACATGCTGCGGAGCAACTAAGCCCGTGCACCAAAACTACTGAGCCCGAGTGCCACAACTACTGAAGCCCACGTGCCTAGAGCCCGTGCTAAGCAACAAGAGAAGCCACCGCAGGGAGAAGCCTGTGCACTGCAACAAAGAGTAGCCCCCACTCATCACAACTAGAGAAAGCTCCGTGCAGCAACGAAGACCCAATGCAGCCAATAAATAAATAAAGTTCCCTTAAAAATAAAATAAAATAAAATAAATGCAAAGAGGTAAATGGCACAATAAAACTATGAGAGGAAGAGGGCAGGGAGAGACGGGACCGTGATGGCTTCTTGGAGAAGGTAAAAAGTAATATTGAGCTGAGTGTTGACGAGGAACTTCCCCCTGGAGGAGGGAGGTACAGGTGTTACCGATGCAGGGCGGCGGTAAAGGGGAGGGGAGGTCGTGGTGCTTGGGGAGGAACAGGTGCGTGTGGCTCGGGGATATGGGGCGCGTACTGCTGGGGCACATCGCGGAGGGCCAGGCACACACGCTCCATGGAAGAGTTCGCATTTTATCTGCAGGCAGTGAGTAGGGTGCCACTGAAAGACCTTTTTTTTCTTCTTTTTAATTGGAGTGTAGTTGCTTTACAATGTTGTATTAGTTTCTGCTGCACAATGAAGAGAATTGGCTAAATGTATACATATTACCCCCTCCTTCTTGGACCTGCCTCCCACCCTCCCCATCCCACTCATCTAGGTCAGCACAGAGCACTGAGCTGAGCCCCCTGAAGCAGGAGTTTGTTTCTGGCTCTCTAATTTTCTCATTTTTTTTAAGCTCTTTATTGGAATATAATTGCTTTACACTGTTGTGCCAGTTTTTGAGGTACACCAAAGTGAATCAGCTGTATCCATACATATATCCCCATACCCCCTCCCTCCTGCGACTCCCTGCCACCCTCCCTATCCCAGCCCTCTAAGGCATCACCCATCATTGAGTTGATCTCCCTGTGATATGCAGCAGCTTCCCACTAGCTATCTATTTTACATTTGGTAGTGTATATATGTCAATGCTACTCTCTGGCTTCATCCCAGCTTCCCCTCCCCTCCCCTCCCCCCCCCCCCCCCCGGTGTCCTCAAGTCCATTCTCTACATCTGCGTCTTTATTCTTGCCCTGTCACTGAGTTCATTAGTACCATTTTTTTAGATTCCATACATATACGTTAGCATACAGTATTTGTTTCTCTCTTTCTGGCTTACTTCACGCTGTATGACAGACTCTAGGTCCATCCACCTCACTACAAATAACTCAATTTCATTCCTTTTTATGGCTAATATTCCACTGTATATATGTGAAGCAAGAGTTTGAATGGTTAGTTGCCCATTTTAGAAAGATCTCTTAAGTGACACAAAAGGATGGATCTAAATGAAAGGATGTCCAGCAGGAAGACCATCTGCCTACTGCAAAGTCTAAGTGAGAACGAACGAGGACTATAGTGGAGGCAGTGGCAGTGGGACAGAGAGAAAGCATAGATCAAGAAGGTCTTTAGAACGTTACAACTGATCTTAGTGACCATTTTACTATAGGAGATAAAAGAGATAAGAAGAAAGAGACAAGGTGGCTTCCATGTCTTGGTTTGGGCTCAATGAGGAGAAGGAGAAAGTGAAGGATGAGAACTGAGCTGGGGGCCATGAGAAAACCAGCAGATTTAAGAAGGACGGACATAACGAGTTCAGTGTCGTCCAAGTAAGAAAAAGATCACCATTGGATCTGTTGGTTGGGAAGTTCATTGGTGATAAGAGACAAAGATGCAGAGATAGAAAGAGTCTGATAAAAGCAGAGAGGCACTAAGAGCAAAAAAAAGGAGAAAGTGAACAGGAAACTCTGGGTGGGAAGGCCTCTCTTTTTCTAGTTTATTGCATATTTCTGGCACTTAAGATAGTTACTTCCTCACTGTGTGTCTCCCATAAATCTTGCATGGAATTGAGAAAGGAAGGGTTAAATCCCAATTGGGAAGTGGGCTCAACCCTACCAGAAATACTTGCCAAAAATTTCATGCAATTAAAAAAAGAATCCACAGAGTCACTGTGGTATAATCTTTTAAGAGTTACTCTAAGGAAATAAGATCACATAAATAGAACCTGGAGATTTAAAGTCATGGACATCTGGTCAGTGTTTTAGACCAGTGTTAGTATTAGAAACACGGTGAATAATTCTGTTGTCATTGCTTAATAAATGACAGGTCGATAGATTCAATTCTCCAACAGCCCAGGACAGGCCACTTGTGAACAACTTCGTCTTTGAAACTTCGTCTTTTGATACTCAAAAGTTGGCCTTCATTTTAATGTAGAAATGACTCAATTCTCCAGACTCGGTTGTAATTGTTCTTGGAATAATTTCTAGGATTGGAATAAAAACTCTATGTGGAGCAGATGTTCTAATGAAAGATTTTCGTATTCCTACAAAACTACCTCTCGTCCTCCGTCGCAGGGCTTCTATTTAAGGGGGAGTATGATTGCACAATGGTTTTGAAAATCAGGCCAAAAAACCCAGAAAGTAACCATGTCAGCTGACTTATATTTACATAATAGAAACGCTAGAGGAGACAGGCATAAAAAATCTCATCAGCTGTTGTGGAGTTAACAGACTTTAAAAAATTTCTTCTTCAGGGTTCTCTGGGATTTTTTTTTGTGTGTGTGTGTCTTCATTAATTTCACTGGATAATTATCCCAGAAAGATATGGCTATTTAATTCTTTCACAAGAAAGTAAATGAATGTAGTGAATACTTTTATTATGTTGGGTTAACCAAAGCGTTTCCAGAAAGAGACTTGAAATGTGGTACACAATTTGTAGGGGGCAGGAACAGGTAATAGAGGGCAGGACAAAGGTCATGTGGGTTCAAATAGCAAAAGACAGAGCAGGAAGCAGGAATTCTGAGCTGTTCTCTCTGCGCTGTCACTAGTGATTTTCTGTGTGTCTCGTAGGCAAGGATTTCTACTGAATTGACAGGATAACAGGGAAAACTAAAGAGAGGCCTGTGTGTGACCTTTGTGTGTCTCTAGTTAGAATGTCAGCCCAGGGAGGGCAGGAATTATGCCTTTGATTTGAATCTCCCATCCCCAGTAGAGCGAGGCAGTGGGAGCAGAAGACTAAGAGGGAGAATCTGGAAAGAGTTAAGTAGCTTTTAGCTTTATTCTGCTTTACCTTGGTTTTTGTATTCTCTCTTTTTTTTTCTTTTTTCTTTTGGCTGCCCTGCATGGCACATGGACCTTCCACAACCAGGGATCGAACCCATGCCCCCTTGCATTGAAAGAGCAGAGTTTTAACCACTGGACCACCAGGAAAGTCCTATTTTAGCTTGGTTTTTGGTGAAGCACTTGGATACTGGGATGGCAGAGTAGACATACCCATCAGCTCCTCATTGCATACGGAAACTTGTAGATTCACTTGGGGAGAAATTCCTGGGCAAGAACAGGAATGAGAAAATAAGCTTAATTTTCTGTTCTCAAACTCCTGCCTGATTCAAGCTGACTTTTAAAACCAAAATCAAAGCAGTTCTTTCAGACTGCAATATTCATCCTTCTGTATCTGTCCTCCTTATCAAAGAAGCTAATCAGATCGGCTAACAGTACCAGCTACGCGTCAAATAACGCCGGCCAGTACTCTGGGTTGCTTTTGTGTGGGTCCAGGTAGTTCTCTGATGTTGGATGTAAGGAAGGGCATGTAGACAAGCACTTCTGGGTGGGAAGCTTGCGATGAGGCCCAGGAGTGATGGTGAGCAGGGGTTGCCCTGGGGTGTGGCTGCATCCAGACACCAGCTCGGCACCACCTTGTGGGACACGGCCTCATGTGCCCCACCTGCACGGACAGAACTCTCACCTGGCACCTTCCTTGGAGTCTTCCTTTCGGTGGCTGAGCCTGCCGCTGTGGCAGTCTTCATGGTGGTTGCTGAGTAACTCAAAATACACCACCCACCGAGCACCCCTGGAAAGCCTCAGAGCAAACAGGTGGACACCCCGCTCTTCTTCCCGACACTCTGACGGTCCGCTGCCCATTCCTACATCAGGCGCATCAAGGACCATTCCTTTCCCTTT
The DNA here is from genome assembly GCF_030028045.1 of Hippopotamus amphibius kiboko. Taxonomy (NCBI): domain Eukaryota; kingdom Metazoa; phylum Chordata; class Mammalia; order Artiodactyla; family Hippopotamidae; genus Hippopotamus; species Hippopotamus amphibius. The sequence goes on along the minus strand of NC_080190.1, from coordinate 124,050,855 downwards.
GACTGCGCTTCACACACTCACCTTTTTAATGCACGATGGTGGAAGAATGGTCGAAGCAACAGATTCCCCGCTGTTTGTAATTTTTCTACTTTGCCATTTTTCTCCTGGGACTCTTGGGGTTCTGTTCTTTGGCCGGTGCACCCCCAGGCCAGGAGTATGTTGGCCTTCCACCGCCCTGCGACATTTTAGGGGGTAAGTATTTGTGTAAGTACTTGTGTAAGTACAGTGAGTGGCACTGAGCTTTCATCATGAGAACACAGAACTACCACCTGCTGGAATTTTCCTTACTCCATCTCCGATTTCTAGCCACACGGTTTAGGCAGCTCACAGACAGTGGTGATCCTTTGAGCAACCAGGATTTTGTTGTACTCAACCAGTTAAGAGCCATAGAGACTGAAACCCATCGGCTTCAGAAACTGATCATTTCCCCCCGGTTTATGAAGGTGAAAGAGAGACAGAGAAGCTTGGATTTTCCTTGTTCCTGAAATGACAAGCTCGGCTTCTCCGAGGGGTATAAGCTCCCCTGCTTTGCTCGCTGACTCCCTTCGTGATGACAGGATTATGACTAAGGATGAGGCTTCTTCTCACATCCCATCATCACCCACCTGGGTCCTGTGATGGGAGTCGGGTCTTGGGGCGCAGACCTCCTGCCTAGCGTAGTCAATTTGCTGCTCATAAAGAGACCAGCTTCCCTGTTCTCATTTCTTTTTCCCTCTTGCTTTCTATTTGCAAAGCTAATAGTTAACACGTTAACTCTAGATGTTAGGATAAAGATAAATGGGATGGAGTCCTGATGTGATAACTGTCTTGCTGCTGAAGTTCAGCAACCTGTGAAGACACCTCTCCAAAGCACAGCTTCCACTTCGTTCAGTCCCTCCTCCATCAGCTTTCTTTTCCTGGATGGCATCTAACTTTTCCACTTTACCTCTTCAAGGAGTTTAGCCACAGACAATCTTTCATGAGCTACCATCTTGGATGTGTGGCAAAATGAATTGGGGAACTCTGATTTGAATGCAAAGCCAGTGTGAACTAACCTTTAGGCATTTCCTTTCTATAATTTATAAAATGGTGTCTACTCACCCAGTGACTGAAAAAAAACAAAACAAAACATTCTGTTTGCAATGGGATGCTACTGGAGTTTACAGAATGTCCAGAGAGTAATTGGGAGAAATTCACGAGTCTTCTAAAATTTTTATTTCAAAGTTCCCTCTACCCTCCCTCTTCTTGCTTAATCTTTGAGACTAGGGTTCAAGAGAAAGTCAAACAGCAAAATGAAAGGGATGTTCAAAAAGCTCCAGAGACTTTAAGCCAGAACTCTGATGATTCGTCAAAAGTAGGAGCAAACTCTGGCCCCACAACACTAAAGAGACATCCACAAATGAGCTGCTTGTGCGTAGGTGCTGCTGGGAGGCGGAGTGGTCTTGATCTGCTGGGTGACGTCACGGTGTCCAGCGGCCACGAGCATCTCCTGGTGACTGCGGTCCTTCCTCCATGTGCACACATGAATATTTTATGTCTGCTGTCCTGTTGTACTTTTGGCGCTGTTGTCTTGGAGTGAAATGAAGTCTTATATGGGAATACCCTGAAAAAGTTCAAATTGTAATGGAAATAGACAGTTTTAATACAAGCAAAGGCAGAGAAAAGTGGAACTCCCACATTCTGCTGGTTGGTATTCTGGGAATTGTCTTTCTGACAGGCCAGAGGGGTACCCTGAGTCCTATTGCACTGACGTCTCTGTGGAGAACACTGTCCCTGTTCCTATTGGTTTGCCAGACCAGGTGGTACCGGGTCACAGCCTCCTATTCTCGATGGGCACTCCAGGAACCCCCGAACCTGCTGACGGGAGATGTGTCCTGGTGTGTCGGGTGGCGAGGAGGTGAATCCCAGCAGCTCCAGCGTTGACAGAGGCAACTCTGGGGCTTCTGGGCCATTTTGCTGAATCGGTTTCTCAAAAAGCATCTGTCCCCTCAGCAGTCTTTCTGACAATTTGGGACTCCCTATCTCCATTTGCAGTGTGGGGACATTTAGGAAGCTAGAGAGAGAGAGAAAGGAGAGAGAAGGCCAGACGCAGAGCAGAAGACTTGCTGTGAGTGGCCACTTGGATCTGCCCTTTTCTAGAATCTCACATTTCCTTGGCACATCGTTTCTGAGAGCTGTTCCTGAGCACGTCGCTAAATGGTAAATTCCATTAGGTACATAAAAGCTGTGGATTTGGGGATGGGCTGGACCATGCAGGTGAGAGGCCTCCATCTTGCTTCTCTTAGAGGTTAGCTTGTGTCAAAATAATTAATCAAACAAAGTCATTAATCACATGAAAGATTAATACCACAGGAGCAGATGATTTCAATTCCCACACTGCTCCTGGAGGGGGGGCCACCCTAAACTGCTGGGGGAACTGCTAGGGGAGGGGGAGGGCAGGACAGCCTGCCTTTGATGCATGTGGTTTCGCAGCTCGCCATTGGGTTGGGGGTTCAGGCCTGCGGGTGAGAGGGAAGTGTTTATATCCGCGGCCACAGGGTCCGTGGGGTCAGTGCTAACATCGCGCTTGTGCAGCTTTTGTTCACAGTGCCTTTAGGTATCCAAGATAAACCAGGATCCTATGTGGCAAATCCCATGGAATAATTTCTGGCCCTTGAATTTCATTCACCTGGTTTCAATTTCACTACGAATGGATTGTGGTTCATAATTTAAAAGGAAGGATTTATGTTCACAGAGCAATTTCAAAAGTGGACTCGATCTCTTATTCTGCAGTGTCTTTCTGCCCTTCAGCTCCTGTAGAGGATGAGAAACTAGACCCTGAGCTTTTTGACTTGTCCAGAGGGCTACCTTTCTGACTGATCAGCTTTAGAGAATTCTTGTTGTCAAACTGCCAAACTTTGGTCCATTCTGAAGCCTGAGGGAAAACCTTCCAGCAAGACTCTTTAAACAGATCTGTGTAGAAAGACAAAAGGTCAAATATGAGACATATTTTCCTTCCCAGCAGTACCTGGCCGAAGAGATGAGTGAGGAGGGAACTCTGCCATGGAGAGATGCACCTGGAATTAGGTTTCAGGAACACAGAACTAGCCCTCCGATGTTTGTATTATCAAAATGCAGTGGAATCTCCCTGTGTGCCACCTTCCTCCTTGGAGCGACTGCAGGTCAGGTAGGTTTCCCCAAATGAGCAAGTGGATGATGATAACTGGAGAGTTTATTTTCAGACATGGTTAATGCGATGTCAGATAACTGGAATAATAGGCAATTTTAAAAATATGGCTTTATACGTGTAAGTTTTTTAAAAACGGCTATTAAAATAACTGTCAAATGACTCAGTGCTTGTTGGTGAGTTAAAGCCCTTCAGGTACAAGTCTTTAAGTGCTGGTGGTGCCTGTGTTTTCTTTGAGTTTTGCATGACTGAAGGTTGGCTTACTCCTGGGAGAGACCAGGTATCATCTTTAACACAGTTTCTTTTTATTTATTAGTACTGCTTTCATCCAAGAAACCAAAAAGAGGGATGCTGCATTGTTTTAGGTTGGGTTTCCTAGCAAACAGACCCTGGAATAGAGCTCTGTGTGCAAGAACATGGTTGGGGAGAGCTCCCGGGACCCACATCTGTGCAGGGGGATGGAAGCAGGAGTGGACACAGGGAGGACCGTGACACAGCCACCAAACAGGCTGCAGCTGGTGCTGGTCCCACGGGGGTTCGGGGGTGGGGACCGTCCTGCAGACTCCTTCTGGCTTGAGGCAACCACAGCACCAGCCGCTGGATGTACATTGCCCCTGGGGAGGGGCCGTGAACTTGGACAAGGCAGAGCAATTCCCAGAGAGGGACTCGGCTGAGATCCCAGAAGCTGACCCTCTCGACAGCTGCACGCTGAGGCTGGAGTGGTGTGGGGAGGGCTGGGTGGCGCTCCGTGGCACCAACACGTGCAGAGCCTGGTGCATCTCTTTCCCAAGGGCTCTTCATTTCCCACCAGTTTGTTTGCTTAGTCTTGGTTCGAGTTTCTCTATGCAGCGTGGGTGCGTGTGTGTGTGTACACATACCCTCTGTCATGTATCTGTGTCTGTTGCTGTGTCACATGCTCTATGGCCACATTTACTCTGGTGTGCTAGGCCAGTGTGCTCAGATGGGCTTTTCTGGGTATGCAGAGGCCAATAAAAGCTACAGGGGGGAGGTGTTTTTGAAATGAGTTTAAAAAAATGTATCTGGCTGAAAAGTTTTCTACCAGGACTGGGTGTGGCCTTAAGGACCACAGCGTCCTGGGTGTTTGCAGCCAGAGGACGACCAACGAGCATTTTCCCTCTGAGAGCTGTTTGTGATCACTCTGTGGAGCTTAGACAGTGATGTGGGCTCTTGGAACAGAGAGACACACACCTCATGGAGGAATCTTGGCTCTGAGGCCTTGGCTGCGGAGAGCTGGCGAGTTCTGGGGGGCTCAGGGCTGTTCTGTGCAGGTGTGCAGACAGTCCTGGGGCAGGGTGCTTGGTCCTGCTCCTGAGCCACACATTTCCAAATACCATTCACAGAGGCAGGGCCCTAAGATGTGCAGTGTCTGCTGTCAAGCCCTGAGATGCCGGACATCTTTCCATCTGATTTTACGGAGGAGGAGCAGGAGGAGGAGGAGGAGGAGGAGGAGGCGGCAGTGGCTCCAGGAGGTAAACCAACTGGCCGTGGTGTGCACGGCTCACAGGAGAGGCCCTCGGCCCGCGGTCTGTTCAGCGTGGCCCCGTTTGTCCTGCTGTTCTGCTGTAATTGGAGCATCACCCCTTTCATCCACAGGAATTTCTTGATTCAGATGTTGTGTGATCTGGCTTTTTTTGAGTCAAAGGCTCTTGACACCAAATCTCACAAGCTTCCTCTAAAGCCTTGCAAATGGCCTTAGGAAGTTAGGGCTTGTCCAGCGCACGTGGCCTAAACAATCTGGAACGGTCCCTTCCACACGAGTGCTGTCCTTGGCTCTGCCCACGTCTTCCTCCACAAGATACACCAAAGCAACCGGCACCAACCACATTTTCCACTAAGGGTTTTTTTTCTCAAACATACAGGATTACAAAAATCAGAACCAAAAGAAACACTGGTATAAGGCAGAGAGATGAAAATTTTTATCAGGTGAATGAGGCCTTTTTGCGTGCTTTTTTAGACTCAGGACATTTGGACATGTGCTGATATAACTGAGCTACACCGTCTGATTAGCAGTTTAGCTTCTGAAATTCATCTTCAACCCTCTGCCTGGTGAGATGCTTGGTGTTTTCCCAGGAAATGGCACCGTGAACACAGCTGCCAGTGAGAAGGAACCAGACTGCTCTCCAAGGCTGCTGGCACCCTCTTGGTGGCGGCTTTGGGTGTGAGGCTGGCATTTGGAGGGTGTCTGAATAGCTAGAGATGCACCAACATCAGCTGCTCAATAGCGGGGGAGAGCACAGCACTAAGAGCCATAGATGAGCATCGCGAAATCCCCCTCCCTCGAGTAGTCCCAAGTGTTATCAAGCCTTTTTTGGTCATACAAGCCATGATGGGGTATGACTTCAAAAATATTTTCTAATATTAGTTTAATATGACTCAAACTTCAAAGCAACGAACTGATTGGCTCAACATGCAGAAATCTATTCAGAGTAGGAATTAGGACACCCTCTCTTAGACATCGCCTAGAAGAGATGGGGCTTATCTCAGCCATGAGCATAGATCTCTGCTTTCATTCCAAATGGCATCTCTCCCCACCCACCTCTTTGTTAATTCTAACCAAAGAAGCCTGTTGGTTAGAATTTAGTTTAAAATAATTTGAGTAGTCTTAAAGAGACAGTAATTTCCAAAAAGAAAAAAAGTTAAAAAATCATGCTTCTCAATAGTTTCTCCATCACATGGTTGAAGGAGGAAAGAGAGACTTTTTTTCCTAAGTGACTTTTTAAACTACTGGGTGAGAGGAGAGAGAGGGGGAGAAAGGGAGAGAGTGAAAGAGAGAGAAAGAGAGAAACATTAGGGTCTCTTTCATGTGTGTGTGGAAAAAAAGTTTTAAACTTTCACTTTCTATTGAAACACACCAGCTAAATTAGAAAATTAGAAAGCTCCCAATTTAAAAACTAACAAATACACCAAAAGTAAGCCAAAGGCCAGGAAGGCCCTCCCCAAAGGCCAGCTAGTAACCCTCTTGCCTGAAGTTTAGAAGTAAACAGAAAATTCCACTTACTCGTCAATAAAAACAATGGATGTCATTTTGGTTTGCAAGCAACATTTTCCTGTACAGCTTCAGAAGATAGGATTCTCAATTAAATAAATGACTCATTTGAGAATTAAAAGCATTGGAAATGGCCAAAAGAAAGAAAGGGAGAAGAAGAGAAAAGAAGAGAAAAAGAAAGAAAAAAGAAAAGAAAAGAAAAGCATCAACTAACTGTTGCTATTCTTCTCCTGAATTACTTACCTGGCAGCCTTGGGAGAAGAGTGAAGCCTCAGGTGAAGCTTGCAGCCATGGATACAGAAAAGCATCTCTGGGCGATGTCTTGTCAGAATTACTTAGGCCTGTGACCACCTAAAATAGTTCGGTCACCACCATCCCCTCATCCCAATTTTACCAATTTTCTGCTGCACGGTTCATTCATGACCTTTTTTCCTTCTCTTTCTCCCCTCATTGTCCTTCCAAGCACCCCAAAAATGTGATCACCATTCTGCTGTGGCCTTTTGGGTGTGCTCAGTATGAAGATGCAGTTTTGAAGAGGCCACTTTGATAGAGCTGAAAAAAACGTAAAACCTCCAGCTCCTAACAAACGACTAGACAATGTGCGACACAGATATCATCACCTTATTCATGTGCTCGACGTATCCTGCATCTGTCTCGCCCTCTGGCTGCAGCTGGAGCCTGTGGGAAAGAGAGGAATGGGGGGAAGATGTGCAAAGGGCACTTTAGCTGGTATCAAAGATTCGTCTTCACACTTTCACTCACCTGTTTTGATATGACTACTTCAAGTTATTGTTCCCCAAGTGCCTGGCTTTGGAACAAGTCATCTTAGAGAAAAAAAGAATAAAATGCCCAAGAAATTATGATTTGAAGAGTTCCAAACTGCTTGCTAGCAGCTGCCCCATCTTTTGGTTTCTCTTTTAGCATCCTTCTTTTACATTATTTTGAAGATAAACCTTCATTCCATTTGGGATGCTATGAAATTCATAGCAAGGACTGCTGTTAGAACTTTTCTTGCGATAGAAAATAATAATCTGGAAAATTTCCTATCATTTTCTTCTTCAGCCCAGTCACGATATATAAGGGGGGAAGTGTAATATTGTAATGAAATAATCAGAAGGGAAAAGTGCAAGTTTGATCATTAAAGCAGTATTTAGATGTTCACCCAAAGATTTTGAGACTCTCTCTTATGACCCAAGGCAGTAATGTCGATGGCATATGTACATACCGTCTGAAACTTACTTGTTCCAAAGACCTCATAAGATCTGCTCAAAGCCGCCCTTCCGTGTCCTGTGGAAGCCCACTCTTGGGGAGCGGGTGGGAGGATGGTTCTCACACCTCACTGGCACTTGGGCTGCAGGTTCCTACATCCACTGAATTTGGGGAGGTTTTTGATTATCTTGTCACTTCATGCAAGTTGTCACTCTTTCCCACTGCACTGACCAGTGTGGCACTCAGCTCCTTTCCGTGAGAACCACAAAAATTATGCATATAAATCCTTGTGTGTATAGACTCAATGTTCCTGGACTTAAACATCTTTACATTATTTGTATTTGGGATTAAAATGAGAAAATTCAAATTGTGAAATCTTTAAAATATGCAGGCAGAAATAGCTAATAATATAATGAGGGCCAATGTACCCAGACTTACTAATCTTAACCTCATGCCATACTTTTTTGGATACATCTTTTCAGAGAAATAAGACATTATATGTATAGTTAGGTTTCCAGTGCAGCCTTCCCTGCTCTTGGTCCTTTTCCTCCTCCAGTACGTCGCTGCTCTCACAAACTGTTTATTATTCTCATGCCTGGTTTTATACTTTTACTTATATATGTAGCAATAATCAGTATGATGGTGGTATTTCATGTTTTTAATTTCACATAACTGATATCAAATGGTATTTAGCCCTCTTTACCTTGCTTTTTTTTCATCCAATACTGATGCATGTAGCTCTGGTTCATTCCTTAGTAGCTGTATAGGATCGCATTGTAAGACTATTGCACGAATTATCCATTTCCTGCTAATGAACATTTAGGTTGTTTTCAGTCCTTCCTATCACACCCAGTGCTGCATGAACATTCTTTTTATTTTTCCTTAAACTCATGTGTGAGAGTTTCCTTAGGGGCTGTACCTAAAAGCCACCGCTGGACGCTTCATCTCATCCAGAGCCTCTAGGCTCATGTTCCTTACTGATTCCAATATTTCTTCCTTTTTAATTCCTCTCCCTCACTTCTTTTTGTATAAAATATCCTCTGTCACTTAAAATTATCTGCATTCTGTTTGGGGGCAATTCAGCTCTTTTTAGCCCTTGCACCCAAGCTCAGCTCCTGGTTCATCTTCGCATATGCTATTCCATTACGGCATTCTGCAAGACAAAATCAACCGAATAATCCCCTCTCTTAACAGGACTCAGCCTCTTTAGAAGGTGATAGTGGTTGTAAAAGGAATTTGATTTCTCCATTGCCTTTGGGAAAGGATTCTCAGAGAATGATGACTTGCTATATCTCTTTGTCTAGGGAATCACCATGTGCTTGCGAGGTTTCATCTTGAAGACTAAATACACTATTCATTCCTTCAACAATCATTTTAATAAATGTTTACCTGGCACTGTACTAGGTGCTGGAGTGGTCACAGAGATGAATAGAATCTAAGGAACAATCAATCTAGTCAAGGAAGTAAATCCTTAAACAAATCCTTACAATACTCAAAACAACTTTCCTCCAAGAATAGAACAGTGTGCTGTGGAAATATTGAGAAAAGAAGGTTAATTTTATTGAGAAAGCTTCAGAAAAGAGACAGCAGCGGGAAGAATAATTGCTACACCAGCCAGAGCCTGGGAGTCTAGTGTGGTTGGGATTGGCAAGGAATTTGGTGTCCAGATTTCAGAATCTTGGAAGGAAAATTGAGAAGCAGTAGCAAGGAAGGTAGGTTGGTGCCCGACTGCTTGTGGTTGTATACCCCAGGCTCAGCTGTTTGAATTTTAACCTATAATCAATGGGGACCCACGAGAGTTTAAAAAATCAAGGTGTTATACTATTAAATCTGGGTTCTAAAAAAGAAACTAGAGTTGTCTGTAAACCTGGAGACCATGTAGGTCATGGTGGGGGTGTTCCAGAGCAGAAGGTAGGGGGCTTGAACTGAGGCAGGTGGAGAAGGATGGCAGGAAAATAACTCAGGAAACTTGAGAACACATCAGGACTTATCATTGTTAGACATAAAGACGGTCCTATATTTGTGGGTGATGAAAGGAAGAAAAGGTTAAAAATCAAAAGAACCCTAGCTAGGGAGGCTAAGTTATTCAAGATGCCGTTCACCAAGAAATGGACTCTGGGAAGAGAGACGAGTCTTTGTTGGAAGGTCGTGATTTTGGTTTAGATAACTTTTAATGTCAAGTGCTCATAAGATGGAGTTGTCTGTCCGTGGTCAGTGGAACTATCGCCAAATCTCTCCCTTCAGAAGTAAAGCTGAAGGGAGAGATTTGGGGGAGGACGTCAATGTTGCCAAAAGCAGCAGAGAAATCAGGGAAGATGAATGCGGGATGTAAGGCATCTGCAGTCTGCAATCGGGGGACCCTTTGGAATATCGTTTAAGAGCAAAGTCGGTAGCAGGGCAGCAGAAAAGGCTTTGGTTGAATAAATGGAGGTTGCCGTGTTGAACACTGGTATTCTTGCAATTATCTTTCTTCCAGTCTTCCTCACCAACAGAATTCCAGTTTTATTTACGGGGCAGTGAGCATCCAGGGACAACTGTGTGACACAGTTTTGGTCGATGGGATGTGAGTGGAGACCTGTTGGGGATTTCTGGGGAAGTTTTGGTGTCCTGTTAGGCACTGCTCCTTTTCCTCTTTGCTCTTCCTCCTTCTTCCCTCCTAGAACAGTAAATGAGGGAACAAGGATGGGCATGGACGCCTCCACATTCAGGATGTTGGGGACGATGGTATTGCTGAGCGACGGACAGCCCTGGCCTCTCTGCCCTAAGAGTTCTTGCTGTGTGAGACCAAGAGCTTGACTTAGGTAATTTAGAGCTTTATGAGCTGGGTGTGTTTTTATTATCAGAAGCTGATTCCTCACGTTGGTATTAACCCCAGGCATTGGCAACAGAGAATTTCAGAGTCTTCAGAGCTGATGGCAAGATTGACTTGCCCTCCCCTTCATGGTTATTCTGTGGATGCCTGCGTGGAAATCTCTTGCGATAGCTAGACATGCAGACACTAGGGCATCGCTCTAGACTAACTATGTCAGCTTATCTGAGAATGGAGCCTGGGAATCTACTTTTAATACACGAAGGTTTGAGAAACACAGCTTTAATTTATGATCCCTCTATACCACGTTCAGAGCCATGCATGCAGGCAACACAATCCACAGCTATGAGCAGCCAGTGAGAGTGACTTTGTGTCTATTTCATTGTGTCTATTACATCTGGATGGGTTAAAAAATAATTAAAGGGCCAGTTAAGAACCTAGTGGTCAAGAAAGTCAGGTTTGGAGGTTGACATGCTCTAGGTTGATCCTATAAAGCATCAATCCCTGGTGCCTTTAAAATCTCCAGAGGAATGGGAAAGCTTGAGGCTACCGAATGAAGAGGCGGGAAGTAAGCAAAGGAGTGAATCTTTTCATCTCCCTGGCCATTGAGCCCACAGGCACCAGGATACCTTTGGGGAAAACATTCAGAAATATGCCCATAGAGGTGAGGGAGATGAGAGGATGGAAGTTGGAGTTGGAAGACAAGTTGGTTAGTTTAAACCAGACACGTTTTGAATAATCAGTCAAGTTTTCACACCATGATATAGTCCTTCTTGTGAGTCACTAGAGATTATTATATATTTCCACCAGCCATTTTAATCTTTAAATAACAGCAGATAATTTTTTAAAATTCTTGTCTTAACTCAGGAACATAAGGCAACATCTAGCAAGTAGTTTACATCAACTCTGCGCAACAACCAAAATTGGGTAAAGTTTCGAAGGTGTTCATTTGCAGTTTCTCTCTTTGAATATGTATTCTGAAGAGTTCTTTGTTCTGTATGGTATGTTTTCCAAATGAAAACATTCTCCAAAGTAATGACATCAAGATAAAACCAAGATAGGGACTTCCCTGGTGGTGCAGTGGTTAAGAATCCACCTTCTAATGCAGGGGACACGGATTCGATCCCTGGTCAGGGAACTAAGATCCCACATGCCACATAGCAACTAAGCCTGCACACTGCAACTACTTAGCATGTGAGCCACAACTAGAGAGAATCCAGCACGCCACAACGAGGATCCTGTGTGCTGCAACTAAGACCCAACACAGTCAAAAATAAATAAATAAATAAAAAAGATAAAACCAAGATAAAGCACTGGCATCACTATGTTTGACAGTATATACAGTATTTATAGTGAAATCAAAAAGATCAAAACTAACCTTATGGAAATTGCAAACACTCAAATGTTGTAGGAAAAGATACACACATTAAATTTGTAAAGCAATTCTAACGCCACTTTGTAAAAATGTAAACTCCCTCATAGAGGACTCATCAACTTCACTCTAGTCCAAAAGCCTGTCGGATGGCAGGAATGATGGTGATTAAAGCCTGAAACATCAGTAAACTCCTTACAGCTACAGAAATGGGGAAACAAACCTTCAGGCAAAATGCTAAAAATAGGCTCATTTTGGTGAAATGAAGCTGTTTGAATAAATGAAACTAATCGTTTTCATCAAAACCATCTGCAGTGTGGAATGGACGTCGCATAGAAAAGTCCTGAGAGACTTCTGTTTGCTTTACATTAGTAAGGAGAAGGGGGAGAGAACGTGGAGTTTCTTCCCATCTATCTGAGACTTAACAAAGTGATCAGGAAAGAGATGATGGAGGCCAACCTGTGCTGGCTGCCGGCAACCTGGCTCCCCCAGCGGTCCGTGTGAAGAGGGCGAACCTTCTGGAAACGCGAGACCAGACGCCATTCGAGAAACTGGTAGGTTAAATAGAGTAGCAGACTCTTTGCCCTGTAAGCAAAGGAAGAATAGAGAGAGAGAATGAAAGAGAGATTGAGAGAGAGAGAAGGAGAGAGAGAGGGAGAGAGAAACCCCATCTAACACTTCTGCTGTGTTGGTCTGTTGAAACCACATCTTGAAACCAGGTGTTAAAAATGACCCAACTCAACAGCAAGAATGGCTTTGTAGATAAGTGTATTTTGTAATACTATCCGGAAACTGCAGCTTCATTTAGATAGACCATTCTTCCTTTCTTCTTGTATGAAACTCTTGCCAAGACCAGATTTAGGTTTCGGTGGGTGTACGTTGGTAAAAAAACAAAAACAAAACAAAATACAGAATACTCCACTGGTTATAATTTATGGAGAGATGAATTCTAAGGGGTTTGCTCAGGCTACGGAAACTGGATAAAACTAGGTCAAAGATAAATCTAGCCATGATTGTTGGTGCAAGCTGCTTTCATAAGGTACAACTTGTACATGTTTGAACATCACATCAATAGCATTAAGTTTCTGGAAGGACTTTATCCACGGACCATGTGCCATGGGGGTGGGGTCCTTTCCTTCACTGCTCTCCTTGGTTCTTGTGTGACCACAGTGGAGTCCTTGACAAATCACTGGACACTCGCTGAGTTTATTGGCTTCATCAGATTTGATCTTTGAATTAGTTTATTCCTCACCTCCCACACTTGGTTTACTCATCTCATGGGAGAGAACAAAACCTATGAAGCTACGAAGAAAAGTTTGCCAAATGTTCTCCTGCAAAACATGCTTTAAGTGACTTGTTCCCCCTGCCCTCACCCTGGAATTTTTTGGATTCTATTATAAATAATATCATTATTTTTTTTGTACTAAAAGGTTGATATGGTAGTCTCTGAACTTGATTTAATCAGCAGCAGGTGTGCTTTGACTCCGGTGATGGTGCTGCCCCTTCCGGGTAAGGTCCAAGGAAACACTGGACCAAAGAGAGAGTGTGTTTCTGCACAGTTTAGTATTTGGCCTAACTTCTGGGTGGGCAGGTCCCTACAGCAGCAGCTCTTGCCCTAGAAAATGGCCACGGTACACATAAGTCTAGGGCTATTTTAGAGCTTAGAACACTCTGTGACTTATGACCATAGATTAACTTCTAAGTGAATTCTGCACTCAGATTCCCCTTTGCCCACTGCCTGGGCAAGTGCACCACCAGGAGTGAACCGTCCGAGCAGGGAGCCCAGCTCAGTGGGTTCTGTGGGGCTCAGAGAAACACACATCTTGCCTTCTGTTCTCAACGGCGAGTCACTTCATTCCTCTAGGTAAGTGCTGTGTTGGTATTATTTCACCCACCTTTGGGGTGTGTGGCAAGGGTTAGGGTCAGGGCTCGTGGATGGCCACGCAGGAATGGTACACTCTTAGAGCTGGGCAGTGGGATACATTCGTCTAGGCCTTGGAGTTTGACCGGATTTGATTCTAATTCAAATATCAGGCATCAGACACTACATCAGTAGCAAAGACTTCCAAAAAAGTTTTTTGGAGGTTAAACATTGACAGACACCTGCTTTAAATGTCCATCCTGAAGGCTTATCTCCGAGGCCAATTCCTCTCCACCCCCAATACACACACACACACACACACACACAGTTTAATGGAAAGTGCCAGCTGTGGAAGGGTTAAGAGATGACAGTGTCCTTTTGCATCTGCTCTGCCTGTTGCAACTTAATCTTCATAAAAGCAGTCATATTGGAAAGACTAATGTGACTCTCACCATAACACTGGGCCCTTTATAGCTTGATGTTTAACTACATTGGAATGTTATTCTTTCCATTGCCTTTATGACTGTACTTGGATTTGAAACTACTGGGTCTTATTCCAGTACAAAACTCAATCTGCCCTTTCTTTCAAACTTCAAAACATCCAAATCTGTCTTATCCTACAGGTTTCCACTGAATCAAAATGCAAGGTGCATGTTTTACCAAGTGGCTTTGTCCCCTCTCAGGGGTCTAGTGAGGAACTCCAGTTCGCAGGATAAAACTGAACGGGCAGCACAGAAGTGTTCCTCAGCGTCGCGCTGTGGGGTCCTTACCCAGCCTGTGGCTGATAGGGCCTGTGCCAGTCTAGGGAAAAGAAACATGAGTTTTGGAAATCTGATGGTGCTAAGCCTTTGATCACCGATTTCTAACTGTCTTGAAAACCTTCTGCCTTCCAACAGTTGCACGCTGTGGTTTTTTGTCTGTGTGAGGTGACTAACAGCACCAGCACTCTCTATGTGGGGAATGTGTTCATCTAGCACCCAAACCACCTACCGACTTCCGGCACCTCTTATCAGCTAAGCCATCGGCCACGAGCTGACATTTCAGCATTCAGAAGCTCCCCACCCCCACCTTAAAAAAAAAGTGACAGGAGGAGAAAAAGGCTCATTTGGCAATAGTTTGCTCTAGCTTTTTGGCCTGGAGAAAGACATTCAAAGTGGTAGAAGATTGTTTAGTAACAGCTGGCGAGCACCAGGGTGTGAGGCTGATTTTCAGATATGACAGGCACTTACAGGAATGCTGCCAGATACAGCTGTTTAAAAGCCTTAATAAACAGCAAGTCAATACTAATCTTTGCCAAATTAATCTTTTCCCTGACAGCCCATCAGAGCAATTATGTTTAGGCTTATTGTAAACACACAATTGTCAAACAGGGACGCTGCAGCCTTTAAAATACTGTAGTTTGGTTTAGTCTCTCTTTAATTTTTTTTTCTTTCTGTATGTAGAATTATGTCTTTCTATTTTATTTCCAGTCGCTATTTTTTTATTTTTTAGTTTTTGGCCTCATGTCAGTGTGAATGAAATTTCACTTTCAAATGTCTTTGCTAGCAAGCTGTTAATAAAATGTGAAATGATGACAGCCGAGGACGCGTGCTGGTGGGTTTGGCTAATGAGGCACAACTCTGACCAGTGCTGACATGTTACACGTCACTGTCCTCCGTGGTCTCCAGGTCCCGGAGCAACAACTTCGTCTTCACTTCCTACCTCCTACAATGTAATCTGGTTCTGGATACAAAGGACAAGATGTTGGCTGCATAAGAGAAGAGAAAACAGAGTCTCAAGGCTCTGTAGACACGTGTTGCAGAGCGTGCATATCTTGGTTTAGAAGTGACCCTCCCTCCCACCGCGCCCAGCCTCCCTCCTTTGGGACTGTGATGTCAGGCGGCTCCCCACGCCCTTTCCACAAGCAATAGTCTTGTGTGAGGATTCGGAAACTTGTCTGTGAGGGAAAGCTCTTCTATGCTGGGACCTGGTCCCAAACAGACCTAGTGAAATCTCCTTTGAGCATCTTTTTTAAAAAGGACGGTTACCAGGGGGGAAAGTGGGGGCAAGGAAGGGGGGATGAATTGGTAGATTAGGACTGACATATACACAGTACTATATATAAAACAGATAACTAATAAGGACCTACTGTATAGCACAGGGAACACTACTTAATACTCTGTAATGGCCTATATAGGAAAAGAATCTAAAAAAGAATGGATACAGTATATGTATAACTGATTCACTTGCTGTATGGTAGAAACTAACACAACATTGTAAATCAACTATACTCCAATAAAAATTTTTTTAAAAAGTTAAAAAAGGACCATTTCTTCTTATCCTAGTGTAATTTAAGTAGAGCCCAAGAAATAGGGTCTTTTATTTGTTTCAACAAGTCACACTTGCACTTTGTAATTAGAAAAACATCACAGCATCCTGTTCATCAATGTTTTAATTTAGCATTCTATAAACTTGGCTCCTGAAATTTCTCTCCTGCACTCAACACTCCTACTTGTCTGACACCTTTTTTTCTCCTTGGCTTCTCATTTTCTTTATGTGACTAGTGTATATTCCATCTTTTACTTTTGTAACTAGAAACTCTCATTTGATTATGTAGACCAAAAGAATACAGCATAACTTATTCTGAAATTCTTTCAATCATTTAGTACCCTTAGGTTTCTTAATAAAAAGTTTCCATTCTTCTTCACCTCCCAGTTCTTGTCTGCAACATTTAATTCCCTTCTATATTTAAAGAGCTTTTAAATTATCAAGGAAATACCATAGGACAGCTGTTGAGGATAATTGGTGATGTGCCACTGACCTTTCTACATATCATTGCACGTATTGTGCACCTACTCTGTGCTATGACATTCCAAATTGCTTTGGAGGTAAAGAAATTATCTTATTTTAGGGAAACAGATTTGTACTGTTGGATGACTCACATGGATTCATCCACTAAGTGACTCAGTGTAGTAAATGCCTGGGGGTTTAAACTTATGATGTGAATTCTGTACCTTGCCTTGCCATTATTTCAATGTTCAGCCATCAGCAAAACAGGTGAGTTTCTCTGTGTTTCTGCAGTTACCTTAAAATGAGAGTTATGAATGGAATAAGAAAAGGCAGATCAAATCCCCTTTCAACAAATAAACATTAAGAGAACATCTGTGTGTAACAAAAACTTTCATGTTCCAGCAGATAATCTATTCATTACAAATTTCCACATAAAACTTTTTTTTTACTATAACAAAAAAAAAAAAATAGGATGTTTATTGGGGTTTCCTGGAATCTAGGAACTTGAAATATTTGTTTAGTTGAATGCAGTTGTCTGGGACTGACTGGAAGTGGGGCATCTTGTAACAAACATAACATCACTTGAGTCTTTTCTCCTCGGACTTTGTAAAGAACTTTTAACTCCATGTGAAATTATATTGATGTTGTAGCCAAAATCCCATAATCTCTAGTTCCCAACCATACTGGGTGGAACCATATGAAATTGCCATTTTTGCAGGGAAAGGGGTCATATACAGGCAATTTCATATGGCTAAATCTAATTACCTTTCAAACATGTAGGGCAACTCTTTTGCAAAAGGCAAGGGGTCCACAGGAAAGGTAAACTGGCTGTCAATGTGCTTATTTTAAATTTTGAATTCATAAATTTAGACAATTTCTTAGTAATGAATCTGAGTCAGGACACATGTTCTTTGTCGTATGATGGTTGATGGACCACCAATGTCTCATTCAGAAGGGACCCCTTTCCTTTAAAGCAACGAGGTAAAAATCACAGAGACCAGCTTTCATCCTTGGCACCGTTTGATAATTCAATTAACTGGAAGTCATTATTTGACTGATTTTCCATTGTCAACTCATTCACATTAGAATGGGAATTGGAATTTTGGATTATTCTTTCCTGTGGATGTTAGAGAGACAACCCTCTCCTAGCTGCTGTCACACCTTTTCTTCTTTTAGCTTTTCTAATGAGTTATAATATTGACTTTGGTGTGTTGGGGAAAGATATCCTATGTTCAGTGTTATTGCTGAACTGAATCTCTCAGAATGCCTTTACTGGAGGTACAGGAATCCTGCGGAAGGCTATAGAGCAGGGAACTCGGTGGACACCAGCACTGTTCCTTACGGTTACAAACTAGGAGCTACTGGGCCCAGCCCAGATTCTGGCTTCCTTAAAAGTGGAGGATTTCTCAGGCAACACCTGACAGAGGGCGTTCTCAGTGTTTCAGGGAAGAACACCTTTGGCTGGGGTAGCCACTCATCCCTTCTGTGCCCAGTCACTTCTGCCATGAAATTTTTGGGGGATGTCTCATCTGGCTGGGTCTGTGTTTCAGAGACTGATGGATATCCAAATAGAATAGGTCATGAATGGTAAGAATTTTTATTTATGATGTATTTTCTTTTATTTACATTTGTTTGTTTTTTACTGTTTTTGGTATCGTGTTTCAGTACTCTACCCTGGTTGCACACCTGCTCTAGAAAAACTGTAAATAACATTGTACTTTCCTGTACAACCCACCTGTCAAAGTCAAAGCTGGTTGTTCTCATCCCGGTAATTACCTTCTCAGTTTAGACTTAACACAAGTGAAAATGTTACTTTACCATAATATAATAAATAAAAGACATTAGGTAATTAGTAGTGCTGGTATATTTCTAAAATACTAAACAGACAAACAATAAACTGTGAACTTAATCACATGAGTTCTTATACAGTTTCAAGACAGGAAAATTAGAGCTCTCAGCTACAGTCATTTTAATAATCACATTGGATCGGCATTATTTATTAGTTATTACATGCTCAACTGATTCAAGGTTGTACAATCATTCCAAAGCAAGCATACCTTTTGTCTTTTTAATTCTGACTGGATTACACAATGCATATATTTGTATTTAGTTAAATTGCTAAGTTCATTTCACACATTCCACGAAAAAGACATCAGCTGTTCTCTTGATTTCCAACCAGACTAGCTTTCTGGATATAACCCTCTGTAAGGGCGTAATTTGCTCTTTTTGATGTGAAAGCTATGCAGACCTTCAGCCAGATTCTCAATGCTTTTGGTTCTTTAGCAGATCTCTAGTACCCTCAGAATTCTCTTGGAAGACGCAGGAATTCTGGAAAGAGAGTAGCTTGTAGAGGCACAAATGACAGCAAGAACCTCAATTTCTGTCAATGGCTTTCAAGTTGGGCATGCTTCCCCTTCCTTCTTTGCTGCCTGGTTACTCACCTTTCACTTCTCGATAAATTCTTTACAGTATGCTTCCCCTTTCCTTCCTCTCGCTCCTGGTTTAAATTTTTAAATGTCTTCTGGATTTTGTGAAAAGCATGCAGCCTGTGGAATTTGATTGATTTGACTTTTTTTTTTTTTTTGAGGGGGGAGTTTATAGAATTGACTAAAACCAGCTGAGAATCAAGAAGCCACCTTTTCCTTTCAGATAGAAAACCCATCTGTTTAGTCTTGGAGCCTACATGACTTTTAGGGCAATTCTCTGTTCTATTGTATGAAGAAAGAAAGTTCTTAAATATCATAGTTTTTTGTTTGCATCAACCAAAGAAATAGAAATAAGGGTTGGTTACTTTAATTTGCTGCTAAAATGAAAAGTAGGTTTGGCTTTATTCACTGTAAAAACTAAATAATAGAGTATTCACACCAAGCGTGAATTTTTTTTTTTTGCCAGCAAAAGTTAAAACATCAAAGAAACCTCTTTCAAATACTAACAAATTTACTTACAAACACCTATATTTATTATTTCATAAATAGGCGCAACAGTTTCCATAAAAAAAGATTAAATACAGACACAGTATGAAGAAACAATAATACAGAGCCGTATGTAAAGGTTATAATTTAGCTGTTTCCAATCTGTTTCTGCATCTAATAAAATACCAGGTAAGCATTTGGCAGTTTTATACATAAAAGGACTTAAATGACATTTACTAACCATTACACAAAAAGTGATACAAAAAAGCAATTTTTCTGCAGTACAAAATAAACGTGTTTGAGCTTCCCTTCACACTAGTTTCTTTTTGTCTGATCAATGAGACAAAGCCAATTTGTTTTTAAATTAAAATCATTTGGGAATATGGTTTTTTTTTCAAATAATTTGAAAATATAGAACTATTAGTCAGTTGTTTTAAAAATGAAGTAAAAATATGAATGTTTGCCAATTTAACCCCTATTGTGAAATCAATAAACTGGAATGAGCCAGTTTCAAATCACAATTTAGCTACAAAAACATTCACATTTTATACTCTAGGAGAGTGTGACATAGATGCTATTTACAAACTTGCTATGACTGCTACATCAAGCCATTTAAAAAGTCTTTAGTAGTTTCATATAAACACCCATTATGAAAACCAATGGAAAATCCAGGACTTTTATCCAAGACATCTATAGTTGCTAAGGCAGGTACTATAGCGCAGCACTTCACAGCAAAAAACCAACATAAAATCTGAACGGTCCAAATTCCCTTCAGGGAAGAAGAAAAACAATGTCCATAAAGGATTAAAAAAATAATAAAGAAGCATGACTATTTCTTCCAGAGTGGGTGACCCACAAGCTCAAATGGTCCTAAGTGCTTAGCAACTTGTATTTTTCTAATAAAATGGAGAACTGCCTTGACTGTACAAAGCAATCCACGGTGAAAAGACTTCCCTGAATGCCTCAGTGGAAAGAAGAGGTGTTCGGATTTTCAGGTAAGGTACAGTGCTTTGTCCCTCTGCATGCCCCTGTGTGAAGAGAAAACAGACAGACGATGCCTTGTTAACAGGACAGCCTTGCTGCAGGTGACCGGGGGGGTGTGTGTCTATCTGCTCTAGCTTGAGAGGTGGAGCTGGGCACTGGGAAGGTGCACAATAAAAGCCAACAGGATCTAAAGGCATTTATTCTTGGAATGGTTGGAAGGCTGCTTAAAAATTTCTGCTTTCATGAACATGGAACCGTGCCAGATTATCTTTTGTAAAGCAGGAAGAAATGACGGATCTTTGCATCGACCTTAGGGCAGGGCGTGACATGCCGGCTATGAGAGCTGTCTGCCACCAGGTGGCGATGGCCGGCCGCTTACCCACTACTGCAGTAGTCGTTATTCCAGTCCACGGGCTGGGAGGGAGGATTTCTGCACCCAGAGCGCACATACTCCATGGCCTGGGTGACCACTTGTGCAGCTGTAGATGTAGGATTGATTATAGTCTGATAGTCGGGTTGAAGATTAAATCCCTGAAAGAGAAAGCAAGTCCACAAATAAGGATCAAAGTGCCTTTTTAAGAAGAAAAGCACCTAAATATTTATCCACTGTTTGCAAACACTAGTGCCTTCTTGCTAGTGTCCCTGCAAGGGCAAGCTTATCCCAAGAACCCAGAAAACTTAAAACAAAGATGGAAAAGAAGTGTCCACACCCCATCCTTCTTACCTTTCCTTCACTGAACCATGTGTTAGAAAACCTTGAATTATACTCTTGAGCAGAAAATCGAATTTTGAAACAATTTAAAATATAGAAAAGCTAACTCAATCAAAACAAAGGGAAAAGGCCCTAAACCCCTCAGAGTTTATGTTTTCTATCAAACCTAAAAATACATTAATAGTTAATCCCCAGAATATGCAACAGAATCTTTTTTGAAGGATTCAGGCAGCAGGTGGCTGAGTGTTTTATTAGACTACACCTATTCACATATTGTTCTCAAAACCTTTTTTCTTCACTCAGTCACAAAGGGACCATCTGCTTCTTCTTTTATTTGTACTTCTTTCTCAGCTAAAAAATTTCAACCAAAGCTTTTTAACAGTTGTTGGACTAATATAGAGAAGGAAATTCAAAACAACTTGTCATTGGAAAACACAGAGGAGGAAAAGTATAAGAGCAAATATTTTTTAATTGAAAAGTCTATTAACTGGCAAATAATAATCAGACTTCAGGAAGGTTCTTTTAATACGCTGGTATGGTGAAGTGTTGACTTTTAATCCTTGCACAGCTATTAAAAATTCAAGGACAGAATCTCTGAAGTGGATAGCTATATCTGGTAAACAAAAAGCATTATATGCTAAGATTTATTTTTAGCTTATCTGGTGAATTCAAGAGCAGAATAAGCAAGCTTTGCTGGAAATGACCAAAAAAGCAACTTAATTAATCTCGTGGTTGTCTCCTTCTGCAGCAGATTTCATACATGGTGTTTAACCACAGAAAAATCAAGAGATTTAAAAACGAATCATTCTCTATTTACTTGAAGGGAGCTTCTTTTGAAGGCATAATATTGAGATTTTACCTTTAAAAAAATTCATCAGGATGATCAGAAATTTTTAACTAAGTCTATTTCCTTAGACTTTTATTCATTTGAGGGTACCTTGGGTAAAGACTCAAAGACATCTATTACCAAATGTCATCAATTCTCAATATTAGCTTTAAGATATTAATTTATTTTCCATTTAAATGATAAAGACTTCAAGCCAATGTCCACTCAAACTCCCACCAAAGCTGCTCATGAAAGACAAAATGCTGAATGACTGGAAACAAATCATTAAAAAGTGGAGTATTCAGCCAGCTCCCTTATTCGACCTCACACAGACTAGGAGGAATAAAATGTTTCCTAAACTAACAACTGGCTTATGGGAGGTAAGTCTGTTTATGGAGACATCACCTGCAGCTCCAGCCATAAACATTTTTCAAAATGGGGGTGGGTGAGAAGTGAGAGGTATCTAAGTGGATGTTTGGCTCTCCAGGCCTTTCCAGGCTGATGTCCTTTCTTTCTCCAGACCATCCTGTATCTGTCATGCAAGGGGCTTCGCTGGCTTCGGCAAACTGTATTCGTTTCATTATGGTCCCTTAATGTCCTTATGGGGCTCACTGTCCAATTTTGTGGACCTCTTTCCCAAGTGTCTCATGTGATGCTGTGTGATGCTGGGCAGACAGCAGGAAAAAGACCGCAGAGAGAGGAGCCTCGTGCTGACTGTTATTTCAGCCCCGTCATCAGGGCTGCCAGTGACCAGAGAGTGTTTCCATTGCTTACTGGATATTCTCAGGGCTGAGCCCATAGTAGTGGCTCAATAAATCATGTTTTCCAATAAATAAATTTTAACACTGACTATTTGATGCTAGTCTTGGAAAGGCCCAGGGAGTATAACTGTGTAAATACCAAAGCTTTTCTATCTTTTTAATGTAAAGTTCTCCACATTGGATTTTTGCACAATTGACAAAACGTAACCTAAAAGTAAATAAGTCTCAGAAACAGAGTAGCTGAAAATATCTTGTGTTAGTTGAAGGTATGGAAACATATGAGAAAGCAAAAAATAAACCAACCTGCTTCCACCCAACACCACACAATCAAAAAAAAAATGCCCCCCACCCTTTATTTTCCATCTAATGAAGATGGTCCCTCAGGCTTGGGAGAGAGACTATCAGGAGAACATTAATTTTTAAGTTATCAGTTTAAGATTAAATGGGTAACTTCAGTTTATAAAACTAAAATTATGTGTTATCTACAGAGCTCAAAGATTTAAAATTCAGCCAACTTCAATGCCTAAATTTAAGACCACTAGTATTAAAACAACCCAGGACCAAGAAAAATACAAGCAAAGGCTGAAGACCATTATTTTACTTGCTTTCAATTTAGAAAATGAAACATTCTTCTGAAGACTGTATTAAGAGATGCTGAGGTCAGACTCAGAACTAAGGACATTTTTATTATTGATGTAAATATGAAACAACAATGATGATATAAATTTTTGAAAAAAGTTTGCTTAGCAGTCTAATTAAACAAGACTGAATATTTTACATTTTAATGCTCAAGAGAAAAATCACCAACTGTTTTGTAGCACGCCTGGAATTTTAAATTTCATTTTCTGGTGCCAGATTGAAACAAAAATAGGAAACATGATAAAGATTAATTTGATGTCAGAAGGGACATTTGCTCTTTAATTAGATTTCTGTAGCCCTAGCAGTTTTGTTGTGCCACCATAGCAAGTCCTAAAAAGCCTGCAGCAATACCAAACGGTGATCCTCACATCCACACTTTCCTGGGAACTAATTTCATTTCCTGCCTGTCTGGAGAGGCATTTGCAACAGGCATCAATGTTTTTGTCTTCACGACTGATTTATTCATCAATCTCAATGTGATTTTTTTAAACCTTTAAATTACACCCAAATCCTAAAGCAGCTGTTTATTACACAAGGAAATTGAAAATCTGTCTGTGTGATATCATACAAAGATTTTTTTTTCTTAAGGTTATAAAGGAGGTTGACAGATATTAATGATTTTTTTTTCTCTTGACCTCATTCAACAATATAGGGAACAGAAGAAAAAGGAGGAAACTGGACCAAAATACCGCCAGGTCTATGGGTTTAGTGTATAAAATATTATTCTAGAAAAAAAAAGACTATTACTTCTGACAATCATTTTTGTAGGATACACTCATTTTCAAAAGGATAGTAAAATAAAGTAATACTGAAATATGAAACATTACTTTAAAAATATAGTAGCCATTAACTTTCCTTCTCTTTCTCTTTTTTTTTGGTGTTTGAAAATGGGAACATGGCCCCTGTATTCAGGATAAAGATGATGAGCCAGACAGGTCGAATCCCATCCCATCCATTAGCTCTACAACCACAGGCTAAAGACCCACTTTGATGATATAAGCATCAGCCCCACAGACTGCTGTGACTGTAATAAACGGAGTGACATGGAGGGGTGACGGACTCTCTGATCCTGATTTTAGGATTGTCAACTCACTGAGGCTTCCAGTCCCCTTAACTTGCAGGATCGCACCCGTGAACCTGACCTCCAGGGACCTACCCATGAACCTGACCTCATTGCCCATCACTCTCCCTTCCTCACCATGCTCCCCGCTGGCCTCCTTTCCATGTCCTGCACAAGCCACGCTCCTCCCGGTTAGGGCCTCCAGGCTGGAGGCCCTTTTCCTTACTACTGTTCTCTGCTGGTATCCACCCCCCACAACCCTTCCCACCTCCTGATTCTACAGGCGCCGCCTCTTCTCATCCTCCTGCTCCTGAGAGCGGCCTTCTTTATTCACGCCAGTGAAACGCCTGCCAGTCCTCCACACACCCTACAGTTTGTTCCTGTTTTATTTTTCCCATGGGATCCTCATAATTTATTTGTTTATCTTATTACTATCTGCTTCCTGCCCAACTCTGATGTGAGCTCCATGGGTGCAGAACACACTCAATTTCCAGAGCTCTGTTAAGGGGTTCAATAAATCTTTTCTGAGTAAGAGAAAAAAATCGAAAACTTCCAAGGATTTGAGATTCTACAAACTAGCCTGTAATTTCTTCCAATATTTAAACTTCTACTACTATTTTTAAAAACTATTTAAACTAATTACCAGTATATAGTTCTTAATTTGCTCATTTGTCCACGCAACAATTACTTTATCGACTACCTAAGATGATCAAGGCATCGTTAAAAGTGTTAGTCACTGTGGTCTCTGCAGCTGTATTGCCTCTCTGTTTTGGGTTCATGCCATTTTGTCTTCTATTATTAACGTAAATTGAAATCAGGTCCTACCGTCTCAATAAGAACACTTTCTGAGATACACTAATAGAACTGACTTAAAGATTGATGAGTAATTTGTCTAATGTAATCTGTTCTAGTTTTTCCTACTCAGTTAAGATTCTATATGGAGAGACACATCTCTTAAGTTTCCACACGTGGCCTTATGTAATTCTGAAATGTATGAAAACTATTCAGGGTCATAGCCAGCTCATCTTAGGTGTGAGTATAAATAGAAAATGAACTGTATCTGAGTGGAGAAATTAGTAAAAATGTGTTCTCTCTGCACAGAGCTCTGGCCCTCAACTTGGGAAGAGGACTGTGCCTTCTGTATGCTTTTCTCTGAGAAGGAACACCTCTTACTACAGCACTATGACCAAAACACGGGCCCTCAGCCGGGCAGCACCCTTAGGCAGGAGTCAACCCACACGACTGAAGGGCGAGTCCCTCAAGCTATTCACTTTTCACTCAAACACTAATGGTTCATTAAAACGCAAGGACACCCAAGAGTGTCCCTTGTACTGAGAGTAACGTCTGATGGAAAGAATGGCAGTTGGACCCTATGAATATCACTTGCTGGTCAGAAACCCCGCTGTAGACAAGGCAAGATGGGGGTCGGCTTTTCCTCAGCGAGTTGACAGCTAGTCTGTTGAACAGGTAAGTCGGTCGTCTGAGCTTTGTCAATATCCTTGGCTTGGGGACCAAAGAAGACTTCAGTAAAGAGATGAGTCCTTTGCTCTCCACAACCATTTAATCTCAGAACTAACTAGGATTTAAAGATCCTCCCAATTCTTAGGAGACACTGTCAAGAATGTATAAGGATGAGGAAGAGGGAGAGGCAGCAGGCCTAGCATTCGAGAACCCAGGCTCCGACTGCTGAGCAGAGGCGGCTCTGACTGCCAGCTCAGACCCTGTGGGTACCTCAGTCAGCTCTGCCGAGCTTGAGTCTCCTCACCTGTGAGATGAAGGCAACATCACGACTTGCAGTGTAAATTCTCTGAAATTAAAGATGAGGTAAGGTAATGTACTAAGGTTCATTATTGTCACCTCCTGGAAATCCTGTCTATAATAAAAGTGAATTTGGGACTACATATATTTGATCCTATTTCTGCCTCCCCTCGGCCCCACGGTGGCCAACTAGAGACTCGAATTCCACAGAGGGCTAAATCTCACTCCTATAGGAAGACTATGTCTGCATATTTAATTATAGCTCTGGGAACAACAGAATCATTGGATTATAAAAGTGATAGATTAATTTGATATGATTTATAGTTTTTACCTTGATCTACTTTTTTTTTTAAACAATTTTTTTTTAGGATTTTTAAATGCTTTCAGTTTACGTTACATCATTTGCTCCTTATTCTCAAATTTTAAAATAACACCAAAATCCAAAAGGAAAACTTGATTTCAAAGAAAAGTTAAGCTAAGACTGCACACAAATGGTTTCCATAATTGGGGGTGGACAGGGAGGCTTCCAAAACGCCTGTGCTTTCTAATCTATATAGAAGCCAGATAACCATTTTTAAATAAAACTCTGGTTAGGTTAACATTTTCATTTCTTAGGACTCTTAAGGTTGCACCAAATTTGATATTTCTGACCAGAAAAAGTGGGCCTTCATCTTGCAGCATTTATTGGACTCAACAGGTATATAATCAAGGCTTTCTCATTTCCAAACAATATAATTTTAAAGATAGACTTCTCAACCCCAAACAGATCTTTAGCAGTAGTGGCATCTGAAAACAACGAATGTACTTTACTCAAGAGGCAGAAAACAGGAAGGGTGATTAGGAAGATGAAGGAAAATGGGTATCATGGGAAAGAAGTCAGGGACTACGAAAAACAGAAGCTGTTGTGCTCAATAGGAGGCTGCCCAACTCACCCCCTGTAAATTACTTTTCAGGAAGCAGATATTTGTTGAATATCTTCCATTCTCTCTCCACTTAAATACGAGAACGGACCCCACCCCCGCCCCACTGGATGAACAGAACCCCTCCAGCACCTCTGAAAGGGAGTCCAGCGCGAGGCCCGGCACGTACCTGCTGCATGGTGGGGGAGTGTAAGGCGGGCTGGACCTGCATGGGCAGCTGGGTCCCCAGGGGCTGCTGCATGGCGAGTGGCTGCTGCATGTTGAGATGCTGGTGAAGAGGTGGGCTGATCTGGAGGGGGGGAGGGGGCGACACGGCCATGTTTGCTATAGAGACAGTCACTGGCATTTGGTTATTGGCCTTGGGGGCTATGCTCCTGGGGAGACTGGGATGCATGGCTGTTAGGTGAGGGTTCACTCCTGGTTGTTGGTGATAGTGAGAACTTAGGTACAGAGCTGAGTGGGCCTGGCTGGACCCAGGGAACACTGATGGCGGCTTTGAACTGATCAGCTGCGGAGGCTGAGACGTCTTCACGTCAACAGGTTCGCTGTAGCTCTGTGGAGGAACAAACGAGCAGAGTTAAGAGACGGATGCACAGGTGTTGCTTTTTCTTAGCAAGATGCTCTGTGAGTTCATTCGTGAACATTCACGTGAATCAACACCTGCTACTACTCTTGACTCTCAAGAACTCCTCCTTCATCATCTGCCACGTGACTTTCTGCAAGCCTGAGCTCATTTCACCTCTTCTATGAAATCCCAAACAATGTATGACAAATTGTTTTCTTTGCTTAAATGCTAAGCTCCAATTTGGTGACTTCTCTCATCATCCAAAGAAAGATAAAAAGATGAGGGGTAGGGTGGATGCCAGTTTCTAATAGGAATTACCAGTGTGCTCACTTGGAAAGGAAGTCAGTGCTGGAGTTCTTCTGACTGTATGTTTAGTTTTTTATTTTTCCTTCTTATATTCTCAAAGAGCCTTGGCATAGATATTTGCACAAAGAAAACAAAGCTGGTTGATAGAACCAGATAAGGAAAAAAAGAGTTCAAAAATACCTTTCTGAAGTCATATAAAATCACATTAATATACCTTCAATGTAACCACAGAACTCATCTTGAGTTTTTAAAGAGTTGATGATGAATTGTTCTCAATAATGAACTGGATAAAAATAATCTCTCTTAGAAATTTTAGACTTCATAAATTAATACATAATTTTGCCCTTTTTTCACACCTTCATATGGTCATTTACTAATAATCTGTTAATTGACTTAAAAACTAGACATTTCAGTGGAAGCTGAAAAGCATCAAGAATAAATCCCGAGGTGTTTCTTCTTGGGCATGAACCTGCCTCCTACTTTTGCTGACAGGAAGAGGCTGATAAATAAATGGTGAAAGGTGAAACCAGCTGGAGAAAGAAAATGCTGAAATGTCCTTCTGGAGAAAAAAGTCACTTGGTCAAAACAAGGTCTTGAGGATGCATCTGTGCCCTTATTCTGTGACCTCACTGTGATGCTTCTTCCATCCATAAGTCAACATGAGCTTCTTGTTACCCAGCACTGCAGGGTCTTCCCGGGCTCCCCCTGCTCTGTCTGTGCACAGCACCGCAGACAGACAGGCATGTTCCGGAGTCTGGTTCATCAAGCACATGGGAACTTCACTGCACAAGGCAGCCAGCAACGCAACTCATTTCCTCTCCACAGTGTAGGGAAATCGAGTGAGAGCCACAGTAAGAACGGTGCTGCATGTGTGCTGACTGGCGGGGGCCAGGCTGGGGTGATGGGCTGGTGGCCTCACACACTCTCCATGAAGGAAGGACACAAGTGACATCTCTAAAAATATATCAACCATGGAGATGTGGGGCCTGCGAGACTCTGATTACTCCATGCAGAGTAGATAGTAAGGTGAACCTTAAAGAATTCAAGCTCCTCCTAAGAATCCTCTCATGATAATACTTTTCTCTGTTAGCAGTGATGCAGAGTTTCTGAAATAGGAATAGACATTCAGACTCCGTCTTCTGCATTAACACGAAAAAGGTTAAAAATTATTCACAAAAGTTCTCAAGGAGAGGCTTTAGGACAAAGAAGCGTTATTAAATGTAGTACCAAAAAGGTGCTTTCAATTAAAAAAAAAGTCATTTTCTTTTTTTGCTTCCATTTAAAAATTCTTATTGTTGACGTGCAGAGCAGTGAACAATTTTAAGGAAAAGGTCAAATGGGTTAACTTAGGCTGTGTAAACAGTGACTAGTTTACATCAGAATAACATGTACTGCAGTGATATGCCTCAAAAAGCATTCTATATGTGCCAGGAAGATGATGTGCTCATTGTGTGTCTGTGTCTGAGTCACGTGGGAAAGTGTTTCCATTGTCTGCACTCCCTCTTCTTTGACCTAGCACAGTGGGGCTAATTTCACATTTAGTCACTTACTGCATCAGCTTCACAGGGGAAAGGAACAATTACACGATGACCAGATCGCTGCAAAAATGAGTACGTTAGTGCGTCTTCTTTTTTGCCTTATAGTTGCTTTAATTTAAACAGAAGAAAAATCACTCACAATTCCCATACTATCAAAACGATAAAATATATGTAGTTGTAAAATGTTTTCACTGTTTATTTCTGTAGCCAATAATCACATCGTTATCTAGTGGTGTGGTACACACAGCTGTAAGCCTGAGCTTGTATGCGCACATTTGTGTGTATGTGAACACAACATGACATGTTCAGATATGATCACACGATCGTCCCAGGAATTCCAAGAATGTAATTAAAAGTAAATTTAAATTAAACAAACCTAAAGGGATAAACTTATGCCACACTTAGAAATCACTAATTGTAGTGGGTACAGATGCTTTGCAAGCAGTTGGGCTGGCGTCAAGGGCCAAAAGCCAGTCCTGGCGAGCAGTTCTAGGGACAATAACCACTTTGCCCCCAACAGTTTCCAAGGTGTATTAGAGAGGGTTTGTGGGAAAATAAGTGTCCTTATAAAACAAGTTTTATGTGTGGGAAGAGCACGGGGCCTCATCACCGTTAAGTGAGCACCTATCCTGCAGGACTTCTCAGAGCCTTCAGTGTTAATGTACACTGAATCTCCAAGGGACCATCACAGAAGTCTTTCCTCAGTAAGTCATTGCGCTGAAATAGTTTTTAATGGAAAACACCCGTTCAGAAGAATAAATTACACATGCATATTTATAATGACAAATAGAACATACATTTCAATTTAAATAGTCATACTTCTCGCCTCAAATAAACTAACTTGTATTGCCCTCAAATACATATTTGAATTATATCCATCCAGGTGTAATATCAAAATTACCCTTTGTTTCATATTTACTGGAATACTATCTGCATAGTGAATTTCATATTCTAGGCCAAGGACAGTGACACCATTTTCTGAAGGAATTAGGAAGTTGGTACCTTCTCAACTATAGCCTGGAAGAGCTAAGCTACAGACACATTAAGGCAAATTCAAAATAAACCATGAACCAAATTCTCCTGAATTCCACTTCCTAAATAATAACATGTGGTCCAACATAAAGTTAGATGATAGATGTGAGCGACAGAGATACAGACAGACACACAGAAACAGACAGCAACCTACTTGAGATACTTTATTGCCAACCTTGAGAAGACTCTTTCCACATGGTAACTAAACACAAAACATTGTCTATCCAGCCATTGGTCTGTCATCTGTCTTCTCCATTCTAAAGCATGTAGACATCAGTACTGCTAAACCTATTTTGAAATAGTAGCAGTTTTAATCACTAGAAGGACTATAACAAAGTCAAATTAATAGATTTCCAAGACTAAGGATTTAGACAGCATTTGAAACAATTTTTAACACAGAGAGAAAGAATTTTGGGGAAGTTACATGTTTTCTCTATACTTCCGAAGTTGTTGAATATGACAAGATAAATAACGCATCTAGCTTCGTGCCTACGCAAGGCAGGCACTCCATTGGGGGTTCTCTTCTTGCAGTCTCTCTTCACCATGATGTCCTGCACCATCAGGAAAGGATTTTTTTTTTTTTTTTTTTTTTTGGCTGCTCGGCTTGTAGGATCTTAGTTCCCTGACCAGGGATTGAACCCGGGCCCTGGCAGTGAGAACGCTGAATCCTAACCACTGGACCATGAGGGAATCCCCGGAAAGGTTTTTTAAAGGCCAGGACTGGAGTCTCCTATGGCCCATGTGTCTGGCACACCAACAGGGACAGAGGAGACACACGTGTTTGCTGAGTGACTGAATGATACCACAAGCAGCCACTGCTGTCCTTGCTGAAGATTCCTGATAAGACATGCCATTTCTCTTCCTCAGGGGTGAGGAAAGATCTGAAATCTTTGAAAACCTACAGAGTATCAGACTGATCCTCACTTTCTGCTCTCATCATCAACCACACCCTTCCAGAAGAAATGAGAAATAAGAACCCTTAGCTTTGCCCTTTGGTTAGGTACTGTGTGCTTCGTTCCCCACTGGATCTTGGGTGGATGGCAGGAAGCAGGGATGCTTATTGTGTTTCACCCATATTTTAAGAACTTGTATCTTTATGTAGAGATCCACTAATTTAGACGGGGAGAAAACCTGCTTACAGCTTCACTTCTGATTAATTCTTAATCAGACTAATACAATAGACAACCTATTAATTACAGGGCTATTTTATTGTTTTGGAAGATAGGCAGAACAAGTTCATTTTCCATAGCAAAGTGTCATGAATTCATAATCTGATTAAATGGAAATATGAAGAAATCATAAGTTTAATATACTCTCACTGTGATTTTCTTCCAATTAAACTATGAAAGCAAGGCTACTATTTTGCAAATAATTATACTGTATATGAAGACCTCTATACCTTTCATTCAGAAACTAGGATTACTTTCTCACACAGACTAAATCATTTAAATTTGTTTCTAATTTCAAACACACTATCCACTTTTATTTAGTGGTGTGTGTTTTGTGTCGGTCACCTACCAAATGTGATCCTATCAGTGTATACACAACTGAAAGTCAACCCTCGAATATGACATTTTCATGGGATGAATGTGTATTTGCTGTTGGTTTATGAGTAAGTTCTATTTCCTGTTTTCTTTTGGGCCACTTTTTCTAAAAGATGTTTTCTATAAGCAAAATGTTATATGTGCGTGGGTGGGGCATGGAGACCTTTTGGGTCTTTTCAGTAGTCTTTCACAAAGGATACAACTCTATAAACATTAAGCTACTTCCTATTAACCAAGTTGTTGATTGTCCCAGGTAGTTTCAATCCCATTTATTTTGTATAATGAAGATAATACTGCATAGTGTATAAATGCTCCCTTTCTGGGATGATAAGTGCTATAAAAATGAAAGATTGACAAAGCAATTGTTATTTAAAATAGCAAAGTATAAACACAACATAAAGCTCAGTGGAAGCAACAACATAGGAGTTGCTGAACCAAATCAGATTAATAGTCCATCTAATTTGATTCTTGTTTCCAGCACTGACCAGTACTTCATGCGCTGGAAATTAAACACAATTTATGCACCTACTCAATTGTGCATTGTTACTTCTGGAAGGAAAATTCTTCTTGGTCCTTGCAGGTGATTAGCTTACACCCTGAAGCATGAGATTTTATTACCTTTAAATCTCGATCTGGGCTTACAGAGCTGCAAATTTAATGTTAACAGTCGTAAAATGATCCATCCTATTTTCAAATTCAGACTAAGTATTTGTCTCAACAGCTCTCTATGGTGTGAATTCTATAAGTTACTTTCATCCTGTAAAAAGAAATCATTTCTTTTGTTTCGAATTTACTATCCTTTAATTGAACTGAGAATTGTGTTTCTCTACTATCAGTCATGGCAACAGAGAACTTTCTTAATTTAGTTCAACATTGTCCTATACCCATCGTCCTCTATAAGTTTTGGCACCACAGCTCAAGGTAGGGACAAAATCTCATATTTGATGTGTGACCTTAAAGTCATGAATCTGATCACTTATACTGAACATACCGGAACATATTCATCCAAATGTTGTCTCTTTCCAGGCTGGCACTTTCGAGCAGCTGTACGCTTATTTCCATAACGCTGCTTTTACGTGGAATATTTGGGGACTTCCCTACAGGATTCTCTTCAGCGCCTGTGGGACATCACTTTACATATCCTCAGACAACTCTTCGTCTTCGGATTGTGAATCTGAGTTTTGGAAACAGCTAATAGTCACTTGAAGCCAAGTCTGTGGGATGTATATGGGTGATGTTTGGGGAAAAGAATGAGGTGTGAAAACAATGTAACAAGATTGATTTGCTAATGTGGCTCATAAACTTTTGCTGAGTGAGGT
The DNA here is from genome assembly GCF_030028045.1 of Hippopotamus amphibius kiboko. Lineage (NCBI taxonomy): Eukaryota > Metazoa > Chordata > Mammalia > Artiodactyla > Hippopotamidae > Hippopotamus > Hippopotamus amphibius. The sequence goes on along the minus strand of NC_080190.1, from coordinate 124,017,807 downwards.
TCTAAAAGAGGAGTTTCAAAAATCTTTTAAACTCTAGAAGCAATAATAAAATAAGTTTGTAGCCTCCCAAGGTGACTCCTTTGAATGCAACACTCATTTTGGGAATATAAATTCTGGTCTATGTGGTGAAATGAAACTAGTTCCAGTTGCTTTAAAGTTATACATTGTTTTCAACATAATTTAGACTCATGTCTAGGAATTCCTGAGTCTATGGAAAAACTATATTTCCTTAAGCTTTACTTAACAGCCCAACCCAAAATGACCTTAAATAGTGTGTAAAACCACTCCAGCCCAGAAGCCGTAGGCTCCACAATGGCATGTATTCTTAGTCCTCAGGCTATTCGTAGATTCCCTCAACTGAAGGCTCATAAAGACCATTTCAATTAAGAAACCTATACAGGTGATTTTTTGAAATGTCTAGATCATTTCTTATCTTTAAAAAAGAATATATCTATGAAGCAATTTTTTCTTATTTTAATGCCACTTTTAAAATTTCTTTATAGCAAAACAGCCTTGCAGACATTGAAAATATGATCCAGCTAAATCTTGAATCATATACAAAACTTTCCTAGTTCTTTGCGCCCCTATCAATAATATTAAAAATAAAATTGATAATAATTGCTGGTATTTATTAAGTGCTTTGTTGTGTTCAAGGTTGCAAATCATGCAGTTTACATCAAATTTCCTATTTTATTTTCATGGAACCTAATGTATCTTCTCTGTTTAACACATTAGTAAGTTGAGACTTTAAATAGCTGAATAACATGCATAAACAAGCAGCTAGGAAGTCAGAAACGTTGAATTTGAACCTGCCCCAAGCGCCTGGGGACGCTTCTGCCCTCTGAGGACTCTTTCCATGTGACACTGGTCGTGCCTTAGACGTTCTTTAACGTTCTCCTTGGTGCCTGTAGAAGCACAGATGCTGAAGATGCCTTCAAGATCTTCTCCAAACTTTGTTTATAAACCTTTGCTTCCTGCTTTTAAATTTCTCAATGGAAAGAAATTGCCTAAATAATCCAAGAATTTGGTAATGCTCTCCATTCAGAGTAAATTCCTCTAGGGTGACATGGCGTCTCCATTCTTGTTCTGGATTCAGAGAAAAGGGAGCACGAGGAATCGCTGCCTATGCCTGACACCCGTCATGGGGTGAACACGCCCACATCTGTGTTTTTCAGGCTTAGTAAAATCAAATCTGCTCTTCTCTGCTACCATCTCCTGCCCTCCCTCTCAGCTGCTTTATGATTCTTTCCTCTACAATCTCTCCAACTTCCCTCTTTAAATCATAGAGTCTAAAACTGAATAGGTTAGTTATTCCAGGTCTAACCCAGGTTGTGTTTGCAGCAGCCAATGGTCCCTTTCCTGCGTCCTTCAAAGCACATGTGTGTCCATGGCAGAGTGGTCTGTGCTCGGCAGGTCTTCTCCAAGCAGATCTAACCCTGGGCGGGTCTGTCAGTGGCTCCACGTGACCAGGTGAAGCACGTGCACAGCTGAACAGCAACGCACAGAGTGGAGCTTCCCGAACATTCTGCGGGCCCCAGTGTCCTCTGAGGGTCTTGGGCAACCACCTCTGGTGGTGGGTGGTTGCTGGAAGAGAGTGGGCAGCCTTCTACCCCTCATCCCCAGTCTCATTTAAACCAGAACAGCTTTCCTCCTGGCTGGCTAACATGTAAGAGCTGGCACAGAAGTTTACTATTTACTGAGGATAGCAAGAGGTTGTAGTTCTAAAGATATAAAAATTGACAACCACTCGGGGTAGAGAAAAGCCTACAAGCTTTGGAACAAGAGAGGGAGGAGTCTGAGTTCTCCCTCTGCCACCACCAGCCTCTCCTTGGTCTCTTAGGCTCTCCAAGTCATTTAGTCTCTCTGCCTAGAGACTGTCTAGAAAATGGGGCTAAATCTTACTTTTTGGGTTGTTGTGATGATGAGTAGAAATATATGTAAAATGCTAAGCACAGCATGTGACATGTAGAAGCTACTCGATAGCAAGGTGCCATGCGTATTTGTGTTGTTATTGAAGAAAATTTGGTGTCCTGCTGAGAGTGTGTCTGTCTTGTCATTTCCAAGTACAAAGGTTAGAATATTCTACTACCACGGAGTTTTTTTATTTTGGGTTAACTTCAATTTTATTTAGGTCTGGAGTCATATTAATTAATATGCTGGGTTAGATGGTATATAATTCATTTAAGCTAAAACGTAATTGAAAGGAGAGGAGCATTGTTAATCTCATGAGAGTCTTATAGGTGGAGCCATTGTTCACTGGCTGTTTCTATTTTTTGATTATGATCTGTAAGAAGCAGCTAATTTTAGAGTATAGTTTCAAACCTCTCAAGTATCACAGAACATTTACTTTGGTCTGTTGTGTTCATCTTTGGGCTCTCAGCACCGAGCCCTGTGCCCGACGTGGAACAGGTGTGCAGCCCTGGCTGGGATACAGAGTAGGGCCTGGCGTGGAAGTGGCGAGAAGTGGCTGATGTGACATGGCTGCACATGAGCAAGGGCGAGAGCTGTTGGCCCAGGGATGCAAGGCCTTATGGGATGAAACAAACACATTGTATAGAAAATTGGTGCCAAAATATGTAGCTCTGGAGGAGTAAATCAAAATTGCCAGCAAGAACTTAGGAAAATGGACACAGAGCTTTGGCCAATACAGTATTTCACTGACAAAAGTGACCTTGGGAAACCATCAACAAAACAAAAAGACAAACTGTGGAATGGGAGAAAATATTTGCAAATGATGAAGCAGACAAGGGGTTAATATCCGAAATACACAAACAGCTCATACAACGCTATATGAAAAAAAACCCCCCAAAACCAAACAATCCAATCAAAAATTGTCAAAAGATCTAAACAGACATTTCTCCAAAGAGGACATACAGATAGACAACACGCACATGAAAAGATGCTCAACGTGGCTAATTATTAGAGAAATGCACATCAAAACTACAATGAGGGCCAGGACAGGGAGGGTGGGAGGGAGTCGTGGGAGGGAGGTGACATGGGGATATATGTATAAAGATAGCTGATTCACTTTGGTGTGCTTCAAAAGCTGGTACAAGAGTGTAAAGCAATTATATTCCAATAAAGAGCTAAAATAAATAAATAAATAAATAAATAAATAAATAAATAAATAAATAAAAATAAAAAAAAAAAAAGTAGCCAGAATAAACAAGAGGATTTTTACAGACTATAAAAATCCAAACTAAATATCCTGGAAAAACTTGGATGTCTTATAAAGTTTATTTGTTTAAGTATCAGAAATTAATTTTCTTAATAAACATGCAGTAAAATTGAAAAAAAATTAAAAAATGTCTACAAATAAGAAACGCTGAAGAGGATGTAAAGAAAAGGGAACTCTCTTACACTGTTGGTGGCAATGTAAATTGGTGCAGCCACTATGGAAAACAGTAGGGAAGTTCCTTAGAAAACTAAAAATAGAGCTACCATACGATCCAGCAATCCCACTCCTGGGCACATATCCGGAAAAGATGAAAACTCTAATTCAAAAAGACACATGCACCCCAATGTTGACAGCAGCACTATCTACAAAAACCAAGACATGGAAACAACCCAAATGCCCATCAACAGAGGACTGGTTTGAGAAGATGTGGTCTCTCTCTCTGTCTAAAATGGAATATTACTCAGCCATAAAAAGAATGAAATATTGCCATTTGCAGCAACATGGATGGACCTAGAGATTATCATACTAAGGGAAGTAAGTCAGAGAAAGACAGATATTATATGATATCACTTACAAGTGGAATCTAAAAAATAATAAAATGAATCTATACACAAAACTGAAACAGACTCACAGACATAGAAAACAAACTTTGGGGAAAGGGGAAATGGAGTGGGGGTTGGGGGATAAATTAGGAGCATGGGAATAACAGATACAAACTACTGTACGTAAAATAGATAAACAACAAAGATTTGCTATATAGAAAAGGAAACTACATTTAATATTTTGTAATAAGCTATAATAGAAAATAATCTGAAAAATATATATAACTGAATCACTTTGCTGTACACCTGAAACTAACACAACATTGCAAATAAACTCTACTTTAAGCAAGTCTGGAAGAGAGAATGTCGGTGCTCCACCCTGACTTGTGGGGCAGGGGCTGTTTTAGGGAAGCAGGTCGAGTGCCCTGTCAGGACCGGGGGACAGCACAGACCAGCACAAGGACTGAAGCGGGGGAGGTCAAGGCTGGGCTCGGGCACTTGTCATCTATGTGATACTTTTTCTCTTTAGTGAGATGTTGATAATCAAGCCTACTTTGAGGGATATTGTTTGGGGAGTGAGGGAAGTCATTCACATAAAGTTATCTTTTAAAACATAAATCCGATCAAGCCATCCCCTACTGGAACCCATTCAGTGGCATCCCTTTGTACAGAGAATGAAACCCAGCTCCTGTGGCCATCCTGCAAAGCCCTCGTGACTTGGCCATCTTCCCAGCTTCATCTCAAACCACACTCCCCTGTTCACTCGGCTCTAGCCACACAGACCTCCTCTCAGTCCAAGGAGGTATTCTTGTAGCTGAGCCTGCACTTGCTGCACTGCCTGGTCGGCCCTGCCCCAGGCTCCCTGTGTCCTGTGAGCGCCTGTCTCTCTTGCGCTTAGCTCCAGGGTCACATCTTCAAAGAGGACTCAGCAGACCACCCTATCAGATGCCTTCCTTTATTTCCCAGAATGCTTTCATTCATAAAGAGCTTGGTGATTTATTAACTTATGTTTTCACTAGTGGTCTCCCCAGACTGAAGAGAAAGCTCCTTAAGTGCAGGGGATGCACCTGCCAGTTCTCCACTGTGTCCTCTGAGCCTGGCCCAGTGCTCGGCACAGACCAAGTGCCCGTGGAAATTCACCAGATGAACACCTGCATGAGTGACCGGGAAAGATGGAGCTTGGCTGGCACACTGTGGTCACCTGGAGTTGTGACTATTATTACCGTGTAGCACTTCATGATTGTGCCTGTAGACCTTTAGATCTTTCAGAATAGGGAAATAATTTAGAATATACTGAAAAATTATGTTAGAAAAATATATGTGTAAATACGAATGGCTGTTATTTTCCTTGTGATAATTTTAAATGGAAAAGCAATGGATTTTTACACGTTTCTGCGTGCAATCGGTGGATAGGCTGGTAAATGTTCTGCATGTGCCTGCAAGGTTACACTGCAAACATTCCATTCACATACAACATCAAAGGGCCATTTTTCTAACCTGGAGAGGGTGTTTATAACTTTTCTTCAATTTGTATACATACAATAGATAGTTGTACATAAATAGACATTCAACAGCTCCAGCAAAATTCCTGTTGCCAAAGAGAAGAAAAACGTCAGAGTAAGCTGTAAAGAAAGTGCTTGGTTTTTCAAATGTAGAAATGGCAATTCGCAGCATTTATACAAATTGCTGTATATTGAGGGCTGCAACTCTGAGAATGAATAGTAAGAAAAGTTGCAGCTAAGAGCAACTCTGAGGACACTCGTTTGGAAAGTGAAGGCTTAGTCAGTATGACAGCATTCTGGCAATCTGTATAACATTAACCAGAGTGCTGTGTATTGGGATTGAGACTTTGTGTATTGATTTTCTTGTATGTAAAATGTTCTGACTAAAACTTCTATTTAGAGTGCTCAAGAAGAAACTTACTTTGGATGAAATAAGACGAATTCATATACTCTCTTACATCTTGGGCATATTAATCTGAATAATACCAAGTGAGTATATAACCCAATTGTTGGATGGATCTAATATTTTGCACCTTGTTTTTTTTTTTTTGCTATAATTTTACATACATGCTGTGAATTCTATAAATGTACAGAGGTGTGTGATGGTATCAGCAGAAAATATAAATAGCTTCAAAAGGAGTTAGAAAAATTAGAAAGTGTGAGATTCATAGTGAAATAGTGCAGATGAGCCAGGACTTTTAAGGTTAAGTAATAACTGTTAAGTTTTCCCACATCATACCTTAGAAGTGGAACATAAAGTTGCATTAGACCAATAGTGTACCGAAATTTCTTATACTTTTGTATTTTGTGCTCCCTTTTCTTCTCTGCATCATATATTCAGTGTACATTTTCCCCAAGGAAAACTAACATATAATTACTTTAGAGTTGTTGGAAGGGGAATGGATATTTGTGGATAAAAGAGAATATTTTTTGTGGGTGAATGTAATGAAGTTCAGAGCCCCACCCCACACTGAGCTGACTACCAGCCACATCTGAACTTAAGATGACACAGTGTCCAATCCTCACAGCTTCAGCCCTGTCTCTGAGGTTACCTGCCTGAGGAATCTATAAAAGGAAATACAGCTTTAATAATCCAACATCAAACAGAGTTAACTCTTCAGTCTTTTATAACAGCAAGGGCTCATATTTGAGATAGTCTAAACCATAAAATATTTTTAAGTGGTATTTTTATTTTCAAGTGAAATGATGCATTTTTTTTCATTTGTTTGTTTGTTTTGGCAGGCTTATATCCTAATGATGTCGTAATGAGGCTAGAATTAAAAACAGTTGGCATCTTCCCAGCAAAGGCCAATGGGATGGGCTCGGGTGGTGGGGAGTGGAAGAAAATTTAAGAGTGGACTATGGTGAAGCAGAAAGTTGGTTCAGGATTAAGAATGCACTGTGACTAACCCACAAAACCAGTAATCCACAGGTAAGCAACATTACACAGAGGCCCAGAGGATGTTGTTCTGGTCCTCTAGGTATGAACAGATATTTCCATAACATATAGCTTTGTTTAGGATTTACTTTTTCTTTTTCAGCAAAGGAGATTGTGCAGAAATGCTAGTGCAACCCTTTATGCTTTCAAATGACCATCATAGTCGGCAATGAGATGGCCACAATCCATCCCAGTATCACACGGCTGCATGTTACCTTGGATACCAGGCTGGCTCTGTATGCTGCTAGCTGCTTCAGGTACTCCTTCTTTGCAGCCTCTGTTTTCTTTTTATAGACCTGTAACAACAGAGAGTCTTAAATTAGAGAGTGCATCTGCTTTTGTTTCCAGAGAAGTACAATGCAGAATGATAATTGTGTTTACACACATACACACACACACTGTAATAATATATATCTCCCCAAAGATTGTGTTTTCTTACTGAAACAGATTTTTAAGAAGTATGGGAAGAGATTAGATAAGAAAAAGATTAACAACAGTAAAATTTCCCATTTTACATAAGGCACATGAAAAGATTTATCTGGGTTACTTTGAGAGTGCAGAGGTAGTTGGCTTAGAAAGATACTATTGATGAAGATTCCCAGGGAAAGAAACCACATGTGAGTAAAGAAGCCATTCACATTCATATAATGGGCAGATAATTCTACAGTGCGTTCAGATCCCGATATATATCCTCCTTGCTAAATATAAAAACAAGGACAGAATTCAAAGATGATCAATTATATTCAATATGTCAATCAAAGAAAGTTATGGAGTTTTCAGGTCCATCACTATTTTAAAATGTTGTGCCTTGAAGTTCTATTTTCACAGACTCAGGAATCGGTGGTGGCAGTCAAACATATTTGCCGAGTGGCCAAGGACTGCACGAGTACCGTGCTGTGTAGTCTGCTCTGGTCATGTCCTTTCCAGCAAAAACACTGGGTGGCATGGATGTGTGGAAAGGTAAAAATGTTCTGAATTGAATTTTAGTTTACAGAAGCTTTTCATTTTTCATAGGGACTCATCTCAGAAATACAAGTAAAATCATTCTAAATTGAGCAAAGGTACTGAAAAACGACTTGCTGGCAGGCTAAAGGTCACATCACCAAGTTAAACAGGAAAAAGTCATTAGAGTCAAAAATGAAAGATTAGCAAAGTGAATGCACATGGCTGTCTGCTACCATGAAGTTCATTCTTTCAAGGGTTTTGAATCCGTTTTTGTCAATCTTGTGAAATCAGCCCTAAACAACAAAATATTTTTCACCGCTGGATGTATTTTCACTGATACGACTATTTTAAATTTCCCACATCTTGAATTTTACAGCAGGGAATGAGGCTTGGCTAATATTTTGTGTTGCTGAGCTCAGAACCAGACACAGGTCAGCGTGAAAAGTGGCTTTAGAATTAGGCAAAGTAGTTAAATATAAATTATGTCTAAAGACCACGTATCTGCCAAAGTCGGCAGGAGAGGTCAGTGTATGGTTTCTGATGTGGAAGGTGGTTGGCTGAACCCAGTCCCAACTGTGAAATTCAAGGTGTGAGAAACATTATTTACTCATGAATATTTTAATTAAAGCAGAACATTTTACTTAAGGTGAACAAATGAGCAACCTTGTCAACAGAATTATAAAGGGCCCTATGAAAGGAAGGTGCTAATTGCTCTCCCTCAGGGAGCTCTTCAGCCTAGTCTTTTATATTGGGCATTTTGGTATATTAAAGGCAATTATAATAAGGAGATTAATAATTCATACAATAGTATCATACAATAATTGTGTCATCTTTACAATATATGGAATTAAAGAAATTTTTTAGTAAAAAGCCAATTAATCCTTTGGTTCAATTACAAGAGAATTCTTAATTTACTGAGCTAATTATCGGAAATCAAATTCAGATCCTTTTTTGGACATTCATACATGAAAACAAATAAACACTAGATTACAGCAAATGTCTTTGAACAGTATGATTCATGCATATTATATGCTTTGGTTCAGCCACAGTCAGAAACACAGACCCTTACTGTTTTTTATTGATTTCTTTCTTTCTTCAAAGACAGGTTTCTGTTTGTAGTTCTCCCTCCAATCTCTTCTCCAAGACATAATTTATAATTAATGACCTTAAACTGACAATGTTTACATTTACTTTTAATACCTTAAAACTGTTTCGAGAGGGTTTTGCTCCCCCACAGACAGAAATCCTATTCAGGACTTTGAAGCAAATATTTAGCAAAAATATCTTTGATGGTAGTATGTTTTTGTATACTTGAAGCATTTCTATCATGGTTTTTTTTTATTAATATGCTACTCCAAGTGACCCCCTGGGTAGCTAACTAGGGTTCCTTTAGCTTCCAAAGGCACAAACACTGCCCAAAGCATCATTTTCTAAGTAGCATAGATAAGATGGTGTTGCCTGAGGGCCTGATTGTAACCTCTATCATCTTTCTTGCACTTGGTTTCTATTGTAACAGCAACAGCGTTACTACGGTGGGGCTCCCAGTGGTTAACATCCCACAAGGTGTTAACTTCCCTGAAATTTGTTGATTAACGACCCACCAGAGAAAGGTGGCAACTCAGTGTTTCAGGCTGAACATGTGCCCCTGTTTTACTGGGAGATCGATGTTATTATGGGCTACCTGACTAGCATTCAGAGCGCCCTGTTTCCTCCAAATGGCTCCCTATCGGCTATTGATGATTGGCTATGTGGGATCATCGTACAAGCGCCTAAATACCACTTTAGAAAAGAGTAAACTCATCACGTCACATTACATGGATTGATGGGTCCGCTCTTTCCTGAATAGCTGCAGATGTTCAGTGGGAGGATTCAAAGGGTGGTCATTTCAGGTGGTATATTTCTGTAGTTGTGTTTAAAGAGGGGTACCCTAGATCAGAATTTCAATCTGAGGCAGTTTCTCCAACAGTAATTTAGAACCTCCACCTTTGAGAACTAGCTAATGGCTCAAATATTATCCACCCTGTATCTGTTTATGATGCTTCCTTCTAAAATTGCATAAGGATGCTTTCTGAATTCTATGTTTGATAGAAATGTCTGAAGACAACAAATGTATGAGAGAATGATAAAAAAAAAATGTAAGAATTCCACATACTTAAATTCCTACTTCAGAACAGATATTTAAAAATCATCAGTAAAGAGTTCCTCAGAAACATTTCAAAGCTCTATTTGTGGGGATGGAGAACGTCTCCTGCTTGCAGAAACCAAGATGGCACTGGCAATGAACAGCCCCCTGCAATGATCGAGCCTTCCAGCCTAGAAGGATGGGTCTGATTTATGTCAGACTTAAGCCTGGGAAAGAAATGGTCTCTTTCTCTCTCAGGGAAAGACAAATATTTTAAAGAATTGTGATTCACACAGTAAATATTAGTACTCAGTTGAACTACAAAATGGCTTCCAAATGGTCTACAGCTGTTTGAAATAAAGTGCAAAGTTGGCCAGATGAGGATTTAAAAATCATAATACATCATTTATCATTTTCCCCAGCTCATCCAAACACTTTTGAATTCATCCTGTCCTAACTTAGTTATTTGCTGGGGTTTGTTATTCTAAGAAAGCTACCATATCCTATCTAAGGATTACATCTCAGAGGTGAAACTAAAACATATATAGTGGCTAAACTAAAACATATATCAAACAGCAATTCTAGAGAATCCATACTCTGTTCGTGTCATCTAGCGATTCTGTGAATCATTTTTTAAATTCTCTACATTCCAGCATGTATATATGTTTTTATAGACTAATATTCTCTAATTAAGATCAGCAGCTCAGTATCAGTGGATATGATGCACTCAAACAGAAAAAATTCTAATACCACCTGTCACTTTGCTTTTTTCACTTTCTGCTCCCTCGCCAAACAATCCATCTAACTTATACAGAAAAGTAACATCTTATAAATACCATTTAATTCCTTCTTCCTTCCTTCTTTTCGGTTCTGGCCCTCAGGTAATCTCTATCATAGTTTATTTCAACTCTTTACAGTAATAATAAGAAAAAACATAATTCTTCTAATTCTGGATTTTATTCAAACACTATAAAACTAAAAAGGCACTTTTCTTTTTGGTTAACTTCAAATGTGGTTTTTTTCCCCAGTGTAAGTTCATATTTATGGAAAATGTTTAGAAATACTTATGTAAGAAATAATAATTTAATCACAATTCCCTGTCTTATACAGTACTTGAGAAATTAACATTTGCAGCATCCTTTTTTTTTTGCTGTTTCTTAATCTGCTCTTTATTTTTTTACATTTTATTTTATTTTATTTTTTATTGGAGTATAATTGCTTTACACTCTTGTACCAGTTTTTGAATGCTGTCATTATTTAGGACAGTTAGAACAAGTGCATCTGTGTTTATACAGAACTTAAGTCCTTATATGCAGCTATATTTCCATCTGTGTAACTTCTCAGCATTTTCTTAAGCATTCCAGAACTCAGAGAACTTGATAAAGCAGTATTTGGAGCACTGAAAGTACTATACAATGTGACGAGAGCCTTGCTATGGATTCTTTCCGGGGACCCATCAAGTGCCCACACATAGTCTACACAATAATGGTGGGAGCTGCTTCTGGAGCGGTAGGGATCAGAAGCAAGCCCCGCATCTGAAAAAATGGCTGCAAAAGATATCTGATCTATTCAATCAGGATGATCACGGCAAAGACACCGTCGTTCAATTATACTTTACAACATAGTGAGTATCTATTAGGTGCCTGCATGGTGTGAGGAACTGAAGCTACAGAACCAAAAAAGGCATTAAAAATATGTCTCTATTGTGTGCATTTTTTTGTGTCAGGCACTATATATACATACATGCATATATATAATCAAATTGATCTGGTACCTAAGATCCACCTTTGTTGACACAACGGCTCCTCCTGGCTGCATGAGATCTCCCCTTGACGCCTCTCTTAGAACCCCAACTGTAGGTTCTGCCCTCTTTTGTCTACAGCAGAAGCCCCAGCAGGCAGGGCAGAGCTTGGTACATAGCAGGTGCTCAGAAGGTACCTGTGATTGAGTGCATAATCCCTCGTCCCAGGTGTCTCCTCTGGTGAGTCAGCATGGGCATGGGTGCTCACGGTAAAATACTGAATTGCATCTTCTAAATTAGAGTGGGCATCGATGGGAACAGAGGATTTGATATACAGATAGACAACACGCCCACCCCAAACAGCTTTACCAATAACACGTAAAGCACCATGGACTTGAGTGAATGTGATGTTCAAATTCTCTCTGTGCTGACGTCATGGAACCTTTCAAGTGAAATGTCTGCTTCTTCTGTGGAAAAGTATGTAATAGTTCTACGTGTACTCCATATATTTATACCCATGAAGGCATGCCATAATCTCATTTACATACCAATAATTATATGTATGTATACTTCCCTGTGTTTTAGAGGTAACTGCTAAGTTTTTACGAATATAAATTTTTCTTACATTTTAGTTTTTACGTGAACAGCTGTTTTATATATCCTTTACTCCTAGTTTAAAAAAAATTGGGGAAAATGCTTAATGTTTATAAGGAACTGGACAAGATGAACGCGTGTGTGAATGTGACAGTGCAACAGGATTTTGGTTAACCTTAAGCACTGTTGACATAAAATCCAAATTTTATCATAAGATATGGGATGGGGGAGAAAACCCCGGCAGCACTCCTGTAGTGGGTGTTTGAGCACCAGTGAGGAGTAAATGATCTGATTCCGTGGGCTCAGAGGATTTGTCAGCTGCCTCATAAGTACAATTCTGGCTCTTCATATCCCTGCTGCTTCTAATTTAGCAGGACAGGCTCATAATTGAAGCAAATTAACTATTTACACTTGCCACTTCTACCAGGGGAAGAGGACACAGCAGCAGGAAAGAATGAGCAGGAAATTACATTCTTCCCACTTGTGTCAGATCTGCCCTTATATAAACACATTAACAGTAATTTCATGAGGCGTCAAACATAGGAATAAATACTGAGGGATAAAATAATGAGGTGTTGCTATTGAGCTGAACTGCTATGGCTAATACCCTTGGATATGAATTATGCATCCTGAAAGAAGGCATATGTTACAACATTCAAACAGTTTCCCTGCAAGTGATATCTGCTCATTAGGCACTGGATCTCGAGTTAAATCCACTCTCCTCTCCCACGAAAGGGCTAGCATTTACAAAAATACACTCTCTGGGCACCGTGGGCTGTGGTTTCTCTTGAATACATCCAACTCTGAACAGACCTTCCACTCCATTTTTAGCCTAATAGCATGTTTATTTAGCTCTTTGGCGAAGCTTTAAAGCCATTTAATGTAATGTAAACAAGAACATTTTGTTTGTAATTTGCTAAATGTATTACAGCCCAACTGTGTCTCCAATTAGGAACTTAAGGTTCATTTAGTAATTTACATCTGGTTCTGATTTAAGGTGACTTTCCTTTCCCATTTTAGAGCTAACTTTCCACAGCTAAAAAGGACCCAAGATCGCTTTAAAGCTCTTTAGACCAATCCCTTCTGCTTCAAAGCTGGACGGACTCTTTAATTTAGTGGGGTTTGATTTGCTCTCTAACTGCAGACTCAGATGCCAGACTTCGATGACTAGAATCACAGAATTCAGAAATAATGGGGAAAGACAGGAAATTTAGCTGGACCTTCATAAAAAAATGATGCTGAGGGCTGCTAAAACTCCAAGGAGTCTAATACAAACCGTGTGATCTTGTTACGTTATTATTTTTCTTTCTCTGTAGGTTCCAGTCAGTGAAAGATAAGTAGCAAAGACCAAGATCACAGCCACACTTAAGTTTTATTTCCCTTTCTCCATCTGGTGCCTTTTTTAAACAACTTAGTATGCCTCTGAACTGGGCTCTCCATTGTCTTAGGATTCATTAGCATTTAAAACCTCCTGTTGGAATCCCAAACACAATCCTGCTCCCATTCCAGATTCAGCACCATCTCCAAAGTATTAAAATGGAGAGATCTCTGATATGTGAGGTTTGTTTAGTGGCTTTGGTAGGAACAATTCATAGGGGAGGTTTTGTGTTCCTGGAGGATTTTTATCACTTCTTTCAGCTTCCTTTTGATTTCTCTTCTTTGAGAGATTCTTCACAGAAACCAAAGTACATATAGTTTCTCCCTTACCATAGCTTCTGAAAAGAAAGCCCTGCTGGTCTGCAGTGGCTGCTTAGCCCTGCCTCAACGCCACAACGAGGAAGCATGCAACATAGACACACAGCAGCCCTAGGAGTCCTGTTCCCTCTGGCTGGCAAGAAAACATTCAATTGTAATCTCACTAATAACTGTTTTTCCTTAAATATTGTAATTTTCTGAGCCCCTAATAAGTCATCAATAATTTTGTCCATTTTCCGCCGTTTGTGTTTATATTTGTAGCTGTTCATAATGGTGGGCTATTATGACAATGGGATTTTTGAACAATTGTGGCGCATGAAACCCTAGCCTTCTACGTGAACCAGCTGCCTACACAATGCCAACAGCATCACGTGGGGCTGTTCTGCAACATGCACATTTGTCCTAAATTTGAAATGTAATGTCTGCCTCTAATTGGCTCCAGCAACATTCCTTTAAAAATACACGGCAGTTTGTGTGCTCCCCAATTTGAATATTAAATGAGAGTAAAATACAATTAATTTAAGTTTGAAACAGAGATATTATATTATGTTGGCACAATGAGTTAACATAAAGGGAAAGAACAGGTGGTAACACACCATAATCACACTTTTGGATATACTGCTGAAATTCTCTTGCTGCCCAAACGTGCATTCTAGGCGGGCATGTATGCTTCGCTGGCAATTCCTGCAACTGTTCGAGATGGGCTGCCACGTGGCAGCACAGCAGCCCCATCTGATGCAATATGCTCCCTTTCATAAGCCTGGTATCTGATTTCATTCATTGGACCCTCTCTCTGCTTGTCCCTGGGATGGACTTGTACCCTATATGTGTTATAAACCACCCTTTTGGGCGTACTCTGCAGTTTCACTATATTAAGCAAGTCATCTTTTAAGAGGAAAGGATAAGCTATGGTGAACCCGTCAAGTCAAAGGAACATCAGGCATGGGGACAAACCATTTTCGAGTGACTCAAACTGCCCCCAATACCTTGTTTTGATAATAGTGCTCAAATGTTAAAATATTAACTTTTCTATAAGAGAAAAAGTTAGTTATTTCTATTAATATATTTTCCTAAGCAATCTTAGCATGTTTTTAAAACTGCATTTTGATTATGAAATTACTTTACAATACCCTATGAGTTAAATAGGGTCAGCTATTATATGATTTCATCCTTCATTTATAAAAAAAATTCTTCAAAACTCCCACAACTACTTCCATTAAGAGAGAACCCAGGCACTTCGCTGGTGGTCCAGTGGTTAAAACTTCGCACTTCTACCACAGGCGCATGGGTTCGATCCTTGGTCGGGGAATTAAAATCCCACATGCCACTTGATGCAGCCAAAATGCTTTAAAAAAGTGGGTGGGATGGGGTGGGGAGAGACAGAGAGAGACAGAGAGAGAGAGAGAGAGAATCCAAAGACAGACTCATTACAAGTTACTTATTAAATTGGAAATAAAAGAGAAAGAGGAAAATGTTTAGTCATCACAAGTACACTCAAAAGAATTTACAAGTATTGAAGCCTGGTCCCGATCCAAGAATACACACGGGGTGGTCAGAGCAGAGAGAAAGCTATGTCTTGGTGCTTGGATCATGGGTGGAGCAGGGACAGGGATGGGGTTCGGATTCCTGGTGGATGTGCCCTCAGTTTGTCTGTGAAGCTCTAGTGAGTGGAGGAATGAGCTCCTGTATAATTCCACCGTGATTGTCCAACATCGGGGGGGACCACACCCTATTTAACTCATAGGGTATTGTAAAAAGCTTTGGAAGTGTGAGAGCAAACTGATCCCAGTTAGGACAGAAACCAGCTCTGAACTTCTCAAACAACTATATTAGGTTTTCGATGGAATCATAAAATACAATGTCAACCACGCTCTTGTGAGATGGGTATTTTAATCGACTGCACAGAGAATGTTTCTGTAGTATGTTTTCTGTCCTCAGAGACAACTCTTGTAGCAGAGCTCCAAGTGGTAGGCCTGTGCTTTCCTATGAAGCCCTTCCCCGGGGTGGGCAATCTTGAAAAGGACATAAGAAAATGTGTAGAGATTTCAATTTGTAAAGGACAGTTTTGGCTTACAGTAATGGGGGGTTGGAGAGAACTGGGCAAGTAGCGTCTATGTTTCCTTAGCAACTGGTTTTACCATTACAACTATAATTGATTTCATGAATTGGTTAGAAAAGAACTGTAAGTTGAATGATCAGTTCTAGTGATAAGTTCTAGTCACAGTGTGTAATCTTAGACAAAACAATCAATAGAATGGGACTTTGTCTTATTCTCTGCTCTATCCCCCAGTGTCTAGAACAGTGCCTAGGGCATACAGTAAACACTGAACAAATATTTGTTGAATGAATAAGTGACTGAACTTAACTATCTGGCCTCATTTCATAACGTGCAAAATTCAGGTAAAAGTATCTATGAGTACTGAAGCAGAACAAATGAGATAAATCATGTAAAAGTGTTCTTAAAAGTATAAAACATGATATACATTATAGCAGATATTACAATATACAGTTCTTATAGATGTACCAGGTTTAAGATGTTCTGTTTCTTACACACTTCCGTGGACCTGATGAAGAGAGGTAAAGGTCTCTGTCAAGAATCCAGCATGAGACTAACCCATCATTAATGCAACTCAGTATTCTGCAGTAGCTAAAGCTGCATCTACTTAATCGTTTCAGTGACTGAACTTTAATGATAATGTTTAATTTTTCCTTCGTGACAATGAAATTCTAGATGATGACAGTAGCAATCTAGTCCCTGGTTTAGAAATCCGGGATCAGTATTGCTTCTTTGTTGAGGTGGGCTATGTCTACACACTGAACACTTTCTCTCCACGATTCCCATCCTCCTTAAGACCTTCTGGGCTACTTGCACTAGGCTGAGATACAAAGTGTCTCACGCACTGCCCCCCGCCCCCCCAAGAGTGTGGTCCTCAGTCACACCATGGCAATGGACAAGAGAAGAAAACCAGGCATCTGGGCCCATTTAATACAGCCTAGAAATATGGTACAAGTGGGACTGAACAGCATACTCTGGTGGTCTTTAGCAAACAGCTAAGGGTAGAAACCCTTAAATCTGAGCTTCATTTAGTAAAGAGCAAAGAGAGTTTTGATGACAAAAGACTAAATAGTAAGTGCTGAAGACAGGTGTGGACAGTTCTCAAAATACTTTCAGTATCTCCTCTGTCTTTATGATCGCAATGACAATATTAAGGAATGAGGAAATCCTGGCTGGGATATGTAAAAATCCTTTCCAAAGTACCTACACAATATAAACTTTGAAACAAAGAAATTAACATGCTATTTATAAAAGAGCAATGAAGGAGTATAAAATTATGTCAGTCCCCTGAAGTCTGGTTCTGATGGGGCACATTCTTATCCTCAGTTCTAGTATCTGAGGAATTCACCCAAGGTCCTCAGAAGCCATTTCTTTAGAATGCATACCCTTTCTCAAATCATGTTGATTCACTCCATTTTGCATCTTTTCTTACCTGTTTTTGCTCTTCTCCTAAACCATCCCACATTGAAGCCACAATTTTAGAGACTTCGCCAAAGGTAGCATTTGGATTTTGGCCCTTGATGGCAGCCTGAGTATCACGAAAGAATAACGCATAGGCAGACACAGGCTTCTGGGGCTCATTAGGGTCCTTCTTCTTCTTCTTTTTGGGGGTTTTTGGTTTCTTCCCCATGTCGGAGGCAGGTCGCTTCTCTCCACCATTGATCTGAAATAAAACAAAATCTGAATTATAGAAGAATTAAGAAAATTCTGGGGTAAATCATATTGCTCTCCCTTGAGACTTACATAGATACACTCACCCGTACACATCACACAGACACAGATATTTCTAAGGGACATTTGATTTTGTAGTTGTTGCTGGTTTTCAAGTAAAACTTCATATTTCATGATATTTTCATATGCATCTTTTTCTAGTCTAATCTATACAGCTTTAAAATAATTTTATTGCTTCTCTCTATAATACTATACTGTTAGATATTATACCTTAACTCCCTCAACTTTTCCTTTCTCTCATTCAGGAAGCTGAATGATGAGCAGCGTCGTGACTACGACAGCAGCAGTTTCCTCGTGTAGTAACCCTGTTGTATGAACAACCTAACCTGTTTTCTTTGGGGAGTTTATCCTTTTCCCCCTAATTAAGATTTTTAAACAATAGTGAGCAACATGTCCAATGAATCAAGTTGAATGACTTTTGGTGTTGCACTTAGGTCTATGAAATGCTGCTGGGAAGGCCTAGCAATACTCATGGCATGGAGAATGGCATAATCTAGACCCTAGATCAGTGTTGTCCAACAGAGCTTTCTGCAATGGGGGTGAAGTTCTAAGATCTGCACTATTCAATATGGTAGCCACTAGCTACACATAACTAATGAGCATATGAAATGCAGCTGGCAGGAATAAGAAACAAATTTTAAATTTTATATAATTTTAATGGCTTTAAATTTAAATAGCTACATGTGGCTAGTGGCTACTATATTGGAGAATGCATCTCTGGAAACTACATTCTCAAATCTAGACATTTCTGGAACAGCTTTAATACTCAGCTTAAGGATAGATTCCATTTTCTCCCATTGTCCTTGAGTATGAATATTTGGATAATCTGAATTGTTATTCTGATGCAAGGCACAAAAAAACCCCATAATGTATTTGAGATATCTGCATGTAAACTTTGATACTAATTATATGTGATGTCTCTTTATCCACCTTTATAGAATGAGAGATTTGGGCTATGATTTCTTTCTAGTTCTAAAATTATATGAATCTACATGAGTATCAAGCAGTGTCTCTGAAGGAATCCTTACCAGCACAAAGGCCCATGTGCACTGTCTCCTGACGAAGTCACCATTATCAGGGAGGTTCTGCACCCTCACTTTCTATTGTTGTGATTGTTGTTGCTTTTTTCTTCTTGGTAAACAATGTAATATGTGTCTTACTCAGATAAATTGCCAGGCAGGGTAATTTGTGTAAAATAACTGCCACCATTGGAGAGGAAGCATGATCTCCTGAGACGCCAGGGGATGTAACATCAGAGGATCCACAGTCATGTCCTCCTTTACTATTTTTAGCTGTGAAATCTTGGCACGTTACATAATTTCTCTGGACCTCCATTTCCTCTACCGCAAACCAGTTGCGGTGCCATTTTGTGACTTAAATATGTTTAAAACTTTAAAAAGATATTCAGATGTTAATTATGACGTGGGGTAACTTTTTACTGAATGAATGGAAAGAAATGACCTTAATACTAATTTGTGATGCCATTTGGTCATGGTTTAAAAGATATGCACTGGGAACCAAACAGAGACAGGAAAAAAACTAAGTGAATTATTTGTCTTTGTCTTTAGTGAGAAAGTTATTTAAAAGATTATCATTTTGAAACTGTCTACTGAAGCAGATCGAATACCTCCAGGGGGACAGGATGCTCTGAACCGAGCTGACAAGGTAACGCAGGTTAACACTAGAAGATAACTTCCCCAGGATGGGTTTGAGGTGATCCTGTGAAATGACTGGTCCTCAGGTAAATCTGTCAAAGGACAAGGATGCTGCGACTGGACTGTTGATACTGGGCAAACTGGTGTAATGGCTCTAAACTAAACATGTAGGCAAATACGACCTATTCATTCTCAATAGTTGAATGTTAGAATCATCTGGGAAACTTTTAAATAATATCCTGATGTCCAGCTTTAGCTCTACATGGATTAAATCAAAAAGCCTAGGAGCAGGAGATGCTGGCCTCAGTCACCCTTAACTCTACTCCTTCAACTGCCCTTTAAATACTTCAGAGACGCAACAAACATACAAGTGAACTTTCTCTTTGCCCCAAGCCTATATAGAGCCACGTCTTTCTTCTTTTCACGGCCAGACTGCTCCACGTGGTCGTGCTGGCTGCAGGCAGCTTTGGCAGCTCACTGTGCCTTCCCGTTGCTTAGCTCTCCGTAAGGTCACCAAGGACCACACTGATAAATCCAGCGGACTTTTGACTCTTCCCCGACTTGATTTCTAGCTGTGAGTGCCCTGTCTCTTCCAAGGGTCCATGACATCACAGTCTCTGGGTTTTATGCCTATCTCACTGTCCTCACTCTTTCCAGAATCACTTTTAGGCCCATCCTCCTCCACCTGGTCATTAAGTAGTGGTGATCCTGAGGTTTTTTTGTGCTGTAGACAATCTCTTAAGACGCAGGGTTTCCATTACCATTTGTGGGTGCATGAGTGTCAAATTCATTTCTTCTGAATTGTGAATGCAGAGAAACAATTGCTATGACATTTTTATCTTCTAAACATAACTATTCCTATATTCAAAATAATAAAATATCAAGAAGAAAAACGAAAAGGATTCAAGAAAGACCACAATGAAAAATATTAAAAGAGAAGGGATCATGACACCGGAGGTGATATTGCATCAAGGATTGGGAATATTTAGACGAAGGGAACAAACTGTAGGGAAATTAATGCTTATCCATGTGGAATATTTATCTGGACTCCTTTTAAATTTTAATTGAAAAATTAGTGATCTAGCACGTTGAAATCTCCATAATTGCAGATTACATCAATCTCTGTAGAAAGTAATCAAATGTCAGTTGTAGAGATAAATTTCCCATGATTCACTGAAAATGTTTTTATTAAAAGATTTCCCCAAATAGTTTAAATACTTCCCCTATTCCATTGTCCAAAATTGTGTTTGAACTGCTGATATTTATGCTTCCTTTCTTTTTAAATTGGTATTTAGACAACATGGTGCACATTTCAGATCTACTGGAAATGTGATACCTTGTGATGACAGGAAGGACAGTTATCCCCCTACTGGATAACATGGCTCTACTTTCTAGGGATTCTCTGTGGAAGCAGAAGAACCTGTTACTGCCAGTGAGAAGCTCTAAGTACCAAGCGTATGAAAATCACAAATTACTGTTTTGAGGTAACGTATAGCAACCCTGTAGGAATCTCTAAGCAACTCCACGCAGCCAATCAATTGGTTGGTTTCCTGGAGACCTGCCCTATTTCCTGGCTTCTCCTGTAGGATTAGTCAGATGGAATCTTCTCCTTTAGTAGAAACAAGCATTTTATGATTTCTGCCTCCATGTTTTCAAGGCGCAGGAGACATTATTTATGCATCATGGAGTGTCGCCCGGAGGCTTCACCTGTATGTGTACCTGAGAGGCACGAAGCTGTGGAGCTGGGGTGTCGTCCCCCATGATGGCCAGACGATCAGCCAGTCTCCTAACATTACATCAGCTTTGTCTTTGTGATGCCTGAAAGTGAGAGCATTTTGATACCTTGTCCTTTTAAATACTCATGGTTCACCTCAGTTTGAATTATCTGTCATGCAAAAAAACTGGCATCTGAGTGGACCAATCTACAGAGTACACATAAAATATTCATTGCTCAAGATTCACTGCCTGTCCTTCGGTAATTAAACTAGATCACTAAAACTATATTTTTGGATCATAACATTCTGACCAGTTATAAAACTGCCCTCATAGAACAGAACTATGGTTTAAGATAATGCTCTTTCACCAAAAGCTGATATTAGAGGAAAAACGAAGATAAAAATTATGTATGAAAGATTTTTTTAAAATAAAATGTGCTTGAAGGGAATCACTGTTATCTTGTTCAGTGTTCCTTGTATAAAGGCTCACTGGGTCTGCACAATGTCTTTGCTTTTAGGAGGCAATACAACAGGGTACAAATTCCCTGTTGTGGTTTGATGTCTAATGCACCCACGCACATGGGCAGCGCTGTGTGAAGTGAAAGCTGTCTGCCACGTGAACACTGGGCATTACCTCCTGATGTGTGGGGGTCATATTTTTTCTTTTGCATTTTGCTTGTGTTTGGGAAGGTACAGAAGTGAGCTGCTATTTTAGAGTCTGTATAATGAACTGGAAATTTGTCAGGCCTACTTTCTAGCAGTTGTTTCACCACATATTTGAAAACCACATGATCATTTCTCATATATAAAGCCTCCCTACAGAAAGAAATGTTGCTATAATTTGGATCCACTTACATTCCAGGAATGGATTACATTTTGAAAGACACCTGGCATTTCTGACCATCAGCTGTTTGGAATGAACACAATGATGAGAAATACGACTGTGGTGAGGAAACCAGCTAACTGGATTTCTAATACGTCCCTGGACCTTAATTTTCAGTATTGTCTGGACCGTGAATTCTCACTTAGACGGGTGAAAGCTTATCATTTTATGTCCTAATTTTCTAAAAGACCCTGACTTCTTCAGTCTAGAGCATCACTATCTCATGGAATTTTCTGGAAAGATGGAAATGTCCTCTGCACTGTCTGAGAAAGTAGCCACTAGCCACATGTGGCTATGGAGTATGCTGGGCTAGAGCAACTGAGGAACTGAATTTTTTATTCATTTAATTTTAATTAGATTTAAATGTACACAGTCATATAGGACTCGTGGGTACTATACAGGACTGCACAGCACTGTGTACTGGACATTGCTTTAGAGTATAGCATTTCTAGAGTCACTAGGGTTCTAAGACTGAAGAGTTAAATTTAATTCCAACGTCACAATCTTTGCAATACAGAAGGAACTGTGAAATGCAAAAATATAAAGTCTCCATGATGATGAGCACATTGAGAGTAAGGACAAGGTCCTGTTAAGCTTTCCATCCTCACAGCATCAGTACGGAGTCTTACGTGCAGTGGGTCACCACACATTTCCACCCCTGTATTCTTTGGCCGTGGGCAAAGGCTTAGAATGACAAGGAAAAGGACATTTGAAACACATATAAAAGTTGTATGAAAATCATAGCAACTAAGAACATGTCTGGGTTGAGGCCCTAACTGTAATCCTGATTACCCACAGACTTACTTCATATTTGGTTAAAGCACTCGTGAATAACCAAATACACACACAAACACACAAAGATACTACTCTCACATAAGCTTTACTCAGATACACGTGCTTCGTGTAACCTACTTGTAGACATAGATTTATTTCCCAGATCCGTAGGGGTGTCCTCATGCTGTTGGTAACCCACCTCCTGGCATGTCTTATTGCTTAATTATAGTGATGTATTTCACTTATTTATCACAAGAAAACAATAATTTTCACTTTAAAAAAGCAACGTGCTAATGGTGTTACTTAGGTAACACTTCTTAAGAATACAGAGTACAGGAGTTAAGACTCTCAAGGAAGGAGAATCATTGATATTGAAATGTCCCTGGAGAAGTTAGAAACATCTATAAGCATATTTAAAATAAACTGCCGTGGTCCCAAAGCCTTTAATAGAGCTGGGATAGCTGTTTAATGCACACTATCTTGCAGTAATCGCTGTAGTTTAAAATAGATTTTAATCAAGCACCATCTGCATAATAGGCTGAACAAACAACATAGAACTCCACTTATAACTCTTATCATATAAAGTAAATATTATAAAATCTTCACCATGGAAGCAGGGCATATCACAACACTTTTTGTGATGGTACTGTTTCTGTAAGTGAAAAATCCTGCTACTTAAATTTATTCTCTTTTCTTTCTAAACTATGCCATCTAAAATCCCCTTATGAGAATAAATTCAAATAAGCATGGAAAGTAAGTCATCTAGTTACTGTGAAATCAGCAAGGCTGTAATAGCTCTTTCATTTTAAAATTGGGTTTATTATTATCATTAATAATAACAGTACATTCAATGACTCAAAACATCAATTATAGAAAACCATATATAAAATGTTATACTCTTGAGATGATTCACAAGTGCAGGGCATTATATTGGTGTCACAGCTTGTAAAACAAATTCATTTTTAAGGATCCTTGATTCTGCCAAAGATGACTGAGTTTTGTTTTAGGATGAGTTTAGGAAAAACACTCAGTGGCCTTATTATATAAGGTAAGAAATTTGGGCTACTGTCCAGAAAAATCACTTTAAAGTGAAGAAAAGATTTGATTGTAATTATACACACCTGTTAGTTATGTTAATCAATTTTGTTAGATTCATTTGGTCTTCTTAAAATTTGCCTGTCTAGGGTAATATGTTTACTTTTGATTATTTTAGATTGAGGGTTTCTCCTGCCTTACAGAGAACGCACAAGCTATCGATATAGGGTCCCAGTGAATAAAATGCCAGGTGCCTGTGTAGCCTCACTTGAATTTTATTCCATGACTTGATCAAGTATGCTCAATTATCTAGCGTATGAATCATCTAAGAACATATATACCTTGAAAATACTATATCCTAGTATAATTTAATTACTTACATGGAGGTTAGGAAACTTTATTTGGAATTGGGTACTAATTGGCTGCTTGACTGAATTTTACTATTTTCCCCAGAACTACTTTGCTAATAAGCTCAGACTTAACCAATGGGATGCTTTATTTTGGATTAACTTGTACATATTAGCTGGGGTCTAAGAAATTCTTAAAAGTATCATGCATATTATATCATGTGAAGTGTTTAATAACTGTGTAATAAATACAGTTCAATGTGGAAAATACCAGACTTTCAAATCCCAGTTTTAAATATTTTGTCCTAATGCAAGACAGTGTGACTTGACATTTGGTTCAAACACTGCTTGATTTCACTTCATGTTAATAGAAACCTGTCTGCTTATCATTTTTACTTTATTCCAGGAATCCTCTGGCTTTTACTACAGTGGTAAACAAAAAGTGCTTTTTTAAAGGTTTATTTAATTGTTGCTCTAGTGACACCCCATTTTCTTTGAGGAAAAAACCCTTCTCCTTCTGTCCAGTATGGCAATGCACATGCATTGATGAACTAGCAAATTAGTAAGAAACTCTTAAAAGCAAAAAAGGTAAGTAAAAGCAGGAACTCAAAGTCAGCAGGGTACTGGAGCCAACTTTCATCTTGAAGACAGCTGCTGAACCTGGTGAAATTGAGTCAAAGTCACAGAAAATAGAATACAAAGCCCATGGCTGACCAAAAAAAGTGGGATGTTTAATGGGAGGGTTCCTATTAAAAGTCAGAAGAGAAAAGAATTAGACTGTCAGTGAAAGGTGAAATAAAGTGGTTTCCCTTGCACGTTCCCTCCTGAGACCTGCAAGGATGATTCTGAACGAGACGGAAAGAATATCTTTTGTGATAATTCACAAACAGAAGCCAGCATTTGTAAGGATTTATACCCTGAAGGTATACTACTCAAGTGATCTGACAAACTTTAAGACAAAAGTGGTTCTAGATTATAATGGTCCAAGATGCTTGGCAGAAGCAACATAAATCATCTTAGAGGAGCCCACTTTCAAACCAGGTCTAATAGAATTCTCATAAAGTTCTAACAGATATCAGCTCTTATTCCAAAAGCAGAAAAGCAAAATGAAATAAGCCATTAAAAATCAAGAGTCAGCAGCAACAATGAACAATAGAATCGGACCCCAAAAGGCTTCATGTACTAGAATTAGCTTGAAGAACAAAAGAAATTAAATCTATGGATAAAGGACAAGCAACCAAAGGAGAAAAAAAAAGTCCAAAAAGATTTGAGAAAGAACCAAACAAAACTAGAAATATAAAATAATTGAAATTAAAACCTCAATATATCAGCTTTAATTTCAGATTTGATATAGCTGAAAATTGAATTACAAACTGGGAAACTGATATAAGCAAATTAAGCAGAATGTAACACAGAGCAACAAGGAAACAGAAAATATGAAAGAAAAGAGTATTGGAGGACAGGAGGAGAAAGTCTAGCATTTATCTTAGAATTACAGAATGAGAAGAGAGCAAGAATAGGGTAGAGGAAATATCTGAAAAATTCTCAGACTGGTGAAAAACAGAAATATTTACATTTTGGATAAATTTAAAGAAACCCACATACTATACAATGATGCTGCAGGACACCAAAGGCAAGAGGAGATCTTAAAATTAGTGAGAAAATAGAGGCAGATTCCATTCACAGGGAGGATAGAGAGGCAGCAGAATTCTTAAAGTCAGGATTCAATGGAGTTACATATCACCTTCAAAATGATAATAAAGAATTACTGAATTTAAAGAACTTAAAATTCTTTTCCTAGTAGAAGTACTTTTTAAGGTAATCATGTTCCCAATAGATCCTCAAGAGAGAAAATTTTAAAGGCATAGGGAAAACAATGTTAGATGAAAAAATACATTTTAAATGTGAATAAATCTAAAGAAAAAAGGCTGTAAAAACAATAAAAATAGTATGTCATGGAGTTCATAAAATCACATTCAATTTAAATTTAAGATAAATGATAATGTAAATTACAATTAAGATAAACAACAGCAATAACTGCTCCAGTATAAACTGAAAGAGGGTGTCTGGAGTGATTTAAGAAGGGTAAAGATATTGATCAATGTTGGACTTTCATGCATTTGTGTGTCAGGAGTAGTTACTAACTAAAGAGAAAGATGATAAAATCGCCAATCTTAAAATGGGAAATTTTGGAATGAGAAAAGTAAGAACAATCTTAAGGAAGGTAAGAAAAAGAAACAGACATATGTGGGACAAATAGAAAGCAACATACTTAAATGGAGAAATAAACCCAAATATTTTAGTATTTATATGAATGTAAATGAAGTCAGTTTCATTTGAAAGTAAAAATTTAACTATATACGACTGACAAGAGACACATATAAAACTTAAGAATACTCTTAGCAGAGAAGCTAAAAGCGAAAGGATGGAAAAATATATACCGTGACTCTTAGACCATAATTTCCTTGAAGGGAAAACTGTGCTAAAAATACAGTGGTAATGCCAGATACTTTAAGTGTCTTTTAAAGTGTCTGTTGTATTACATGTACTGGATTACAGGCTTAAGACCACAAGCTACCCAAGTTTATATTTCTTTGATGTTTGACTTATGTCTAGTTTATGACTTCAGGCTGTCAACACAGCTATATAGCAATCAGAACCACGGGGGGTGTTTATAAGGTGATAATTTATTTTACTGATGTATTTACAATATTTCTCTCTGTCAAAGTTATTTCATTTAATTGTTCAATTAGATAACCTGGAATTAATATGCAATTTCTTAAGAGAGCATAAAGTGCTAAGAGGGAAGGTTTAAAGGCTTCTTTTTCAGGTGTGAGAGTTAATATTCTTTTTTTAGTTTTCTTGTTAGAAATGATTTAAATGATCCTTTTGACTTAACACCACTTCACATTTAACTGGAGCTGCTGCAGTACAACATTCCACATAAATCCTGCTCATACATAAAGGAAAATTCTGGTTTAACCATTAGCTGTGATGAAGAATGTTTGAGCATTTTCATCGCAGGAATTTTTTTTAGCCATTTAATAAATGTAAGTTGAATAAACGGGCAGGAGAATTTTGAATTGGAGAGAAGGTGAAGGACAGTGTGTGGAGTTGGAAAGGGAGGATGGATTTTGAGATGGAAAATGCACTTAAACTAAACATGAATTTGAAAATATTTGTGTAGACAAAAAGTCATTTTAATGAGGGCATTCTTGGGAAACCCACCCCTAAGCCTTCACACATAGCTTATTCAAGAATATATCACTACAGAATATAAATTCCACTACAAAATGCTTACATAATCATTAATAATGAGCTATAAATTACTTTGAGATATGGATGTTAAGTGATTGGGTAGGATACTCACTAGCAAAATTTCACACCAGCCTGGAAACTGATAACATACAAATTCATACCTCAGCAAAATGATACGATATGGACCTTATATGTCAACAGAAAATGGCAGAATCTGTCAATATTAATTCTATGAATTTCTGGTTTCTACTCAGTCTGCTACTCATATAAGTTGAAGACTGTGGAAAATGCTATTGTAAGTAAGAATAATCCTGCATAAAATTTACTGTCAGAGGATGCTAATTTTGCATTAATTTCCTAAAATGTCAGCAGTGAACACTGGTAAAGATAAAATCCAGATGCACAAATTGATCTTTACTATGAGTAGAACACTAATTTTTTTCACCTTGCAATATAGTACATATCATCTATGTTTAGAAATTTAACTTGAATTATCCATGCATGATCTGATATCTAAATCATTGGCCACAAACAGATTCTTGTTCACATTTAGATCCAGGTACTCACTGATTGGAGATACCATAAGAATAATATATATCTTCTTTTTTTTTTTTCCAGTGACAGATTTTTTTTTATATTTAAAAACAAAATCAACCTCCCCCCAAAGAACCCCCCAACAAACAAAAAATCAGATTAAATAAAATTTACAGTGAATATACCCAGCAAACATCTGTATGTGCAATTAAATACTGTGTCTGTTACTGCGGCACAAACCTCAAACAAACAATATACAAGTGTTCTGGGGGTGGAGGGAGGCCCAGGTTTTAACTCTGTGGAGTTTGGGGAGACGAGATGGGGTGAGAGAAAGGGGAAATCAATTTTGTTTTTCTTAATTCTGTCCATATAAATATATTCATAAAGACCAAAAAGAAAAGGGATCTTGGGATGGTAATGAAATAGAACAGCGGAGTGTGGGACCCTCCCAATTCTACCTGACCAAAAAATATGAAAGAATTAATTTCATGGTGAGAGAAGAGATAAAAAATGATAGAAGAGTATGGAAAAGAGAGGGAAGCAGACGTGGGGCCAACCAGGGAAGAAGAGGGACCCTTGGCAGGGGAGTGAGGAAGAGTCCAGTGCCAGTGTGTCTGTCTGTCTCTGTTTCCTTAACAGACACCTTCATCCTTACTGTCTTAGGCTCCAGTTTAGTGTCTGTCTGTGGACCTTACCTTACTTTCTGCTTCTGTCTGTGGTCTAACAGGCCCCCTTGACCCCTCCACCCTGCCCCCACCCTTGCCATGCTGGTCCCTTCTCTTCCTCCATTTACTGGGAGCTGGCTCGCTCCAGGATCCTCAGGTTACAGTTCTTTTTGGCCACTCGAAGTTTGAAGAAACTCACAGAGTTGTTGAGGCGAAGGGAGGCATTTTGGGCAGCCAGGGGTCTGGGGAACACAGCCACGATGGTGTACAAGGCAGCAAGGTCCGAGTGGCGGCCGTTCTCAGCAGTCCCACCATTGTCCCCCCCCACCCCCGGCAGGCAGCCCCTGAGCATCCTTGAGCCACCTGATCTTGGTGCCACACATAGCAAACTGAGTGAAGAGTTTGTCCGCCTCAGTACGGGTGATGCCCTCAGGGAGATCTGTCACCTCCAGCACCCGTCCCAGGACAACATCTGTTGTCCCCAGGTCAGTGGAGGCAGATTTTAGCGCTTGTCTCCTGCTCCGGTTTGCATGCTTCAGTCCACTCTGTCCCTGGTGCACCGTGTAAGCTGACTGGCCATGGAGCAAGAGAGGGCAGGTGGACAGATTGTACTGTAATGGCTGGCCCAAAAGGCAGTAGTGACCATCACCCGGTGCTGGACCCCCGGGCCGGGGGAACTGTGTGAGGACAAGAAGGGGACTGAGTCCTGTGCAGACGTTGCTGAGGCTGGTGACAGGAGACGGTGCTGGAGACTGAGTAGGAGGTGTGACAGGGCTGCTGCTCATCTGTGTGTTGGCCTGGGGGCTACTGTCAGGACTGTACAGGTCTCCAGGTTTCTGCCCCCGCTGGTCCATGCTGTAATATTTACAATGACTTCATTGGACCATGGATGGGTTCTGGAGGGGCTGGGGTCCATTAGGGACATTCAGCTGCATGACCACCACACCTGGTCCAGAAGGTGACACTCCTGAGTACTGCTGTGGCATCTGTGGTGGACTGCAGGGAGAGGGAGACTGAGGCGTCTGGTACTGCTCAGAGCCAGGAGGTTGCAGAAACCCCACAGAAGGGCTTGTACCGTTCTGCTGACTTGGTGGGATCATGCTGTAATACACGGGTATACCCCCTGCTGGGAGGCCCCCTTGCACAGATTGGCTCGCAGGGACCAGCATGGGTTGCTGGAAAGGCGGCTGGACCACGTTTTGCGAGTCATTACCCACCGGGACGTGGTAAGAAGGCAGTGGAGTGTACTGAACCACCAGGCCTTGCATCTGGCCCCCCATGCTGCTCCTCTGGTTGCTGAGCAGGCCCTGGGTCTGCGGCTGCGGGACCCCAGTCATGCCTGGGTAAGCCGCCTGCTGCTGGTTAGGCATCACAGGCTGTAAACCAGGCTGCTGGGATGGCTGAGGCAGCTGCTGACCACATTGGGGGCTGTAGGCCACCGGTTGAGAGAGAGGTCGATATTGCTGGTTGGAGTTAGGATACTGTCCAGGGGGACAGTAAGAAACCTGGATCTGTTGAGGGGGCTGCATGTAGCCCTGGGGTGGCAGGACTTGCTATACATTTTCTTAAAAATTTATTTTGCCTTCTAAATGATCAGCCAAAGGTCAGGCTTTCATTAGCCCAATACATTATTTATGTAATATCAATTTGTCTCCTTCTTTTTTACTTTCCCTTACGAGAGGCCAGCTCACTGACAGGGAGAGAGCGTGAGGTAGAGGGGATCAGCATGCGTGCTCATAACTAGCTGTGCAACTGTTCTGAAATGTGCCTGGGATTTGTTTTCATCCGGGATGGTAGACAGCAGACATGGAAATGAATGACGTTTATACTCACACAGACCTGAAAAAAGGAGACCAGGCATGCCATGCAGGGTCTTCAGAAGGCAGAGACAAGAGGGGGCAGAGCGTGGCCCAGAGCCTTTGCTGGGGCTTTTGTGGGAAGCAAGGGGTGAGACAGCGTAGGTATGCTGAGTCAGCTCATGACTGGCGTGTTTGAAGAGTTTCAGCGGGCTCCAGCTCTAGAGGTGGTCCCTCATTGTCCATACCTAGCCCTGGGGGGAGATTTACTGGGGGTACTGGTGTTGTGTGTGAAAGTTTGGCAAAGGAGATGAGTGGGGTGCGGGCTCTGGCTGTGTTTATCAAAGATGTGCTCACAGGGGAGTCATTCACTATCTCTAGCAATTAACCACCCTGGTAGTGTTTCTAGGGTTAAGGCCCGAAATGCCAGAGCTTCAAGATTACTGAAAATAATAAAATACAGTCAATGTAGCAGCCTTGTCTTTGTCATCAGGCTAAATAAATCTATGTGTCACCATCTGGATTATTAAAACATTAGCATAGATAGCTATTGTGAAGTTAACCATGTAGATCAGAATCCTACGGTATTGCCTTTTGTTTTCCCAAAACAAAATTCTCACAAAATGAAAAGAAAACAAAGGGCTGACACAAGTGGCGATTCGTTAGTGACATTAAAAAAAAGAGGAGGAATATGAAGTACGTGCATGTAACTGCCTGTGTTTTTCACAGTAACTAGGCACAAGAGTCCTTCTCACTGGGACAAACTTGGAAGATGCCTGGCTGATAACCAAGGCAATAAAAAGATGATTTTGATGTTCTTGAGTGAGCGTGTCCTTGGTTATGGTGCAGCCATCTGCAAAGGCTGTCTTGAATACTTTAAAGAACTAACTACCTTTTGTAGCTAATTTTCCAAAATGAGGACAATTAAGACCCATCTTTTTATACAGATAACTTGAGGTGATGCAGACAGACAGACAGACAGTGCACCATAGTGGCCTGGGGTTAACAAAAGACAGGCAACGAAACACCCGGGATATGAGATGATTAGGGAGTCATCTAACATCTCTGGCCCGTCCCTTCTTCATCCTAAATATAAAATGTTTGGATCAGATGATCTCAAAAGTTTCCTCTAACCATAACACACACACACGGGACCATCATTATAACCCTGGGATGTTGCCTTCTTAAAATAAAGTGGTTAAATTGAAAAATATTTCTGAATGAGTGGTGAATAAATTAAGTTTGATTTTGGATATTGAGTCCTGTGAGATTATTCTCCCTTACTCACTATGCAGACCCTACACTGTGTGAGTGTAACTACTTTTACCTTAACAGATTTGCATTGAAAGGATGTTAGGAAATTGAAAATGCAATTGGACAAGTAGGTGATTTAATCCATTCAGTCCCCCACCAGTGTTTCTGATCTGGATGCTATAATTTGCATGCACCATAGATCAAGGAAAGCGCTAATAGTTTTTTTAGGCAGCAAGCATTTCCTATAGGTTCTAAAAGTAACCTAGTCATACCTTAGAGGTATCATCGCCTTCATCTTCATGCACTGAACTGGATGGTGAAGGAGTCGCAGACTTGCTTCCGGGAGGAGATGGTGAGTTGTGGGGGACGCTGCTGCCCCCCATGTTCAACCCAAGCTGAGCACTGAGCTGTGACTGGTTGATGGTGGTCAGCTGGCCGTGCTGCATCATTCCTGGCTGCTGCCTGAGGTCTGCAGGCTGGCCCCTGGGTCTCAGGGCTGCCATCTGAGGATGGGAGTTATACTGACTTCCTTCTGGGTTCCGTATATCTTGCATCTACAAAAAATGCATAGGAATAATTTTTCACAAAACTTGTTTCCGGAAAAATTTTAAAAAATTCCCTAGGCGCTAAAAATCCGTTAGGATGTCCTGCTAAACTATACACATTTCTACCCCCTCCCCAGAGTAGGATAATCCCACAGTATGCATCACTCTAAAGGTGCTGTTATGAAAGCGTAGAGTTTGAGAATTCAGTCAACATCACATTTCATTACTCATGACCTGGTTAATTATATTTACAGCCCTTCTTTACACTGCAATGAAATGCAAACGAGTATCGTTAACAGACATTTGTGGTGTAAGCTTCGAAATATTGATGCTTAATAGAATGTCAATATTATATAATTATTAGTGATTACAGAATTCACAGTAATTCATGAAACTCTATTTCTTTGATTCTCATCATTTAAAAAAGGTTTTGAAAGTCAAAAATACTACGGTTCTCAGTTTAATTCTCTATAGGCTAGTATTAGCCAAACGATCTACGAACATTCAACTCAAAACACTTACAGGCTGGTATTAACCAATTGATTAATTAACTATTGAAATGATTTGACTACACAGTCAGATTTGAAAGTAAAGCTCTAAAGTTGCAAGGTCACCATATTAATCCATTATGCTATTTGGGTCACTGCTTTTTAGCCTTAATGAGACTCACTCTTATAATTCAAGCAATGAATTTCGTCTCTGTAGGGATTAGAATTAAAAGCATTGGAGGATGAAGCTCTTAACGTATCTAGAGGTCAAATGTGTTGTATAAGAGGAGTGTGGTGGATTTCACTTAATGTTTCTCTGGGATTTTCAAACTTAAAATAATGGAGAATATTATGTGGTGCTTATAGAAGCAGCTCAGTTTTGTTCACTCTGAGGGGGATTGGGGAGTTCATGCAGGTAGGTTTATAAAACAAGAGAGAGAGAAAAGAAACAAATGGAAAAAAACAGGGCAGTGAAGAGATATACGTTGTTACATTTGGAAACGGAAAAAATAAAATTAATAATGTTACCTTTCTCTATTGCATTAAAAAAAAAAAAAAACCCACATTGTGTCAGAATGCCTAGTAATTACCCATCTGCAAATGTTACCATGACATGGAAATAATAAAAAGGTCAATTAAGTAACTTAGTCATACGATTTTTTTTCTTTTGGTAATAAAATCATTTTCTACCAACGCTCTCTATAGTCATTTTACCAATGTAGTTAGACCTGTCTGAGACTGGACTTGTGACTGAAGAGGTGTCTGCCTGTGTTCTCTGTATTAGGTTTACTGTCTCCACCATAAGGCTTCTTATTAGTCAATATACCCCTTTTGACCTTTCCAACTCTTGCTAGTACCTCATCTTCAGACTCAGTTCTAGCTATCCTAGACTCTGGTTCTCCTAGGTGAAGGGTTAGGCTGGCTCTATGGTTTTGACACATTGCTTTCCTCATTCAAATCAACCTTTTTCCCATAATTTAAACCATGTTCCTCCATTCCTTCAAAAGCAGCTCATAGTTCTCTTTTTGATCAAGCCCCTTATTAAGTAGGCATTAATATTCAGCGATAAATGTTCATGCTGCAGAGACCCTGGTGACACACTCTCAGTCTACATAGAGGAGGTGACTGAGGGGCTTTGAATGTCTGCGGAATAAATATATAAATAAATGAATAAAACCCAGAGATCTTAAAAGACTTCCCAAAACCACAGAGTTGGAGTTAAAACCTACATCTCTTAATTTTGGTCTTTGAAACTTCCTACTGTATTAAGCAGCTGATCCAGTATTTTACATATCCCAAAGGGAGAGTTATAGTTAAGTAAAGATAATCAAAAACACTGTGCAATACTGCATACCCAAATCTATGGTTTTTATCTAGTCCATTCATGTTGCCTCCACTCACATTTACTAAAATAGTTTTTGTTCCTGCTTAACTGTTCATGTAACTTCTATAATCTGATCTTCCCTATGAAATAACACTTACCTTTCACAGCTGTCCACAAAGTTGTGCCACTGACTCCACGGACTCTCTTTTCATGCCCATACTCTAAGGTCCTGAGGTCCTATTGTGTTTTTCCTTAGACCATCAGCATGTGGAACTGGTCTCTCATTGTGGGTACAGAGTAGCGTGTGCCCATAAAGGGTACTGTCCCATACAGGGAAGCTCCCTCTCCCAACTCTAAACCAAATAAAGCACTGACATGCATATTCAAACATAACTGTTTGTAGAAGGATGCATTTTTTGAGCCCTGTAAATTAAAAATGTTTACTAACAAAATCATACTTTAAATTATCTTTCCAAAAGTATGTAACTAATTGATATCTTTATTTCTCTGTCACATAAATCCTAAGTTACAAGCATGAACAGTTTGTAACCAATTTAGAGCCCAATTCTTCTCACTCTTTCAGAAATACTGTGGTTTTCACATGACACTGCAGAAGATGATCTCTAAATTGACTTACACACAGTTTCCAGATTTATGACTACAAATTTCACTTCATAGTACCTATCCCTTCCACCATTTTGTAATCTTTTTTTTACTGTTTTCTTATGCTAATTAGTGCTGTGGGTAGATCTCTGAGTACTAAAATTGTATTTCCACCTTTGTAATATTGGTAGAAGGAGGTGGGCACAGCAAAAGGGGTAAGAAATCAATCTGGGTAGGCACCATGAAGTACTCAACAGTTACCACTTTTTCAACAGACTCATCATTAGTTCAAAATATCGTGTGACCAGTGGTGTTAGGCCAGGCAGACAGCAGCTTTAACACCGTATCGAAGAACAATTTTCCTGTGTGGAGGGTGGCAAGCACAAATTAGAGAGCACGCTCATCTGTTTAGCCCTCAGATGTACTTAGAAATAGATCTAACACCCTTGGTGACATTTCTGAATTAGGAGGAGATTTTCCATTTCATCTTGTTTTCATAGGAATCAGTTCAGTACTCATCACTGCCTAATGTATAATATGGGGAGAGTTAAACTGGAGGGAGTCTGATTACTGAACACTAAGAATACTTAGTCAGCTCATGGAGGTAAGCAAATGTTTTGATCACTGGTTTCCTTCTAGAAAGATAGTGACTAACTATAGGTCTTAATATGAAATATGAAACTTCAACTTGCAAAATACCATTTCCTGTTACTCTCCAGTATTTTCAATTTATCGTGATTAATTCACTTAAGTCGTGCTTAATCTCAACTGCTATTCTTATTCCTCTCAGCTCCTGCATTGACTTCTCTTTTTCTTACAACTTTCCACCCCTAAATGATTCCCTAACATTCTGCTTCTGAGTCACATGTCTTCCATCCAGCTGAGACGCATCATGATTCTGTTAACGGGGAATGTTCTAAATGAAAACGTACAATTCCGGCCCAAATTCTGGGTCTAACTCTGCTAGACGTACTACTTGGACATCCCCTCTGCTGGAAAACTGAACAAAGTTTTCTTTCTTAAAACTGGTTTGGACTGTGTGTCCAATTTCTCTCGCTGACACCTTCATCCTCCCTGTCACCTCTACTCAAAATGTTCTAGTAATTTTTGGTTCATTCCTTTTCTATCGAACTCTTGTGAGTTGCACTGAGACTGCTCTAAAATACCCCTTCCATCTGCCTTTCCTCTCACTCCCACACCATTCACCTATTTCAGGCCTTCATTACCTCTCCACTTGCAATAGCTACTTAACTAGAAAGAATGTCTTCACATCCACCCCAAAGAGTACTGTAAACTTAACCTTCCTGAGCCAGACTCAAAAACTTCCCAATGATATATGCCTACCAAACTGAATCCAAACTCTTCAGCAGACCATTCAAGATTCCAAACAAACTTTCCTCCTAAGTGTCCTTCACACACTTGATGGTTCAACTAAACCTAACTAATTGCTTTTCTTGGCCTCCCTCTCTCTCGAACACATGCCTTTCTCTATGCTGCTCTTTCAGCATTCACTTTCGGAGCATTTGAAAATTTTGAAAAACAGTTAAAAAATACTTTGCTCAGTGATTTGCAGTTTGCACATAACTTGTCTACTGGGCCTTGTAACTCCCCTTTGAGGCAGCTCTATAGAAATGGCTGTTTTGCACTCATTTACTGAGAATGGTAGAGGTTAAATGGTCTCAGATCTCTCTACCAACAAAGATTAAAATAGAAATATGTTTACTTTATATATTTGTGTTCTTTTCACACTTCCACGATGCCATTACCATATTCACATATCCAAACCCTGAATATATTTTAAAGTCAAGTTCAAAAGTCAGCTCATCTACAAAGCTTTAAGAACCTTCCTATTTGGGATTGCCAAAGCATTCTGTTTGTACTTCCTTTGTGGGACACTACTTTTAAATTTCTTAAACATGCATGTAATCCTAGACAGTAATCTTGATTTGTACATGACTAATGCAGTTTTCAATCCTTCCTGAGATCTTTTAATTAAATTAGGTATTCCAAGTATTCCAAAAATTCTTGCCTAGTCAGTATATAAATGAAGAAATAAAAATTACAAGTATAAACTGACTTTAGCCAGTTTGATAATCTTTATTTTTTCCTGTGAACTTCATCTAGCATTAGTCCCAAGAGGAAAAGAAAATATGAATAATGTCTGTTTCCATTCGTGGCAGAAACCTCAAGCTGTACCCTCTGACACTCACTTTTGTCCACAGGGACAGGCCTCCGGTATTTAGCTGTCTAGCCAAAAAGCTGGCTAACAGAGGGCACGTCCTCCTTCCTTTGCAGCTTTGTGAGGCCATATGACCATGTTTTGGCTACTGAAATATAAATGAAAGTGTTGGGTGGTACTTCCAAGAAATCTCCTTGAAGGAAGGGTTCACCTTCCTTTGTTCTTTTCTGCTGGCAAAAAATGTGCGTGTGATGATTAGAACTCAGGAAAAGGTCTAGGACTAAGATGCAACACCCTTAGGATGTTGGAGGCACAGGAAAGAAGCTTGTCTGAGTATCATGAAGATACCAGACCCTGGACAATCTACTTACTGTGGGAGTATTTAATGTGGGAGGGAGGTAAATGTCAATCTTTTTTCAGTCATTTTGAGTTTCTTGTTACACGCAGCAGAACTAATCTTGACTGATATACCCTAATAGATTACAAACTCAAAATAGCAGGGATTAAAATCTACTTTGTTTACCACTGTAGCCCTAGTATCTAGCACAGACCTTGGCACGTAGTAGACACTCCACACATATTTCTTGAGTTCCACTGAACAGATGCTCAGGTACACTTAGGACTGATGA
Organism: Hippopotamus amphibius kiboko; assembly: GCF_030028045.1. Lineage (NCBI taxonomy): Eukaryota > Metazoa > Chordata > Mammalia > Artiodactyla > Hippopotamidae > Hippopotamus > Hippopotamus amphibius. The sequence goes on along the minus strand of NC_080190.1, from coordinate 123,980,579 downwards.
CTCTGGCTTCACATAAATAATATTACAAATCCTTGATCTTCTGGCAACTACATTTGCTACATTCTCAGGACTCAAATATCTGAAGGTACTTTCTAACCTGTGTGTGAATTTCTCATTTTGTTTATTTCAAGCCCAGTAAACTTCGTTTTTTCTTGGCTAAAAGTCCTGCATGTCATTGGCATTTTAATTTTGAATGGCTCAATATTTATCACCCCATTGGGGAAACTCAATCCATTGAAAATGGATGCTATATTTTACTTTTTTGAAAACCGGAACTGTTTCCTTAAATTTTACAGATTGTTGTTGAGGACTAATATTGTTCTTTAATTAAGAACAATCTAAAAAATGTCAAAGTAATGGAGGAGGATTATGATGATGAAGAGATTTCCATTGAGTTCCTTTAAAACCTTTTTCCAATTAATGGAAAGCAAAAGCTCAGTTAAAATCAATCAGGAAACCAAAGCAGATATCATGTATTCTCCCTCATGACCTGCCTTGAAATCCATGGCTTGATGCTAATACCACGTTCCTTTCTCCCCTGAAGCACACCTAAGAGCGCTGGCTGAAGATACAGGCGAGTGGGAAACTTCAGGCACGCTATTTGGTACATATTTCAACACGTGTTTGCAAGCTATTTTTCTTGGATTCTCTTTGAAAAGGAAAAGAAAAAAATACCGAAGTTGTTTATCTCAGATTATCATTTAAAATAATGAGTAACATTTTGGTATAGCTAATACTAAAAAAAACCAACAACAAAACCTGTTGTGTCAGTGACTAAAGGGCGTTAAAATCGCACACTCGAATGGCACCAGAACACATGAAGGCCTGCGTTTCAGTATTTAAAACTGTGTGTGTTTCACAGTCCTTCAAAGTCTGTTCTCTTCTTTCAGATATCAGCATCCTTCCCAGTCCAACATGCGAGCCTTGAAAGCTATCATTATCGCTGCCTCTAGCAGACAATCCATATCAAAACAGTTGTACACATAAAGCTCTAACGACGTCTTGGCTTTCTCTGCTCTGATCCAGCTGTCTGAGTGAACAGCAGTTGGTGAACAGAGCCTGGAACATGGGGAGCCCTGAGGCCTTATTTGCTAATGCGGCTCCACCAGCTGCTGCTTTCTGTGGGCTTTGCAGGCGAGGCCTGGAAGTTTGCCAGATGCAGCAGGAACAAGAGAACGTGAGGAATCTCTGAAGCCCTTCCGTTTACCCCTGTCTGTCAGCATTTGACACCCTTTGCTGTTGAGTGCTTTTCCCAGGGCTATGAGGAGACCCCGCTGGCTTAGCCTGTGCCAAGTGCTTACTCTCGGTCCCTTTTATATACACTATCAAACGCACACCGTCCTCAGCATCTAAAGAAAAACTTCTGAGCCTTGCTCTTGGTACTCCATCCAGGCTTGCATGATTAATCAGTCCAGGAAGGCTAAGCACTTTCATTTTTCTTAGGAATAATGCACTCTAAGAGGCTATGAAAAGAATGTAAATGTTGATATTATTTAAGTCCCCATTTTGATTACGTATTTTTGCCAGGGATTCAATTAATATGTAAATGTATACACCCGAACAAATGCATGGGTAAATGTAATAATCAAATTTTATTTATTATTTTCCTAAATGCACTTCCAAGAGGGAGCTAAATTATTTGTCGTCCAAACAAATTAAATCATTTCTATGTGATCTCCTTGTGTGATCTATTTATTATTCAAAAACGTGTATTTTAAATAAACTTTAACTTTTTTTGCTATTAGATTTCTGACTTTGAAGACTGATATTTAATGTCAGAAAGGGGAAATCTGAGAAACACATATGCATAGCACATGCTATATTTTTAAAAATTAGGAAAAATGCAGTTCGAAAGATTGAATATTTCTATGAAAATGTATTTTTATCCTCAATATTTGGTCAGAATAAGTTGATTTCAACTTGGAAGTTCCAATGGAATATTTGTAGTTTAGTTAGGATAGTTGTCATAAAACTAATTATAACAAGAAAGCAGGACCTCTGGAGCACAATTCATTAGCTGTTTGCCAAAAGGACAGGCATAGCACTCTTTAGAACCGCTATCCTTGGGGAAGACTAAAACCACCTCGGAAACCAACCGCTCATGTCCACCTGAATTTCCATAACACCTGACCATCCTCCTTCCTCAAACTGAGGTCTCTCCCTCTTCCATGAATTGGGACCCTTCAACGATGAGGAAAAGGTCATTGAAAGTTTTACACATCGTCGCTAAAATTTACACTGGCTCAAGAGCATTTAAAATTTTTAATTACATTTAAAAGTTTTAATTTAATTAACTTTGTATGTTCTCCCAGGGATGAATCAAAGATCAAATGTCGAAGACAGAAAGCCACAGAAGGAGGGGGGACCCCCAACCTCTGAATGTCCTCAGTGTCCTTGCCAGGTCCTGACCCTCCCTGACAGAACTTGACTTCTATGTCTGTTACGTCCCCTAAATTCAGACAGAAACATCTTAGTTGCCCTAGTGTATGCCTCTGGATTCACTTTTATAAACTGGAAAAGCAATTCTGCATCATTTTATCTGATTTCTTTTTCTTCCTTTTTCCAGATGGGAGGTAGTGTGTTACGGTGGAGGGAACACTACTCATGACATCATCAGACTAGCTCTGATCCTAATGAGTTGTCTACTTTTAATAACTTATCTGGCCCTCATTTTCCACCTCTGTAAAACTGGTAGATAACAGTTTTCCAACAACAAATATTAACTGAGTGCTTACTCTAGAGGCACTGCTCTAGGTACCAGGTAAACAACAGTGAGCAGGCACACTGAAATTCCTCCTTTATGCAGCTCACTTTCCAGCAGGGGAAACAGACAATAGGATAAATAAGTGTTAGATGTAGTTTGTTTGAAAGTGGTAAGTATTTGGTTTTGTTTTTTTTTTAAGTATTTATATATTTATTTGGCTGCGCCGGGTCTTAGTTGTGGCGTGAAGACTCTAAGTTGCGGCATGCAGGATTCTAGTTCCCTGACCAGGGATTGAATCCAGGCCCCCTGCATTGGGAGCACTGAGTCTTTTTTTTTTTTTTTTAAAGAACTTTTATTGAGATACAGTTAACAAACAATAAACAGCATATATTTAGAGGGTACAATTTGGTATCCCAATCTCCCAATTCATTCCCCCCCAACCCTCCCCGCTTTCCCCACTTGGTGTCCATATGTTTGTTCTCTACATCTGTGTCTCTATTTCCTCCTTGCAAACCAGTTGATTTGTACCATTTTTCTATAGTCCAAATATATGTGTTAATATATGATATTTGTTTTTCTCTTTCTGACTCACTTCACTCTGTATGACAGTCTCTAGGTCCATCCATGTCTCTACAAATATCCCAGTTTCATTGCTTTTTACAGCTGAGTAATATTCCATTGCATATATGTACCACATCTTTTGTATCCATTCATCTGTTGATGGACATTTAGGTTGCTTCCATGTCCTGGCTATTGTAAATAGTGCTGCAATGAACATTGGAGTGCATGTGTTTTTTGAATTATGGTGTTCTCTGGGTATACGCCTAGCAGTGGAATTGCTGGGTCATATGGTAACTCTATTTTTAGTTTTGCAAGGAACCTCCATACTGTTCTCCAGAGTGGCTGTATCAATTTCCATTCCCACCAACAGAGCAAGAGGGTCCCATTTTCTCCACACCCTCTTCAGCATTTACTGTTTGTAGATTTTCTGATGATGCCCATTCTAACCAGTGTGAGGCGGTGATGCCTCATTGTAGTTTTGATTTGCATTTCTCTAATAATGAGTGATGTTGAGCAGCTTTTCATGTGCCTCTTGGCCATCCGTATGTCTTCTTTGGAGAAATGCCTATTTAGGTCTTCTGTCCGTTTTTTGATTGGGTTGCTTGTTTTTTGATATTGAGCTGGATGAACTGTTTATATATTTTGGAGATTAATCCTCTGTCTGTTGATTTGTTTGCAAATATTTTCTCCCATTCTGAGGTTGTCTTTTCGTCTTGCTTATAGTTTCCTTTGCTGGGGAGCACTGAGTCTTAACCACTGGACCACCAGGGAAGTCCTGATAGTGGTAAGTTTTAAAGAGACCAATATGAGGGAAATGTGCTGACCTTAAATGCTTGCTCCAGAGTGCACTTGTGAGGATTAACTAGAATGAAAACTATGAAGGTGGTCTGCCAAATGTGAACTTATTTTATGGTTGATGCTCACATGCATTACCTTTTGTGGAAGAGGCTGCTGTTTATCTTTTGCTATCAACCTTGGGGTGCTTTCCCTGACTAGCTCTAGTTCATGGTGAGCCACTGACATGGTTGTGACCAAGCATTCTGGCAGCCCAAAGCTTGCATCTGTGGAGACCTTCCCTGGGATAAACTGGGCAGCTCATGTCACAGAGCACAGGGGTTCGCTGTGAGAAAGTAAATAGCCCAGATAAAGGTTGAACTTATAACCCAGATTTTACTAGCTCCCTGATCAAGGCTAATAGGCTAACTGGTAGAAACGCAGTTCAAAAAAATTTTAATGCATAAAAATGTATTGCAGTTCATAGTATACCATTCTTTCCCATCAACTCTGTACATACAATCTGTCCTTTGGATTACAATGATGGCCGGGAGGTTATGGGGTGGAGTGATGTCTTCTAACTACACAGTTGGAAAGATGTTTTTTAACTCAAATTGAGGCACTCCATTTTTGATTGCTTCATGCCAACACTGTCTCTTGCTGTTATTGTTAAGCTAGTAACATTTCAGTATTACCAAGCTTGACACTGCCTGAGGGAGCCCTTGAATGGGTTCCTCTGCCCAGCTCAAATAAGGGAGTCATGCAAATGTACAGCGGGTCAGCTTGACTCTTAGTTGACAAGGAGCATCTCTGTTAATTCCAATTAGAGGCAGGACATAAAGGCTCATGAACTGAAATTTCTGCCTTATTTAAAAGGGTTTGGGGGACCATCTGGTCCACCCTTTGGTTCCCCCAAACATCTGAATTAGCAGTTCTACACCCTTGTACACCTCTGGTAGTAGGAGTCTATGAATCTGCTAAGGGTCTACCTGTGATCAGAGTCACTGAAGCCCTTTATTTGTATAGATCCTGTCTTTCACATCTGCACTACAAAGTGTAGGCAGTGCTTTGTTGACGGGGTTATAATCTTATAGTAACGTGTATTCAAACATGCTAATGTCTGTTCACATTTCCTCTGCTTTGATGTTCTCAGAGAAGGGACTGAGTAACGTGCCTTATTTTCAGAACTCGTTCAAAGGATTGTGTGCACTGAAACAAAAAGAATGGATTGGAAGAATAGGTGATGAGAAAATTGGGAAATGTTATGAGACATGCCCTGTGGGAGTTGTGGTTTACCTATGACATAGGTATATATTTATAGCACCACAAGTCAGCTGAAATGGTTTTTTATACTATACTTAAACCTGAAAATTTAACTGAATTTCATACTTTCCACTGAAGTATTAATGGGATGCTAGTAAAAGTGGAGATGTCAAGTGGAATATTGACTTCCTAACATCAGTTCAGAAAATTGATATTTTGAGTTCATTTAGAGGCTCTTAAATCATTAGATACACATGACATTCCCTTAAAAGTACATCTCAAGAAGCGAAATTAAACCTTGTATTCTGCTTGGCCCAGATAGCTTCCCTGTGCAGAATATGTGTGTGCTCCCAACTTATGGGGGACTTGAAGAAAAGTACAATTTTAAATTAGTATGTTATTATGGAAATCTTCCAATAATCCTTCCTTTTAATAATATATTATAAAACATTAAAATAGCATGAAACCAAGATAGGAAAGGCTGGAAATCCTCTCCTATTGAGTATAATATTAATAACTTGGTAAAATCAGTCTAGGAAAATTACAATGTCTTTTAGTTTCTTTAAAGTGCCTGACTTGGTAAGTGACCTTAAGCTCCTTTAAAACAATTAAAAGATTCAAATATTTGTCTGCCAAAATTTTATAGCATGTTAGATAACAGGATGAATGTAGTACATACAGTCTCTATATTTCTGGGTATACCTAATTTAGTTAATATTAACAGTACTCACTCATTTATGCTTTTATACACTTTGAGTCATATAAGGTCAAGGTCTCAAAACTAATCATAAAACTACTGACTGCTATTCATGCTAATATAATAACCCTTTCTTTAAAACAACTGCCAATAAATTTCATTATAAAAAGTTATTAAAAGGGTTAAAAACCTATTAAATGTCAAAGAATTTGCCTGACTCAAACGTCTAATAAAGAAAGAGAATAGGCTTTCTTTCTGAATTATTTAAATCTTTACTAACTGTGCATTGAACCATGAAATTAGAAAAGTGTTATTAGAAGTGTTCTGTGGTTTTTATAAAAGTTGGAGCCCCGAATGTATCAAGCTATAGTCTTTAACTAGACTAGTTAAAGCAGTAAGTTTTTAATCCCAAATACATGGCTTCTACTGATATAAAGGTCATAATTAAAACTCTATCCTGTAACTTGGTGATAATAAAGTTATTATTACAGAAGCACACATGTTCATTTAAAATATATGAGCTACATGTTCCAATTTTAATTTGGTCAAATATCTTCAGTTTTTTTGATCTTTCAGTGTCCACTAACATAGACTCACTTAGCCAATAATTAGGTTTGAATGGTGGCTAATTTTAAAGCACTAAAGTTAAGAATTTGAATTATCTATCATTCACAGGTTTAACATCTACCAAATATATGGTGAAACTAGACTAATTATGATCTAAAGAGTTAAAAAAATCACAATTCTGCATGATTATAACCCTGTGTGATGATGGCATAAAATAAATTTGGGTATCCATTATTGAAAAAAAAGCAAATACACCTTTCATAGTTCGAATCTATTTCTCTGGGAAACTACACTTAGCACAACTGATTTGAACTGGTCTATATCTAACAAACAGGTAACTGTCCACACATCAGTCTCTTCAATTGCTCAGTGCCAGACTTTGGTAACTGTGGTCTTAAGTTCTCTTATTAATAATATCTGATACTTTTTGGTCCCACCTTGTATACCAAGCACAGTGCTAAGAAATTGATAAGCACTGCCCTGTTTAATCCTCACAATAACCAGGTGAGACTGTCGCACCCATGAAGGACCAAAGAGGGGATTCCTCAGTTATGCAGTAAGTGGATCAGCTGGAATTGGTCTCAGGTTGCCTAACTGCAAAGCCTACATGACCCTGTGTCTGATCTGATGTTTTTAGGCGTCCTTTTAACAAAAGATGGTTGAAAGAGCTTACTGGGGCTAGAACCTTGAATGACTGAATTTAATGCACAGATTTCTTGGGTAGGAAATTCAATTCAAAATATTTTCCTACACATTTACGCTGGGCCTGGTACTATTAGAGGCCTTCAGGGAAATAAAGACAGATATACTGTCCCTCTGCTTGAAGAGCTCCCACCATAGGGAGATATACTATAATACAAGTCAGAGGGGATTACTTCCTGTAAGCGAAAGTGCTCTACTGTAGAATCACAGGGGAACGAGTGTGACTTCCAAGCAAGAGACTAGTGGCTGACAGATGGTTCTGACATGTGCAAATAATGCTGCAACAAAGAATTTGTCTGCCTTGCACTGAAACTGCAGTGAGCATCAGTAAGAATTGAGTGCTCTTCAACATCAAGAGAAAGACATTTGGAAAATGGAAATGAGGAGAATTTACCTCTGGAGGCTATTGTATTGACACTAGATACACTATCTGATTGTTGGAGGGTTACCATATCTGCTATATTTTCATGAAAGTAATGATGTGTCTAAAGTAATGTGAAACAAAATTGAACAAAAATAAAATAATCATGTGGCTTTTCCACCAAAGTAAAGGATGATTTTTAAATCTTAGAAATTCAATGCACAGTCAAAGCATATTTTTAAAAAATGTGACTAAGAGCAATCTGATAGTTTGATTTCTGTTTGGGAATTAGCAGTTTAATTTTCAAATGTTTTATCTTCTGAATCTTCGGATGCCTAGAGACTCAGTCTGTAGTTTCAAGACTATAAGTCAGAATACATTCGGAAGTATCAAGTTGTTCTAACTGAAAGAAGCCCATAAAACACTTGATGCTACACAAGCAGAGAGACCATTTTATCAGTCCCCAGACCATTTTATCAGTCCCCAAAGATGAGCCTAACGCTGGAAAAATAATTTGGAATTTTTCACTGGGTTCTAAAAAAGCATCTGTAGGCACACAACCAGCCATTTTTCATCTGGGTCTTTACAACATTCATTTCATTAATTAAAAATGTTGCCACATAAATTACGCTTTCACGGAACAAGCTGATCAAAACTTTTCTTTATAATGCCCCACTTGTCAGTCAGTGCCATTCACTTGTTACTGAAGTATGTTACCCAGAAGGAAGAAAAAAGGAAAACAATCTGTGAAAGGAGGAAAGTACACAAATCTTACTGTGGGTCTAGGTTGGGCTCATGGATAAGTGATATAAAAGTTTCAGACCTCTCTGAGACAAAAAGGAAAAGTACAAGGAGTATAAAACAGATTCCTTGTGGGGATTGAGCACTGAGTGGACATGATTTGCTTAAAAAAATAAATTTCCTTTTTCTTTAATAGTTAAAGTTAGCTAAATGGATGCTTGATTGGTGTATGAGAGCTGGTATCAGGAACTCTGAACAGAAAAGAAGTGCTGTCTACATAATTACATTCAATTTTTGATGAAGACAACTTTCCCACCTGATTAATCATTACCTGGCACCTCTCCCACCTGTTCTCCCTGAAGAAGGGTGGATGGCTGGGACACTGGGGAGCTGTCGACCTCGAAGCACAGTAAAGGGGGACCAGTGTAAGTTTTAAAAGTGGTCTGCAAAGCGTTCATCCACAGGAGCGTGAAGAGCATATGTGTTGATGATAATGATTCTGACGTAGCCCCTGCCCTGACAGGGAGCCTATCGTAGAATAAAAATCCACTTAAATTAGCAGCAACTCTGAATATTCATGCCCATAATCTGGGTAACATGATTTTGGTAAAATGTCTACAAATTCCCAGGAAAGGGCGTGTCCCTTTTAATTAAAATTTAATTTAGTGTCTTGGTTTTTTGTTTAATTCTTGTTAAAAACTGTTCTAGCTGCCTTTGCCTACTTTTCTGCCCCAGTTAAACAATTGATTCTAAATGAAATGTAATACATATTCTTTTTATCATGAATCTCGAAGGATTTCAAGAGCATGGACCCTCCTCTCAATAATCATTTTGTAGTTCTATGGCTGTGGAATGTGAACTAATAGTTTGCTGATCTGTGGATGCACCCTTCCTAGTGAGTGCTTTTCCGATCTTTAAAGTGCTAGTTGCCAAAAAGAAAAGGAAAATAAAATAAAGTAACAGTGAGCCGAGAAGTTTGCTTGAGTGGACTCTTGTTAACAGAAATGTGCCACGGGAACTTTTTTAAAATTAGAGGTTATACTCAGTTTATTATTTTTTACTTTCCCCCCTAAATTTTAGTAATAGCATTGATGTAATTTAACAATAAAAAAGAACTACTATTACCTTAGATAAAGTCTAAAAGCCTGTGTTTAGGCTAAATCCATATACTAATAGAACTATTTAAACAATAAAAACCCATATTATGAAAGAGTTTATTGCATCTAGTACATACAGAGTTTGCTATATAAGAAGGTATACTGACATTTCATCAAGCATTGGTTCAAAAGGAAAACCCAACAAGAACAGAGTTCTGGACATTGGAAAGGATAAATTATTTTAAGATTTAATATGCTCCAAACATTTTGATGCCACTGGAATAAAAATAGGAGTATTCTTTATTATGAAAATTTAATTGCAACAAAGTGATGAAAACGACTGTAGAATTAGAATTTACTTTTGGAGACATAAGCAACTTTTATGTTTTCTATGCGAAGCAATGCTATGAGAGAATCTAAAGCTGAACATTTCTCCAAAATTATACCCTGTACCCAGAAAAAATGTTAACTGGCAGAATGGCCACTTAAAATAGTCGTAGAATCTTACTAATTGGTCAGTTATATATTGATACTTGCAATTCTGCTGTCCCCTTATTCCCTGATAATAAAATAATCCAAATATCAATGTCAAATCGAGTAGCTTTTAAAAGAATGTTAAATATGTGTGCTACTGCAAGGCAAGATATTTCTTGCAAGTTATGAAAAATGCATTTTGCTCATGGGTAAAATGTAGTTTAATGATATGGAAATAAGACCACGGTTCCTCTGTATTGTATTTACAATGTTGTGTCTAAAACATATTTAATATCACTAGCATAATTATATGACCACAAGATGACAATCCAATAAATGGGAAAAATCTCAATTACATTGATCAATTGAAGGGAAGAGAAAAACTTACACCATTAAAGTTTAGAGCCTATTATAAGGGAACAAGAAAGAATATCTAGCCAGCAGTTTTTAAATTTAAAACCATCTGATCATTTTTCTGCATGTACATTTATAAAAGCTAATAGAAATTTCCAGTTACAATTTATTTTCTGAAGAAAAAAATGCTCTTGGAAAAGACAGAAGTCAGAACCTTTTAAGAGGTGCATTACATTTTATTTCCTCTTTCACAGGCCATGGGTATGTTAGTTGAAAACTAGAATATTTATATTTTCATGCTCCTTTTTTTAATGAAACAGGCAGACAGCTTTTTGGAGGCTTGTGTTCCTTGTCCACCCCAAAACTTTCACTGGATGCTCACTGTGTATGACATGTACGCAGGTACAGCCTGGATTTGGTGGGGGTAGGGTGGGGGGAAGAACTGAGTGTGGGGGGGTCAAGATGAATAAGGCTCTACCCTTCGGTCTTTCAAGGGCAACCTCCTCAGAGACACTTGTCTTGACAGGCCTACCAAAGTATATCCATCCTCCCCACCCAGGCATCTTTTTCACAGCATGATCACTACCTACAATTCTCTAGGGCAGGGCTCTGCAAACTTTGACATGCACACCAATTCCCTAGGGATCTTCCTAAAATATGATTCTGACCCAGGGAGTCTTGGGAGGGGCCTGAGATTCAGACTTTCTGACAAGGTCCTAGGTAGTGCCAACGTGGCTGGTACACGAAGCCAAGTGTGAGTGGCAGGGCACTAATTAGTGTGTTCCTGATTGATTTTCCTGACCAGACTCTGAATTCTGAGAGCAGGGTCCTTTGCCTGCCTTGTTTGCTGCCCTTTCTCAGTGCAGGATTCAGGTACTCTGAAGAACTGGGCTCAGGGAGAATCATACCACAGCAAACTCAACCGTAGAACCAGTTGGTAAAGCTGCCTGCCAGTTTTGTCTGTCGTTTGTGGATCCTTTTGATTGCTTTCATGCTGGGAGATTATGGTATAGAATCACCAACTGATAACGGGGCACTTTGACCTGGCTTTTCTGTGGGTGGACTGATGAGATGTTATTTCTTGCAGGTCCTGGCCTATTATTAATTAACTGGGGATGAGGAATGGGGGGGCCTCCAGCCACCAACCATGACAGTTTCTTGGCTGATGTGGGAATAAACCATGACTCCTGATCTTCAAAATTTTTTAAAATATAGGGTAAAACCTTCCTAAAGTAGTTAAAAATTATTATTTAGAAATTTCTTAACATATATATAACAGAAGAGGACTAAGTAAAAATAAAATAAATTTTTATTTAATAAAATAAATAATAAAATTTGTGTAATACTGCAAAAGCAGTGCTTAGAGGGAAATTTATACCATTAAATGCACATATTAGAAAAGGAGAAAGGTCTAAAATCAGTAACTTAAGCTTTTATCTTATGAAACCAGAGAAGGAGGAGCAAGTTAATTTTAAACATAGCAGAAGAAAAGAAATAATAAAAATTAAAGAGAAAACAATGAAGTTGACAACAGAAAAACAACAGGAAAAAAAATCAACAAAGCCAAAAGCTGGTTCTTTTAGAAATCATTAAAGTTGATAAACCACTAGTCAAGTTAACTGACAGAAAAAGAGAGGGCACAAGTACCAATATCAGAAATGAAAGAGGAGCCATCACTACTGATCCCAAGCACATCAAAAGAACAGTAAAGGAATAACACGAAAAACCCTATGCCCACAAATTTGACAATTTTGATGAAATGAAACAATTCCTTGGAATTAAAAAACTACTGGGACTTTCTAGGTAGCAGAGTGGGTACGAATCCGCCTGCCAATGCAGGGGACACGGGTTTGATCCCTGCCCCAGGAAGATTCCACATGTTGCGGAGCAACTAAGCCCGTGTGCCACAACTATTAAGCCTGTGCTCTAGAGCCCATGAGCCACAACTAGTGAGCGCATGTGCCGCAACTACTGAAGCCCATGTGCCTAGAGCCCGTGCTCTGCAACAAAAGAGGCCACCACAATGAGAAGCCTGCGCACCACAACGAAGAGTAGCCCCCACTGCAACTAGAGAAAGCCCGTGTGCAGCAACGAAGACCCAACACAGCCAATAAAATAAATAAATAAATAAATAAATTTATTTAAAAAAAAAACTACCAAAACCCCTACAAAGAGAAATAGAATACCCAAATTAATACTATATCTATTAAATAAATTATTTAATAATTAACAACCTTCTAAAAGGAAGTCACCAGGCCCAGATGGTTTCTATAAAACATTTAAGGAAGGTGTCATACTAGTTCTCCATAATACCCCCAGAAGTTAGAAGCAGAGGAAACACTGCCTAATTCATGCTAAGAGACCAGAATAATTCTAATACCAAAGCCAGATAAAAATTCTGTAAGGCCCATAGACCAATAACTCTCATGAACATAAATGTAAAAATTATCAATAAAACACTCATGAATTGAATCTAATAATGCATAAAAAAAATTACACACTGTAAACAAGTAGAATTTATCCTAGGTGTGCAAGGCTAGTTCAACATTAGAAAATCTATCAATGTAATCCAATACATCAACACAGTAAAGAACAAAAATCACATGATCATATCCATAGATGCAGAAAAAGATGTGGAAAATGTAAACCCATTCATGATAAAAACCCTCAGCAAACTAGGAACAGGAAATATCTTTAAAATATCTACAAACACCCTATAGGTTTTTAATGGTAGGAAACTGGATGTTTTCCTCCTAAGATCATAAAAAAGGTAAGGCTGTCTCCTCTTACCACTCCTATTCCACATTTTACTAGAAGTCCTGGCCAGTGAAGTAGGATAGTCAAAGGAAATAAAATAGCTTGGGAAGGAAGAAATAAAATTGTCTCCATTTTCATATGACATCTTGTCTATGGAGAAAGTCTTAAAGAATCAATAACAACAACAACAACCTCTTGAAAATAATAAGCAAGTATAGTAAGTATGCAGGATATACGGTTTTCCTATTTACCAACAGTTAAAAATTGGAATTTGAAATTTAAAAAATGCCATTTACAACAACATTCCAAAAATGAAATGCTTAGGCATACATGTAACACAACATGTACAGGCCCTATAAACAGAAAACTATGAAACACTTATGAAAAAAATCAAAGACGATCTAAGTAAATAGAGAGACATTCTGTGTTCATGGATTAGAAGACTCAATATTGTTAAGATGGCAGTTCTTTTCAAGTCGATCCATAGATTCAACACAATCCCAATCAAATCTCAGCAAGCTATTTCATAGTTTTCAACAAACTGGTTCTGGAGTTTATACGAAAAGGCAAAGAACCTGGAATAGCTTACATAATACTGAAGAAGAAGAACAAAGTTGGAAGATGTACACTGCCTGATTTCAAGACTTTCTTTAAAGTTACAGTAATAAAGACAGCATGGTATTGGCAAAAGAATAGACACACAGATCAACGGAAAAGAAAAGAGAGTTCAGAAATAGACCCACACAAATGTAGTCACTGATCTTTGGTGAAAGAACTAAGGCAATTCAATGGAGAAATACAGTTTTTCAATAAATGATGCTGGAACAATTGCACATCCATATAAAAAAGAAAAAAAAAGATACAAGACCTTTCATTCAGTACACGTGGGAATGTAAAATGGTACAGCTACTTTGGAAGACAATTTGACAGTTTCTTACAAAACTAAACCTAGTCTTACTGTACAATTTAGCGACCACACTCCTAGGTATTTACCCAACTGATGTGAAAATTTATGTCTGCTTAAGAATCTGCACACCAGTGTTTATAGCAGATTTATTCATAATTGCCAAAAAGTCCTTCAATAGGTGAATGGAGAAACAAATTCTACTACATCCATACAATGGAATATTATTCAGTGATAAAAAGAAATGAGCTATCAAGCTATGAAGAGACAGGGATGAATCTTAAATGAATATTGCTAAGTGAAAGAAGCTAGTCAGGAAAAGCTACAGGTATACATAATTCCAACTATGTGACATTCTGAAAAGGCATTACGAGAGAGATAGTAAACATTGGTTGCCAGGCATTCAGAAGGCAGAGGTGGTTAAACAAGTAAAACAAAGAAAATTTTTCAGGGTAGTGAAACTATTCTGTATGATACTGTAATGGTGAATATAAGGCATTAAGCATTTGTCAAAACCCACAGAGCTTTACTGCACGAAAAGTAAACCCTCACATTTAGGAGGTTGCGGAGTCCCAGGGTGAGTTGCAGAATATGACAAAATAATCTTAAGGTATTACAAATGTATGAAACAATCTCATTAAAGGGGGTGGGTGATAAGTTACCGATCTATGCGACTTTGGAAACTAACAGAGTCTACAAGACTAAAGGTAAAGGAAATGTCTATAAACACCATATCCTACTCCATAAAGTTGTTCGCACAGGAATGTGGGTTAACAATTCTGATACTGTGATACACGTTTCCTGGAATGAACAATGAAGTAAATGGATAGCGGATGGTAGGGGTCAGGTTTCTCACTGTTGATTTGAGAGGCTACAGATAATAAAGGGCAGAAGGCTATGTGGCAATGGATTAGAGATGAGAACGTCAGTATGAATTAATGTTCAGTTTAAAATAGATACAGATGGTTACACATAGAAGTCTTTACAGATACATGTATGTACACGAGTTAGTATTCATGCATAGATCCCCCTACTCTGTCAGCTGGGACATCCTAGAAGCAATGAAACCCCAGAAGCAGAAAGCAAACCTGGTGCCCAGATCTCAGTTTCTGATGCCATTCTCAGAAAAAAGGAAACAGGGCTCCTTGGAGAATGGCTGGTTCTAGGACAGGAACAGAAAATATACAAGATGAGTCTGGAGTGAACTGCTGTAATAGAGACTAAAGTGTTCAAAATACCAAGAAAACCAATACCACACACACATACACACACACACACACACACACACACAGAGTGATGGGTGTGTGCCAGAGGGATACAAGAAGCCAACTGAAAAAGCTCCCAATCCAACTGAGAAGCTGGAATAATTTGAGATAGAGAGAGAGATAGGTAGATAGATAGACGGGTGGATAAATGAAATAATATTGGATTATAACCCAAAATGTAAAAACGAACACCCTGGAGCCCATACTACAAAAGGTAAATGATTCAATGAACAAACAAGTAAATAAATAAATGGAAGAGAACAGGCAAGTCTTCAATGCAGAATAATTTCAGATAATTTACGTAGCTAATCCCTTTCAAGGATGGGGGGCATAACTCCCCACTCCTTAAATGTGAGCTGCACACAACCACTTTCTTCCAAAGAGTGCAGTATGGAAAGGGATAATTAAAAAAAGAGTAATTTTACAGTGGAGAAACTTGACAAACACTTCTCCAGACCAGTCATCAAGCTTAACATCAACAGTGATAAGTCATATTGTTAATATGAACCCTTGATATGATCTGATGAGAATGGCACTTTGTAGTTTTCTTTCTAAAACTACATTACTCCAATCTAATCACGGTAAAAACATCAGACCAATCTTGATCAAGGGAGATTCTATGAAATACTTGACAGTACTCCTTAAAATTGCCCAGGTTATCAAAGACAGGGAAAATCTGAAAAACTGCCACAGCCCAAGGGAAGCCTAAGGATATATGATAACTAGATGGTAACCAGGAACAGAAAATAGACATTGGGGAAAAGCTGAAGATATCTAAATAAAGTATGGACTCTAGGTGAGAATAATGTATTAATATTGGTTCATTAATTATGACAACTGCCCCATACGAATGGAAGATGTTGATAATAGAGAAACGAGATCTGAGTAAGTAGGAACTCCTGGTTCTGTCTTCACAATAATTTTGTAAATCTAAAACTCTTCTCAAATAAAAAGTTTATTAAAAAAAACTGACCCAGTTTTACTCCCAATAGTTGAGCTATAAGCTAAACAAGAATCAGGTATATTAGTTCTCAAACCTGTTTATGTTCATTGTGTTTATTAATGCAATGGTAACATTTATTCAAATAGCATATAAACGGATTAAATCTGCATGCATGTGAAGGGAACTGTTTCTATATAAATTAAGTTTAATGCTCTGGAAAGGCTGAATAAAAGATAGGCTACTTAAAAAGTTGCTGCCTAATCATGACCTAACGATGCTGTAAAAGATGATGAAAAATATTGTAAAAATTCATAAAGAATTCTCTTTTGGATTGTCTCATAAGTCTCTTTAACTTCTTGCACTATTTTAAAGGAGTATAAAGAGAAAATATTCATAGACAAAGTTTTACGGCTGCTGTCCACATTACAAAGACTGCACAGGGTTGCAATCCTGGACACAAACACTAGCACAGAGCGCTGTCCTCCCCCAGTGATGGGGCACAGGTATACTTAACTGCTTTTTTAACGAAGTAACTACTGTGTTCTGATCTTTCTCACTACAATCTAGAAATTTTCATTACATGTAAAAAGAAGTTCTCTGCATACCACAACATCCCATGCATGAATCAGCATGAGGCTAAGAATGTCAGTGTTGGATTTCTGTAATTCTCCAAGTGCTCCCTGGATAGCATTTGATGGAATTATTCAAAAAGAAGGCACCAAACTTGTACTGTGTTCGGTATGCGAGTATCCTAGCAGAATATCTGACTACCTTTGGTCTTTGCTCATAAGGGAGACGATATTTAGCTGTCTAGCTGTCAGAGATGCCATGGATATTGGATATATCTCCTTTACAATCTGTTTAAGGCAGAGACCAGAGATTTCCCGAGCGACTCATCCCTTCTGAAAGGAATACACAACCTGAACACTAGCACTTTTTCTCACCAAGAAAGATGAGGACCCATCGTTGGCCAAGTGTGACAGGAGCTGGGCCCTTTCATTAATCATACCGAGGCAGACAAACTTCCAGAGTGTTCCTTTTACCTGGCTAGTGAGTCCATGGTAAGGGACTCCATCCATCTGTGCCTGGCACACACTCCACCAGACTTCTAGGTGCTGGAACTGTGTGAACAAGCCTACCAGTGCTTTTGTCATCCCCTAGTGGATTTTTAAAACGTTGGTATTAAAATTTCCTTAAGGGAATTTTTTACCTTTCATAGAAATACAGAAGTGCCTTTTCAGAATGATGGGATTTTTATTTTGTTTTACAGAAGGACAAGTCTGAGGGATGTTTTGAGTGTGTGTGGGTAGACAGTGGTAGGAATACATGTGTTCCCAAGAACATTTTGGCTTCCTAAAACTGAGAGCTCGAAGGTAATTCTGGCTTCTGCATTCGCCTACTTGAGGCATTTCTGAGCCCAGATTAGAAAATCAGAGCCAAGGATGAGAATCATGTACTATTTACTGAGAGGAGAAAGTCTATTTGTATTAGACTCACTCCCAAAAGAAGGATGTCTAAAAATCTCAATGGATATTGCAAAATGCTGAAGGCAAAATTAATTTTAAGCCATTTTAATTTAAAGCAGATATTATGCCACGAAGATAAAGGTGTTGCAAATGATGCAGAAGCATGTGGGGTGTCCACCACCAGAAGGCTGGAATCCCTGTTATCACGGAGACCTTTGTAGATTGTGTCTTTATCTTTTCCACCCTGAAGGCTCCATCTACAAACTCAAGAGGAGGATCCCGACATTTCATTTGTTCTAGGAGTCAGAGAGCACACAGAAGGCCTCTGAGTACAAATCACAGTTCACAGTGCCTTTCGATAGTACTTTTTAGTGTTTGGGACTAAGTACAAGCCCTTTCTGGTGGTGAATTCTGTCACTGTATCCATATCACATGTGGGAAGCCTACTAAGGAGATCTTTTTTTTTTTTTTCAGGCATTTATTTTTTATAAAAATGGAAAATAGCTCCTAACATGCTGAGCAAGCATCATTTCATAGATTCTGCTGAGTGAGGAATTTATCTTCCTTAGAAACTCTTCTTAAGTCACTTAAATACCTCGAAGATAAAGGTATTACATGAATTGTCCACCAAGTGAGGAATGACTCGCAGAGTAACTCATTAATATTTTGCATTTGCTCTCTGCCATTAAGTTTTTCAAAGAAGATGTTTTGAAGCCAGTGATTTTTTTTCCGGGGCAGACTCAGAAAAGAAATTTCCCCTTAGCACAGTAAAATAACCTAAAATAGAGCATTAATAATTAAAAAGATAACAATTCATAATCTCCTAGCTGTCCATTAGAATAACTTAAACCAAAACTCTTCTGGTCAAATATCTTTAATATTGCCATTCTTTGGCAATTGGTTTCATATGCAATGAGAGAAGGAGGCCTGAGAGATGGCGTGACTCACCCTGACAAGCTCAGGAAGAATGAGAAGAGCTGCCCTCCACTCTAGGTTAGCCACACAATTGACAATCACAAGCTGTCTCTAAGCTGCAGTTTTTGTTCTCTACAGTACGGGGGTGTGACCAGATGATTCCTTAGGTTTTCCCGTTTTGGGACTACAGTTCAGCAAATGTATATTGTGTGAGTTATGAAAGAATGAATGAACAGCTTTAAGTCAGGATCACAGAAGTTGTAATTGATGCTTAAGACAGATAGACTTGGCTCTCAAGTTCTTCTAGATTATTTTTTTCTTCGTGTACTTAACCCAAAATATTTGATAAAGCTTCCAAGGATGCCTCATTTTTCTGTCAGGTGATAATATTTCATTAATAAACTAAGTAAAGAGATAAATATTTCTAAACATAAACACTTCCACAAAATACATAAGTACCTCCAAATGAAAATATAGATATTTATTTAATAATATATAATAGAAATTACATACATACATATATTTTTTTATCAGCCTGAATTTCATCATGAGAATAAGGTTGTTAGATCAGGCCAATCTTGGGTACTGGTGGGCAGAACAGAATGTGTTATGATTTGAGAAGGTCTATATCAGCTCCTCAGGCTCAAAGTACCTCGGGTAAAATGCATCCTTAGGCAATCACTAATTTGGATTAACATTTTCCTCTTTTAAAATTGGGGGAGAAAAGGGCAATACTAAATATATGAAGCCATCCATAATCATGCACATCTCTGTTTGAATTACTTTAATCTGATTGTTTTCCCTTTAGAGTTTATGTGATCAGTTTCACTGAACAAATGTGGTTTTGAGGGAGAGTAGAAGAGGACCTGGATATTCCTGGGGTGGGGGCAGGAGGCAGAAAAGATACAGACGCCCAACTATGTGCAACTAGCAGGAAGCATGAAAAGGTCTAGGTGTTCAAGGAGCAGAAAAGGACACTTCAAAGACTGGAATAAAAACTCATGTTTTGGAATTTTTATTCCACAACTATTCATTCAGTGCCTTCTACATGTCTGGCACTCTGTGGCTGGAAGGGGATAGTTACAATTTTGCCTAGCTCATTCTATTTTTCTCCTAGAAATGCAAATAAACATGAACAATATACTTTCAGACATTCAGAGGCTGTTCTGAATTCCACAGCAAAGTCCCTTCAGTATATTTTGAACTTTTAGAAAGAGACATTAATAATTTAACTCTGAAGTGAACTAAAGTGAAGTGATGTAGAATTAAAAGCATCACAAATGTTGCTAAAATATTTATGGAGACTGTATTTTGACTAAAGAATTATAGAATGATTTATGTCCTAGTTTCTGAGATCTCAGTTTACAAAAGGAGCCAAAGCTGAAACCAAATTTCACAATTGTGCTTTTCATTATGAAAAAATTTTCCATATATCTTCCTTTTTATTAATTATTACAATGTGTATAGATGGTCTATAGCAGCATTAGATATTATTTTCATCTAATTCTCCTATAAACATCTGGCAGATCTTCATGTAGTCTTTATACATTCAAAACAGCAGTGATATGGTGACATGCCGTTGAACATAATGCATCAAGCAAGAAAAGAAAAGAAAAGCCCCAATGTTGCTAATTACAGGAGTGCTAGAGGGAATGTGCTAGAGGTCCAGCACAACTTCTGCTAAACTTTATTAGTTCTGCATTGGTCCACCCTGATTACAGTAAATGTATTCACTTTCCAATCTTGTGAAGGAGAGAATCAACGAGCCTTTTTAATAACCCTCCAACCTTGCCTGCTATTTGCACACATGGTTAGTGGAACCACAGCATTGCACATAATTCAATAAAGCTCACACCAGCAAAGATATATGTAATCAAGGATCTGAAAGAACATCCTCTGCGTTAGATTCAGTCTCTTTTAACTTGTACTTCACAAAACAAACAGTCTCTTCAGGCAGAAAGAAAATATATGTCTGTCATCCAAAGCAAATATGAAGGCACGCAGTGTACTGAAAGGTGCAGGCCTATCAAACACTTTTTAAATCCAGCGACAGCCTCTGTTTCACTGCAGAAGTAGACGAATATTTGGGGAAAGCCAGCATGTTAAACAAAAAAAGCGGCAGGAAAACTCTGCAGTTGATTTTGCCTGTTCTAAATATTCTGTTCTGATTGCTCAGGGTAATGGGAATGACACCAGTGCTGCTTGAGGGTATCCTGACTCTATTTCCAAGCAGGAGGCCGAATAAGAGAATCAAATACTGATTCTCAAGCAAATACCAGTTATCCAAAGGTTCCCAACAACCATGGTGCCTACAGATTCACTCTTAGATTCCTGAGGAATTCAGATCTGTAACATACCACAAGGAGGGCCATCAACTTCTGATTTAGCCCATCTTCACTAATAGCTCTTTCTCCTTCTTCATAGGAAATAAGCAATGACTCAGAGTCAGGTGGGTTTTAGAGGAAAAAAGAAAATCTAGAATCTCCTTTGCCCTCCCCGAGTTCATCAGAAGAACAGGGGGTAGTGCCATGGCCAAGGCCAAACAATATTCTGTAGAGAATATGTTTGTATAACACACTTTCTAAAAATCCCCAGAGAAATCTTTCGTGAGTCAAAAAGAAATTTTAGAATTTTAGGTCTATCATCTCCTCAAACATCCTTAAAATCACTGGCGTCTACCCATTTTTCTTTTTTAATTTGCTCTGAAATAATTATTTCATCCTTAGATGAATGTGGAGATAAACTGGGTCATTTGAAAATAGAGAAATCATCAATCAAATTCTATTTCATAGCAATGACACCAGAGCAATGTGTTCTTGGCCTAACACAGTCAGTTTGGTTTATCTTTGATAGGAATTCTATTTTTCTGTCCCTTTTTTGGGTACTGTAACATTCCCAGTGCCTCTCTGTAGCTTCCAGCTCTCTTTCAGCTGAAAAGGAAATAAGCCTTTGTGAAGGCATTTGTTGAGAATGTTTTATTCTTTGCGAGTACACAGCGCCTCACATAAGAATTGTGTTTGGGCAAATGCAACAGAAGGAGAATGAATAAAATCTCATTTCCATTAAGAGCTACATTCACGTGCAAAGGCCTCCAATTAGAGCCCTACAGAATCAATGATGCTTCGATTTGGTACAGAAATCATACTACATTATTGGCATGATAGGTAAGAATTTCTATGTTTCTATGGTAATTTATTTTAGATAGTTTTGCCATGATGGCTAAAATGAAATGTCATTTAGCGCATATAATTTAGAAATTACACTCAAGTCTTCCAGAATTTTAAGTAAAAGTCAGACGCTCTCCCCAAAGAATAAAAATTAATTTTCTCCAAACGAGCATTACTTTATTTTAAGAAAACCTCTCTAATTCCTACCTAAAACCAAAAAGAATCACCTAATGTTGTATATCAGAGAGTATGGTGAAACAACATATTTTTTGTGATAGTTATTACATCAGGCAAATATACACTGTTATAAATGAAAAAAATACATGCCCCATGAGTGATCAACCGTGCAATGTAGCAGTATCATAAATTCTTCACTGTGGCTGACTAGTCCTTCGGGAAATGCCACATTCATTCCCTGCAAAAATCAAGGGACTGGCTTATACCAAACAAAGCATTTATTAAAAACAAAATGAAAGGAAACAAAACAAAACCTTAAGTCTGTAGCTGATCAAACTGCAAAGCAAATTAGGCTCTATTAGACCAATTTTCTATGACAAATCTCAGGATACATATATTAGTTATTTGATCCCCAAGAACCAAAAACAAATTATAGTGTCACCCACACATAATATGTCATCTAGGCACGGGGCGGGGGGCACCCTTTTCTGTAACTTCTTTTTTTTTACTCTTTGTTGTAACAAAACAGCACTGAATATGGGGTTATTATGTTTTATTACCTTCAGTGTCTTTTAAAAGACACTTCAGATCTATCTTGGAACATTCAAAAAGAAAGACTGGTTCACCAGGAAATTGATTTGTGAAGAGACCTAGAGCAGCCTACACAGCTGCTGGTCTAGAATGAGATTATTCCTGGGGCCTGGGAGGCTTGTAAAGGCAGACACAGGCAGCCCTGAAGACAGAGGGAAAGACGGAGATGTGCCAGTTGCTCCTGTCTGCCCAGAAGTCAGAGTCTTGGGTGAGCGAGGCCAATGATGGTGCTGCAGAGGTGGGGCAGGTTACTCTATATCACTGAGCTCAAGTTCCCCAAATGCAAGATGGGGCTGATAAGACTCAGTGGCACAGAGCTGTGAGAATTAAATAATGTGTGCAAAAGATCTGGCATATATTTAGATCTTAACAAAGGGTGACTACTATTATTATAGCCAGAAGCTGGAGAGAGTTTTTACATACTTCAGAGTGTAGTTTTCTGCCTGGAGGGGAAATGATGAGAAAAGGTCAGAATGGTGATGGCCGAATATCCTCTTAGTGGATACTGGATGAGTTATCAAATAATAGGAAATGTGGCATTCTCTTTCTTTTTACTAGAAAAAAAGACTCTAAAAGCTAAACATGCCAAAGCAAATGAGAGGAATAGGGCTGTGAATGGCCTGGGATGGTGAGGGAGTGCACAGCAAAACAATGAGCTGAACAAGTACTTACAGGGACCTAAGATTATCTTTGAATCTTATTATAAATAAAACTTCTGTGCTATCCAGCTAAGTTATTTATGCTTTAATGTAGCATTACTTGAGAAGAAGCAACTGGATTTATTGGACATACTGACAAGTCTTACTTTTGATCAATTCAGTTGCACTTATTGAAAGTATCCATGAGCAGCCACCTTTTGAAAATGTGACTAATATACATACCAACTAGCCCCTAAAGGAAACACACCACCAATTGATTAATTTATTCAACAGATAATTATTGTGGGCCTTTTATAAAGGAGGGATTTTCCTGGAGCAAGAGGGTGGGAGTAGGGTGAATTAAGCTATAAAGATACACAATACAGATACCTAAACTTTAGGATTTCACTACCAACAAAGTGTTTTCAAAGTGATGGAAATGACAAAGATTTACCAACTTTTAATATTGTTAAATGAGTACATTGCAAATATGACTACTGTCTCATCACTATTTCATAAGAATATTTAATACTAATGAAATTTGAAGGTGTCGGAATAAAGGATTATCCTCAAAAAAGAATACATTTTGCTTTATGAAAAAAGTTTCCTTATTTTTGTGAGAAGCAGTAAGAACTTGAGTTACCCATCCTTACATGGGCATGTGAGAACCGTCGACCTGGGGCCAAGAGCTCACACTCTAGTTCTGGAAAACCAACATGTACACCGAGTCACAATATCACAACCAGCAAAGGGGCATGTGGTCATTATCATCTGACGTGACTATGCATCGCCTCATCATTAAACTTGCCCATGAGGTGGATAGGGAGGCATGATGCTCACTTTTCTTCAGAAGAGGAAACCACGGCTCAGAGAGGTGCACTTCCTTGCCTGAGGTTGATGTAATTGAGAAACTGACTAGAACCCCATTTTCCCACTCCAGTAGCCATCTCACAATGTCACAGCACATGTCTGGTGACTGTGACTGGTGGAGAAAATAACCACTCTTATTTTCTAGCCACACAAGCCCTAAGATGGCATATGTATGGAATAAGGAGATGGTCATAGCTCACACCCCTTGTGTGAAATCTTAGTTTCCTGAACTGGCTGACCTGTTCTACCTCTGGCTCCCATTGCCTTTCTCTCTCACTGCACATGACACTACTGTCATACTGGACAACAGGAACATAAACAACTTGAAATGCTGTTTGAGAATCATTCCTCAGTTGGCAAAACTTCCTTAGCTGTGACTCTGATTTCAAAGCAGCTCTAGCTGACTTAAGAGAACTTGACAAAAGGAGTTCCACTGAGGCTGGCCTTGGCTGTGCTCTGTAATCTTCTCAGTCTTTGAGGGCACCAGTATATGTGCAGCCAGACTAATTTCACTTAAAACTGACCAGTTTCCTCTAAGAACACACAGCCAACGTCACTACAATTTTGAAAAAATTTAAAAACAGTCTGGTTCAAGTTCAACATTAAAAAGACCTTTCAACAACAGACTGTAGGGTATCGAAATGGGCTGCCATACAAGGAAGTCAGCTCCCATCACTGAGAATATTAATACACAAGCTTGACAATGACATGAGAGGGATGTTGTAGGACAGGTTACTGCACCAGGGAGAGGGCTAACTGGGTTTGTCACTGTCAACTCCAAGATTCTTCAAAGTGTTCCCTGCAAGCTTATTTACTGTCGGATCTACAATTAATGAGAGAAATATCCACCCAAATTGGAGCCTCCACTCTTTAAGGTAAAGAAAAACAATGTCTCACTTGCAAATATCCATTTATGAATAAAATCATTATAAAGGTAAACCATGAGTAAGATGGAAGTGTTCAAATAAGAGACAAAGAAGGAGAAGAGGCTCTAAAGTCACATGTGGGACCCCACCTGTTCAGTGTTTTCATTTTTCACTCTGTCTTCTCAGCAATCCATGCCCTAATGGCTTTCGCAGCAGTAATTAGGCACGTGCTAGGCTCTGGGGTTACAACCACTGCAGAGTTCAAGATTCCCATCTGATGTCCTATCTGATGTCAGCACAGGAACCCCCAGCTCTGGGCTCCATGTCACCAGTGGGCTCTGACCTCTGACAGGAAGACATACCTTAAATTCTGTCAGGCTCCAGTTTTCTCACCAGTAAAATAAAGGACTTTGACTACAGGACCTGTTTGTTTCCTTTCAGATCAAATGTTTATAAAAATTCTACTTTATTTCATTATATTCTCTCCATGTGGCCCATTAAAACTTTTAAAAATTTTACATTAAAAATGACTTATTTCACTATTTTATGTGTGTGTGTGGCCAATGATGAAAACGTTTAATTTAGGAAGTTTTACTATAATGAAACTTCAAATTGCTTCTCTTCTTAAAAGCTATTTTCTAAATTTACAAATAATCACTCTGGTTTCAAAATTTTTCTCCAAAGCTTTACTCCTATATGGACATTAATCATTGTGACAACCTTATAGAATGAAAACTACCATTTTAAAGCCCAATTTTAATCACTTATGGAAAAACATCACATGTTAGAACTTGTTTGGTTAAGTAGAAAAAGTATGGAATGTAGGATTTCTATGAAAATTGTTCGTATGTATGTTACTTTTTGGAAAACGTCCACCGAGTATGCAGAAATTGTAATAATGAGAAACAGGCCATAAACTGAAACCTCAAAGAAGACATCTGATTGACTTGAAAAATAATTGGTATCTTTCCACTTAATCTACATTAATATAAACAATAAATCTTCTCTTAAACAAAGATTGTGTGAATCTTCATTTATCTTTTATGACAAGAGAGCAAAGGTTGTAGTTTAATGAATGGAAAGAAGCAACAAGGTCAGTTTTAAAAGCCTCACAGGTCAAATGTCTGACATCATTGAACATTAAAAAAAAAAAAGAAAAAAAGAAGCCCTAACATGGTAATTTCTATTTTAGTCAAACCAGTAGGGTCCAGCTGAGTCTTCAAGTAGAAGGAAAGAAAACAGCATAATTTAGTAACATAGAGACAAACAATTGGAATGACAATATCCTTTTAGGATGTATTCACCAGCATTTTAATAGGGTTGAAATAAGAAGATTTTAAAATAATTTTGAAGCTTCAAGTTTTGACAGCTGACAACAATCCCTGGCATTGATAAAGGGATTGGAAAGAGAAGAACACATACTTTTATTTTACATATGCATTGATTTTCTCCCAAATGGAAGACCTCTGTCATCTAAAAAGGTTATTCATAGATCCAAAGAGCTGATCAGGGTCATTAATAACAATAGGAAACTGATCATCATTCCAATGGGACCTGACAAGTTTCTTTTCAAAGTGGATACTAATGTATTGATGCTTGTGAAGTTCATTACAGCAGTAATAAATCATTAGTCTCTGCAAAATGATTTATAAGCTGGTTGAAATGCATTACAATAGACTGTCACAGAGCTTTGCAGGCACAAGAAGGCTCTCTGGGCACTTTACTGAAAGTGTGATGGTTTACAGTAATTAGACACCAACACCGACTCTAATACTACAAAATACACTCTACCTATTTTTGTCTTTTGTTTGTTTAAAACCAAGTTTGATTCAGCACAGCCTTGAATTATTACTGTCTTACAAAGGCTTTAAAAATTATTTTTTCTTCGTTTATTCTATAAAGGTTCACTGTGACCCCTGTAAATTAAATTTCTTTTAGCTTTACCAAATAATACTTAGAGCATTTCCAGCTGCATTTACTCCCTTAAGATTATCTGCATGCACAATCGCATGCACAGGAAAAATATTCTCAAGCATTTAACATTATGAACTAACACTGTAATGAAGTGATTCATAGCCGAACATGGGCCGAGATATTTATTTCCAAGCCTGTGTAACAATATGTTATTAATATACCTACAATGCCTTCAAAAGTTAGATGTGTTTGCAATTACTATTTGTCCACCAGAGAAAGAGGAAAATAAGCTTAAGATAAAGCAGTATTAACCTTTTCCAGAAAATAGGAAGGGCTTTCTGATGGTAAAGGTAGTTCAACATTAGACAGAAAAATGGGTTCTAGATGATGTCTATTTTTTGGGTGTGGACTTAATGAAAACAGTGATTATATGCTCCGCTGTTCCTATGCCTATTGGGAAACATGGCAGAAGGAGTAATTTCACGGCTATTCCTATCCCTTTTAAATGAATCACCTAAGATTATTTTCTTTGATTACAGCGGTCATATTGGAACCTACCTGCTGCTACTTCTGGTTGGAAAACCAATACAAGCGTGCTTATGTGCAAACTCTTTTCAGGGTAGCTTTAAACTACCTGTGAAATCCCACCTCTTGCTTTATCACCTTTCTCTAGTCACCAATGACTGTCAAACTTGTTCTCACAAAATGAGGCTGTTCGGATAAGAATAATAATTTATTTGGGTATCTAAAGAGTTTTACTATGTTAGTTAAAAAAATATCAGTATGCTCTGTGAATGCCAGATATACCCCAAAGTGATTTTCAATTCAGATTCCCTCATCACCTGTCCTTGGCTGTTTCCATGACTTATTGTCACTTCATGACAGAAACTGCTCAAGCCCATGGTTAACAAGAGCCATCCTGCCCTGAAACACTGCAGGATAATCCGATGTGTTTGCTGGGTAGATTTTCTGAAGTTAATTGTTATAATCAAGCCTCAAAGTCTGTGTTTCAATGAGGCCTTAAAATATTGTATAATTTGGCTGTCATTCCCTTAATGTACATATAATATATGCTGAAACTTCAATCAAAGTGATTACCTAAAGCAGGATATTTGCCTTAACATGGGTTTTGTTGAGGTATTAAATCATGACTCCATTTACAATGCACTCTTGAGAGGGAGACCTTGAATATAATTGCATGCTGAGGTCTCAGTGATTTCAAACACTGGTACACCTCACAATTTACTCCTGATGATTCTCCTAAAGTGCATTCTACAAATTGATTGCTACTGCCGAGTCTAAAACAGAGACAGACCCGAAGAGGTTTCAGGAGACAGCAACCTTCTTACTTGTGCCTGCTTCCAACAAGATTTTCTCAGATGGACTCAGCCTTTATTGCGCAGGATGCTGGAATCCCTAGACTGTCCCCTCCCACACTTTACATTTTTAACATCCTCACTCATGAAGGTATCAGATATTAAGAAAAGCTACAGTAGACATGAATGCCATGCAGTTTAATTTTAAAAATACAACCAGCTCTAGTTATTTTATCAAATTGTTTCCTGCTATAAATGACAGTAGCTGAAAGTGTTGACACCACAGCAAATCAGGGGAAACTGGGTGCCACTCATTATTTTGCATAGTCCCCATGCAGGCCTGATGGCCTGCATGGGGACTATGCATATATGTATGTGTCTGAAATGGATTTCTTCCTAAATGAAAAATAGCTGCTCTTGCATCCCTGGACTAAACCTTACTCGATCAAGATGTATTCTTGCTCCTGATTTCTGCTTAATGTTTTAATTGGGCTTTTGTGTTGATACTCATTAGTGAGACTAGTTTTATTTATTTGATTCTTGTCAGGTTTTGGTACCAATATTGTACTCACTTCATACCAAAAAAAGTTGCTATTTTCTTTTCTCTGCTGATGCTTTGGAATAATTTTTAACAGCTTTAAATATTTGTTAGGATTCCTCTCTACAGCCATTTAGGCATGTTGCTAATTTTATTGGGAAGGGGAGCAGCATTCTTATTTTCTTCTTTTAATATCAGTCTATTTTGATTTTCTATCTTTTCTGTGATCAGTTTTTTATACCTTATATTTTTCCAGTTTGTCAAACTTATTTAAGAAGAATTAAACAAAGTAGTCATTTATAATTCTCTTAATCCTCTGTATGATTCTGTGTTTATCTATTATGTGCTTTACTCTTTTCTTCAACCAATTTATTTTATTGTCTTTTCAAAAAACTGGATTTTAATTTTCTCAGTTCTACTGTTTTTTGCTTCCTAACTTGCTATTTTCTGCTCTTTATTAATATCTTTCTTTTCTTTTCCTTAAATTTAGTTTGTTGGTACTTTTCCAACTTGCCCACATCCTAAATCCAACTTATTTCATTTAAATATATTTTATATACTTACTGACACAAGTATTTAAGGCTAAGAATTGTCCTATTAACACCACATTAGCTATATTTTATAGGTTCTGATACGCCATTTTTCATTTTCATTTTTAGAAAGTCTCCAACCAGATAGAAAATATAATAGAAGAAAATATCCCTTTATAACAGTAACATGAAACATAACTAGTAATAAATATTTAGTAACAAGTTTAACAAGAAATATGCAAGATGTATAAGAAGAAAACCTTAAAACACTACTGAAAGCCACAAAAGAAAGTTTGAGGAAATGGAAATACATACCATGTTCTTGAAAAAAAGGACTCAGTATCATTTATATATTGATTCTCTATAAGTTAGTTTAGAAATATAGTATGACATCAATAAAAGAATACTAGGAAATTTTTGTTTTATGTGATTGGGCAAGTTATTATAAAGTTCAAACAGAAAAATTAATAGAAATAGCCTGGAAGAGCAATGAAGAAAGATCAGCACTAATAGATACTACAATGTATTAAAACACTGGAAAAATAAGAACAATGGAATATTAATACAGGAACAGAAAGACCACAGAATGGAAAATCTGGAAATAGTCTCAACTACATGCATGAATTTACTATATAATAGAAGAGGCACCTCAAACCAGTGGATTAAAGATGGACTGTCCATTCAATACATGATGAGCCAAGTGACAAAAATTAAATTGTATCCATACCTCCTACCTCACACCAGAATAAGTTCTAACAGACTTCATGAAAAAAGGAAACATGAATGGCTCTTAATTATATGAAAATATATACTTAGATTTTTTTCATTTGTCAGACTGATCAAAATCTGAAAGTGTGATAGAGTTAGAGTGAAGCAGACCTTCTAATATTTAGACAATGACAACGTAAGTTGTTACAACACCTATAGAGTGCAATTTGGCATATCTATTACAATTACAAATGCATATGCTACATTTGTTTATCCAGAAATTCCACTGCACTTGCTCTCACACAAAATATTTGTACCACACTCTTTATTGAAGTGTTGTTTTCAATAGGAAAAAAACCTAAAATCAAAACACCTTGCAGTGGGAGACAGGTTAATTGAATTATGAAGCATCAACACAATGGAACACTATACAACCACGAAAATGAATGAAGCAACTTTGTGTTTATGTGAAAGACCTCCAGGTGAAAAACGAGGAGTGGAGCAGTATGTCATCTTTTGTAAAAAGAAAAAAGGGGGAGAGAATAAGATGTATAAACTCTGGAAAAAGACAGAACAAACAACGTCAGTGGTTACTTATTCTGATGGTGGGAGAAAGATTAAGAATGGAACATCCCTAGTGTTAAATTATGTGAATACATTAATAATTCAAACAGCTGTATTTAAAAGAAAAGGTTAACAGCAATAAAAATGACAATTATACTATGAAAAAAATCTATCAGCAATAGATGGATCTCCTGTAGATATTTTGAAATAAGATTTTACCTCTTAAGAGGGAGCTTCTCTAGTGGAAGTCATAGTTTAAGAAGTGAATTGCTGTATCCAAAAGAATTGTCACAGCAAAATCTCAAAGCTCAAATGCCTTGCATTTACTTTAATTAATATTGCTAAAAGTGTATTTCAAAATCAACTAAAGGTACATTACTAGTTACCAAGGGTTCAAATTTCAAACTCTGACTAAAGTAATCTCTTAATAACAACATTATAAAAACAAGGATTCCAATCTTAAAAGCTTAGAGGTGCTATGTGTTGTGAGGTATGACTCACACTTTCCCAGATGGCTATGTATTACGGGCAGACCTCATTTTAGTGAACTCTGCTTTATTGCGCTTCACAGATAATTCATTTTTTACACACTGGAGGTTTGTGGCAACCTTGTGTTGTCAGATGATGATTAGCATTTTTTTTAAGCAATAAAGTGTTTTTAAATTAAGGCATTGTTTTTTTTAGACATAACACTATTGCACACTTAATAGGCTATAGTATAGTGTAAACATAACTTTTATATGCACTGGGAAATCAAAAAATTCATGCGACTTGCTTTATTATGGTATTCACTTTATTGCAGTGGTCTGGAACTGAACACAGAGTGTCTCCCAGGCATGCCTGTATTCACCAAAGATGGGGTGTGGAAATAGAAAAATATTTTAAAACATTATGTTGGTAGAAAATCAGAGAAGTAAAGTATAATTGCCTTGTACATTTTATGAGACAGTTTATGTCCATAACTTTGATAATCAATTTTTGTGGGGCTCTCATTAAAAACAAGATGTATTTGATAACACATCAATTCATTCAATAAATATGAGAGCTATTATGTACAACATATGGTTGGCACTCTACACTGGGGAGAATTCAAAAAGGAAGCAAACATACCTCTCATGTTCAGAGAGCTTACAGTTTATAGCTGATAACCTACGACACATTGACAATTAGGGGCAGAGTGCGGTAGACCATCATTGGAGGGGTCCACAACGTTATGAGGGTACAGCTGCAGGAGACAGACTACATTCAATGTAGGAAACTAGCTGAGAACTGAAGAGGAGTAAGGCTGTGATGGGAGGTAGGCAATAGTTGACAGAAGACCACAGGGAAGACAGGGCTGCCATACTGCATGGCCTGGGGGTATGCACCACACAGTGGCAGCTCTGCCCAAGGAGGACGTGTTTTTTTTAATGGGCAGCAAGGAATCCACCGAAGATTTCTAAGCACTGAAATGATACAACAAATCTATGTCTTAGAAGTATTCTCGTAATTTGTGCGTAAAGGAGTGGATGGACAAGAAATAGTTTAAGACCTTAACAACATTACTCCAAACAAGAGATAATTTCTTACTTTCCCTTGCTTAAAATAGAAATCTTTCACACTAGATGCTGCTGCTTGGAATGTACAGGAAGTAATAATTCGAGAGCTTAATGCAGAGACAGAAATCGGCTTTTGGAGACCAGCGAACAGAAAACATGATACTAAAGTTTCAGGTCTTGGTAACCAGGAGAATAGGAGTAGCATGGATGAAGTTAAGGGGAGGAATTAAGTGTAGTGAGGAAACTGTAAATTTGAGGTGCTAGTTTTTTGCTACCCAGGAGGGGCATTCACGAGGCATCTGAAGTCAAGGAATTAGAGTTGAAAATGAGAGTAACATGGGAGACACTGATGTGTCCATCCCTTAAATGCGGTTGTAGTAGAAACTGCAGGGCTAGCTGAGATCACAGGGATGCAGACACAGACAGCACCATCATGGGGGGTGATGACTGGCACGAGAGATGGGGCCGGCGAAAACTTGGAGTCACAGACTCACATCCAAGCAGAAAAGGATCTGAGAGCTTGAAGGGTTCCTTCCCTTAAACACATCAATCTCTAAGACCCGCCCCCACCCCCACCCCCCTTCCCTTCCCTGCATTTTCCAGGTGAGCAAACTGAGGTCATGACAGGAGAAAAGCAAGACCGATGGTTTCCACCGACTCATAGGAGGAGACATATAGGCCACCTTTGAGGTTTGGGGTGAAGAAGAGGGGAGAGATGGGGCAGGCACATGAGTAAATAGCAATCCTTTGCAACAGTTGCTAATCGCCTTTTAAGCAAATAGGAGACCAATAAACATTTGTGAGTAGGAGGTCAGTCCAAAGTGAGAGACCCAGTATTTAAAGATAAAAGAAGAGTTCTGGAGGGCCAAGTATACATTTAGACATGTTGGGTTTTTTCCAGCTTTCTTGAGATATCATTGACATAAGGCCATTTAGACATGTTAATCTTAAAAAAAAAAAGAGAGAGAGGCTTCTTCCTCAGAAGCCAAAGGGAAGGACTAATGAGAGGAATAAGAGGCCATGCTGTGCTTTATATATTCAGCCCTGTAAACCATGTAATTTTGAGGACACTGAGGCCAGGAGAATTGCGGGCAGAGGCCCGCCTCGCATAGCAGTGCACAGTGAGGAGGGCTCCCACCCAAGTCGTCTGCCTCCCTGCCTCCTGATCAGCCCACTCTGCTGCCTACAAAGGGAAAGGAAACAGGTGTAAGTACACTTTGAAAGGGAAAAGGGACATTGAAAGAGTTTGTGTTAGATAACGAAGATTTCTTCTTGAAGTAAAGTTAAGCCCCCTTGTTGAACTGAGAAGCTGGGGGCTTAGAGAGACGGGAGGACTTGAATTTGAACACGATTTTAAACACAGGAACAGCGCTACTTTTTGCATGTGAGATGTGTAGTGCTGCTCTTCTGCTTCAGCAGACTTTGCTGTGGGAAGGGGTGGGTTCTATGTTTAGGCAAATAGTGTTCCATACAGAGTTATGGCGGGCTATCACTTTTACTTACACATGTTGGTCCTCGAATGCAATCACCCGGATTCTGCCACCCAGCACACTTTCTAAACCATTCGTATTCGTAGCGCACCACAGATGGTATTAGACAATGAGACTGCTATTGTGTAAGAAGGAAAAAAAAAACACACCATTCCTGGGTGGGAACCATTTCTAAAGAGCTTACTCATCAAGCTTTTCAGAAATTTCAACCATTTACTATTGTTATAATTGTTTTGTTCCACTTGCTACTGTGCAGAAAGGCATTATGCAGCCTAACATTTCGGTTCTCTGTGTTTCTTCATTTTATGACACTCCTAAGTACAAAGTGAGGCATCCACTCAATGACAGGGTCAGTTCCAGGATGAACAAATTTCTGAATGAGGCAGATTTAAGGGAGGAGACAGAAAGACAGAAAGACATATAGACAGACAGGAGATTTATTAATAAGAGATTTTCTTCCCCACTTACAATAAAACTGCTTTTCCTGATGGTGGGTGGTTGCATTTTTCTAGTGGGCACTGTAACAGTTAAACTGAACAAACATAAACTTGAACTGCCCTGATGTTAGACTGAAATACATTTGGATTAGAGTTGCATGAAGGATGTTGCCTATAGGGTATCTAAAACTGATAAAAAGGAATGAGTATGGCTTTGGGCTCCTTTAAAAGTGCCATAAGAACTCTGCTTGTGCGGGTTTTAAAGTACCAGATTCACAAAGAGAGATGTAAAATCACACACACACCAGTTACATGTGATTCAGATGGAGCCTGTGCATGTCAGTTCTTGGCTAAATGTATGGTGGTACTGCTCCCACGAGGTGGTGTTTGGAGAAGTACTATATTGGGAATCAGCTTCTCATTGTTTTTAGCCTCATTTCTGCATTAATTCTGTATGACTGTGGGCAAGTCACTTAACCTCCCAGCTCCCCGCTTTACTTAACTATTTAATGGGGCGCCCTACTGCTCAGGAGAGTTGGAGCAATTGTGGGGACTAAATATTTAGAACAGCAAAGATGTAAGCAACCATAATATAAAATGGTACAGAATTATGTAATTACCTAGTCTTAGAAATAACTAGAAGCACATGAATTTGTTGTCCAACACCATATGCTTCAGGCTAAATAAAAGTTTAAGTGCAAAAAAATTGTCTTTATATTACTCTACTAAACTGCTTTATTTATTTTTCTCCAATTGCCATTTAACCCAGAAATCTGTTTTGTGTCTATAGCAATTTTGTAAAGTTATAATTTTGCATTGGAATCATGGTTTACCCTTCTGATTGCCCCAAATTACTTGCTTACTTACTTACACACACACACACACACACACTCTCTCTCTCTCACATACTCACACACTGGTATAAATACTGGGAAAAACTGAGTTCTCAACAATTTCATTCTCATCTTTGACTAGAAGAAAATATTTCTTATTTCCCTCAAAGACATTATGTTTATCTCTTTTCTGAAATTAATGCCCATTCCCAATGTTGCCCATTTCCAGATGACATTCACTATTGCAGTTTTCTAAGTAACATGTACCATACATCTTAGAAACAGCATTTGCAAAGTCTTTTCAAAAGAGAATATATGATTTAGAATTCTGTAGCACGTAGTTATTTTTAGTAGATGTTTATAAAAATTCTTTAACTTGCCACACGTTCAGTGCAATTATTATCTTCATAATACTGTGTTTTACTTGTCAGAAAGTAACAAAAGCTTTTGAAAACTTTACTTCAAAGACAACTGAACAACAGCAACAAAAAAAAGACAACTGAACATTGGAATGTACCTTAAAACTGTTAAGGGTGCAGATGTAAAAGCTATAGGAATGAAAAAAACTTAAGTATAAATGCATGAAATAGCGATTTCAAAATATGCCCTGCTTCTTAGTCAAAAGGCAAAACTGAGAGCTATCCTAGTTCCCAGATGGGAAGACATTCACTTTCCCTTTACAAACTAGATGCACTATTTTCATATAAGGATCACTTTTTAACGGAATATAAATTGGCTTTACTAGAGTAAAATGGGTCAGTCTTTGGCTTATTGAAAACTTGATTTGCAAGCTTGCCTCCTTTGCTAAATTGTCATGTGCTTTTAAGTAATGATATGATGATCATAATTCAAAGTTCCTTTGGAAGCCAAACACCTTGCCATACCACAAGCCAACTGGATTTGGATTCAGTGAACCTTTGTTGATTGCCAACCTTACTGCAGCTCCACAGTGTCTAGGCAGGTATTTTAGAAACACAGCAACATTTAGTTCTCAAAACAGCTCAGTGAGGGAAGTTCTATTATTCCTACTTTGCAGATTAATTGATAAAGGCTCTTCGAAGTTAAGTGCCATCCAAGACAAGTAAGAAGTGGAGCTGAGCTTTACTTATTTATTTTTATTGATTTTAAAAGACTAGAAGAAAAAGCTAAATTAACATCAGCTTTGATATAACGATGCATTCTTAAAAGAATAACGGATATTGGCTTATTTGCCAAACATTTGTCTTTCCTAATAGGTGCATTATTAACAATTCTGGTTATTTTAAGGCTCCTATTACTTGCAATCTTAGATTCTAGTTGAGCAATCTTCCTTCTTTTTTTTTTTTAAATATGACTGGTCTTTGGAAAACAGAAAAATTACTTGGAGAGTCTATCTTCATAAACAAAAAGATTGTAGTTCTTTATGCATAAGATTATTTGTGCATACATAAATATACAAATGTATACAGGAGTCCCCCTCCCCCCTTATCCAGACTTTCACTTTCCTTGGTTTCAGTTACCTGCAGTCAACTGAGGTCCAAAAATATTAAATGGAAAATTCCAGAAATAAACAATTCATAAATTTTAAATTGCACACCGTTCTGAATAGTGATGAAATCTCAATCGGTCCCGTTCCATCCCCCCAGTCTCAACCATTGACACTGTCTGCTCCTGACATCTTAACATCGTCGTGGCCTGATGATTCAGGATCACCCAAAGCAGATGATCCAAAGAGAGAGAGCCTGACCCACACCAGGGGACACAAGTCATTAAAGAGTGGTTTGTTATACATCCAGGTTATCCTCAAAAGGAATTAGAAGGAGGACACAATAAATGTTAGCAAGACTTTTTATCCCTTTTTAACTTATTTTTGAAGGGGGGCAATATTAATAAGATTCTCATGTTTATGTAACTTTGACTTGTTAAATTTCACTGCTTCCTGTTTTTTTCACTGTGTCAGAACACCGTGTAGAGACTTCCTGGCATGATACAGACGGACTAGTGGACACAGCCCACTCACAAGGGGGCTCCAGGGACAGAGGCCTGGTGCAGGGGATGCAAACCACATGGCAAGAGGGGGCGTCACACCTGCCTGAGGAAGGGGCTCTGCTGCTGGGCCTCTGACAATGGCTGTCACCTCCTTGAGCTGGCCTTCAGAATGCCACCTCATTCAAACATTTTAAAATCCTTTTTAACCTTTAATACTGCCATTTCAGTACTTCTGTTTATATAACAGGCAGAGCTTAATACTAGTACCCAGCATGGACCACCTGACAACTTGCAAAAGAACAGGCAAGAAACCCATGATTTGCTTCCTCACTACTCTATATCACACATGAAGAAATGCTGAAATTTATTACTGTACACGTTCCTGAATTAGGAATGAGACATGTATTCTGTCTCAATAGCAGAAAGGCAAATAAGACATTTTGGTTTTTTGTCAGATTGTCATGTTTCTTTTTCTAAAGGATAGCTCTGAATTTTTGTAATTCTTGTAACCTGGAGATACATATAAAATATATTCCTTAATAATTGTTATCAGCTTTCTAGCATCACCACTGATAGACTGAAAAAAACCAGGATATTTATACTCAATGTTATCAAATATCTTTCTAGAGATAGAACATTCTAGAAGCAAAAGTTATCTACATGAAGTTTGCCTTGCTTCTCCTGAATTATCATCACCATTTTCTCTAATTAACACTTATACCATATCCTACAAACATGTTTATTTTATTTTAAATTAATATTCAACCTACTCTTGCTACGAATTTTCTATCTAGATTTAGAATTCCTGGGTACTACAGAATTAATTAACAAGTCAGAAAGACAATATCCTGTGTGGACAATGGCTTTAGGACACATTCAGGAGAGCATAAGCTACATATCATAAATGCATGTCAACCACAGGCAGAAAGAAACCCACTGTACGGAAAAATTTATCACTCAAAATCAAAGTGTAACATCAACTAAAACTCAGTAATGTGTTCTCTGCTTCTTTTTGACCTTCTGTTGTTGCTTATTTGAAGATCTTGGCAACTGTCAGTGATGGAATATTCATGAGGCTATAGTCATTCCAAGACTAAAATGTTAGATTCTGCCACTTTTTCATAGACGACCGTAGAAGTGGAATTTCATTTAAATAGAAGTCTTTTTTCTTAAACACATCCTACATACATGAGTCAGTAACAATTGTGGTTGAACCACGAATGTAATTTTCATGAATGATAAATCCTGTTTGCCCTCTTACCCTGGATATTTCTACAAAAATTTCTTTTATTCTACTACTGGCTTGGCAATCATCACAAGATTGGCTAGCTCCTGACTGCCTCTGTGGAGAAAACATTTTTAAACGAAGTATTTTTGTATTTGAATTTAATACTGGTTTCTCATAATCACAAGATAAACTAATAATAGGGTCTTAAACTATAGCAATACGATAACATTCTGAGAATAAATTTGATACAAACATAAAAATATTTTCAGGCACCTTTCTCCATTATAAGTCCTTTGGCTAGTAAGCACATGGTAAACACAAGCAGAATGTATCTCGTAATTCTATGCAAATATCAGAAAGAATTTCAATTTGGCTGTCTCGTTAAATACACAGGATTATTAGGAGTGTAACAGTTTTGTGTTCAAGTGGGTGTCTGCTGTATTAAACTCGTTGTTAATCAAATCAGCCAAGCTCTCTCTGGAATTTCAATTTATAACTTTGCAAAATATTAGCAGTGATTAATATTTGATTTATTCATATATTTGATTATTCATATACACCTTTAAAAAGAAGGCTCTCATCTCTCAATGCTGTATTCTTTTATGTTTAGTTATGCTGAAAAACATATATTTTAGTCCCAGTAGTTTATCATTAACTCTGGTAATGTAACTGTTAATGCATTAAAAATCAAAGCAAAATGTATTCTACAAAACTTCTGATTTCAGAAAGCAACTCATATTGTTTCTGGAAAGTGACTCATATTGTTTCTAAGTATAAAATATTTGTGATCTAGTAGCAGAGCATCATGCCGAAAAGTTTCAGGAGTTGCTAGTGGTGGGCTCAAGGGAAAGGTTTCTGATGCAGGGGGATAAAGGCAGCATTTGGGCCACACCAGTGAAGAGTCATTTGAGCTCACACTTTGACTTGAGTTCAGGTTTTCCCTTCACTTCCCAATCCAGTTCCTTCACATGATTCCTTTGCAATGGAAAGTGCAGAGGTGGAACCTGTTAGCACACCAAGCAGAATTTAGGTGTTCAATTTCATCCCTGCCTTTGGAGCTGCTGACCGTGGGAAGTCAGTCTAAGGCTCAATGTTGCAAAGTGGTTATTTAGATTCAGATTCTATTCTCTTGTATTGGTATTTATTACATGCTAGGTGCTTTCATACGTTTAACTTGAGGCTAACTCTCTGAGGAAGGCAGTATCAACTCCTTTGAAGTAAACTGAGGCTCTAAAAGGCCCTGTGACTTGGCCAAGGCGACATAGTCAAAGGGGAGCCCTGATCTGAATCCAGGTCTTGTTAATCTAAGTCTGGTGCTTTTTACAGTAAACTCTGCCTTTTCTAATGATGGGGCCTGTCCTACTTATATCACAGAGTGGTTGTGGAAAGCTAATGAGATCAGGTAAAGGAAAGTTCTTTGTAAGCTACAAAGAGCTGTAAGGTACAGGCTAACACAATCATTTCTCATCTTCACTTTCCCATCTCCCACTGACTGGTTAACAAGAGTACAAGCTTCTTACTGTCGATCAGGGAAGACCAGCCCTCGCAGACAGTCATTTTAGGAAAAACACCAATAATCAATATAGGTAGACACTCTCATTTTTCAATTTTTGGCCAGAATCTGGGCTTTAGACACCAGTCTTTTAAAAAGATATAAATTCTATCTCTTTTGATCAGCGCTTTGAGACTTGCTCAAGAAAAACGATATCTGCGTCTCACACACAGTTGTGATAGAGTGCTCAAATGTGAGCTTCTCTGCCTTGAAAATGAGAAAACTGGGTCAGTTATGGAATTCACAAACAGGGAAATACCACTACCCCAATTTTTAGTTAAAGAAATAACATGAGAAGCTAAACACTCACACTGAAGTGAAGGTCTGAGACTGTCAGTTGGAAAATTCAGGCTCCAGAGAAAACACTAGCACTGAATATTATTGTTTGAAATCACAAACTTATTTGCCTACACTGATCTGTTTCAACAAATATATTTCCAATGTTCTTTTTAGGTTGGACTGTAAAGATTATGCCAAGATGGTCATTTAAAGAGATGATCCTTTCTTTGCTATCTGTATGGGTAATCATTCTGTATAAAATTCTTTCCATTTACAGTGATCAATAACATTTCCATTTGATACTCCCCAACCCCCCACTTTGAAACTACCTTGCTGTGGGCCTGGCTTGAACTGAATAGATACCTAAGGACAAAGAAATACCTCCTATTCACCCAGTGGAATAAACACTGGCCCAACATAGCTCTTTTCTCAACCAGTGATTATGTTATCATAAAAATGAATCATGTACTGAACAGTCAGAAGCAATATATTATACAAAATGGCTATTAAAAATGTAATGCTTGGCATTTAAGTAATACAATTTTCATACATACACAAGTAGATGAATACATATGACACTATATTCTGCACAGCACGATAAATATAGTTCACGGAACATTCTAGATGTATACATAATGATAATATAGGAATGTAGAAAATGAGTAGCCAAAAGAAAATCACACCCGATGTTTGAGCTCCCATTTTAATAGTTTCTGCTTTAAGCTATTTTTAACTCTTTTCTCAATTTTTTGGTTGTTTACAGTTTCTATGAACCTAAGCAGAAGATCTGATTTACTTTAAATTGAGAAAATGCTCATACAACATAAATTCAAATATGTACTTTTAGTAGCTTCTGACGCCACCTGTTCATGACATCCCAGTGTATTTCTTGGGGCAAGAGACCTGCAAGGCAATACTATATAGACCATAATCTAATCATTGCAAATAAGGAAAGCCTAGGAATGGCAGAGAAATATATCTATTTCTCCACATGGACAGCATACTAAGATGAAGATGTTTAAAACAATAAAATTAAATAAATTAAACTGAAGATTATGTATAATTGGTGGAGTTTTTGGTAAATACTTAGAGTTTTGTTGAAACGAATTTTTACAAATAGCCATGAGTAAGATTTTAAAAATCCATTCTTCTCTTGCACTTCATCAACAGAATGTTTCTACAGTTCATACAACCAATAAGAACCCACTACCTTAACCTTATACCTTTTACAGCATCAGTAGCATTTTGAGTTATATCTAAGGCCATTCTTAATTAGAAACCAGTAATGGAATAGCTTATCAAATATTTTATTTCTTCCTTCCTTCAAAAATCCACATAGAATTGTTTGGTGACTTTGCTTTGAAGAAAGTGTCTTTTATTACTATTTTAGTACAACACATTAAAATCAAATATCTCCTGTAGCAAAACGATTCAAGTCCCTGGAACTCAAATAATTTTCTAATAAAAAATGCATGAGACAAATAAATGCACTTTATGTTCCACAAGAAAAGGCAGTTTCAACAGGCTAATGCTCAGAGAAAATTCATTTTATCAACCAGCCATTTCATTCTTTGGTGCTGTTACAAGCTCCTTCCAGTTGCTAGGCAACCATAATTCATAGTACCTTTTAATGGATACTCTGCTACTGCTGAGAACATTAAGGTGAAGAGAATAAATGCCTTGGGTGAATCTTGAAATCTTTCATTATGCATGTCATTCTATTTCTGTAATGCTATAATGCTGAAATGTTTCTGTGGCAGGAAACTGAGTTGCAGTAATTGCATATTCCACTCATATATGTTTTGTAAGCAGAGCAGCACGTACTTGTCTAAAATGAGTTATTTCAAACATGATTGAAATTGGACTTTTCTACTTCTAAAGGTAGTAAATAAATCTAAAGAAAGAAAGAATAGGTTTGGAGTAAAATGTCTCGAAATTTCCAGGAAGAATGAAGAAATCTTACAGCACAAATCAAAAGTAATCAAGCTGGTTCAAGCTTGATCGGGATGGTTTATAAATATGTGGTACATACAAGTTGAAAGGTAAGAAATACAACAATAGGTGGAATACACTACAAGCTTTAAAACAATCCTGGTCAAATTTATAAACAGGTGTACATATGCTAGTGATATTCATGTGTTCAAGTTTTATTAATTAGGATTGGGAATGCACCATGTGTACTTTTCACACCTGTCAAATGGACAAGGTGTTATGTATTAATATGTAGTTACATTTATTGTACAGCATATGACTTTTGGTTTAATTCTCAACACTGTTTTAATTTTTCAATACTAGTGATTTATCTTTATATTTTTATATGTAGATTCATCTTATTGCATTAAAAAATAAATCTAGAGTTTCAAGCCAGGGCAATCATCAACAGAATAAGTGTGTCTTTTTTCCTCTTTCCTCCTTAACATGGGGTACGTTATTTCTTTCAATGCAAAAATAACAGCCTCTTTCTAATAGGTGCCACTTTTAATTCTGGTCATCATCAATTCCTAGACTGAAAAAGAACAACCATGCCACCATCTTCGTGCGTGAATGAAAAATGAACAATTCTATCCAGCATCTACATGTTGATCCAAACCAGTGGTTCCCTATTGATGGCAGTTATAGGGAACTTCCTATAAGAGAATCGGTTGGCTCACCCAAACCTACTGAACCACAATCTCTAGAAAATGGGTGTTAGTGAGAGAAGCACCTAGTTTGGGACTCACACCCAGGCTAAGAGAACATGTCAAGTCTGGAGGCTTCCCCAAATGTAGAATTTGGGTAATGTTTTAGGTTTCATTTTGCATCAGAGAACTTTTATTATTATTGTAACGATACATCTTACATGTTGTCTGGAAAGATGAGCCAGTTGATCATGTTATTTTGTCAAAAAGGGGACATAAATCCTTCTGTCTTCTGATCATTTAGATT
Organism: Hippopotamus amphibius kiboko; assembly: GCF_030028045.1. Taxonomy (NCBI): domain Eukaryota; kingdom Metazoa; phylum Chordata; class Mammalia; order Artiodactyla; family Hippopotamidae; genus Hippopotamus; species Hippopotamus amphibius. The sequence continues at coordinate 123,937,905 of NC_080190.1, read as the reverse complement.
ATTTAAATTCATTTTTCTTTCAATAGCTGCATGAAGTAAATCTACCACTTCACAGTAAAATACGCCTCTTTGTTTCTTCCTCATTTCATCCTCATGCCTAAAAACAATGCTCAATAGCCCCTGTGAGTGTTTGAAAAATCCCACAATCTTTTCATGAACTCCTATGAACTCTACTCCAGTATCCCCTTGCTTAGAATAGTGCCGACTCTACCAGCTCTCCATGTCACCCCTGCTACAAAGCTTTACAATACTTTGTACTACCCTCTGCTCTCACTAACTGCTGGCTTGAGGCCCAGCCTGAAGCATGAAAATGAAAGTAACTGTCCTAAATTTAAAAATACTGTTTACTTAAAAAAAATGTCTTTGAATGAAGCTTAACCTTTTATGAAAAGCACTAACTGAGCAAATAAGATTCATATGGTCCATCCAGGCACTGATCACAGAAATTAAGAACTGCAGAATTCAGTAAGAGTGAGACTATAGGCCCTGGAGGGAAGACACAGTTTTGTAAGAATTGGTACTGTTGAAACACAGTATTAAACAAATGTTCCAAGATGCGTGTTAAGGGAATTTACTATATTACAAATGTGTAGTGGACTCTTGTTTTAGATGGGGTGTTAAAATTGAGGGTCTCAATCATATGCCATCATTAAATATCCCATGGTAAATGTACTTCTTGTAGAAGGAGGCGGGTTAGTCAAAAGCCTGGACAAATTCCAACTGCGTAATTACATCCTATCTAAATTCCCTGTGTAGTTTCAACTGGATAAAGTATTTTTCACTTCTAATCCAAAATTCGGATATAGCTTTTCTCTGCACTGCTAAACAGCTGCTGCATTTTTACTCCCAATAGTATTTGGAATTGGACTCAGATGGGTTTTCCATCAATTCCAGGAATATTCATCTCTGCTTTCCAAGTTTAATAAGGGATCTTTCTGAATGTTGGCTAATATTTACATTAGTAAAACTCTCACTAAATTGGGGTACATGGTAAATACAGACTTTTTGAACAGGAAGAGACCTCAGGGATCATCTAGTCTTGCATCCTTCCTTTATCAGAGAAAACTGAATTGCTAATGAATTAACATATACTCAGGGCCTATTATGTGGACTTAGAAATATGCAATTAATGAATGTCCCAACATGACACAAATATATGATGTTAGATCCAGAACTCTTAATCCAGGATCCTGATCACTCAGGCCTATTTTCACTATGCTATTTTGGTTTTATATATATTTCTAATAAAATGGATTCTCTTTTCCAGGTTATAGAGGTTAGATGAGCAGCAGTATAAAAATGAACCATTCAAGTGACACCAAAACCTTATTTTAGCAGTTAGGTAAGAATATATGTTTAGGGAACAGGGTTCAGATTATGCTTTATCAAGAGATGTATGGTGCGTTCCAATGAGAAAAATATTCAAATACGCTGATCTAAATGGTTTTGCTGAGAAAGAGACAAATTCTGGATCCACAAAATGTCACACAGTAAAAATTTACAAAATGCTTCTTCATTGTTAAATGTGTGACTTTTTGGTATGTGTGTTTAATATCCATTTTTCCTGCTAGACTGTAAGCATCATGATTGCAGAGACTGTATGTATACTATTTTATTTACCGCTGATGACGCACAGAGGCTCGTTCCAAGTAGGGGGCACAATAAATGTTTCTGTCAGATTATTTAGGGGTTTTCCACGTTACAAAGAAGCACTTTTCCATTTATGATTTCACTCAACTTCATAGCCTATCAGGGACCGAAGAACCTTTTCCACCTGTGGTTGAGCTCTGGCAGTCCATATTTTGCTGGCGTTCTATTGAAACAAAATGACCAGTTCTAACCAGATTCCTGGCAGGCTCATAGATTACAACTATACTCCAACAATCATTTCTCTTTTTTTTTTTTCCCTAACTCTTAAGCAGTGGCAGCAGTGGCCTAACCACGGTAACGACCCTATTGTCTACTTTTCCTTTTCCCATGTTGTACTGGCTGATAATGAATTATTCTCAAAGTTTCCATGAGCTCATTATGACTTCAACATGCCTGCCCTATAGTAGGAGCGAATAAATATTTATTGATGAATGAATAAAAATAAAATAACCAAATTTGAATGAATGGAGAGGAATAGAATAGGGCTCAGAGTCAGCCTCTAGTCCTCATCCATGTTTTTCATGAATTAGCTATGTAACCATTTAACTTCCCAGTATTGGGGCTTCCCCATGTGTACAATGGGAGGGAGGTGACTAAGCATCAACAAGTCAGTCCACAGCTCTGAAAGCATCGACAGGCTTGACTTTCAAATTCTTTGCCCTGTGACAGTGGTGCCTGCGGATAAGCAATGAGAGAGTCAAGCGGCTGGAAGTCAGGCAGCAAATGACTGAGAGATAATGTCTCTATTACACAAAAGTAGAAAACTGGCCACTGAATAATCTGAAATTATTTTATTGCACTACCACAAGGGGATAATTTTATTTATTAGTTGAAAGACCACTTTTCCAAAAAATTTTCTCCTTTAAAGGTCTCACTCACATAGACAATGTTTTGCATTTGAAACTTTCCTAATTTGAAAGTTGTCCTTTGGAGAAAGTCTTTAATTATAGTTTACCAGAGATGCTTTGTTTTGAAAATACAAGATACCTCCAATACTTATGCTGTCAGAAGGTGACCAAGGTCACTATCAGTAAACTTTGTCTTCTTGGCTGGATAAGATGTACAGGTGGGGATTTTTCCGTCAACACTAAGCTGAGAAGGCCTCCCATACGTTGTGCTGAATTTCTGCCTGTTCTATGAATCAATCCAAGTTTTCCCCATGTTTTGTGTGGGGACAGGTTTTGGGTGATTGCACAGAGCAAGTTCCCAATGTACATCACGGCTTGCACTCCTCCTCTGTCCTGTCAAAGTGTAGAGTTACAATTCGGATTCCCTTTCCCATTATGCTCCATTATCCAATCACCCGATCTGGATCCTATGGCAATGTTTAGTCACATTTCTGAACGTTCTTTATGAAGATCAGGCGATGTTTTGTCACAATTGCGCCAAAGACTCTGAGCAAGAACAGTAAAGCATCTCATAATTTTGCCCTGCCAGCATTTTGAGGCCACTTTCCTTTTAATTACTGTCAAATTCAATTTCACACCTTTTCATTCTTTGTTTAAGGATGTACTTTTCTAGGGAATATAAAATATTAACTGATATTTACACTTTGTGAAAGCTTCCTATTAATCTTTTCCTGAAACAAATTTCACTGTAAGTTCAATATTAATTGGAAGTTGATGGGGATGACTTATATAAACAAAGAAAATGAATTTCCTTTCAAGTCAACATGCTTTTTCAAACCTTCTGTTTGGTCCAGTACGTGTACTGTAAGGGTCACAATAATTCAAGAAGAGTGTGCAAAACTAATATCTTAGTTGTGCAATGAGCAGTAGAAAGCGGCTTCTCAGTATCATTTATCAAAGTAAGAAGAAAAAATAAAAAATACAAACAGAGACCCATCCAGTGGAAGGTCACAGCCAATAACATTTCTGCAAATAGAAAAAGGGTGCTGGAGCATCAGATGTAAATTGCTGTTTGCTGAAGAATTTTAATGGAGTTCTACGTCACATTATAAAATGTTTAATTGTGCCCCCATTTTAATAACACCATCTGATTAAATAAAAAGACGCCTTGCTGATCGCAATTACAATCTGTCAAACTGCATATTTATTTACAGTTTGGTTTTCTAAAACCATAAGATAAAAAAAGAAAACCCTATTCAGCTTGTCAAGAAACTATAATTATTGTGTATCCTTCTGTCAGTTTCTGCATAAAACTTTTGGTCCTAAAATGGATCTAATTATATCTACATCAACATTTTTATAAACGTTACATTTTTTTTCTCCATCTCAGTGAAATCTTTGTCGTTAACTAGGAAAAACACATTCTCTCTTTTTAAAAGGCATTAGCCAGGCTTGTTTGCTTTCTTTCCTTCAAGATGTTATAAAATAAAACATCCTTTTCAAAATATAAAAATATTTGCTTATATCCCCCTCTCTCCTGGCATGAGATTATGAAGAAAAAAAAACCTAACAGTTTTTGGCTGTTCTGGCTACACTGTTTGCGATTGTCTGGGATATCATGAAATTCCTTCAGTCTGCAGCCATGAAAATCTAAGTCTCTTTTCCTAATTATATTCTGATGTTCAAGGCTTCGGGATCCTCTATAGCTACAGGTAGGGACAAGCTGCTGGATCCTGCAAGGGAGGAGACTGGTCAACTGGGACATCTTTCCTCTGAGATGCTCCCAACTTCTCCTCAAATCCCCTGTACTCTCACTGCTCACCTCCTTCCCAGGCACTCAGTGGCTTTCCTTTTCCTGGGGTCGTGCACTTTGTCAAACACCCCATGGAAATGTACCAAACACTGAATATATATCAAATCGTGCATGTTTTACTTCCTGCCCTTTTAAGGTACACTTAGGAGAAGGACTTACTAGTTTATATGTTTATGCTAAGATGTTCAGAGGTGATCATGTTTAATATTCTGCCCATTCTGGGAATCATAATTATGGCCTCCCACTAACATGTAATAAAAGAGGCAGTGACTCCATTTAAAGGAGTGCCAGAAATGTGGTTTTCAGGCACAAAGGCAGCACATAGGGTAGCTTAGAACAAGGGGCTGAATGAGACCTCCCCTCCTGCTGTCCTAACACCTAATCCAGCTTTGGTGATGTACTCTAATAAACCACTGGATTATTTCAGGTTAGTATAATTACATCAACTTAGAATAAAACCAGGGCAATTCCTGGAGAGCACAAACTTAGTGCTCAGTTTTTTTATAAGGAAAGTTTATACAAGGCAAGTAATATGAATCCAATTCACTGGTTTCAAATATGCTCAGTGTTGTCAAATAAAGAGAAAGGTCTAAACATAAATCAGGAAGAAGAACTGTGATGTGTTGAACATGAGACATTACACGATATTAAAAAAAAAATCCTCTTAGTAGAACTGTACAGTGATCAGACTAGTGGGGAATCTAGAGGTTATATTTCCCTCCCTTTACACATAAGCCACACTTGCAGCCTTTAGGATGGGATTCCTGCCCACCTGGCTGGCCTCTGCTTCCCTCATGCATCTTAAGCTTTCACAGCTATCTCCCATCTCCCAAAGGGGCCGCTCTGACCTCTGGGCTAGCCTTTCATCATGCAGCTCATCCCTCACCCCGAGAGACTGCCCTGATTGCCCATCTGGGTTTCACTCCTCCAACATGGCAAACCTCAACTTTGAAAGACACTTGAAAGCCATTTTTGAATACTGCTGGCAGATTCACAAGCAATTTCTTCTGTTTCATATGCGATTTGTTTATACCTCCTCCGAAACAATGATCGTACCATGCTATATAATTTTTATGTCTTTTTATGTGATATTAGAGTCAAGGGCCATGGTATCACAGCAAGGCCTGCGTCTAGCACAGTGCCTGAAACACAGAACACACTCAACATATATTTATGGACTTAATCCAACTGTCTTGTTTATCCTTTTCTGACAGAGAGTCCTCTTGCCTCAAACTAGTTTGTAGGGATAAAAATTACTTCAGCCTAAAGCATCCTGCTCAAGGCATAGGCAGTTCTATTTTATACAGCGTTTTATTATACAAAGTTGAAAACTGCCTACAGCTTCCTCCCTTTTTGCATCACTTTGTCCTCTAGAGTTCCTCATTAACAGGATGACATTGTCTATACTCCCTTATTAAGAACTAGGAGCTTTGGAGATTAGTGACTTTCAGGGAACCCAGGAAAATTGTAGCTTTGTGGTTTTCAACCCTGGCTACACGTTAAAATCACCTGAGAGTTCTGAAAAAGTACTAATTTTTGGACCCAACCCCAGATCGAATGGCTTTGGGGTGGAGCCCAATGCATCTGCCGGATGATGATCACTTTGTCTTGACGACAGAATTCTTCTTGCTGCTCAAATGGGGGACCCTGGACTAGCGGCCAGGCCTCACCTCTCAGGCCCCACCCCAGACTTGCTGAACCAGATTCTACATTTTAACAAGGTCTCAATGATTTGCCAATACATAAAAGTTTGAGAAACATTGACTATGTCTCAATCTCTTTTAGATCTCAAGCTCCCACCCTGTCCATCAGGGAGCAGATCATGTTTCTGAGTAAGTGATATTGTAGAGGAGGTGGGAGACACTGACCCAAGCCTCAGAGGCCATGCCAGCATCATGTTTAATTGTCCTAATGGTCCCACACATTGTGCAATAATACCCAAATTTAAATTAGGACCTTTTGGGGTCACTGCAGTGGTCTAGGAATCCATACGCAGATCATATAAACATATGGATGTATTTGACAAAATTTTCCCAAGTCTATACAGATGCTATTGAGAGTTATAAAATACAAATGAACTTAGTAGCATTACTGAACACTTGGGATGTTACCTATTTTTTAAATCATGAATCCTGAAAGTTTGAATGTTGTAAGGTTGGAGGAGTTTGATGAATTTTTGAAATTAAAATGTAAAAAGTCTGGAAGCTACTAGAGTTAAAATTTTAAGGGCTATCTGTCAAAGAAAGGGTAGATGTTTACTGGACCCTGTGTGAACAGAAATAACATGAGGTTTCAACATCCAACTGGCTTTTCATAAAGCAGTGGATACTTTCTTATGTCTAGCAGGTGGCCCACATTTTGCTGGATGATGTTGTGACAATACGAATTAGATTACTTGGGAACGTCTTTCTTTCTCCCGGAATACAATTTTGATATTAAAGTAAGTTAATTGAAGAGCATGATTTAAGAAGATGTATTTTATAAATATCTTTTAAAGGGACTGTTTCCTTAGGAGCATAGACCTGTAAATTCTGTCCAATGCACAAAGAACTAGGCCTTGTGGAAGACTTATTTGTATTCCTCTATTTCAGCTGTGTGTGTTTCCCCTACCCTGGGTCCTAGCTCTAGTCTGAAGCTATCACTGGTGTTTATCAAGGAGATCCAAAGAATAGTCACAAATGAACACAATCATGGTCAAATGATGTTAGAGAGCTGAAGATTAGCAGTACCTGGATAACTAAAGACACCTCTTTTCCTAAATATACTTCTCTATTTAACTGGTAAAATATCTCCCAATCCTCATTTTTTTCTTCAGAGAAGCATGATTCCCTATGATGTATTTTGTGGTCCTTTTCCTTTTCACTGTTGAATTGCACAACCTCTTGGATGTCTTCCAAATTCCCTTGGGAGTTTATTTCATGGTTTAATACAGGATGGCCCATTTTAAGCCGTTCCCTTTGAAAGTGTTGAACGGGGACTCTTTTCAATGGGTCACTCTGAGTTTGGGACAAGGGTAGTTATTTAGTTCAATATCATGGACATGTAGCTGAAGAGATCATTGGAAATGTCCAGACACTCCAATGGTAATACCTGAAGCAGAGTGGAAACATGTAAATAAAATCAGAAATATCAAGTTCTACTCTAAATTTTAATCCTATATTATTTCTCTTCCTTATTGTAGATGTATATGTATACACATGTATATTGCAGGTGTGTACTTTTTCTTACTAGATTTACTTTATCCTAGTAATTTAAGGATTAAATTCATAAAGTGCACAATTATGTGAAGTATTATACCACAGATAAGCCTAAAGTGAAAGTTAGGTATTGTTCAGCACTGACTCAATGCTGACACGGCTGAACTGAAGCTGGTTGTTTTGAACTGCAGTGGAAGATGATCGTCATCTCAGAGCAGCAAAAAAGAATATGTAATACTCAAGTTCAATTACTTTTCAATTTAACTCTCCTGCTATTACTCCAGCTAAAGTCACAGGCTTGAGCTAAAATGATAATGGAATTTTGGTGTTCCAGAAAGTATCTTTGAAATGGACTTTGGTTTTGTTATAATTCCTTCTGGTTATAAAACTTTATCTTATCTATTTGTCTCCACAGATTGTATCATAATTTTTCTTAAATTTAACAAATTCATATTTTGAAAATCAAAGAAGTATGATCTAGTTTGTTTCTTTCATGGGTTTAAATAAGGTTTTCAAATAAACTGTTTTGCTTTTTCACCAGCATAAGGAAACTGCAGACAAATGGGTTTAATTCATTTTACTAGTTATGATTAGCTTATATCTTTTTTAAAAAATGTATTTTATTGAAGTATAGTTGATTTATAATGTGTGTTAATTTCTACGGTACAGCAAGGTGATTCAGATATATATATCTGAAAATATTCAGATATATATATCTGAATATTGATACATATATATTGAATATACCTCCTGCGTTACACAGTAGAAACTTGTTTATCCACTCTATATATAATAGTTTGCATCTGGATTAGCTTACATCTTAAAGAAAACTAATTCAAACTCTGCCTATGATTCTTTGTATTTTCTTTTTTTTAAGAGCAGGATGCCTAGATTTTCTTTTTTTTCTACCGAGCGAGAAAGGACAGTATTTCTTTGTTTTAAATTAAGTTACTCTAGAACAGTGGTTCTCACACTTGAGCATGCAACAGAATCACCCAGAGATCTTATTAAAAGATAAATCTGGGACCAAAAGCCAGAGTTTGAGAAGGTATAAGGGAAGGCCCAAGAATTTACCTTTTTAACAAGTTTCCAGGTGATGCTGATGCTGCCCATCTGTGAGCTGCACTTTGAGACAGCCCAAGGCTCAGGAATGAACTTCTAGACCCAGTGGGGCACACAGCATGGGAACACACAGCTTCTCTTTTTCTTTATCACCACGATCTTATTTGTATCAAATAAGCATACGCTCTCCTCCCTCTCTGTGAGCATGATGATTATGCTAACCGTGGGCCTTCCCAATGTACTTCAGTCGTGCTTTAATGTTATGCAGAACTCTCTATCCATACATGGAATCTACAGAGAGACTCAGGAAAAGAATAGTAAACTGTTCAACTTCAATCATGTCTCTTTTGATTACAAATCCTCCATCTGTTCTCACTGACTAACAAATGAAGGTCAGATGCCTTGCTTCATGTTCAAGGATCTGTATGAAGTGGCCTCAGCCTGATATTCATTCTTTCATCTATATCCACTCAATTGATGTTTGATGAGAGCTGGTTCTTCGCCAGGAATTATCCAAGATACTCCTACTTTACGTGCCATTATCCCCTTTCATCCATGTTATGATGTAATGAAATTACATATTTTTGTTTTTGCTTTCCTTCACGTATGCCTTTGCTTGTATTGTTCCCAATTATTTTTTTTTTGTAAACGTGGGAAATAATACCCATTTCAAATTATCAGACTACATTATAGTGTTTGTATAGCACCTAGTACAGCGCCTGGCATATAGTGTACTCTTGACTAATGTGTTTTCTATTTTCTCTTCTCCTTTTCTTCATATTCTTAGTGCTTTATCTATAGTGTCACAGTAGAGTCATCTTCAAACTATTGCTTTAGTTTGATTTATTCATGTCTTGCTTCCTTAGCAGGTATCTCACTGATTTCCATATTTTTCACAAGGGTAGCATTCTGCCTTGAAGCTAGCAGATGCTTAATAAAAATGTTGACTGTTACTGTCTTTATTATCAACACAAACGTATGAGAATGTTTTATGAAGATTTATTCAAAAGTGTGAAAAATATTTACTGTTGGATTTTAAGATGCTTGCCAAAAAAGGACAGTTTGGGTTTATTTAAGTTAGAATTTAAGTATCACTGAATTTTGCTCAAAGTTAGCTTTCACTTAGCCATTTTTCAAGAAACATATACATCATGTCCTGGTTATTGGAATGACAATGGAGAAAGAGAGCTGAGAGTGTGCTCAGTGGAGTGGAGAGAATTGTAAGTGACAGGCTATCCACCTGGCCTCATTCTGCAGTTGACTAAATCATGGAAACCGGCCTAAGGGCGTTTGTCAAAATGGTTACCCAAGGAAAACAGTGAAGGTCATAGTTCTAAACACCATGCTGTCAATATCAATGCCTCCTTTATCCAGAAGCAATGAACTACGATGGGAAGAACCCAAAGACCGAGTCAGGAGAGGCTGGTCTAGTCCTGACTCTGGTAGCTGTAATAAACGTAGGCAGCCCTGAACAGCTCTGAGAATGGACTTTACTAAGTTGTCAAATGAAGGATTTTGCTTAGTGACCCACATAATTTCCAGCTCTAATTTCCAATTCTATGATTGTTCTTGCAAGACTAATGCTACAAATAGGCAGAATCTCCACTTGCTCTTGCAGTGTCCTTTTAAGAGAAGGCCTGTGCAAATCTCTGCTCGCCGCCCATTTCACATTTATATAAATTATCTAGTTAGTGTGCAGTTCTCAATCAGGAGCAGTTTTCCTTTCAGAAGACATCTGGCCATGTCTGGAGATTTTTTAGTTGCAACAACTAGAAGGTTTGGGGTGCTACTGGCATCTAGTGGGTAGAGGTCAGGGCTGCTGCTAACATTCTACAATGCAAAGAACAGTATCCCCCTCCCCAACAAAGAATTATTCAACCCGAAATGTCCCAGATATCAAGGTTAAGAATTTGTGATCTAGATAGTAAGCTAGATAACAACTTCTCTGTAAGAAGTTATTTCCTTGGCATCTATAATAGTTCTAGGCATAGAGTAAGAGCTCAGCGTATGCTTGTTAAAACTAGAAAAAAATTTTTTAAAGTTTCTGATATTCCCAGCTCATTAACCATTCCTTTGAGTTAAGATTGTGAAGATCGCTCTAAAAATGCATCTATGACTCATGATGAGTGACACATGGACTGATTTACTACATTAAGTGTCCAGTCACTTATTAGGATGTATCCAGGTTTGTGGGGAGACAAAGAGTCATGAAAGGAATTACAAGTCATGAAGTGCCTTCTATTAGGGTCATACCACGCAGAAAGTTACAGGAAATCCAGCCATCATCTCTTCAAGATGTGCAAGCTATATTTAATTTTTGAAAAATTTATTACTGCATTAATATTTGGTTACTATAATGGTTAACTTTGAAGTTTAATTACTAATCTATTGATACTAAGGGTAAAATAAGAATGAAACCACCTAAAAAAGGCCATAAACAACTTCAAAGAAGATATCAAGTTGATATTCCAACTTACATAGGAATTGACATGGTCCACTTTTCATAAATGATTCTTTAAGACATAAATCTATACGACAGTTTTCCAAAACCCAAATTGTTACCTACAGTTATAGAATGTCATAACCAAAACAAGCATTAGAATACATTTGGTGTGAAGGCCCAGATAAGTTAAGAACTTGCCAGGCTCTTTCAGGTACACTCTCAGTATCTCTAATTATTCCAAAATTAGTGCAAATTTCACTATACAACGAGCATTCTTTTCCTGATTAAAATCCTAGAGGCAGAAATAGGAAAGAAAAAGAAAAGTTCCAAACTCTCTTCTGACCTTCTCTATACATTTTGTAAATATTTATGCAAACTATTTGCCAATCTATCAGATCTCATCAAAACTTTTTAACGTGAAAATTTTATAATTGTTTTCCAAAATTAAGTCATTAAAGTACTTTCTAGATACCTCTTGTCCTCGTTAAATCTCTGAAAGAAGTTGTTTTCAGTTTTCAAAGCTACTTGACTATATATATTTTTATCTTAATGTTTATACTTTGAAAGTATCTTGTAAGTCCAATCAACCACATAACTTTCATTATTATGATGTTATATGAGCTACATACCCCCAGATTTTATCATTTTGAGGGATGAGAATCAGACACCTTGGGACAGGAAGAATTCTGTGTCACTCTCTTGGTCCCTCATCTCCCTCTCTGCTGGATTAGAGAATTCTGCAGCTTGATGCCATCTAAGGCATCTGAATCGGGAACAGTAGCTGTTCTTAGTTTAGGATCTTCCTAAATGAAGGAGCCTGTAAACGTCCATCAACAACGGGGTAATTCTTATGGCTTATACATCAGTCTTCCTGGGGTCCCAGTTATTTCTGTGCGTTCTCTTGGAATTGTCCTGACTAAGTGCTTTATAAATTTGAGGTTCCCAGGATTGAAGTTTAGGAGGAAGAAGCTAGAAAGAAAGGCAAAGATAAGATATAAAATATATTTTAATCATTAAAAATGAGCACACTTATACAGTTAGTGTGTGTATATGTAAGAAGTGTGTGTGTGTAGACATACACAAACACATACCAAGCTCTTGCACCTGCTATGGAATCCCTGCTACATTAAGATAGGAAGTATGAACTTTCCTAGAGTCTTCAGTTTCTTAAGGACTTATTTAATCGATCAGATATAACACCGAATGCATATGCATTCACTTGACAACTACCAAGTGAGTGCCTCCTATGACAGCTCTTCCAGACGTGCAGGATAGAGCAGGGATTAGATAGCCAAGATTCCACCTCTCACAGAGTGAGAGGCAGTGGGAGGCAAATCACCAACTAGTTAAATAAACTAGATAATTCAGAGAGGAACAATGCTAATATTTATTCATTTTTTACCATGTGAGCTTTGCAGTGTTAACTCATTCCATAAAACACGGCAATGTGATGAGAGGTGAGTGGTGGTGACGGTGGTGGGGACAGTGCCAGTTTAGAACAGTGTTTCCAAGAGGTGACATTTGAGCTGAGAAGTGAATGTAAAGATCTGAGTCAAGAGTATCCCCAACAGTCACTCGAAGGTCACTGGGTGGGAGGTGAGCGACAGAAAACCAGTGTGACTGTAGCTCAGTTAGGTGCAGAAATTATGAAGCAAGGTTAGAAATCTCAGTGGGCCCTGAATATCATGTTAAGAAACACGGAATTTTTTTTTCTCTTTTGTCTTAGGTGCAATGAGAAGTCACTGAAGGGTGGCCAAACTAATGTCTGCTAAGATGACACTGACGCTTGTGTGGAGAATGTTTGATGGAGGAACGAGAGTTAGGAGAGGAGGCCAGCATGGATACTTTTTCTGTGGTCCCAAAAGAGGACGGCACCGTGGATCATGGTGGGAGCAGTGAAGAGGGAAGCTACGTGGGTAGATTCCAAATGTGTTTTGGACACAATTCAGTCAAGACTTGCTCATAAACTGGATGTTTGGAGTGAGAGGAAAAGATGAACCAAGTTTTTAGGTTGAGCATCTGGGGTGGACAGTGATTCAATTTACATAATACATACTCAGTGAAACTCCCTCACTCCAAACACATCTTCCCCACTTCTCCTTGTCAGTAGTCAATCGTTTCTTGAGATTCTATTCTAACCCTACCTCTATTAGGTAGCCTTCCTTGATTCCTCATGTCATTTTATAACTATGTGATAGTAAGTGCCATGCTTTGAAATGCTGGATGACTTCTTACGTACAAAACTCATTTGTTTTATTAGATACTTGAGGGCAGGAACTGTTTCCATATCATTTTTGCATTCTTACCATCAACATACTCAGCATCTTACATATAGTTACTGGAACCTAAATCCCAGCATCCTAGGACAGTCCCAGTTTTAGGCCTAATCATTATTCCTTAGGTAGCTTCACTCTCAAAACCGTGTTGGTTTGAATGATAAATTATATGGTAATCCTACATATGGTAGATGCTCAGTGCTGCCTAATTATTCTAGGACTCAAGGCCTGTGAATATGAATGCGACACAAAGAGAAAAAATTAGGGTTCAATTTTAGACTCTGACAGAGTCCAGAGGAATGAATCTTCTGATAAAGAATCCAACCAAAAAGTGAAGACACTTAGTACTGCAGAAATGTGATCTCCGTCTGCCTACAAAGAGGAAACGGAATGCAAAACGATGAGCTGCAGATATTTGAAGACCTTCGTGTCTCAAACGTCTTGCTATTTTAGGTAACTATGCATTTTTGGTATTGTAATTCTGTGATTTTCCATTGACATATGAAGTTGCAAAGATGTAAGAAGAAGGGATTTCCAGATTGTACAGTATGTGCTAGACTTTTCACCTCTGTATTTTTAAACTAAGCAGAAATAGGAAGGGTCTGAAATGAAACTCCCTGATAACTGTCAACAGGATTACCGTCTTAAACACTTGTTCAAATATTCTCAGGGCAAAGGACCTATAACCAGGTTTATTCCTTGTCAAAACATTTGTTTGCTATCTCATGGACATAACCCTAATCACTTTCTCATCTCCTGTATTTTATGCCTGAGTGGTGTCTTCTTCCCAACTTGGACCAAGAGCGCTTTGGGCAAGATTCTTCTTTCCTGGGCAGAGTACAGCCCTGTATTCATGCAGGTGCTTATCCAATCAACTGTAGTAAGAAGAATCCATGATTTTATGCATCATAAAGTTGTCATCGAGGGGCCTGAGGAAACCCTTTTGTGATCCACGATTCAGTTACATGCATTTGTCTCCCAGTGGATATTTGATATTTTCTCATCACTAATAAATTTTTCTCAACATTTTGATAGATTGCCCAGGGAGATTTAATTCCTAATTTCATCTTTTCTGGCCTCTGCAGGAAGCTGTATATTGCAGTCATCTCATTTCTGTTTACTTTGCCTGCGTTTTTTGGAATAAATTCACATTTTTTCATTTTGTATCATACAATCATTACAGAATGATGTGAGAACATGTGAGGACAGTTGAGTTTCTCCCCTTCCTTGCTGTACAGCCCTTTACTGGCAAGAAGCACCCTGCAGATTCCACATGTGGAGTTGCCCCAACCATAGCCACAGCTCATGCCACTTGGCCCTTGCACCCTTAACACCAAAGCTTTCAATGGCAAGTCAGATGAGGATAACTCAAACTCTTAAAAGTAACCATGCTTTAAAGCCTCAGAGAATTAGGATATATTCTTTTTTTGTTTTTTGTTTTTGTTTGTTTTTGAAGTATAGTTGACGTATAATATTATATGTTATGGGTGTATAGTATAGTGATTCACAATCTTAGTGGTTATATTCCATTTATAGTTACTATAAAATAGTGGCTATAGAATCTATTATCTTTTTAATTTAAAAAAGCCAAAATTTTAAATGAATATGAATAAGAAAGTATGACTTTGCAAATCATATCAGTAACATACAGTATAAAATTTATTTGGTTTAAAGCAATCTTGAGAAGGAAAAATGGAGTTGGTGGAATCAGGCTTCCTGACTTCAAACTATACTACAAAGCCATAGTGATCAAGACAGTATGGTACTGGCACAAAAATAGAAAGGAAGATCAATGGAATAGAATAGAGAACTCAGAAGTAAGCCCAAACACATATGGGCACCTTATCTTTGACAAAGGAGGCACGAGTATACAATGGAAAAAAGACAGCCTCTTCAATAAGTGGTGCTGGGAACATTGGACAGCAACATGTAAAAGAATGAAATTAGAACACTTCCTAACACCATACACAAAAATAAACTCCAAATGGATTAAAGACCTACATGTAAGGTCAGACACTATAAAACCCCTAGAGGAAAACATAGGCAGAACACTCTTTGACATACATCAAAGCAAGATCCTTTTTGACCCACCTCCTAGAATCATGGAAATAAAATCAAGAATGAACGAATGGGACCTCATGAAACTTAAAAGCTTTTGCACAGCAAAAGAAACCATAAACAAGACTAAAAGGCAACCCTCAGAATGGGAAAAAATAATTGCCTACGAAACAACGGACAAAGGATTAACCTCCAAAATATACAAGCAGCTCATGCAGCTTCATACCAAAAAAGCAAATAACCCAATCCACAAATGGGCAGAAGACCTAAATAGACATTTCTCCAAAGAAGACATACAGATGGCCAACACACACATGAAAAGATGCTCAACATCACTCATCATCAGAGAAATGCAAGTCAAAGCCACAATGAGGTATCACCTCACACCAATCAGAATGGCCACCATCACAAAGTCTGGAAACAACAAATGTTGGAGAGGGTGTGGAGAAAAGGGAACTCTCCTGCACTGTTGGTGGGACTGTAAGTTGGTACAGCCACTATGGAAAACAATTTGGAGGTTCCTTAAAAAACTACAAATAGAACTACCATATGATCCAGTCATCCCACTCCTGGGCATATACCCAAAGAAAACCATAATCCCAAAAGAAACTTGTACCATAATGTTTATTGCAGCACTATTTACAATAGCCAGGACATGGAAGCAACCTAAATGCCCATCAACAAATGAATGGATACAGAAGATGTGGCATATATATACAATGGAATATTACTCAGCTATAAAAAGGGATGAGATGGAGCTATATGTAATGAGGTGGATAGAACTACAATCTGTCATACATAGTGAAGTAAGTCAGAAAGAGAAGGACAAATATTGTATGCTAACTCACATATACGGAATCTAAAAATGGTACTGATGAACTCAGTGACAAGAACAAGGAAGCAGATACAGAGAATGGACTGGAGAACTCGAGGTATGGGGGGGGCGGGGGGTGAAGGGGAAACGGAGAAGAAGCGAGAGAGTAGCACAGACATATATATACTACCAACCGTAAAATAGTCAGTGGGAAGTTGTTGTATAACAAGGGGAGTCCAACTCGAGGATGGAAGATGCCTTGGAGGACTGGGGCAGGGAGGGTGGGGGGGACTCGAGGGGGGGGGGCGTCAAGGAAGGGAGGGAATATGGGGATATGTGTATAAAAACAGTTGATTGAACCTGGTGTACCCCCAAAAATAAAAAAATAAAAAAATAAAAAAGAATAAACGAATGGGACCTCATGAAACTTAAAAGCTTTTGCACAGCAAAAGAAACCATAAACAAGACTAAAAGGCAACCCTCAGAGTGGGAAAAAATAATTGCCTATGAAACAACGGACAAAGGATTAACCTCCAAAATATACAAGCAGCTCATGCAGCTTCATACCAAAAAAGCAAATAACCCAATCCACAAATGGGTAGAAGACCTAAATAGACATTTCTCCAAAGAAGACATACAGATGGCCAACACACACATGAAAAGATGCTCAACATCACTCATCATCAGAGAAATGCAAGTCAAAGCCACAATGAGGTATCACCTCACACCAATCAGAATGGCCACCATCACAAAGTCTGGAAACAACAAATGTTGGAGAGGGTGTGGAGAAAAGGGAACTCTCCTGCACTGTTGGTGGGACTGTAAGTTGGTACAGCCACTATGGAAAACAATTTGGAGGTTCCTTAAAAAACTACAAATAGAACTACCATATGATCCAGTCATCCCACTCCTGGGCATATACCCAAAGAAAACCATAATCCCAAAAGAAACTTGTACCATAATGTTTATTGCAGCACTATTTACAATAGCCAGGACATGGAAGCAACCTAAATGCCCATCAACAAATGAATGGATACAGAAGATGTGGCATATATATACAATGGAATATTACCCAGCTATAAAAAGGGATGAGATGGAGCTATATGTAATGAGGTGGACAGAACTACAATCTGTCATACATAGTGAAGTAAGTCAGAAAGAGAAGGACAAATATTGTATGCTAACTCACATATATGGAATCTAAAAATGGTACTGATGAACTCAGTGACAAGAACAAGGAAGCAGATACAGAGAATGGACTGGAGAACTCGAGGTATGGGAGGGGGCGGGGGGTGAAGGGGAAACGGAGAAGAAGCGAGAGAGTAGCACAGACATATATATACTACCAACTGTAAAACAGTCAGTGGGAAGTTGTTGTATAACAAGGGGAGTCCAACTCGAGGATGGAAGATGCCTTAGAGGACTGGGGCAGGGAGGGTGGGGGGGACTCGAGGCGGGGGCGTCAAGGAAAGGAGGGAATATGGGGATATGTGTATAAAAACAGTTGATTGAACCTGGTGTACCCCCCAAAAAAAAATAATAAAAAAAATAATTTATTTGGTTTAATAAAACCTCACACGAGAATTAAGGAAATCCCAATATTGAGGTACATTCAAAAGAAACAGATGTTTATCACCTGTTTATAATTTACTGTGTGAGAACCTGTGATGATTGCACCTTACTTTTTTCTATGTCATTTAATCCTCACAAGAGAAACATACTCTACTGTTATCTGCATTTCACAAATGGGGAGCCAGCTGGAGTCCCCTGTGCCAGACCCTGCAGCTAGGAAGGGCCCATCTTCTTAATCAGTACATGAAAATGGAACTTTGAACTGAATGAGGTCATGTTTGGGATTCTCTGCCCTCAGACATCCCTGATTTCAGTATTCTTTCCAGTGTACCAATGAAATGTGCCAGTATTCTAACTGTATCTTTTAAATTACCTTGAACTCTAAGAAGCAGCTCTTTGTTGTACCACATTTAAGGGACTGTTTTTCCATAGCTTATGCTCTCTAACACTGAGGTGCCATTTTACTGTGCATGGACTATTCCAGATAGGCAAGGATGGTATGTGCCTTCCCCACTGCTGTGGAGACTGGTTGTATGATGCATAAAAATACTTAGTCTAAATAACTACCCTGGTAGGTCCATCCTAGACCAGATCCTGCTTGGGAAATCCTATGTAGGCAGTTGAATGCCGGGGTTAAGTCAGATTGTGAATCACTATGAAGATCTTACTAAGTGCTGACATGTTCAAGCCCTCCAGCTCCTCCTCCAAGATAACTATGTGTGACATTTGCATGCAGAGTTAAGTTTGCCACCCCCAGGAGGGGATCTCCACAGCACTGCTCTCAGGAGCTGGGATGTTCCACAGGTTGCGTGAGGAGAAGAAAGCCCCTGACGTGGAGGCAGAGCTTTGAGAGTCACACTCTGGCTCCACTGTCCTTCATGGATGAGTGTCCTCATTCGCAGTCTGGGGTCTATGGGGAGGGCCCCTAGTTCATGCGGGCACCTGAGCACACTACTCCTTTGGGACTTGGCCTGTCAAGATGCTTTTGTGACCCTGGCCACATTTTTTATCATTATTGAACAGGAATGAAAAAACCTGGTTGAAGTTTATTCACAATCCACTGTCTATTTCTTTACACAGAATATTCAAATTTTTATGAAGAGACAAATTGATATGAACATATCAGAAAAAGTAGCAGGAATTTAATAAAGAGAAGGAAACATTTCTAGCTAATTTCAGATCTGCTATCCTTGGCAAGCTGCCCAGAATTTTTACTTCTTTTATTTATAAAATAATTTAAATATCTTTGTACTTTTAAAAGTAAATTTTGTAGCAACGATGGAGAGGAAAGAATATCTTGAAGTTGGCTGATAATGGATTCCTGCCAATGGCAGAAAACCCAACTCCTGGTCACATGGCAGAGCTCTCAAGAACCTGTCTGGTATACAGCCTGCCGCCACCTGAGGAGTAACACTGTCTTCCTCACAGAGGAGCTAATAATGTAAATTTTTGGATTTGTGGCAAAGAGCTAACGTGTTTCATTAGCTGGAATGCAAACTTATTCAACATGGTGACTAGAAGATGTACTTAAACTGTTAAATACTAGAAATATTAATCTTGTATCTCACTTAATCCCCCAAACCACACAGTAATGTAAATATTGTTGTCATACCATTTTTTTTTTTTTCTTTTACAGCAAAGGAAACTGACAGTCAAAGAGATCCAGTGATTTGTCAAAATCACCAGCCAGAACTCCAACCTCACTCTTTTTTCACTGGACTGTAAGATCTCTCTTTTCCTCTACTCACCCTCTGATTATATTATTTCAGCAATGTAAACATAAGGTGAGTTTATTTTGTTAAAAAAAAGAGTTCAGAATTGGGAATGTTGTCTGGCTGGCACAGCCGGTGTGAGTGGTAACGGCACCAAGTCCATCAGAAAACTCCACAAGGGGACGGAGAGAACCGGAGGCCTCATTGAGGCCTTCTGTGCAGAGTCACCGAGCCCTCACCCTGTGAGAGGCACAGCCCCTGCCTCACCGGGAATGCAGGGTGACAAGGACCTTGGTCCACCTGCTTCACCACCTATCGGCTGCCATCTGTGTAACCTGCCTGTGTCCTCAGTCCCTCCCGGGGAAGGTAAGGGCCTCACCACCCTCTCCTGGTGTGATTAAGGAGGAAACTGTGTAAAACACCTTGCCCAGGACCTGGCAAGAGCAGGTGCCCAGTGAATGTCAGCAGAGTAGTTCTTGGAACGACCCAGGGAGGATGGACACTAGTAACAAGAAGCCGAGGGGCTTCCGTGCAGGTGGGTAACGAGCAGCTAACGTGAGGCACACTGTCTGCCAGGTGCTGCTTGAGGGCTTCAGACGCCGCACCCATTCAAGCCTCACCACCAAGCACAGCGGGGCATGTGAGCTTACTCGCCCACTGCCACAGAGGCACAACGAAGACCCACCAAAAACGTGTGAAGAGTGGGGTGAAATGCTAGCTTGAAGCACGGCTGCAGAGACTGCAGTGTCTGCTGTTTGCTGGGAAACACGGGCTAAGCCCCATGGGCTGCTATAATTAGAAATGAGGCTGCTTTGGGGAGAGCAAGAACAACCACAGAAACAAGAAAACACCCCAGGTAACGCAGTAGCTGTCACCCAAAGGTCCCACTCTGCATCTGCCGGGTGAGGGGAATGGCCATTGCCGGCCACTGGTACTCTCACCACGGGATAAGAGTCCCCGACATAATCACAATCTAACCTAAATGTGTGCTTGCATGTATTTATGCAGAAGGAGAGGCGAGAGATGTATAAATATAGATGCCAACAGCTTACTTTTATTCTATGTGAATATAGTTACATGGTCGGGCCTGACGTGTCTCCCTGTCCTGCTAAGTGTTCAAGCGCTGTAAGATATGTGTACCACACAACAGAAAGAACATGCTTTAAATGCTAATAGCTTTGTCTTTTGATAGTCTTAATAATATAATCGTTTTAGCAATAGCCTTTATGAATCTACCATCTTAATTAAAGTGGGACTTTATTTTTCGTCCAGATCATTTTCAAGTTTCATAATGTATGAAGGATTGGTCCTCTCTCGATTTGGTAAGCCATTATTTATGTCTTCTGGTTAGTAGAAAATGTGATTAACTATGCACTGCATACACAAATATGAAAAATGTTAATAGTGTAATATGTTTTGGGACTTGAATAATATTTTATTGAAGACAATAAAGATTTTGATTAAAAAAGACCCAAAATCCCTTAAATGTTAATAATACTTTTCAAATGTAACAAATTTTGAGAAAGTTTTTTGCCTAGCCTGAATTATAAAAAGGAGTTTAATCCTCCTTCTGTCAAATACAGTACTTAAATCTCCCTGGGGAATTTGTATACGCCATTAAATTCAGAGAAGTTCAACTATCAATTTTGTTATTATATATCTATCAAAATGCTAAATATATTTATTAGGTGAAGAAAAAAAAGACCTGTTCTCTGGATGATTATGGCATTTGTGATATTTTAAATGACCGAGAAAAGCAAAGTAGAATCTAATATTTTAACAATTGTCCCAAATGGTTAAAGACTCTGCAGCACATCATACCTTTTCTCCAATGGAGTGTGTGTTGCTTCTGGCAGAGAAACGTGTATGAGTGACTAACACAAAAAGACAAACATTGTGTTCCTGTAGGTATTTCTTGCCCACCTAAGAGAACTCAGAACTTTCAAACTAGGAAAAACTGAAATGGAAAAAAAAACAATACCTGCTCTTAAAATGTTCCCATATGCTCTAGATAAGAACAGTTAATGAATAATGAAGGAAGCGGTGTCTTGGAGTGAGACTGGCTCATTGTTCTCCTGAAAAGCATTTTAGACTAATTCTCCTATGACTCTATGACTAAATGGATTTATAATGCACCATGTTAATGTTAATAATCTACTCACCCAAGTCAAGCAAATAGCAAATCAAAGACTGAATCATTTTGTGGTTAAAAAACAAAATCAACACTGGTCATACGAGCCAATCTTTAACAAACATTAATTCTCTGCATTGCTCCTTTTGCCCCTAAGATCTGGGGGGACTAGGCAGAAATATGTTCCTTTAGACATCTTGTAATTTTGCTGATAATTTTTCTCCATAAAAATAGTTCTACTCAGAAAATAAAACTATTCATCTAAAAAAGATCAATTATACATTGTAATTAATTGTTGAATATTTCTATGTAATAGTGGTATGGGTTAGGAATAATTAGCAGTAAGTTGATTAAGCATTAAGACTACAAAATAGATGTAAGTTTAGGGCTCAAATTCATTTAGCTAAATTGAAAGTTTAATAGCACTCGATGCATTTAGACTCCACAACACATGATATTTCACTTTTGTAAAAGCCAGAATATTTGTATTATTTCAGAAGACTACACAACTTATAAGTGTCAGCAAAAAAAAAAAAAAAAAAAAGCAATAATGATCCTGTACCTGTCTGCGGAAAATTTTAAGGGTTCCACTGGGGACAAATGAGTTCATTTATTGGATCAGAAATAGTTATTCATCACTAATTATTAGAGAAATGCAAATCAAAACGACAATGAGGTATCACCTCACACCGGTTAGAATGGGCATCATCAGAAAATCTACAAACAGTAAATGCTGGAGAGGGTGTGGAGAAAAGGGAATGTTCTTGCACTGCTGGTGGGAATGTAAATTGATACAGCCACTATGAAGAACAGTATGGAGGTTCCTTGCAAAACTAAAAATAGAACTACCATATGACTCAGCAATCCCACTACTGGGCATATACCCAGAAAAAACCATAATTCAAAAAACACATGCACTCCAATGTTCATTGCAGCACTATTTGCAACAGCCAGGACATGAAAGCAACCTAAATGTCCATCACAGATGAATAGATAAAAAAGATGTGGTATATATATATATATATATACAATGAAATATTACTCAGCTGTAAAAAGCAATGAAACTGGGACATTTGTAGAGACAGGGATGGACCTAGAGACTGTCAAACAGAGTGAAGTGAGTCAGAAAGAGAAAAACAAATATCGTATATTAACACATATGTGTGGAGTATAGAAAAATGGTACAGATCAGCCGGTTTGCAAGGCAGAAATAGAGACACAGATGTAGAGAACAAACATGTGGACACCAACTGGGGAAAGCGGGGAGGGTTGGGGGGGAATGAATTGGGAGATTGGGATACCAAATTACATTCTAAATATATGCAGTTTATTGTTAAAAAAAAAAAAAGAAATAGTTATTGAGGTCCTACCATGTGCCGAGCACTACTTATAATATTGTTATTAATGATTTCCACCTGGAAGTCTTGACAATGAAACCAAGTGAGCTCTCAGGGTGTCTGGGTTCTCTTTTCTGTAAAGAACTTACCAGGCAGTGAGAAGCAGCAAAACTTTTCCTCTCCACGGTGGGGTGGGGGTGGCGGTGGGGGGAATGTCCTGAGTGTTAAAGTGAAGGGCCAGGGAAGAAAAGAGAGAGCCAAAAGCACACGTATGCAGTGCTCAGCTCAGGGCCTGACTTATAATCAAGACTTGATCGATGAAGTGCTACCATTCTTATTTAGGGTAGAGAGGTGAGGATGGAACTCTCCTTGGACTTGAAGTTAGGAGGAGACACAGACAATGCTCGTGGACCAGGGAAGGGGCAGGCTGGAGGGCCACACGCAGGAAGCACACATCCCATGGAGCCCTCAGTACACGAGTTCTCTCCTGAACAGGCTTCTGTTCTCACTTGCTGTTTATTCTTCCCACTCCCAACTCTTTTTCATCCAGGTTCTCTGCTGCTTTTCCCAAACTCCCCCTCAACGCTTTAGGAAATATTTTATTAACAATTGGAGGGTGCAGCTAGTGACTGAAACTTCATTGCCAGGGCCTGGGGAGTCTTACTATGGGCCTACTTAGAGGCTGTTTGTCCAAGGACAATTAGGAGCACATAACTATATTTTTCTTTCCTCTCTTTGTTTGCCAAGGGCTATTTAAATAATGGATACTGAGCCAGAAAAAAAGATGCCTTGAAGAGTAACACCATGATGTCCTTCCCAGATGTTTGCCTTTAGGATGAGAAATGAGTTACACAGAAACAAGATGGGGAACTGCTGGCAAGATACCAATACGGCAAGGGGCACATGCTGTGGGATCGATCGATGGGTCAAAGATTAACTACGTCAGCGACCAATGATGCTATTAAAGAGCCTATCATAAAACGTCCATGTGGGGGCAGAGAATTATTTGAAAAATTCAGAAATTAATCTGCAACCTCAGGCTCTGTCTGGAGCTCTGCCTCCCACTGTGGTCACCATACCTTAAAATCACAAATTAAAAAAAAAGAAGAAGAAGAAGTTAATTTGATTTAAAAGTTGAAAAATAATGACCTTTGAGAAAAGGTTAAAGGAATTGGGGTTATTTGGGCCAGGTAAAACACAACTGCAGGACTGACTTAATAAATGTCAAATACTTGAAATCAACTGTTCTTCAAGCACTCAGACGTCTGAAGCAGACAAAGTAGAGTGAAATTGCAGTAAGATATTTTAGTTTAACTTTAATAAGGAACTTCCTGGAAGGAATCTAAATCTCTTACTGCAATTTAACTTAATTTACAAGGTTAATTAAACACAAACAGACTACCAAGGAAAGTTGTGGAATCTTGGCTCTTAGATAGAAAACCACATATCTTAACCGGTTTAGGTTTACTTCTGTCTGGAATTAAGAGACTGGATTGAATAACTCCCCAAGTTTGCTAACAGTATATTATACAACTCATCTTACAGCTTTTTAATTTCTTCCGTGCATCGGTGAGACACTCATCCATGTGAACTCTAGGGGTGAAGAAAAAGTACAGCACGCCCTATATACAAAGTGAATCTTGAGTTTTTATACTTGGCATAAGAAAGGAAAAGTCTTATTTTTAATTTGGCTCTTTTCCTGAACACTATTAAGGAGAGCTCTAGTTTGGAACAATATTTATTATAGCACTAAAAGACAGTCCCAAATCATTAGCATACTGAGTCTACTGAACTACTTATCAATACTACATTCAAAGTAGTCTGTTTTGAGCAAAGAAAGGGCTTAAGCAGAGCTTAAAAACTAACCACAAACAAAGCTTATTTTTAGCCTTATTAGGAATCTGACATTAAAAAAAAAAAAAAAACCCAAACCACACACTTTTATTATATATGGTCAAAAATAAGAACAAAAAACCAGCCCATTTTTTCACAGTATTACAGTGGTTTAATGTACTGCTCTCATGTGCTGCAATATTTAAAAAAGGATAATTTGTGAAAAAAATGGCTGTAATTGCTAAACATTTGATGAATTGTGGCATAATGCTAAATAATTATTCTTCATCTTTTTTCTTCTGTCAAAGTGAGCAAAATCATTTCTTTTTATTGCTTTTCTCCTCCTATTTTTTTAAAGAAAGAAACAAGCCAGGGTGACATCCATTCCACTGTAAACTAATGCTTCTATTATTTCACATCTGAATGGGGCTGACATCATCAGCTCCTTCGTGTTCTAAAAGATACTTAGCTCTAGTCCACTGTTACCTACTTCATGCATTACATGAAATAAAATATCTCCAGATTTTGAAAATATTTATTTTAAAAACAGCCATTAAATTGTGCATAATCAAATTTTCTGCCTGGCTTTGAAAGCTACATTATTCAATATGCCAGTGGTCCTTTCCATCATGGCGACATATTAGCAATTCATGCTGCTCTAATACATCTGACTTCCTTGCTGTGCGGCACTCCTTACAGACCCAGAGAAACACCCCTGCTTCAGTTCTGTGTGTCCTACATGGTACCTACCGAAGTGATTACAGTGGCCTTTGAACGGCAAAGTGTGCCATGACTGAAAGCATCAAAGGACAATAAACCTTAGTATACATGTTATGCTTGCTTTTGTTGCCCAGAAAAAATAAGGCATTTGGGAAATCAACCCCCCAATTTTATTGCCTTTTAACATCTTTTTTCCATTTTAAACTCCAGAACTGGAAATTTGAATCATTCAAAGAAATTGAAATCTCCTTTGTTGCTTTTTTCATTGTAAATTTTCTATACTGTGTCATTAGGAATCATACTCTACAAAAAGCCCAGGTTCTAAATGAATCCTTTCTGTGAGGCCATTCTAAAACTTTGCACCGTTTTTCTTTGTATGAAAGAGCTTCTGTTGCCTGCACAAAGAACAAGCAGTCGCCACGTATCAGCCAGGCAGCTAGCCTTGGGTGACTTTACACAAGGTTGCATTCTGCCTTCCACTAGTCCATGGTGAAACCTAGCAGTGAATGTGGCAGGGAGGAGAGAAAAAGGAGAGGCTCTTGATTTCAGTTTGTAGGAATCAAAAAGATTTTTCTTAAACCATGAATACTTAATACGGACATTTTCTTATCTTACTTTTCTCCCAAAATAGCTCTGTAGTTTAACGACATGAAAACAACATCACTTTCTTCTTAATGGCAGAATAATATTTTCCACTCAAAAGAAATGTTCTGTCCAACAGGTTCAAATATCTTAATAACCGATTAGGCTTTGGGGCAGGAGAATAGGTAAAACACCAAGAAAGCCTAAGTGATGGTGGGAAAAATGACTGAGTAAAGTGACGAGTGAGTTGTGACTCTGGATCACAGTTGTGTGGTCGATAGAGAATGAATCATAGGAAAATGCCAGCCCTGGAAAGGAGCTCAGAGATCAACTAGTCTTGTGGTTTTCCATCTTCTTGGGGGGCAGAATCCCATGTTCAAGGGAATTTTTACAAGAAATGTGAATAAGTGAGATGAGTAAGAGCAACATCACTCTGGCCGATTGCTGGCTTCCCCTGGCTCTGCCTGATCTAGTCCAACCCTGCTGGTTATAGACGGGGTGCAGTGAATTGTCCACGGTTAACAAGCTTATCCCAGGCAGGGCCTGGCCTTCCAGACTCTCATTCCAGTGCTCTTCTAACCAGATTTCACTCTTGGAAAGCACGGGCTGGTCAATTATCCACTATCAAAATAACTCAAGGGAATTTTCAGAAAAATGGAACTCTTGCATATTGGGTCATGAATGGCTGTTTAACTTGGACCTTGGGAATCAGAACTAGTTGGCACTCATTCAACAGTATATACTAATAGAAATTCTACACTGTTTTATAGCCTGGTTTTGGAAAATATGGACTTTAAGAAAAAGGAATCTTTTTTCAAGGGCCAGAAATCTAACTTCTTGCCAGAGTCCCGACTGACTACTAACACATAAAATGCACAGGCAAGAATATACAAAAAGGAAATGATGGGGATTTGAGGAGGAAAAATCCCCCCTCTATATGTTTATGGCAAGTTTCAGAAGGCCATCTAGATATTCTACTCTGGTGACCCTTTTATCAGAAAGGGATTCCCACTGAATACATCTAGCACCTACTGTGTGACAGGCACTACTTTAATGCTTACAACAGTATGGGATTAAGTGTCTTATAATACCTATTTTATAGGTAAGGAAATTGAGACACAAAAAGGTTATGTAAGCTGCTCAATGCCACACAGCTGGTACGTGGCTGTGCCTGGATTTGAACTGAGGTAGCTGTGGCCCAAAGATGTCAGTTTTAATCACGATGTATAAGGACACTCAGAGGAACGTAAAGACTTCTAGCAGACTTATTGCTTTCGTTTTTTCTTTTGGACAGATGTGAAGAAGATTAAGGATTTAAATATAAATAACTCTTGGAAACCCTTCTCTCTCACGCATTTTCGCTTCTCCAAAAGACTTATGCAGTCTTGCTTTCCATACTCTATGTAGCAAACTTACATCATAATGCTTCCTATGTGCCAACCAATGGGTTAAGCAGTTCTTAAAGAGTCCTTTCACTCCATGAGGTAAGGACAATCATTATCCTTGTTTTTCAGGTAAGGAAGTTGGGGTATTCACTGGCTGAGCCACTGAGCAAGTCACTTAACTACCCTGAACCTCCATTTTTCATTTGTAATATTGGGATACTACTACTCAGATACTGATTTTTAACTATGGGCTAAATTTTTTACATCTAATATATTAGATATTTGTTGGAAATGCTTATAATCAGTAAAACTGTATCACTTATGTTGCCAGTGGGGATAAGAAACAGGCAGACATAAGAAAATTTAAATTTAAAATAAATTTTCAGAAAAGATCATATACTGTATAAAACAGCAACATATATAACATATAATAATGCATATATGTTAAACATTACAATAACCTCCAAAATATATACAATATCTAAATGAGAACTAAAATATTTTCACCTCTTTCATCCATTCATTTTCTAAAATTGCATCATGTGAAATACTGACACAAAGATTTGAGCACCATACTAATAGTAAAAGGCTCAGCTTTAATAACACTGAAGAGCTCTTAGAAAATAAAATTGAAGATAGTTGACCCTATACATAAATCTACCTAGGGTGGCTTATACTCATAAGATTTTAAAATTTACAGCAAGTTCATTATTTAGAATCTACAAGTGTTAGCTTTTATTAGTTGTTCCCAACTGTAGGTGACCTTGAAAGAAGATATCAGAAAGAGCCCTGTGATTTCTTTTACACCCTGATTCTGTAGCCATTATTTCCTCATCTGTATAAGCATTGATGACCTAAATTGTGCACTATTCCATTTCATGCATATATCATAAATATATGCCAACAACTAGCAATCCAGTCAATAGTCTGGTTAAATTTTGTGATCACATTATACATGAGCAGAGTTGCTAGAAAAGAATTTTAGTCAGTTTTTACAAAAACGCATGAAAAGAATATCTTATAGACCTAAAGTTACTTTCAAAGAAAATAATCCTTAGCGCTTTTTAAATATAAAATATGGCAATATGAAGGGCTGTTCATCTTTAGATCCATTGATTTGGGAATGATGTGCAAACAGTTTAAGAGCTCATCTTTCTATTCTCATTGTCACCACCCTGTGTGTCTCAACTTCCTTGCCTGAGATACAACAACAGGCTCCTCAGACTTCCCACAACTCCAGTTTTTTGCCAATGCGATCCTTCCAGAGAGATGCCAGAAGGATTTTCCTATGACACTGTTTTCATAATGCTTTTGCCTTGAGTGAAAACAGCCAACGGTTTCTGAGAAACCACCATACCAAGCCCACAGTCCTTAGAGTGGTTATTGAAACCTTTGGTCAAATCTCCCAACTTAAAATATCCAATCTGCTTTTCAAATGCTCTCTCTCCTAGATGCCTTTCCTTTCCCATCTATTTGTCTGAATCAAAACTATCTTTCAAGACCTGACTGCCATCCTACCTTTTCCACTAAGTTTTATAAACTATCCAAACTCGATGACTGTAATCTCTTCCAACCAGGATTCCTACTGGGTTCATGGCCAGTAAATTTGCGTTTAGCTCTTCTCTTGTCTGTAATTGCTGCATGTTTCACTCAAACTGTTTCATACTCAGTTACATTTTTTTCTGTAGTTTACAAACTCCTGAAGTTCAGTGACCATATCTTATCAATCATTTGAGCCCTTTCAAACACGTAGAGCACGGAAAGAATTTAAAATGTACACACTGATGAGTGGCATTCTAAACATGATAGCTCAAAATAAGATTGGAGAGCCCCCTTTTCCTCAGAGGAATTAGCAGACTCCAATAAAGTCAGCCTTTCCAACTTTATTAGATTTCTATTACAACTTTGCAGTATATCAAACTCTGGCTCTTGGAATCCAGTTAGAGATCCAAGCCTTGAAACGGGATTCTTAAAACAAATTTCATCTGCAAATCTACTTTCTCCAAGACCAGGTTGGCTTAAAAATGGGTTTAGTACATATTTAATGTTAAATCAACATAATTAACTGGACCTATGCTGTCCAGGATAGTGGCCACTAGGTACATGTTGCTACCTTAAATGTAATTAAATGTAATTAAAATGTAATAAAACAAAAATTAGTCCTTCAGTCACGCTAGCCACCTTTAAAGTATTCAGTAGCCAATGACTATTGCTATTGGACAGCATGGATAACAGAAAAGCCATCACCACAGAGAGTTCTGTGCTGAGGCCTATCCAAAGTCTCGCCAAAACAATCTACTAGAACAGCTTTTTACTTACAGCATAAAATGTTAGGACCAGTACTGTGACTAGGCAAAGCAGACGTCCACCTCAGAATACGGTTTGGAGGTACTAGGAAGTCTTACCATCCTATGAAGCACCCTGACAGACTCACGGGGCCAACAACTGGAATGGCAAATTAGAGCTTCACTTGCTTAGTTCAGGCCAAATGGGGGCCCTCTGTCTTGTGAAGTGTTAAAAGTTTCAAGGGAAATACCATGTTGATGAGAAAATACCAAACTCCAGTTTTTGACAATGGATTGGGTGGAAAGGAGCATAAAGAATTAGGATGAGCAGAAGCTCCTGACAAGGAAAGAGGGAAGCCCAGAAGAGGAAGGGCCTAGAAAGTGTTGATTCAGGGCTGTGACTAGGTTCAGTCCTGAGCACATCCTCTGAGGATGGAGTGACTAGCAAGGACGGCAAAACTAGGAAAATTCCAGATGCGTGTCTACTGAGGTTTAACAAGAATCTCTTAAAGAGTGAATGGTGAATTGGAAGGGTCCTAGGAATGCTAAGAAGGCAAATTATGTAAAAGAAAAAGGGTTTTGAGACTAAAATTATATAACTTAGTATCTCATTATCCTCCTATGACCCAAATTCATTAGCATATGAGGAAGAAGCATGGAGGCCAGAATTGGTACTTTATGTACTATTTTATGCACCTTCCTCTCCTTCCCAGTGAACAGGGGAGCCTATAAAGCGTTACCTGGATGCCTTATTGGCTCATGAACTGGGTCTGAAGGCTTAGCCCCAAAGAGGAATAGGCACGTGATTTTTCAAGGTCACTACTTTGAAGTGCAACATTATTCAGATTTACACATTTTGCATGTTTTCTAAAAAATCCATATTCTATTTTATGAAGTCACAGTTAATACTCTGAGGATAAATCTATACAGGTGGAATATAATCTAAAAACCAGGACAACAGTGCTGAGATTTTTGCTACTGTTGGTGCTGGGAACAAGTCCTCCCTACTTAGCCACCCAGCCAGCTGCCAGTTCTGAGGAGAATTCTATACCCTACCATAGCCTGTGGCATTAGGCTTAGGGCTTCATTCCCCAAAAACTACTAAGGGATTTCTTCCCACTCTCCTTTTTTCCCCGCTTTGTGCTCATGAGTAACAGAAAAGCCTTCTTGTGAAATCACTCAAGTTAGAGATACATCCCCCAATGACTTAGACAGGTGATAATATGAAATGCTTTCCTATCAGAAACAACATAACATAAGCAAGTTGATCAATTTGTTCATTGTGAATATGGCAGCACTGTTCAGTGACTTAGGAAAATGACAATAGAGATGGTTGAACTGTTAAGTGATTGAAAATGGAAACCAAAGAATGCTCATTAGAAGTCACTGTTAACCTGAGAGAGACTTTCATGATATGGTAGAAAGCTCTGCTCTTGGCCATATACTACTGACAATACTTTTCACTTCTTGAGATAGAGACAGAGAAATTACTAAGGTTTTAGATGACATAAAAATCAGAAGGAAAGATTTTATGATGTCAGTGTTTCTCAAGCATGGGATGCTTGTTAAAAATACAGACTCCTGGACTTCCTGGGTAGGGGCTGGGAATTTAATTTTTGCCAGTTTTCTGGGTGAAACATATTCTCACTAAATTTGAGAAATGTAGAACATTATAAGATTCAGAGTGACAGCAAAGTCCAAAAGACAGAAACACCTTAGTGGAAACAGATTTTGATCACCCAAATTACACCTTAAAAATAAAGATGAAAATTGCTTTCTTGCTTTCCTGTCATATATTTGTGGAATTTGAGAGTGGAAAATAGGGGAGAAATCAACTTTCATAGCAGTTCCTAGAAGATGTGGGGATCTTGCTTGTGGTGAGGGGATTCTGCATTAGGTGAGATGTTGCACCTTTATGGTAACTTTTTATCTAAAAGCTAGTAAGACAGTTTGACCATATGACCAGACATTCAATATCAAATAGTATTTAGTACTTTGGGTTATAAATATGAGTGATCAAACGTGTAATTAACTCATTTTGCCTTGACTTAAATATAAAATAGAAAGTTGCTTAGGATTTTACAGGATTTATGGAGAACATCTTCCATAGCTAAAAGTGTATTCTAGTTTCAGAAATGATGACTGAAAGTTTGTTGCATGAATTTAGACCTTGTCTTCATTGTGTCCCCCGCTTCCCACCACAAATCAGTAAGCAGACTCTTACCACAGAAATGGAGTTGGGAAGCAGTGCTCCGTCTTGTCCCAGCATGTTGGAGACGGTGATTTCAGGTAGGTCCATGT
Source organism: Hippopotamus amphibius kiboko (assembly GCF_030028045.1). NCBI lineage: Eukaryota > Metazoa > Chordata > Mammalia > Artiodactyla > Hippopotamidae > Hippopotamus > Hippopotamus amphibius. Next base: position 123,905,886 of record NC_080190.1, on the reverse strand, counting down.
TTTGTGGATGAAACGGTAGCAGGCCATTATGGTTCATTGGGTGACACAGAGAGTGGTAACCAGGTTCAACCTCATTCAGGTGCACCAGTGAGTGGTCAGGGAGGGAAGGAGGAGTGATGGGTGGAATGTTAAAGTCTTCACTTTCCAGGCTTGGACCAGGGTAGGACTGAAAAGACAACGGTGATATTGTTGCAAATTACCATCCCCTTCTTTTCATCATGGTGAACAACACACATGACACCCCTTCAGATGTCATCACAAGCAGCATTAAGGATTTGGCAAAGACATTTCAAACACTCAGATTATCCTGCTGCAATTTCTTTATTATACATGGAAGAAAATTGCCTCAAAGGCAGAGCCACTTCTCATATAAAGAGTGCTTCCATTAGGCAGCTTTATTTTTCCAAGAAGCTGAACTCAAACAGATTTCAAAGGTCCCACTAAAATTTTCCAGAGTTTTAATCTAGCTGAATACCTTTTTCATAGAAATTATGGGGAAGGAAAGGCAATTTATAAAATTAATATTTGATCAAACATGTTTCATAGGACTCCCTACTGCTCAGATCATGAGATGTAATAAAATGAATTCCAGGAGTTCTGAGGCGATTGCTTTTGGGTTTTGAAGAGCTACATGCTCACAACTGCCCAAAGAAAAAAAAAATTAGTACAGCAGTAACTTAAACATGTTGCATAAGTATGGTTGCGGAGAAAATTATATAGAAGATAATGCCATTAAAAGCTATTTTTATCATGAACATTATGTCATTGAAATAAAAATGAAGATGGCTTTTTTGATTTCTGACTATGCACATTTATTTGATTTTCCCCTAGAAGATGATAAATAATTTTGGAATCATTTAAATGAAGTTCAGCCAATTTTGAAAAGCAAAATAACATGAATATCATTATAATACTAATTTAGGAGTAAAAGTCAATCAGTAAAATAAATAACAACATACCTGGGGCTTTTTCTTTTAGAAAGTAGATAAAACAGGAAGGGAGGGAGCAAAGAAGGAAGGAAAGAGTATATGAGGACACTCCTGCTTAAAAATGCAATGTGGTAAACATTTAACATATAAGGAGGAACTGAATAAAAAAATATTGTTATCAATTCATATCAAACACAGCAATACGTAACACTCTTGAGAGGGCAGGTGCCATAATATGAAGGAAACAAAGTGGGTCCAGATAACTCTTGCAGGCCTATCTTTCAAAGTAAGCGAGTCTTCCTAGTGTCTGAGCGCTTGGGTAACAAGGACTTGCTTGTCTGACAGCAGCACGCCTGCTGGAGTGTGCAAGATTTGAAATGAGCAGGCAGAGGGTAGGAGCCAAAGAAAGTAGTGTAAGGTATTCATGGGGTGTTCAGCCAATAAGCTTCATGCTCCTGCTTCCAAGTGCCTGGGGTTATTTCTTCCAGATGGCGTCTATTTGTCTAACAGAAAGAAAATCTTCAAGTTGCACTTGCTAAATGTTGTACAAGTTTTGATATATTTGTTTAGGTTTTGTCAGAAGACATGATTAAATGAAGAGCTACTTAGGACATCTGGCATTGAGACACGGTCACGTAGAGGCACGTGTGGGTTACAGACTGGGGGTGTATGAAGGAAAAATTTGATTCATCTCTGTAGATAATTTTTCTTAAGTATCCAAAGTTCTGCTAAAAGAGAAAATCACCAGCACTAAAAGTTCAATCATAAGTTACCAGATTTTCCTGTTTACAATATCTACCTCTTGTCCGAAAAATATATTAGTGCTCTGTGTTAAAACTGCAAGTTTGATTAAATCCTCACTTGCCTAATATATTTTAGACCTTGAGTCTGTAGATCTAAACCATCAGCCCCTGGTACAAGTATTCATATGAGAAGCATAAAAGATGCAAAATGGGGGGTAGGGTGGGAGAGAGAGGAAGCACATTTATTACTGCTGACTTTGTATAAAGCACTGTATTGAGTCCTTTGACTACGCTGTCTTCATTCAATCCTTACAATAATCCTTTATGTAGCTATTATTACCCTGTTTTCCTGAAGAGAAAATTGAGTCTGAAGTTAAATAACTTTTACCCAGCTGGTAAGCAATCAACTCAGTACATTTGAGGGATGGATATATGAAGGAGGAAGGCATTTTTATTTCTGATATTTCCATAACTAATTTAATTGCTATTATTTTATTAAGTTGAATGATACAAAGTTACCAATACTCAACCGTTTTTGATCAATAAAATTTCACAATTCAAGAATTAGTATCAGCATTAGTATCAGGTTTTTCCTGGTCCCCAATTCCATGCCAAAACCCATCCCATTAAAATCAAATATTTACTCTATAAGAGCACAAGTATTCATAATTTGTCTTTCTGTCAACATTGCAAAGGCGGAACTTGTTGATACATATCTTTTAAGAAGTTAACTGATGTCTGTTTGAAACTTTCCTGAATAAGGTACAGTTAATGCCAGCCACAAAGGAAAAGGATGTTTTTAACCTTATAAATACCATCAAAACTCTAAAAATCCCCAGGGATAGTCTACATATGGTGTACTATAACTTTACATTCTAGAATTTCTCCAATAGTTACATCTTAATTTGCGGTGTTTTAAAGGAAGGTTTAATTGGTATCACTTTACGTCCAGTGATAACAATTATACTGCACTTTAACTCAGCTGCATGGTTTACTTTCATGTAAGTACACATTAATGTTATTTAATCTATGCACTTATATATCAAAACCACAGATTCCACAACTTAACTGGTAATGGGTAGTTATGTGGATAAAGAATTTTAACAGAAGGTTACTTACTAGTTTCTGTTCTTTACATTAGAAGTCATGAGATGGTCATTTGCCAGGAGTCTATTATGGTGTAATTGATGCCATGTAAAAGTATTTATACGCGGTAATTGTATAAATGTCAAAATGTCACTGAACTTACAAAAACTTCAGTGCTGGACTAATTACTACTTTTTTTTTAAATTTGGAAAGGAATTAGCTAATTCTTCAACACTGACTTCCATGGTATGACATCTTTATTTTGATTTTTTAAAACCTAATAAGTTTGACTTAACCGTAGTAAGTTATATATTAGAGGCAATTTGCAGTTTTGGGGGTGCTGTAACAACTGCATATGATTCAGTATTTTCCCTCGTTCCCCATGATGCTGCTTGGTTACAATCAGCATTCAATGTTTGTTGAATGAATCAACAAATGAATGAATACAAGAATGAATGCGAAGACGACTCTCCAAAGGCATGAAGTTTACAAATATACCACTGTTATGCCATGAACTTGAATAAATATCCTGTATTCCTAAGAATGCACTGGCTAGCTGACAACATGATACAGAACGCTGACTGCTCAGCATGTCGGAAGGCCAAAAGTACTGTATCCTGTTAAAGATGTAAAGGCTTAAGCAGCCTGAGAAAGGCTGGGGTAGGGTGGTTTGGTGTCCTCCTCTGGCTGCTGATCTGTCCCCCTGAAATGGCTTGCACTTACCCACCTGTGGTAACACAGAGGTCTCAGGATTCCTAAGGGTGAGTTTGGGGGCCCTTGGCTCTCGGAAGTTGTTAGAACCTGACCCCCACTGCAGCTAAGGACCTGGCAGAAGCCTTGATGCAACATCGGGATCCCTTGGGGACAGCCACCGGCAAGGGCCTCTCTAGACAAGTGTGCACAGAGGGCATGAGAGGGTGCTCTGAGCACAGAAACAGGGACATTGGTGATGAGACCAAGGGCTGAGTAGTCAGAGAAGCTTCAGTGAAGATCATTCTTTGCACTTCCTACTGATCCAGCGTTCTTTTCTGACTCGGGATTATTTTCCTCCTTCAAGTCTTGGTGAGGCCAGGTATTAAAAAAAAAATTCCATTCTCCAATTCTCTTGAGACCAGTGGTCATTTGATCCTTCCTAAGACCGTGCATATTCCTATGAGACAGAGGGCTATGCCGTTTTAGCCTGTTAGAGACCACCAAGGAGCCAATCCATGGCCTCTGAGGGTCTGGGGGTGGGCTCCAGGCTACACTACTGGAGAAGAGCAGTATGGACTTCCAAGGTGGAATCATTTTCCTTATCAGTCTTTTCAGTGCCTTTTACCCCTCTTAATCTAGAGATCAGAATGTTCTCAGCAGTCTGAGCCATGCAGCTGCCTCCTCCCCAAGAAATGATAAAAGTCAGTGGTGACCATCTACACAAATGAAGAGAAAGTATGTAGGGTTAACAGTATGAAATTCAAACCAATATGTTTAATTTTATCTTGGATCTTCACCATGTTAATGAAAGGTAAACTGGAAACAAAGAAACATACAAAGTGATTTGCTCTAAACCATAGTCAGTCTGCATGATCTAAATGATTCAAAGAACTCAAAATTACATTACTGCTACTTAACCAGATTCTCCCTAATCCTAAACTACTCGCTGGTCCTAGACACAGGAGAGTCTCATTCTTGCTGGTGCTAGGATATGGCTCTATCCTAGAAAGGGAGGCTCAGTGAGTCCCTGTGTGTCCAGGGAGCAGAAGCCAAGAGTCATGGAACGTGGGTAGAGTGGGCTATGCTATCAGGAGGTTTGGCTAACTCTGGCATATATATGAACTTCTCAAAGGCCACAAGGGGACTGTTGGAAGCACTAACGTAGTAATTTCAAAATATTATCATCCTCAAGAGACTATTTTTATGGTTCTAAATAATAGATCCAGTGACTATTTCAAGTCATTTTCTTGAAATCTTACTACTGGCATTTGCATATTTAGTTTATAAAGTGCTACACCTTTCTCTGATGAGAAGACAGAGTTTGGACTGGTTGAAAGGACTTGTAATGCTTCTTCAGTGACTGATAAAAAGGCCACTGAAAGGGAGTCCAACTCGAGGATGGAAGATGCCTTAGAGGACTGGGGTGGGGAGGGTGGGGGGGACTCGAGGCGGGGGGAGTCAAGGAAGGGAGGGAATACGGGGATATGTGTATAAAAACAGATGATTGAACTTGGTGTACCCCCCCAAAAAAAAAAAAAAAAAAAGCCACTGAGCATGCTGGAAAGACTGGAGGCTCTAGAGTCCAGCAGACAGGGCTGCTCCAGGCTCTTTGAAGCATTTATTAGTGTGGGTTCTAGGGCAGGTTTCTTACTCCTGGTGAGCCTGTTTCAAAACCTGCTTTACAGGGTTTTTATGAGCATGAAAACAAAAATATAAGCTAGGTAAGAAGCCGAATAATGTCTGCCACATAGGACGTTCTCACTAAGTGGCAGCTTTGCATAGCTATGGTTACTGTGAAATGGGTTTCTATATGCCATGGGTTGGGTCATGTCCGGGAAAACAAACAACTACAGACCGAATAGGAGAGGATTTAGACATCACAATAAAGGGATTTCAGTATATTTGCCATTGATCAGACCTCATATTGAAGCAAAGTGTAGCCCCATTCATACATAATGTATTCATTTAATTGCTTCCCATAAATAGCTTCTGCCTTTATTTTAATGGGATTAAATTGCAGTTTTGAAATTAAAGAATAAAAACATAATGAGAAATGCAGAATAGGCGAGGGATGCTAACAGCAAAGACAGTAAGGACCTCATGTGCAGAGGGCCACAGCCCTGATGCTTCAAAGAATGATGCCTCAGGCGGCAGCCAGGCTGATCCGTTTCTGATGGTTCCATCCTACTGACCCAGGTAAAAGGCGAATGAATTTGTGAAGCAGAATTTCAGTGTCTAAGTTTGCAACAAAAGCTATACTTTCTAACATACTGCCTTGTGTCAGAAGGAAGACTATATTCCCTGGGAGATTGTGGTCAAATTGCTACTCAGCTGGTTTGTTTTTGAGATAAGAATCAAGAGTTAGGTTAGGAAAGTTAACAGAAGATCCTTCCGACCTGTTTTGATCTGATCTTTTGGGAACCTTTCTAGCCACCTGACTAAAGCCATTGTCCTTCCCCGTGTCCAACCACCCCCAGCATCCCCAATTCACTGAAAAAGGAAGGAAAACATCTCACCTGATTTCTGGAAAATCTCATTCCCCTGTCTGTTTAATGACATGCTAACACTTCTTTTTCATCATTTTGCTTTACATGTTCCATGCCTAAGTATCCTGTTTACATTATTTTCTCCTTCTGCAATCCACACTTCCCTTCACTACAACCTGTTCTTATTTTTTATTCTTATTCTACCTTATTACATCTGGAGGCGGCATGTTAATTAGGCAATTAATTTTGACTACAGAGAATTTATGTTTTTGTACTGTTTAGATAGAGTGTTAATATATGCTGACCAGGAACAAATAATGGGAAATCTCTTCTGGACTTTTGTCTTTTCTTCTATTCTGAAAATCTGGTTTCTCCACCAGAAGGGCCTTGTATTTGTGGGTCTCTGTCCACATATTGCAATCATTATATAGAGTATTCAATCTTTGGTGACGAGAAGTCCCATAACTCAGAAGAATTCAAAGGATACCATCTTGTATATATCTTTAAATTATGTGATGGCTTCATGCAATCATGCACACACGAAAAATATGGCTATGGTTATAACACTGTAAAATATGTTTCTCATACAGATCTTTATTTGAAAGATAAATAAATAGCACTGCCATCAAATGTTTATGAAATGCCTTAATTTTTAATCTATAACAGAATTCCTGAAAGTTCAGGATAGAAAAATGCCAATGTTTAAACATGTTTCATCTTGTATTATTGGAAATTCTTGTCACATAAGTTAAATATCTG